>NC_092525.1:39240866-39865866 GCF_037038585.1 Patagioenas fasciata | reverse complement strand
TTGATTTTGAATGGGAATCTTGAATCAAAACTCACATACATTCATGTTTCTATGTGCAAATTTCACGGCCAACACTGAGCTATACTAATCAGCCAGTAGCAATTTACATGCAAGTGCAATTCTGACAAATATTGAACAAAGTCAGAAAGGATCACATGCAAATGCACATTTCTTCTCAGCTGCTGATAGGCATTTAAAAAGAAATTAAATAGCAGATCTCATCTTTCAGCAAATACAAAAATGCAAACCGATGCAAATTGTTCGCTCCTGACCTAGGAACATGACGGCCAATTGCCCGACCTGTAGTCAGAAAACAATACTTCACTTTAGAGACTCCTCACAATGCATTTGAAATTTCTGTTGTGTCAGTATAAAAATCAGAATGAACATATGTTTCTCAGAACATTTCAATCAGTTCTTATTTCCTAGGCTAGCATCTCAGTCTATCAAAGTATGAAGCCTAGAATATATTAGCAAAGTATTAATTATGGCTGAAATCCTCAAACATATTTCAATACCTAGCTGTCACCAAAGTGCTAATAAGTGTCATCCTCTATCAAAAATCATTGTGTAGCAATGTTTGAAGCATAAATGTGATAAGACCATTCTATTGTTTCTTATGGAAAATTGCTAAAATTAATGAGATAAATCATGTTATGTATAAACCAGCAGAAGATAATATATTAATAGATCAATTCTCTTGTGTTTTTTGGTGTATTATAGTGTGAGACAAGATCAAAGCTAACCAAATCCTTCTACATCAATATTAAAACTAAATTCAACATCATGTTCTAATTATGTGATATAGATATAAAAAAAAAATAAAGTACGAATCACTGTAAATAAAACCAAAGCAGAGAGTAAAATTACGGTTTTCTTGTCCCTTCCCTGAGCTTTGCCTCCTAAGAACGACTACACGTGCTGGGGAACATCCCTTTGGCCCATTGGGGTCAGGTCTTCAGGCTGTGTTCCCTCCCAAACTCTCTCCCTTTCTCAGCCTACATATTGGGGACATCAGAGTGGGAAAAAGAAAAACAAAATTTAAAACGTTGACACTGTGTTAGCACAAATCAGCAAGCAGCAAAACTCCCTATGGGGAGAGGCTGAGGGAGCTGGGCTTGTTCAGTCTGGAGCAGAGGAGGCTTAGAGGTGAGCTCAGCACTCTCTAGAACGACCTGAAGGGCAGTTCTAGCCAGGGGGGATTGGGCTCTTCTCCCAGGCAGTCAGCAATAGGACAAGGGGGCATGGGCTTCAACTCTGCCAGGGGAAATTGAGGCTGGAGATTAGAAAGCAATTCTTTGCAGAGAGAGTGGTCAGCATTGGAATGGCTGCCCAGGGAGGTGCTGGACTCACCGGCCCTGGAGGTTTGTAAACTGAGATTGGACATGGCACTTAGTGCCATGATCTGGTCAATGGGCTGGAGTTGGACCAAGGGTTGGACTGGATGATCTCTGAGGGCTTTTCCAACCCAGTCGATTCTGTGATTCTGTGTCATCAACGCTGCTTTGGTCACAGATGCAAAGCACAGTGCCACAGGGATCATTACAAAGAAAATTAACTCCATCCCAGACAGAATCAGGACATAACCATATTATTTGTAAAAATCATATAGATGGATCATAAAGATTTTTTTTTTCTAAACATCCCATCAGTTTCCATGAATCCTATAAGAGATTTCTCGATGACCAGCCATTAAGCTTTATTTCAGTAACAGTGTTTTCACTCAACTACTATGAGTAGATTTTGACAATCTACATTCATCTAACTTGAATATAAACTCCAAATAGTTAGTGATAGCTTATTGGTATTGTCAGAGACTGGAAATAATTACATCTCAAACACTGCGGCAAAACCAGTTCCTCCAGCCGCAGGGGATGGGACACTGTCACACTGAAAAGAATCTGCCTCAGACATTGTGGCCCAGCGGCAGGAGATGGGACACTCAGGAGGTGAATGGCAATTTACACCCAACACAAGCTGAGGAGCCACAGACAAAGGCCGCTGGTGACACAGGAGGGGAACACGCCAGAGAGCACAGAGCTCCATCTTCTGATCAGCCCAGACTGGCATGGAGGGAAAAGCCAAGACCCTTCAAGATGGCTGAGACTTGTCCGTCCTTCGCAATCACCCCCCCAGGCTTTTCTCTCTTTTGCAATAACATCTGTTCAAAAGACCAAAAATTCCACAGGCAGGTGACCCAGAGAGTTGTAAAAGGCAAAATACAAGGTGTTGCTTTTCTTGTTTACAGACCTGAAGTGTTGTGTGTGCTGTTCTCCAACCAAGGGGCCCCACAGACATGAGTCACCTCTGCCCCCACTCACATCTCTGAGTGGGATGGGACAGGTGCATGACCATAGAAAAAAAAGAGATTACAGTAGCTAATATGAATTTCAATTTTTTCCTTTCCCACAAAGAACTGTTAAAAATACTTTATTAGGAGTGTTTGAATGATGTAGTGTAGCAATCTCCCACAACCACTGCACGTTATTTTCTCTATTCCCCACTGCCTTAAAACAGCAATTAGAAGTTGATGAGAAACGTCCAGGAACAATAACAGTTAAAGATCAATTAGGAATCCATGCAGCTAGAAAGATTAAATATTTATTAAAATAACAACAACCTTTCAAATAATAGTTCAAACTTCATTACTCTAATACATTCCTGAACTTCTATTTTCTGCCTCACTTCACTGTAATTGCAAACTGCAATGGTGACAGTGAATGTTTCAGGCTAAAGTACATAAAAAACACAAAGCTCTTACATTACAGTGACAGTGGTTGAGATTCTGTAAACAGATTTGAACAGTCTTATTTTTTATTTGTCTGCACATTTCTAAAGTCCTTTTCTAAGTGTAAAAAGACAAAAATCTCTAATTAACTTAGATCTAACTGGAACTTATTGCATGCATCCATAACCTTCTGCTTGTATTCAGATGGACCAGCGGCCATGGGTATGATGTTGCTCTTCAGTAGCAGACCTGGAGGAGAAGAGAACTTGGCAAGCTGGGTGTGAGGTAAGAAATATTTTTGCAAGAACAAGGCTTCTTTTCACAATTCAGTGCAAAACTTGAAAGTTTCTGTAGAGTTTCTGTAAGTAGATGTGGCCACTACAGGTCAAAGTGGAAGTGCGGTGTGATAACTGAGCAGTTTCTGTCTGTGCCTGCCTTGGTGACACGCAAAGTGTGCAACCCAGAGCTGCTCTATCACATAACCAAAGGTCTACTCTGATTCATTTAAAATTAAAATATAAACCAAAACCTGATGGAATTAGGGGCCAACAGGTACAAGATTTGTCATCTGTAAATGCAAAGAATGAAAAAATAATTAATTAACATAGCATCAAAAGGGAAAAGAAAAAGGAGCAGCGTTAGTTTAATGACACATACAAAATGTCCAGAAACCATACAGCTCATGACATTTAAAATTCAGCAAGAAAATGTTCTTCCTGGGGGGAAAAAGTACAACCAGAGGTTTAGGCTAACATGATTTCCTTGTAGTTCAGCTGCTTAGCACTAAATGAAGTGGTGAGTTGGGTGACAGTGAAGGTTTTATGCAGCCACCAGATCGCAATGGTTGGGAGAAGCCTCCAGCTTGCACCAGGGGAGCACCTCAAACTCATGGTCCTGGAGGACTCCGTGACTGCGGCAGCAAGTTACATGGAGGTCACAAATTCTTCTCCACATACATCTAATTCGGACTTGGCATGTGTGAGAGTCGGTCCAAAGATGGAGCAGTATTTGCCTGACCATCGCCGTCAGGAACTGAGAGAACTGAGGCCCTGACAGAAAGAACACATGGACAGTGACTTGGAGAGAGGCCTGAGGAGCAGCATTGTGTTGCACCGGTTTCTCCAATTCAGGGGGGCTCCTGCTAACAACGGCTGTTGTGTGGACTTTGCCTGCTGCTTCAGCCAAACCAGCCCCCGCCTCCTGAAAGGGATTGTTATGAGGGTCTCTTTGACCCAGGGACAATCGCTGCCGTCCAGAAGATGTGTGCTCACCTGCAGCCTCAGTCACACCTGTCCCTCACCTGCTCCCCCAAACAACGGCCAACAGAAAGGAGCACGCCCAGAAGCTCGCCAAGGGTTCTGAGGTCACCCAATGGACCAGAGAAAGGCCCCTGAATGCTGGACACGTAAGCGTTGGCAAAAGAAAGCGTGGATCTTTTGAGTATGCGCAGTACGAGCCTGGGTTGCGAAGTCTAGGCAGAGACTGGCCTGAAACAATGGGAGCGACGGGGGGTGAAGAGGCATAAGAGATGACTCCAGAATGGACACCATTGAAGATCTTCCCACCAGAGGATCCCGAACCACGACAGAGGACCGGCAGGACTCCACGGGACCAGAGACCAGAGGGATACTTCTGGAACTGGACGGGTGATAAACACAACCTCATGTCTCATCTTTACTTTTACTTTTCCCTGTTTCTTTTCCCTTTTCTTTTTCTTACTCTCGCTCTCTCTATCGTGTGCTGCTTTACGGGCAAATTAATAAAGTAACACTGCTTGATTGAATTATAACCCCTTGACATTTTGGTTGCCTTAATTTTGCGCTTCGAAATCAAGGTAAAAGAACCATCATGAGTCCATCACCGAATGGACCGTGATAGCATGTTGATGTGGATACAGAAAATGGCATATTTTTCATTGACTCTCTTCTCTATATCTACATTATAAAGAGGTGTTAAGATCAGCCACCTGCTCCAGCCACACTGGAGCCCAGTATAGACCAGTACCATCCTCTACAGTCCCCAGACAGGGTCCAGATGACACATCAGCACCACCAGCTATGTCCCTGGAGGTCACCAGCACAGGCACATCCGCAGCACTCTCAGGGTTCATGTGCACGGGTCTCCCAGGTCAAGGCCCCTCGCTAAAAAGACTCTGAAGACATTCAACATTAATTCTTCATTTTCCAGGAAAACAACAGCCTTCTCCAGAGTTTTGGACTATTTTAGAGGTGCATTCATGACAATATCTACAGCAACAGCTTTGCTCTGTCTCTCAATCTGAAGAGTGATCCTTTCTCTCTTGCTGCCTGGAACTGGTTGTCTTTCTGTAAAGTACATGGTTAAGACAACCTTTCCACTACTGCAAATAATTTAAAACATAAATGAGATTTTGATGCTTATTTTATTGAAGAAATGTCTTATTGAAATACATCTTGAAATTTTAAAACAAAAAAAAAATCAATGCATTTTATGTTAAATGGTGGGGAGAGACACTTGACTGTCTTGCTCTATTTCTCCTTAGTCCTTCATTCTTCCCCTTTGGGGGAAAAAATAAAAAGAGAGATGGAAGAGCTGAATATACCAAAAATTACTATGCCATCAAAACAAGCTTATTTTGTTTAATAAAAATGAATAAAGCTGCTATTTAAGCTAATCATTGGAAGATGTAGGCAATTGCTGTTTAAGCTAATCATTGGAAGACGTAGGCAGTAATTCTAAATGCTTTTAACACTTGAAAATGCACAGCTGTTCAAAACATTACCCTGGTGTTAAGTTGCTACAACACTCATCTGTAGAGGTTTCTCATAAGCAGCTAACAACGGGAGCGATGATCTGTATAATCCACATGGCAGGGCAGGCCTGCAGGAGTACTTATTTCCACAGCAGTTACTGATGGGAAAGCCACGAGAGGTACTTTAGCTGATAGCCATGTCTCAAAAAACAAGAATAAATATGAGTGCTGCTGTCAATGGATACCCTGTCCAGGCTCTACACACACCCCATGCGCACAAACATCAACTAACTGCCCTTCAGCAGCCTTCTAGAAGTTTCTAAGGGAAACTTTCATCTTGAGAAAAGAAGGCTTTGCAATGACAATTAGGCCTCATTTTGTGTCATTGGTCCCACAAGGCCAGCTCATCCAGCCACATATGCAAGTGAAGGTGCTGTTGGTAGAGTATTCAGCTTTTTCTGGAATGTATGGAAGTCTAATGGAAATTGCTACTTTATTTTTTCATCTAGCAAGAATGCTTTCAGTGCTTGTGAATGTGTTAGTAGACGGCAACAGGTGATACTGATATAATAGGTGATCAGAAATGTTCACAGACGTACTCACAGCTGGTGATTTTCATTCTTCAGTTCTTCATTGCAATGTTTCCTTCGCCAAAAAGGAAAGGAAAGGTTTCGCCTGCCAAAAAAGCAAAGGATGCTCAATTTTATCTATCATCAGCACAATGTTATAAACCGACTAAATTAAGAAGCGTTTGTGGGCAACTTACTTCAACTTGAGTCTTTCATAACAAACAAACAATACTTAGAAAAGTACATTTAAGACAGTGAAACTGTTTCTGTGAGTATAAAGATCTCTAACGGATTTGGCTTAAACAAGTTTTAGACCTCAAATCTTTTTTATTTTCATGCCCAGCAATTCTATCTCTCATCTTTAAAACCCACTGTCTTTCTCTTGCTGGATCTACACCTCAGGGAAAACATGCTAATCATCCTGCTCATGCCTCCTCATATTCTGAACTTATTTCCCTCTGTCAGTTCCATGCATGATTATAATTCAACGATAAGAGAAACAATTTAAAACTTCAATTATGAAAGCAATTCTTTGTTAATTCCCTCCCGGCTAAATGACTTCCTCTCCCACTAGGAAGTTAAACATCTGACAGCATGACTGAGCTTCAGGAACTTCAATTTCCATTCACAAAAGCCTGCTTTTCTAGCTGCTTTTTACAGTCTTTTTGGAATTAATACTGGCTTTGTCCATTTTTTATTTGTAGATTCAAGGATCCCTGAAAGACTCAGCCTGGAGCCGATATTTGCATCCAGGTTGGACCTCTGACTCCTTGTTTTATTTGACATTATGTTGTGTGTATTTCATTAACTGGGTAGATGAATTATATAAAGCTTTTGGGGGGCTCTTCCTTTGGGGAGCGATTAGGCAATAACAGTAGGTTACATTTTGTGAAATAAAACATTACAAACCACCTCAGAAATCATCCTATCAATGCTACAATATTGCTATGAGAAAATCAGAACGTGGAACATATGGTGGAATGAAAAATTATGTAATTGTTAACTTCATGTAGGTAAAATTATGTGCCATGATGATGAAACTGTAGTTCAAATCAGGATAAAAAGTGCAGGAGTTGATCAGCTTACTTTTTTTCTTTATTTTTCCTCTAAGCGCATACCTAAACTAGCCATAAAAGAGAACAGGGAACAAAACAACTCGAATGCAAGTGTGAACATAACAGGAAATAAAAATTATCCTCATTTAGCTACTCACCTTTATTTCCCTGTTGTCAGTGGATACTAGCGCATGACATGCAACAAATATAAAATTTATATGCTTTCTGCTAAAAATATGTAACTTAGATTTAAGGTAATTTGTTTAAAAGACTAATGAGGTTGACATTTGAAGCAGGTTCCTGACATTTCTGTTGCTTCTGGCTTTGCTGAGATAAAATAAAATTGTGGCAGGTGACTCATAAAATGAGTTGACCTGCCAGGGCAGAACAGATACTCTGAAATATCCACGTGGAATGATGTTATTTTTGAGCTTTATTGGATACGGTGGCAAGTTTTTCAGTACTGCTTGATTGAGGCCAAGGACACAACAACCTGGAAGGACATGGAGGGGAGAGGACAGGGAACAGGGAGGGAGGAAGGACAGAAGAACCGTCACAGGGGTGGCAGAGAGGGGAACACTGGTGGGGACCTGGGCATGGCACAAGGTCCCTGCGGGTAGATGGCACAGTAGGAGCCAAGAGCAGAACCTACTGGAAGAGGATTATAGAAATCAGTCAGGAGGAAGCCTTAATTTCCATAGTTGACCAACCACCGTCAGATAAGAGCACCTCCAACGTGAGCTTAGAGCATAGGAAACTTCTACTGGCCTGAAGAAGAATATCAGTGGAGGAAAAATGCCTCAAACTCATCAGCATTGCTTCCTGAGACATGATTTTTTTTCCTCCTAAGGTTCTACTGCAGTAGAGGGGTGAAACACTTGTCTTCATGTCTTCATGTCTTCCGTATCTCTTGAGCCCCATGGGGGGGATGCAAATGAATATCTGCATGACACACTGATCCGAGTAATTCTGGGTGCTAGTGAACATCAATGCCATTTATAGTTGTTAAAATAAACCATTGTCCATGACTTTATGTGCTTGGTAATTATCCCCAGATTTCAAATGCAAAATGGTGAAAAGTAGTGAGCAAAACAAGTGGAAAGTATGTTGGCAATGCTGGCAAGTGGGGCGGGATTATGGCACTAGAAGACCATAGGAGCTGCTATCACGGTTTGGCAAGTCTTCAAATGTGTTTAGCCTAGAACAGAATATAATGGCTTAACCATTACCCTATCATATCCCTAAAAATGGGAAAATGGTTGATGGGTATCAAGCACTTCAGGGCTGGACTGCCAGAAACTATCTTTAGATGAAGAAATCTTTCATGATACAGAAACTATAAGGACAGCCCACAAAAAAAGATAGGGGAGATGATATCATGCAATGAAGATAAAGGTAAAAGAGAAACATGGGCAGATGAATGGGAACACGTGAGCAAACATTTTTCATGCCATAGACGGATTCGCAACTTTAAAGGATTCTTAAAGATTATTATTTATTTGAGGCTGAAGTATTTTGCTTTAAATTTACATTTCAGTTTGTTTAAAATACTGTTTGACTTTTATGATGAACATATATTATTGAACATGCTATGAAGGGTAAACTGCTGATGTAGAAGAGTATATGGAGGAAATTACTGAAGGCGGCTGAGAAAGGGCTGAGAGGGACTAGATCAAGTGGTCTCAGGGGTTTTCTGAGGAATAGAATAAAAGCACAGAAGTAAGAAACGCCGAATATTTATCTTGGAAACAGCAACAGAGAAATTTTGTGCCTTCTGTACCGGTCCTGTTCTAGGCTTGATGTTAACATTGAGAACCATTGTATGCAGTGTAATTTCTTATGTTGCTTTTTCTCGATTTGACTCATGACTGTAAGCCTTAAAGGCAATGAGTTCTGAGATAAGGAGGGCTTTTTTGTTCATATCTGTCTCTTTCAATCTCAGAGAGTCCTGCTCAAAAGGTCACAGCATGGACAGCAGTCTTCACAAGAAGACCTAAACAGTTCATTTGAGTTCCTCTTATTTTTCTCCCACTGACATCTATAATTATCAACTATCTGCAACGTACTTCACAAGCAATGACCTTCTCAAATCAGTAAAGGGTAGATATCCAAATAAGATTTTTTTTTTTTTTCCTATCTAAAGATGCCGGGTTTAATCTGATTTGAGTTTAAATTCATGTTCAGTTTATGTATACTTTTTAGATTTTATTTGTTACATTAATAGGGTCAGAGTCACCAGTCTGCACAAAATCACACTTTTAAAATGGAGAGGATGGAAAAATAAGCTCAGTGTGTGGTTCCAAAATCGCTTTTCACAGTAGAACATAATCAGGGAAAAGCACCTCTTAAAACACCTAAGCTTTTCTATCAGTATTAAAATTGATTAAGTTGATTAGAACAGTAAATTCTTTTGCCTGATGTTGTGAAAGTCTTGGTTACCAAAGCACCTTGATCCACCCCAGGAAGATAACTGCGAAGATGAGTGCATTAAACAGAGGCGTGCTGAAAGTAAACAAAAATGCATAAGAAATAAACCCTTTGTCCGAGTTTACAAGCTCAGAGCTGCATTAAGTTTTGTCTACAATCTGGGCCTATGCTTAAATACCTGTATGATGACATGTTGAGGTTAGAGCTCCTCATGAAGCAACGTTGTGTTTCTGACGGCATTTATATTGATTTTATCACCAGATAACTGCAACGTGACAACTGATGGATTGTAGGGAACACACTTGGTTAACTCCGTACGCCTGTCTCTTGCAAGTAGCCTTTTTAATCTGCTCCCTTTTTAACACCCCTCTCAATAATTTCTCTCAAGAGTGTGTATGTCTGACTTATCCTTTAATGGTCTTTCCAAATGGGGAAATCAATGCTATTAAATACTCACGGAATAGGACATAAATAAGCAGCTATAAATTTACGTATATAGTTTTTAAAGTATTTTTGATCTCATGATACAGTATACTAACCTGAATTTTCAATATATTATTATTCTTCCAATTTACATAGCTCTTTTGAAAATTTTGTAATTTTCTTCATTATTTCAATAATATACTGAATTGTAGTTTGCTTGAAGAGAAGAAAAGCAAACAACTGGAGGCAAAATAAGATGAACATTTAAGGAACTTGAAATGACGTTCTGCACTTAACTGTATTTTGTCAGATCAGTTGTAACCAAACTTTAAACCAAAGAAATGAGCATCAGAAATGGCAAATTAATAATCCAACTAATTGGTGACATTACTGTGTTTTGCCAGGCGTTGCCATCATGCTGGGACAAAATTCCAACTAGAGGCACTTGGCGATGAAACAAACCTGTGCCATTTTCCATTTCTGGTTTATATGTTTTCGCTATTTGAAACACATGCATTTAATTGCTCCAAACAGTGGGACTCCAACATTATTCTGATGACTACCGAACTGTTAAATTGATCAGAGCACTGAGAATATGTATATGTTTTTAAATCAACCTACTGGCAAATTTCCTTTGCCTTAGTGCTTTCCCATTACCCTTAATTAAATCCTTTTCTTACCCATTGCCTCCCAAATTATATCACTAACCCCTCTCTTGCTCATCTTGGTAGCACTTCCAAAATTTATAAAAATTAATGGCTCCTCAAGCTTTTAAACACTTTGGGCAAAATTCACCGCACGCAATTTCACTGGGAACAGATGGAGCAGCACCAGAAATAAATTTGACTGCTAGGAATTACTGAGCGACCTGAGGAATAAACCATTTCTGCGCTCTCGTTTTGCAAAACTGATTTCTGCGGGGATGTTGAGAGAGATAAAGAAGCAAAAGGAAAATGCTGCAGATGTTACGATCTCTGCGAGGCACGGCCAACCCTCAATCCACACGTTCACAACTCCCCGTGACGGTGATGAGACGTCTGCCATGGATCAGGGATAGTCAGAAACCTGCGTGTGTTGGTTGGTTGAAGCATCTATTTATCTAAATATATTTAAAGCTGTTTCCCTACAGACACTTTTACTACCTGGTATGTGCATTGGAATTGACTTACTACTGTCTTATTCTAGTTTTATGCCTTTGTAATGACATTAAAAGCAACACTTACTCAACATAAAACTGGAGAAAAGTGATGTTGAATCAGACCAAATTCACTTTTCTGTAATTGTGCTCTTTAGAAAGGTGGGAAGTATCTGAGTATGAAAGAAGCAAACAATTGCAAAAACTAGTAACTTCCCTAAAAGATTACATTTTATCTTTTTTTTTTTTCCCCCCTTTTTCTATTTCCTCCACATCTTGAAAAAGATTTGCTTGGAAACATAAAAACAATGTTATTGAAAGCTTTACTTTGACAATAAAACATATGTATAACACAATTGCTGGAAAAGCAAAATGACAGAGAAGCAATATGCCTGATTAATTTTGAAACATTTAAAACAATCAATTGAAAACCTTTTAAAGCAACACCTTTCGATGAAACGTAGCACTTTAAAACAGCGAAACAGCCTGTAGACATATTTTCGAACTGAAAAACCTGGAAATGTTCTTGGTAAACTGCAAACAAATTGCTCTGAGGTTCTGGAAATGCAGAATGACACTTGTTATAGGAAGGATTGCATATTATTTGATCTGGTGACAAGTGGCTTTGTGGGCAGTTGAGCACATTTCCCTCCAGAAGGCTGTCAGGCAAATCCAGCTTCCTTGTTATAATTAAATTACATGATATATATTGTTGAAAAGGCATCTCTATTGGTTCTTAAATATAATGAATTGTTTCAAGGGCCCAAAATGCTGTCATTTGACAAAATTATATGTTTTCCACTTTGTACTTTGCCGTTATTTGAAAAATTAATCACAGGGAGGATTCTAGCTTCACTCTGTCACACAAAAAACCTGTCATTTAAGCAAATGGCTTGCTAGGATTGATTTATAGATACTATATAATATAACATAATGATACGTAACAAAATTTCATTACACAGTAAGGTTAATTTGAATTATGATTTGTTCTCCCTGATAGGCAATGGGAGATACTTGTGTTTAGTAACTGCGGCAGTATTTTACATCAGCTGAAAATGCAGTGGTTAACTATTCTGAAGACAGAAAGCCAAAGTGATCTACTAGGTTTCAAAGGTATGTGTTATTTGAATGTAATTACTGCAATATACGCTGAAAATCTGCTACTTCAGACCAGTCAAAAATAAAGTAATGCCTAGAAGAGGAATTGAAGAACAGTGATATGAAGCAGGAATAACATTTGGTATTTGGCGAATTATTTCACTATATGGAAAAGCAAGTGTCTGCAAGACATCTGCTCTCATGTAGATGGGCAAGATCCCACAGAAACCCAGTTTGCTTCCTGTAGACAAATGCCTGTGGTCTTCCATAAATCTTGCTCCTGAATGTCCTAATCTCCTATTTGGAGTTAAATGGAAGGACAAATCCAAGTGTTGCCCTTAAGACAGAGTTTGCTCTCACTTTCTTTCTATTTTTAGCTACCTTATCTACACAAAAATGGTAACTGGTGAGCAATTAGCAAGTATTTTTATACTTATGTCCTAATTACTTGTTATTTATGTCCTTTCAGCAGTATCTATGACTTAGCAGATCCTGTGGTATTTGATGATAATGCACAGCCACAAGCAATTGAGACATTTCAAAAAAGGGATTTGGGGTAGATTGTAGAAGGATGCACAAAATATGATCCAGAAAAGTAATTAAATAAGCCTTTAAAGAAAGAGAGAAAGAGAGAAAAGGAAGAGAGAGAGACAGAGACAGAGAGAAGAGAAAGAGAGAGAAAGCAAGATAGAAAGAGAAAGAAAAACAAAATATTCAAGACAGGTTCTATTGAAAAATAGCAGATTTTTAGAGTTCAGTCCAAAAAATCAAAACACTACTTTTCACTATTCACAAGAAAGGAATATTGTAGAAAGAAATGTCTCAGCAGCAAAACTTTCAATAGAGGATCTGGAAATCAAAGTGGATTTGAATTAGCAAAATGCCACAATCAGTTCTGGATTGAGCACTTGTTTGGAAAATTTCCCAGCACTGTGAAATCTTCCCTAAGCTCATATACGGTAGATTGTAAGACTTCGTATTACCACATTTCCATTATCTTTTCAAAAATAGTAATAAAAATGACAGGGAGAGGTCAGATGCAAAGAGATCCTGGTTCTTTCTGTTACAAGATTTATGCATGGGAATACATAACAGATATATAAAGGAATATTTCACTGGAGACCGAACCACTTAAAGCTGGGGAATAATGATGGGGTCTCTACTACGAGGATCTGCATGATTACAATTCCGATTCTCTGCCATGTTTTAAATCTAGATGTAAGAAAAACCTGCTGACTGGAACTCAGTCGACTTCCACAATCATAAAATTGGTGCTGCAAACAGAAGCAGACCCTAAGAAACTCACAAATGTAATAAAAATGGCACAAAATTTGAGATCTGAAACCAAAATTGAGCTCTTGTCTCCTCCAATATTTCAATTTCCCTGTTTAGAAAATAACCCAAACGTTACATTTTTGTTGTCATTATCATTTAAAGGCCTTGCAAGATGAGATGGGGTCTATGTTACATGAGATATCTCTGCAAATGCTGCAACACATCACAGGGGCAGGTGAAAACCAAGACGCAACATGCCATCTGAAAAACAGCCTCAGCCACTGGCAAGTTTTACATTTGTTTTATTTTTTTTCTTCTTCTTAAGAAAGTACTAACCTATCTAAATGTGAAATATATGAGGACTTCATGCCCTTAACAAATGAATGAGTATGAGAGAAATGGAAACCAGGCCTGGGGGAAAGTTTGATCCCTCGTTCTTAATAGATACACAGAATGCAGTGCCAGTATAATCAGACAGTCAGTTGGAGAAGAGAGATGTGTGGCACACCAATTACCGACAGCAGGGAAAATGGAAAGAAATTACATTCAGGGGAGTGTGAAATGTGAAAGTCAGGGAAATAAATTAGATGTTGTATGACCTCTAGTGTAATATGTGAAGAACTAATACATTTAACCTAGTTGTAATCATGTCATAGCCAGACTGCATTAGGAACTTTTTCATTTAAATTTTCTTCTCCGTGGCTCTGTGCTCAACTTTTCGAAATGGAAAATAACCCAGCAAGGCAGGCAGCTCCAGAGGTGGTTCTGGAAAGTGAAGTTACACAAAGGAGCCAAGTTCAGAATCTGCTAATCAAGCACCATTCAAATCCGATAACGTTAAGTATTAAGGTGGCTGGAGGTTTCCTTGAAGAAGAAAAAAAGACAATATATCTTCTTCAAACTATCAGCCAGTAGTCTGAAGTATCTATGGAGCAAAACCAATCTACTTGGAAGTATCTTTAATAGCATAAAGATTATGCTAGTATTTTTTACTAGAAAAGGGGATGGAGAGGTTTAAATTACTTGAAGATGTGATTGCAGAGACTTAGGTATAATGAGACTTCTCTAAAAAAACATGGATTTTGGCTGTCCTCTGTTTCAAAGGCTCTAAAAATGGTAAAAGCTCTGAGTAGAGAGAAGCAAAAGCCTTTGGGAAGCATCTGATGATGTGATCATACCGAAACTCTGAATGTCTCAAACCATCCCGATATCAGATTTAAGAATTTCAGGACAGTTAATGTCCATTAATTTTGTTCTAACCACCAGAGGCTTGGAAAAATAGTGTCTTCCTCTTTGCAAAACATTTCATTTCTTCTTGTCTTCAGGGTAAACAACAACCATTCTGTGATTTTCTCCTCATGATTTCCACAACTCCTTCTGCTTGTTCCCTGTTCGATCCATGCTCGGTTAAGATGATGCAAAACCGGTTTTCAGTAAATATTAAATCAATTTCTTAAGTTCCTATCATGACTTCACCTCCAGCTGAGTTCTGAGTGATCTGCATGCCTGGAAGAAAACAAAAACAAACACCTTAAGAACATTAATTTGCAAAGGTACCTGTGGAGGAAGTGGCATTTACATTGTGGGGAAGGAGGGGGAGAGTTAATGACAGATGCCCTATCCTGTGATGCTGTGACAATGCTCAAGAATGTTTTTTGTCCACGGAGGTCTCCATCACAAACAGAAATAAAGGCTTTGCTACTGCAGGACACTTGTGAAAGTGGGTAGGACAGCCCGGTTGTCTCAGAACTTATTTGCCTGTCACTAATTAGCTTAGTTAACAGACTAGATACAATCACTTCAAAGGTTTTACTAGGTTAATGTGGTTGTCTGGCTCAAAAATGAAATTTTGGGGACATGTACCTTTCACAAAGGCTGGCACAAATAATCGTTATGCACCTCAATACTGCTTAATTAGAGCTCCAACACTGTTAGTAAAAGGCTTTCTTGGCCACGAATGAGTCTGAGCAGCCTGGCACTAGTGGCCTGTCAGATATAACTGAACTTTGCTTGATCACGCTTAAAACAGGTTTAAAAAGTAGTATTTCACATCCTCATAATTCTTGCACCAGAAGGATACATTTTCTGGCATTGGAAATATAATTTCACTAAGCATATTCTGTGTAATTTTGAAATAAATTGTATCTAAAATATACCGCAAACCCACACACAATATTCAAAAGATTTCCAATTTTTTTTGTCTGAATGTGTGCTTGTATTATTTGGATGAAGCATCACTATCAAGTTAACACGTTTGCCAGCTTTGCCATTTAACCTCCTAAGCATGTCTCACTGAAATTATAGAAGAAGGTCTGGTATGTATTCTCAGATCTATTTTCATACTATTTATGTTCATGTCATATAATGACTGAACTTTGTTTTCTCTGTGTACTCTTTTGTACAAATTTATCCTGATTTGCTGTCAAAACACAATTTAACACCTAAAAAATCCAGAAACTAATGTATCCATACTTGTGTGTAACTACCAACCCCGTTTGGAGCAATTCAGTCTGTCTATAATCTTGAACACTGATGTTCAAGACCTATAAATCTTGAACACTCAGCTGCTAAATCATTTTCTTCAGCTTTCAAAAGACTTATGGACAAAATCAGAAGATTTTTCTTGTGAAAACGATAACAACATTGGTTTTACTAAGGTAAAAGCAGCAACACAGTAAAGTAAATCCACCAGGAAAATCATATATATATATAAAAAGATGGATATAGAGAAAAGAGGGCAAGCAAAAGATACAGAATTACATTGAAAGAGGGATAGAATATAAAACATGGCTGGGACATGGGAGACTATAATTTCACTGCAGCCTACAAATAGAAGAAGACTTTGAGCTTCACAGATAAGAAGAGGCCCTTGAAAATAACATGAAGGAGCTAGAAGCACATTTAGATCATGGTGGGACTATCTGCCTTTTTAGGCCACTATCTCCGGTCATTTAAATCCAATTCTGGTGACCACTAAGCTGTCTCCAAAATACAATCTGAGGGCCCGGAATTGTTTCTGGAACACATGATGAAACTGTTGTCTGGGTCCAGACTTTCAGGGAAGTAGACAAGCGTAAAACCTCTAACAGAGGATTTGGCTCCCACTTTTTCACTTCTGCAGCAGGCAAGATTTCAAGCATTCCATGAGATTCAGGTAAATCCTGGATAGAATCACATTTTCAGAAGAAAACTTGCTTACTAGAATATTTACATTCTTACCAGCCATTATATCATTCTAACAACAGCAGTTTCAAGCTTCTGTCATGTCATTTTGAAAATCTGTCTTTTGCTGTGTTTAATCAGTACCTTAGTGCTGCTAATGAGTGATTGATTTTTTTCATCCCATGCAGATGAATGAGGATGTTTAGAAGCGGTTTCCACAACCCCAGAACTATTTGTTGGAAACACCCCGTGCTGCACAAGGCGCGTAGGGACTCCAGGAGGAGAAATAGCCTTCTGAGGGAATGATAATCAATCTGACAGACCACTTGGTACCCAGCGGTGAAAGCAAACCTCACCAATTAATCAGTGTGACATCCAGAGGTCATTTGCCAGCTCTTCATACATCTTCGCATCTCTGGACATGAAGGTGAGAAAACGGATGATGAAGTTGAATATCGTGAGTTCCTCCCTAGCGTTGACCTCCGCTGTGACGAGGTTGCCGGTTGCTGTTCCAGCGATTTGAACTGAGGAAAAGTCAGTAGGTGGTGCTGGCTGTGCTGGCTGATTCCTACCTGTTCCTGATTCCTACATTCTCTTTCCTACCAGAGGAAATGTCTGTTCTCAGCAGACCGGCGTTTCATCAGAATGCACATCCTTCTTCAGGCACTCTCATGGAGATGTGCATCTAATGAATAAAAACAGAACAGAGAAAGTATCAAAGCCTGAGAAGCATTTTCACGGAAATCTGGATAACTCATGCCTATTCGTAACACTCCTTTTTGGTTGTAGCTTTGTGGCCTCCTTGCAGGAGGCTGGGCCATCCCAGACATGGGACTTTGCCTTTGCCCCTGTTGAACTCGACGAGATCTTACTCTGCCCACTCCTCCAGCCTGTCCAGGTGTGTACAATAACTATGTGAATGGCTTCTGCAGATTTGGTGTTGCTGTTCTGAACTCCTTAGATAACATTGATCCAAAGATGCTTCTGATGAGCTGCAGACTAGAATTTTGCAGTGCTTATCAGCAGAAAAAATACAGGTTGTTAGTTCAGGAAAGGGACAGTAATTTGCAAATAGAGATGTGTGAAATTATTACAAATTCATCTCTTTGACCCCATTGCTATCACTGACTGTTACACATAGAGGGGAAGACAATGCGTAGCTGTTTAATGATGAGTTAGAAGACAGCATCAAGGATCCTATACTTTTATGACATTTTATAACATTTTTCAGCAGCAGATGAGGCCACAGAAATGATCCAAGGCTGGAACAGCTCTGCTGGGAGGACAGGCTGAGAGAGTTGGGGTGTTCAGCCTGGAGAAGAGAAGCTCCAGGAAACCTTTGTGCGGCCTTTCCGGACTTAAAAGGGGCTGATAAAAAAGATGGGGACAGACTTAGGAGCAGGCCTTGTTGTGACAGGACAAGGGGCGATGGTTTAAACTAAAGGAGGGAGATTCAGGCTGAACATGAGGAAAGAATTGTTTCTGTTGAGGGTGGTGAGAGCCTGGCCCAGGTTGGCCAGAGAGGTGGTGGATGAACCATCACTGGAGACATCCCAGGCCAGGCTGGACGGGGCTCTGAGCAACCTGAGCTGGTGAAGATGTCCCTGCTCATGGCAGGGGTGGCACTGGGGGTGGTTTGAAGGTCCCTTCCAACCCAATTTATTCTATGATTCTATATAATAGAGCAGCACTATCTCCAGTGAAAGGTCTACATGCCACTATGTCTACTTGGCTTATGAGAACGTATTTTCATAGCTACCTGTAAAGTCTCCAAGACACGAGAAAGAGTTGCAGCCACACTTCGGAACTACTGCCCTCCACCTTGTAATGTTGATTGGATTTAACTGTTAGGAAATACAGACTACCTTAGCTTATTGAAATATTTGGTATACCACTGCTTGTAGAACTTGCTTAGAAACTGCTTATATAGAACTTGCTTAGTATAACTCTCTCAGCATAAGTAACTAAATTTGCTGGAAGCCTTAGACTGCAAGCTGTGAAATTTCAAACTTTCTGCCCAGTTAAGCAAAGAAGGGCCCCAGAGTCAGTTCGAGCCACAAGATAAAGGAGCTTTTGATCATCAGCAGGAGCTGCATCCCTAGAGGTAAGTGAAGGAACAGAATGGCACGTCTAAAGAAGGCAAGAAACAGCAGAATGTGAGAACCTACTAATGTTTTGGTTATTGCCAATGATTCATTTTTCTTCCCAGCTGCAGGTGCAAAATAGCAGCTGATAGACAAGCACCTAGATTGATGCCCACAGAGATAACTAATGGCCCACTTGATGAAAATGAAACAGTCCAGTGAAGAACCTCAGACTCTAATTTTACAATTGGCCCGAACTGGCATGTGGGGAGTAGGAATCTTAGATTGTAAGAGTATAATTGGCCAGAGTTTTGTTTGCTCGAATTTTGTCTTCCAGAAGCATCCAACTGAGCTGCTGTCTTCACTATACCTTGCAAACCAATTAATTATTTTAGAGAAACTTCTGGAATTCATGCCTGAGACTCTGCTTCAGGATACTTAGGGTGAAGAAACTTTCTTAATATAACCACGCTGAAAACCCTAAAAAAAAAAAAATATGAACAACTATTTTTGTGGACTGTAGTGAGAACAGTCATGGCAGCAGTGAAAAGAAGTGACATGAAGATTAAAAAGGATCCACACCAAAATGTTCAAATGACAGAAAAATGAAAAGTATGTAAAATATTTTTCACAGTCAGTGTGCATATACATTAGTCCTTGTTTTCCTTACCTAAGGAACCTGAGTTTGAAGTCAAAAGATGTGAAGTTGTCGATTAAGACAAAAGCTGTTAAGTAACTTAGAAGGTTTGTGATGGGCTTTACATGGTCATGTTCTCTTCAGGACTGAAATTTGTTGGCTGATCTTTTTAGCCGAGGGTCACACATGTTCTGTCAAAGGAACTGGTATCAAGAAAAAAATACAGATTATAGACTGCTACAGATATTTATCTGATTTTTTTTGATAATTTCCCAGTGTAAGTGAAAATACAAACCCATTTTGCTAATTAGAACTTCCTTGCCTTTTTGAAGTCAGGTAACAGGGACCATTGTAATACAGGTAGGAAAAAAAGAAAATAAATGAGCACTAATTGTGTTTGCTTTGGTTTGTTTTAATCATATGAATAATAATAACCAAAACTGCCACATCAACAAAAAGTTGATTTATCTGCTTGTTACTCTACTGGCATACAATTCCAATAAATCTGGTATAATAACAAAAACTTCACTTCCACATAGTAATTTTAATCTTTTATTCAACATTATGTGGTAACCACTAGGAACAATTTCTGGAAGGGATGTTTTTTCATCTAGTAGTGTCCCTATTAAAATGTTTATGCAGTAGGACTGAATAAAGATAAAATTTCAGAGTGAACTGAGGCTACACTATTAAACATACGACAGACTTTCTGAAGTTTTGTTATCTAATCAATTTTCTATAAACCAGACAGATACATTTTCCAGTCTGTATAAAATAATTATGAACTTTACAGTTCTCTTTAGTTATGACTTCTGAATATTTCAGGAACTCTGAATTGCCATTTTAGCCAACCGGTTTGACTTGTGGTGCAGTTTTAACTAATGCATTAAGCACCCAAACTGAAACACAGGAAATTCCACTTAAACATAGAAGTTCTTTGCTGGGAGGGTGATCAAATGCAGGAACAAGTTGACCAGACGGGCGATGGAGTCTCCATCCTTGGGGATACCCAACTAGACACAGTCCTGAGGAGCTTGCTCTGCTGGCCCTGTCTGAGCAGAAGAATTGGACTAGGTGATCTTCAGAGGTGCATTTCAACATCAGTGATTCTGTTATTTTGTTAGAAATGTCAGATCCTAGAAGATGCCAGTACTGGCTGTTCCTTCCAAGAAGTTCCAAGGTCCACCTTGATCCCACATAGCTTCAGGCAGTTCAGATTAAAACCTCCACGATGAAACCTTCAGATGAAAGCACATCCAGAAGAAACTTGAAACTTGCTTTAGCATAAGCACTCCAAACCAAGGTAGCAAACCAAAGCAGCAAAGCAGCAAAGCAGCAAACCAAAGCAGCAAAGCAAACCAAAGCAGCAACATTACCTTACAATTTCTAAATAGCTATTACTTTTTAAATAATATTGAGAAAAGTTACATCTCACAAGACTAGAGGCTGAGTTTTCACTCTCATATTCCTAGTTTGAAGCAAGACAAACAAATCTCTTCTCTTTGTATTTCCCCTTCCTTGGTCAGGCTGTAGAGCTGTGTCTTTAATGGGTACATGATGACAAGCTGCGTATCAAGGCAACATCATAAGCAATATATATCACTTCCAAATGCTTCATTGCATTTCAAATTGTGCCTCTTAATTGACAATTCATATAAAAAATTCTGGTCATGTCAAGCACAGAACTCCTGACTAATTCAAGTCCATGTGCAAGTTTTATTATGCATAAGTCATATAAGGGTGATTATTGGCTTATACAGACTTGTACCTTGACAAAAGGCTAAACTACGGCTTTTTGAAAGAGTTTTCCTAAAGTTCTTAAGGAGAGAGACATAGGATTGACAGAGGTGATATATATCAACTTTTTTAGACTATTATGATACCTCCAGGTTTTATATGACAGGTGTGAAGGACAAAATTAGTCAATTACTGCAGAATAATGAGCAATGCAAAGATGACTTGTCTGTGTTATAGCTCACAGCTGCTGTTGCACATCAAAGAAAATAACTATCTCAATTATCGACTTGGCACAAAGAATAATGTTTGTGAGTCATAATTAAAGTAAGTCGTTTGAACTGATTTTGCTGTGCTTTATGACCAGCAACCTGCAGGTGAACACGAAGTTTCACTTTGAAGACCCGCTTCATAATTTCGACCAGATTAACATTTAACGTGCTCATCACGCTCCTTTGTGCATTTAGCAAAGAACTGACCGCTTGTTCCAACAAGCAGCAAAAATGCGTAAGAAAATAAACCTGCAATTTGAAGGAGATATTTTTAGAGACCCCTCATTCTGTCATATTTATTCATGCTACTTTCTTACTACGTTAACAACTTTTAAAAGTCCTTTGAGCTACTTCACTGTATTTGTCTAATTACCTGCCTTTCTTTTCTGGAACTAGTAATATAAAACACACTCCAAGGACTGGAATGAAGTCATTAATCAAATTGCAAATTTAACTGTCACAGGGAGCAACAAAATTTGGCATGAAAAGGTGGTAGAAAAGTGTTTCTGGAAAAACTTCAAATGACTCATGATGTTTAGCAAACAAGTCGCTACTTCATGCAATCATTGTTACTATTTCTCATCTCTCAGGAGAGGCAAAAATAGGAAAAAAATATAGTTTTGCTTCCTTTGGGTTACTAAACATTCAGGGCCCAAAATTAAGGGCAGGTGGTTCCTGAGGCACAGAGCCAACAAAATCTACGTGTTTCCCTGTCATGGTGCAGATCGGATGCTGCCTCTCACGGACTGAGACTATCAAGTGGTGTTCCTGTCAGGGAGAAATGCTAACAGAATTTTTCTTCTATCCATTTATATAAAAAAAAAACCAAAAACCTTTCTATTAATTTAAAATGTCTTTGAGGTGTTTGTCCTGCTGTCAAATTTGAGTGAAATTGACAGTGAGTTGAAGATTTTTAGGGAAGCGAGACAAGGAAATACATGTAAACACCTAATTTTCTTAGAAAATCAAGCTAAAAATTACCACTTTGATCCTGCATTTGGATATAATCAGCCACCACAAATATTATTAATTTTTATTGTGGTGTTCTTCTGAGACATTCTCACTCTTCCACCCTTGTGCTATATAACGTCTCCTTCTTCCATAACTAAAACCTTTGAACTGCAAGTCTGAATATAGTTTAGCTTTCTGGTGGCAAATTATCTGTAGGAAGAAAGCAATATTTTTCTTATGCTACCAAGGAAATTAATCCTTAATATTTAGTCACTTTCCAGTCCACTTTCAGATATCTTCACAATCCACTCGAATAAAACATGCATTGTATTTTAAAAGGAAATATATTTCAAGGGAGTTTCCATTAATGCACACACTTCTCTCGGTTAATATAGTGCTCTGAAATCAATATATTGAGTAATATATACCTAATTCAGTGCTAGTCCGTTAATCCTCAGGGAATGGCACATTAGCAGTCTTGTTTAGATTGAACAGTCTTTGCATGAACATTATTCATTCAAAGCGCATCACTCACAATTCATGTCAGATATCTGATATTGTCAATTAATGGATATGAACTTGCTCAAAACAGAAGAGCTGGGTATATCATAGATCATTCTCCATCTACTGAGGTAATGAAAATTATACGATAGCATGTCTGACTCTTCTGATGATTTTTAATCTAGTTTAGACTTAACTGAATTTAACCAAATTTTCAGAAGATAAAAGACTACCAGAGCTCTGGATTCATTCTACTGTAACTTGGGAAGCAGGCTGGCGGAGGATCCAAGCTGTGCATTTTGCTTGGATCAAAATATTTATTGGTGAAAAATGGTCAAGTAGTGAGATATTTCCCAGAACTTAATCACTGAGGACTTGAGTTGCTGGTGGGAGGGTGAGCAAGAAGGAATGGTGAAAGAGACTTTTCAACCTGGAAAGCATCCCTCAAAAATATACAAGTTTGTGGTCCAAAAGATTGAACAGCAGTCTTATCCTTGGCAGTGTTATGACACTTTTTGGCATCAGTATTATGAAAAATTCAGGTTACATCGCCTGTCACTACTCCACAGTGCCTTTGATGCTGGCTTGCTTTAGAGTAAAATAAAAAGCAGCAGATGGACTCAAAGGTCTGTTGTCTGTATAAAACTCTGTTTCCAATGCAGATGCATGGCTTGGTTTGCCCTTTGAACCAAGGAAAGCAGGAGAATGGTTTTGAAAAGATTTCAAGTGCTCATTTCTCCTGAACAGCATGATAATTTTGGTGTTCAGAGAGTAACCTGAATCACATTATTCGAATGAGGTGAGAAGTGGTGCTATGTAATTGAAAGATGGTGGAATGAGCGCGGACAGACAAGTGCAGATCAGAGGAGCATCACACTGTACTGGCAGTGACAAAGAGTTCTGCAAAAGGTGATGGGAAAATAAGTAGGATGCAGTGGCTCATGTGATCTACAGCGGGTCTTACCTATGCAGTAATATAGAATATCCTGAGCTGAAGGACCCACATGATCATGGAGTCCAACTGCTGTCCCTGCACAGGACACCCCACAGCTCACCCCGTGTGTCTGAGGACGTTGTCCAGTCTCTTCTTGAACACTGTCAGGTTGGGCCGTGACACCTCCCTGGGAGCCTGTTAAGTGTCCAGCACCTCTGGGTGAAGAACCTTTTCCTCATGTCCCACTGACCCTCCCTGGCACATCTGCTGCCATTCCCTGGGCTCTGTCACTGTCACAGAGAAGAGCTCAGCCCTGCCCCTCCTGCTCCTGCTGAGGAACCTGCAGCCCCATGAGCTCTGCCCTCAGTCCTCTCTGCTCCAGCTGAACAAACCCAGGGACTTCAGCCGCTGCTCATACGGCTTCCCCTCCAAACCTTCACCAACTTCGTAGCCTCTTCTGGACACTCTCTAGTAGCTTTATCTCCTTTTTATCCAGCTGAGACTACACTACCACCGAGTCAAAGGGTAGCAGGACTTGATTATGTCTTAGAATCGGGATCCAGTCTTTCATTTTAGCTGTACCGTGGTTGTATGCAGGAGTTCGTACCACCCACATATGGATTAATGATGGTACATGGGACTAAAGATGGTACATGAGGGAGCTGTGGCCAGGCACTGTGTGTGTCTGGTCCCTGGTGGAATGCTGTCCCCATCCCAACCTGCAGATGTTGGTGGCTTTTTGATTATTAGTGTTCCTCCAGTGCCATGAGTGCTGACTACACTGCCTGGGTGCAAAGGAAGGTGGCAAGAAAATTAAGATCTGCACACATGGAGGGTAAGAATGAGACCAGAAAGACCAGAAGATTGGATATTAGGAAAAAGTTCTTCACAGAGAGGGTTGCGAAGTATTGGAACAGGCTGCCCAGGGCAGTGCTGGAGTCACCATCCCTGGAGGGGTTGAACAGATGGAGATGAGGTTCTCTGGGACACGGGGCAGTGCCAGCGGTGAGTTATGGTTGGACTCAGTGATCTTGATGTTCTCTCCAACCAAACTAATTCTGTGATTCTACGAAGAAATAAACCCGTTGGACTTGCCCAAGGACAAGTGAAGCAGGAAGACGTGCATGCAGTAACGAACCTCGCACAAACTCCAGAAGAGTTTTCTTTTGAAAATGCTTGATCCAGCAGAACATTTTCATAGTGGAATATTGCTTTGTGCTGTTCCGTTGCTGTGGTTTTAATTCAAACAGACCCCCAGAAATTGGAGTTACTGTCATGAGGAATGATCTGAGTACCCCCGAGAGAGCATGGAAATTAGAATTAGCAGTTAAACTGTAGCTATATCACCCTAAAAATGTGTTCAAAATATTGGATTAAAACAATCACTAAAGACATCCTCAACATCAGTCTTTGTAATAGAAATTCTAATAGGGGCAGAGTGCCATGTTTCCCTGAAAAGAAGACCTACCCCAAAAATAAGCCCTAGCACGATTTTTCAGGATTTTTGAGGATTCTCAAAATATAAGCCCTACTCCAAAAATAATCCCCAGTTACAGTTCATTTAAAAAGTCAATTTAAATAGTGGCCAGGCAGCTATACATGTAAAACAGTAATAAGTTTCAGAGCAAAAATTAAGATAAGAATCTGTCTTATTTTCTGGGAAACAGGGTATATTACCTTACTGGGTAAGTTACATGTGCAGACACATATTTTAAACTACCCAATGTCCCAAAATGTTCAACTAATGTTCAACTTTACCATAAACAAGCACATTTAAACACAAAGCAATTGTCTGGATTTTTAATTGAGGAAGATAAAATAAAGTAAAATAAAATAAAATAAAATAAAATAAAATAAAATAAAATAAAATAAAATAAAATAAAATAAAATAAAATAATTCTGAACAAAGCATAACGACTTTCTATTACACCCTCTGTAATATCATGTTTATTCCACTTTGTTATGAGGAAATCACAACATTTTAGCTCGATCTACACAATGCTTGTAAATAGCAAGGTCTTGATGTTAATAATTTAATCAATGTGCTCTTCATTAAAGCAGTATATTCACATTAAAGGCCTGGGCTGGAGCTCAAACTGTCACCACAAAGGAAGTAATGACCATGGATCATGGCTCTTCTATGTAAAAATATGTACCTTACTTCCCCCTCACCTCAATTACACCATGGGTGTAAATAACAAAATCTTCTGAATGTTTTTGCAGACTCAGAAGTTGCATGGATATCTTTCCAGCAATCGGAAAATCTTTATTTTTCTTCTCCTCGGTTTTTATTTTCTGGACAAAAGTAACTTATTATCTCATCAGCCAGGCTAAATGAGCCAGCATATAGCCAGTAGTATTCTTGTGTAAATTTACTGCTGTAAGGAGAACTGCAATTGCGAGATGTGTCTGATCTGTACTAAATCGAGGCATCCAGATTAATTATTAGGACTTGCTCTGGGATGTGTCTTAAACCTCACTCAAGTCCATTATGCTGCAGCTGGAAATAAAAAGTTAGATTTAGAATCAAGACCATTATTTCCTTTTTTTTTTTTCTTTCCAGTTTTCAAGTGAGTTTCCCATATGTTGGATTTCACACCTGTAGTAAATATTTGAAATAGAAAACTCTGGACTGTGTAAATAGAGGAAACAAAATGGCTCCCATTACAGGTAATGGATGAACATTTATTAGCACTGAAGATTTAAATGTGGCTAATTAACTCATTAACCTTTACATTAACAATTATATTTCACACTGTGCACTACACTGCTGGTCTGCCGCGGTTCACAGGATTCTTAATTAAATCTAAGTCCGGCAGCCTTTCAAAAATTTCCCATTAATCCCACTATTATCATCCACAAACCAGGGGGGGAATATTCCTCAAGACTTCATGTTCTGATAGGTTGTGGTTCCGCTCGGCACCGCAAGAGCAACGGTTCACCTTTGGTCATCCTGGTAGAACCGCGGCGTCCTGCGGTATTTGAGAGTCTGTTTAAAGAGTTTACAAAGCAAAAGGTGCAGGAAGAGTTTTGTGACATGATTGAGGTTTCCACCAGCTCAAGGCAGTTGGCTTTTCTCTCGGAATTACTCTTCTGGGTCCTGTTCTGAGTTCTGCAGCACTCAATCCCCATCAAAAACCCTGTCGCCATCTGCCTTTTGTTTCTCGCTTGACTTCTGGGTGAGGATCAGGATACTGATTCAATATTTGGAAATCTTCCATCAAAAACTTCTTTTCATTAAAAAAAAAATACAGAGCTGAAATTATTCGAGCGGTCCTCTATGTGTTAATTTTTTTTGCCTGCTAGTTAATCAAATAACTGCCCTTGTTGAACTAGTATAAATTTAGATTTCTCAAGCAACCTAGTGCAGCACTGGTCAGCTTCTCCTGTGGGACACGATCCATAGCGAGGTCTGTAGTGAATTAAACACAAGGTTTTCCCCAGGAATGCAAACCAGGTTTATAACTGACACATCGCACTGCTCCTCAGATGGGAACATTGTCAGCCCAAGTTGCTAAGAGGCAAAAACCCTTAAATCATCTTTTCCTGGAATTACAAAAAAAAAAAAAAAAAAAAAAGAAAAAGAAAGAAAAGGTTAATTACCAAAGCTCAAGATGTATGATAGCTTTTTAAGTGTAACTATTCAACGACGGGAACAATTTAAGAAGTTATTGCAAAAATGATGACATTAGATTTATGTCTTCTCAGGTTTTGCTCTTTTTCTTTTGGCTTTCATCCAGTTCATCAGGTACAGTTTACTGCCAGACTCCCAGTCTGTTTCATTAGAATAGCTCCTGTGTCTCCTTTTAGAATCCAATTTTTCTGTGCACAGGATGAGCTACAACATTTCAAGATTTGCTATTTGTTGAAGATATCGGACGCTGCCCCATAAAGCATCTCAGGCTTCCTGTTCCTGCCTTTTAATACTCCTCCCACTTCTAATATTTGTCCAGTGATGCTTATTGTACCAGTTTATGAAGCTTCACAATTAATTTCAAAGCACATTGTAAACAGTTCCTGGGCTCAGGAGGGAGGAGTAGTGACACTTTTAGCTTGCTTTTCATCACTTCTAGATGAAAAAAAAAAACCAAACATATATTATATATATATATATTTACAGTTCTGTTTTGTGATTCTACACAATTGAAAGTAGAGAGAATATAATTTGTTGGTAGAGAATCTGGCAATAATATTGAAAGAAAACAGCACACTAAATCGTTCATATAAATACATAGACATAGGCTCAGTTCAATACTTTACAGGAAAAATGACAAAGCTCTTTAATGCCATGTTCAGACATCAACTTGGAGCAGGATCCAAAGGAACTGAAATATCCCCCAGGAACGCTACTGATTATTCAGAAACGTTAAGCGCCAGCCCTTGTTTCCTAGAACACGGCTGCTGACGTTCCCTTGAACTAGGCCGACTTACCCGAGCAGACTTACAGAAATACTGAGGAATATAATTTGTGTCGACAGCGTAAACCAGCGTTTCCAAAGGGAATTTTCCGTGCAAAGGCCCTTCTGTTCTCCACCACAACGATCTTGCATTTTTTGAATTGAGGTACCCACAATATAAATGTCATTTTGCTTCTGGGCTTTTGTTGACTCTAAGAGGCCCCTCACACCTTATTTTTCCCCCGTGTGGCACCAAGCAGAGCGTTGGAATGACAGATCACGGTTAACTTGTGAGGCTTCTGTAAGTGAGCCACTTGTAGTTCTACTAATCAATGTAATCCCGTGCTTACCCACCTCATCCTACCAACACTTAGATCCGAAAATTGCTGTCCCCCTTGCACACTTGCCAAAGAGTTACTGACTAGTCCATCACATCTCTGCCATAGACTAACAAACTCATGCTGAATAGAAACGCTCTTGCTTATTCATGCAGAATTGTCCCTTTTAAGAGTCTCGTTCACTCTGCGTTACATTGATGAATTAATTCTGCATGAAGATCCGTTGCCAGAAGTTTTTCTTTATAAGGATTTTAGTTATGTTTTCCAGTCTGGGTTTTTTTCTTTCAAGCTGAGCCTACACTACTCATTATCCCCAAAAAGAAAGATAATCTTCTTGTACATGACCCCAAATCTCCCGGCCTTCCCAAGGAAACACACACGACCTTTTTAGGGCTGAGATCTAACAAGGAAAATTCAGCCCAAGCTGCAAGATTATTGTGATATTTCATCACCCCAATCCACTATTTCCATACCAGAAAGTTAAGGAAATTATGGAGAAGTAGGTCTGGAAGGCTGCAAAAAAATAAACTTTGCTGTGATTTATTTATGCAAAGGTGCAATCTAAAATTTTATTTCATTTACTCAGGGAAAAACATCATTGTATTTTAGGTATTATAAGTTTTTCTTATTTAAACTCCCCTGTCTACTAAGCATATTTGTTTCATGTTCAGACAACTTGTTGCTAAACAAATGAATGGAAAAGTTTCACCTGATCAGATCTTTTTGTTTTAATTTGAGAGCAAGGAAGACTTTAAAAAAAACCTAACAAAACCAAATCTCAGGTAAATCAGAAATTCAGAAATCTAATTAGTGTGACAAACTGTTTCTCTAAATTCAAAGTCAAAACGGTTTTATATTTCTAGCAAATAAATATTTTGTTAGTTTGTTTGTTTTCATTGGGTTTTCTCTTTAATGAAAAACCACTGTTCATTATGCAAAGAAGAAAATAATGATGCTACGCCTAGTATTAATGAATCTCAAAAGCTCAGTGTCAGTAAAAATCACTTTTGGGGGGATGTAAGGACCCAAGAATGAAAAGAACTGTAAACCTGTCTGTATTGAGTTGTCTGGCAACTGGATATAAAAGAATCTTTTTGGCTAAGTTCTGCATTTGTTTGTTTATTTGGGGTGATGTTTTTTGGGTCTTGTTTGCTGTTGTTGCTTTTGTTTGGGGGAGGTGGTGTTTGTGGGGGTTTTTGTTCATTTGTTTTGGCTTTATAAGCTTAATTTAAGACTCCAGGATTACCAGCAAGGAGATTCACCCAAGTGCACTGGGTTTGCTCACGGGTTTTGCAAGTCAATTGTATTTCTTCCCTTGCATGTGCTGGGGATCCTCATTGTTCTTGTGTGGTTGTACCATAATAATATCTCACCTACATCAAACCTGCAGTTTATTGTATGTTGCCGTAGTACTGAATAATATCAGATAAATTCCAGCTGGTTTCTTTGCTAAACAGTTCTGGCTGAAATAAAGTCTGTTTGGAGTTTGTTGGCTGCCTACATTGACAAGAGAAAAGCCACACGGCTGCACTCACTGAGGATACGAATTCTCTCATGAAACAGCCTTTCCAGTTCTTTCCAAGGTTGTAGTGACTTGGGTAAACAGCTGAAGAGCTGTGGTTTTTTGCCTGTGCTCCCTTCACATCCTATTTTTCAAATAAGTGTCACTTGGTTTAAGGATTTGCAGCTCCCTTGTTCCAACCTACCCCACGCCAAGGTGGTACCTGCAGGTATCAACCTGAATCTCACTTACTGTTTCAAAAACGTAGAGCATGTTTTCTGTAAATCCTTCTAGACTGTATGTCTGCTTTATATCAGTTATTATTTAATAGACTTTTATCAAACTAGCCTGTCATCTGTCTTCCCTGAATGTGAAAAGAAGCTACACACATTAGAAAACCTCCTGTTGTCCCAGAAAACTCTACTGAAGCCTCTACTCAAACATATAGGTTCTTTTCAGAAATCTTAGAGCTGTTTTCCTTTGTAAAGTTTGTTTGCTCTTTTTCGCTTTACTTCTTATGTGTCGGAGGGTGGTGTATTATACAGGCACCCTGTGCTACGGGAAGATTTCTGAAATATATTGATCTGCTCCAGAAGCCATCATTTATTAATCAGTGCGCCTGGTGCTGTTTCTGCCATCTATCCTCAGCCACAGCCTGGGTCTCTTCGGAAGCAGATCTTCCGTTTTTTTGTATATATATTTTGTATCCTACAGCGGGAGCGGAGTCAATCAGCTTCAATCAATGCTGACAATGTGAGACACAAAAGCAGTACATCAAAATAGGAAGATCTGAGGGCAAGGTTGCTTTATGAATCCACGCATAATAAACTCCAGCTGTGTCCTGCCAGTGGCTACATCAGCTCTGCGGTCTGTTTTATTGGTTTGTTTGTTGTTTCAGGGCTTGTCTGTGTGTATCTGAATTCAGCCTTACATAGCTAAATCGAAGAGTTTGCCACTAGGAAGAGGTCTGTCTGCGAGATGGAAGATCCATAAACATAAACGAGTTTCTTTCAATAGCTAAGTGAGTAGCAGATACCTATTTCATAGCAACAAACTTCACAAACAAGCCTCTGCCAAGCTCCGAGAAAAACAGAGGCTTTGCAAAAGATAGAACGATCTGCTTCTGGACGTGAACTGGTTAGGATATCCCTCAGCTTCGTTTTTAGCAGTTTCTCTAAAATACAGCTAAATAGTGGTTTGCAAACTGGGGCATATTGTGCACCGATGTCTCAGCAGTGATCTGGTTTTCCTACCAAGATATATTTTAAGAAGGTCCATGTGGTATTCGGAGTGTCTGGCGGCTGAATGGCTGCACGTGCACTTCTCTGCTGACCCTTGATGGTGATGGTTTTGAGACATAATGTATAGAACAGCCACTGAAATATTAATCGTGAGGATAACTAGGGTTAGTCCATGGATTAAAATTGTTCATTTGGATCGAAGATAGATTATTCACAAAGCATAGTACAGATGGAAGGACAGGAGACTGAACAGACGAAAAATCTCAATAAACTGCCAAGTAACTATGCGAATACAATAACTTTTGAATGCAGCTTAGTGAAGTTTTGTTTTGTCTGGGCTTCTCTAAAGGTCTTTTACCCAAATAAGCAGAAAAATCAAGCACCTGAAATACATATTGTGCACCTCAGGGATGTGGTTACACCTCCTTAGTAATTGGTTATTTCAGTTTTTTGGGGGGTCTATTTTGGGGGGGGTTCCCTGTGCTGGCAAATGTTGTGTTGCCTGTCACAGGCTTTGTCTGTGATAACTCAGTACTCACTGGAAAAAAAAACTAGGTGAGAGAAGTAATAATCACTCATCCATCTTTATTATGACCTGTTAAAATCACTTGTCTCTCAAGAGCTATTTTCACACCTTGAAAGTTTACATGGCATAGAAGGATGACAATTAGAATTAATTTCTCGCCGCATGTAAATTTTCCATAACGTATTTTATCTTGGGGCATATTTTGAAGGTATCTGATTGTGACAGATTTCCAATAACCTTGCTTAGTATAAACCTGTGAAAACATGGCTCTGGTCTGATTGCCAGCGCTTTCAAGTTAACTTTTTGGAGCCGTTAACAATTTTCAGGATTGTTTTATCAGTTAAGAGACGAGAACAATTGCATTTACCCATGTGTAAGGGAGCAAAGGTGTATTCATCCTCTGACACTTTAAACATTGTGCTCTATGTATCTGAATGATCACAATATTTTAGTATTTTTTTGCTAATTAATTTTACTAGAATAATTTCCAAAGCTATACTTCAACTCTTGAAAACTGCTGCGTTATGGCTTGAAGGAAATGAGTGGGTTTTGCGTAGATAAGAACAAGGGAAAGGACCAGGAAATCCAACATTTTGACATAAACCGTGAGCTGGTGCTGCCATGCTGTACGACTTTGTTTTCATATATATACGTGAGTTTAGGTGCACTATGTATAAGGGAACATCACTAAATCCAGCCACTTTTCATGGTGCCTCCTTATGTGTGGAGATTTCTCACAATTTTTTTCTAGCTACTTAAAGCAGCAAGAATTATAACTTTTGTGTCACTCATAACATCATATCAGACAATGAAATTCAGATTTTTGGACCTTTTGGCAGGATGTAATTACTAGATACTTCATTTCTAAGGCACTATGGTATATGGGAACTGTAGCTAATGGAATAAACTGAAACCACTGAAAATGAGCTTTTAGTTTCCATCCCATGACTGGATAGACCCTTTTTTACCAAGTGTTTTAAAACTCAATTTGCCTGGCTGTTTGTGAAGATTTGTAGGTTCTGTTCAGTTCCAAAGTTTCAAAATGTTTGAGAATGTTTAGATCAAGTGTTGACTGAGGATGCTCATATAGCCTGTTATAAGCTGCTAGAACCCGAGTAGTCAATATTTCCCAAATCTTGGGGTTGGGTGTTTAAGGAATGCGAATTTAAGCACTTTATTTTAGTCTGGGACCCTGATCTTATCAGTGTAGCTGGAGGCTTCAAAATGATGCAAAGATAAGGACACTTTTAAATTCCCATCACAACATAAAGTGTTATTAGACATGGTTAAATTCTGTATAACAGCAGACATGCAAAGAACCATTAACTTCGGTGATGTCAGATTGGTCTCACTATCATACTTACCATTATTACTGGAAAGCTGCTTTTTAGTATTATATTTGATCTCCTGCGAAAGGAAAGCTCTTTTATTTTTTCCTCCCAACAAGCACAATGGAGTGATTATGGCTTATTATGATTCTAATGGAAGATATCACCTGTGCAATAAAGAAGAAAAAAAAAAAAAGTAGGGGAAAAATCAAAATTATTTTGGCAAAATAGGCTTATATAAAATTTTTTTATAATTTCTTTGTCAACTATTAGTGTTAATTTTTGGAGATGTATTCATGCGTTACCTAAAGGGGATGTATCTGGGGTCTGATGCTCCTCATTTCATTGCTTCTAGAAGGGATAAGCCAATATTATTTTGTTCTGCAGTGTGAGGAACCTGGAGTATCATCTGTGAGATGCCGACATATTCGTATGTAGTATTCTCATTTTTATTGTGAGAAAGCTTGAGCCAGAACCAAAGGTATTTAGTCTTGCACTCGAAAACATCCATCTAGGAGGGTGAAAAATAACAGGCAAGATTCTCGTCACAGCCGCTCCAATTTGAAACTGGAGAACTCGCGTAGACCTGTCACCATTTATAGGCTTGGTTGCAATAAAAAGTAGAAAATCTGACAACTGACTGCCTTAAGTTATGATGAAAATTATAATATTAAGCTTTATTACTACCTCCGGGGGTGGCTTAAAGCTTTAATAACGCCTAAATGCAACTTGTCTTACAACTTGTATGAAGGATAATTGCTCTCTTGCTCTATTTTGCCTAAAATACCCACATAATTATAATGGTGCAAACGCTGGTATATAAATTATCACATTTCCCCTTGTTTATCTATCAGCATATTAATGTTGATAGGTAAGCGATCCCATTTTCCCTCCTCACAAAGCATTTCAAGGGCATGTGAACAGTTGCTGTCAGTAGTAACTTCACATATATACAGCAGCATCTGACTTGAGATTTCATCACTGCTGCAAAAGATAAAAACCAAGAATTATCATAATTTTTTATAGCATTGTTCATTTAGAAGCTTCACAATGTTTCAATAATATTATGTTGACTCTCTCAACTTGTTATTTAAACTAGAGAGATGGTTGAACTTTTTTTTAATCCTTTAATTTCAATTAAAAGTTGTTAACAGAAATGTTTAGGGAAATCGTTTGGAAGAGAATGTTTTCAGGAAGAAATGCTAAAAAATACAGGTTTCATAATGAACCTTTTTCTTCCATGTTTAATGAATAGTAACTTATTATACCACTTCTCACAGATAGGTGGAGAGAGAGAGGCAGAAATACTTTATTTTTGTCTCACATATTTGTGTGTTGCTTCATTTGCATACTGGGAATTTTTTATCGCTACATCATCATACATTTATATATTATAAAAGCAATTTATTCAGGGTCACCAGGATACACAGAACCCAAACCATTTGCCATGCTGCCCAATATGAAGCCGTAATTACCGGCCGTTTCTTTCTTGTACTTTATATTAGCTGTAAAATATTCACTGCGATTAGCGGTAACGAGAGACCTTTCCTATTCTAGCGTGCAATAGGCTTTTTGTTATATCCATGAGAAATTAGAAAACAGATTGTGTGAAAATGAAGCAAAGATTCTAAATAAGAGATAAGGTTCATTGAAATTAATTCTCGATCAGTTTCCTCTCCATAAACTCTCTAAAATAATTATCTGCATCTTCCTATAAAACTCCATTTTATTACCAAAACCAGTAATTTGCAGAAAATACAGTCAGGTGGGTGAGAATCTACATTCATTCCAAATAACTCAATTCCGTAACTTCGGAGTAAAGGAAAAAGGTAAAAGTGTCTCAGCAACTTAAATCAGATATGAATGTTACCGAGTAAATTTATAATATTGTATACAAACATGACATTTATAAATGAGGTTATCCAAAGGTGCATATATTTGGGGCCTTGTGAGAATAAATATTAAAAGTAGTTGAATTAAACCTGTTTTCTCTCCTTGAAATATCTCAGAACTAAATGTTCAGACCTTTGCAAAATTGTGTGAGAAATTGTTTGCGGTAAATTATACACAAAATAATGCTCTGGGATTAAGTGGGAGATTATTTTAGTGAGAGTAATATTGATATTAATTACAAAACAACATATCTTTTTTTTTTAGATAAAATAAGTAAGTTATTGTGTTTGAGGTGTGCAGAGACTTCGTGGTTCAGCTGCGCTAATTAGGAAGATTTTGGCCTGGATTTTTTTAATCAGGGATATAAGGTAAAATTTGACAGATTTGGCAATTTGAACAAAAGCCCAGGAGCTTGGGCTCTTGGGTGCCCTTGGGAAGGCTGAGATAAATTGCATTTATTTTTCTATTCACTTACCATCTACTGCTGAAAATGGGCTGTTGGAGTTTGCTTTGGGCTCTGTGTTTGTTCGGGTTTTAGTTTTCATTTTCTTCGTGTTGGGTTTAGCTTTCTGTGCTTGTTTGTTTGGGGTTTTGGGGGATTCCGGGGGCATTTGTCCTCGTTTTTATTGTTGTCGCTTGAGTTGTTTGGGGATTTTGAGGGGGATTTTTTTGTGTGTGTTTCGTTGTTTTGGTTTTGATTTCTTTTTGGTTTGGGCTTTTTGTGAAATTTTGGGGGAGTTTGAGAGGTTGAGGGTTTTTTTTTTGTTTTTCTTTATTTTGGGGGGCTTGGGGTTTTTCAAAATTGTTGGAGTTTTGGTTTTGGGGGGCTTGGGTTTTTTTGTTTTTTTGGGATTTGGGGTGTTTTTGTTTTGGGGTTTGGGGGTTTTTAGTTTTCATTTTTGGGGAAGTTTGGGTTCTTTCTCTTTTTTGGGGGTGTGGGTGTTGCATGGGTTTTTTTTCAGGGGTTGAGGTTTTTTAGGTTTTTTTTCGGGGCGGTGGGGTTTTTAGTTTTGGGGGGTTGGGGTTTTTTCTTGTTTGGGGTGGTTCAGGGTTTTTTTGTTGTTTTGGGGTGATTGGGTGTTTTTTTGTTGTTTTTGGGGTAGTTGGGTGTTTTTTCGTTGTTTTTGGGGGTTTGTGGGTGTTTTGTTGTTTTGAGGAGGTTGGGTTTTTTGTTGCTTTGAAGGGTTTGTGGGTATTTTCCTTTTGGGGGGCATTTGTTGGGGAGGTTTTCCTGTTTTGGGGAGTTTGGGGTGTATTTTTGGTGGGGGTGGGGGGGTTCCAATTTTTTGGGTGTATTTTTTGGTTTTGTGGGAAAAAGTCCGATTGCGAAGCAATCCACCACAAGGTTTCAGAGCCTCAGGCTTTTCATTTCACATCTCCATTCACGATAACACCTTTCAAAGCTGTATTAGGGAACAGCAATTTGGATTTCTAACCAGCCACAGTGAAGAAGGACACTCCCCCAAACCCTCTAAAAGGGCTTTTGGAGATGATAAATTATCTTTATGAAGCTTGAACGTGGAAATCTATAGAGCCGGACACGCCGAACACACTTGTGCAAAGCATCTGGATGGCAGTGAATCTCACGATCTGCCAGTCTAAGCAATAAAATAGTGAGCAATAACATTCCATTAAAAAAAATTGATTTTAAACACTAGTAACTATATAATAGTAGCGATTGCATTTTCGAGTCTACTACAGATATTGCTGTCTGCAGGCAGTGAAAAAGGCCTAATTAAAATGAACTGTAATAGTGTTCGACCAGCATGTGATTTGACATATTATAAATTCATTCCCGTATTAATTGAGAATACTCGGGTTTTTTGTGGTCTCTGGATCAGTAATAAGAAAGGGGAGCGGGGGGGGGGAAGACATGAGGGTAATTTATTTGCTCTTTCTACAGGACTGACATTTTTCACCTTAATGAGCACTTAAAATGTAAATTATACAGTCAGCTTAAAAAATAGAACAGAAGATACGTGTGCGGCTTTTTCTTATTTTTCACATCAAAATTAGCTGCAATTATGATAAAAAATCCTCATTGTTCCACAGCAGACTTTACCCAAAGGTACTGGGCATCGTGAAATACCTTAAAATACTGAGGGGATTTGCTGATCTTTTCCTTCATATTAAAGCTGAAAGTTAAGAAGTTTTTTTTTACTTTAGCTGAACACAGAAAACTGAATTAACACTTCTTTTTAAGTGTTTTGCTCAGTGTTTTGGGAGTTGTTTGTTTTGTTGTTTGTTTGGATTTTTGTTGGGTTTTTTTTGTTTTGGTTTTGTGGCCTTGGGTTTTTTTGGGGGGAGGCCTTGGGGTTTGGCTTTTTTTGGGCCTTGGGGTTTGTCTTTTTTTAGGCTTTGGGGCTTTTTTGGACTTTGGGCTTTTTATTTTTTTTAAATATAAATGAATTATTGAATCTTAGGCCTGGCATCTTCTACTACAACCTTGAAGAACAGACCATACATCAGGGAAGTTGCTAAACCTGCTTAACTCCTTCTATCGACATCTAGTGTGTAATTACTACATAATTATTCCATGTTTAATAAAGTGCTTTCAAGTATTGAAGCGACAGGTGCTTTAAGAATGAGGTGGTACGGCCAGTTGTTATTACACACTTATTTCACAAGCCTCAGAAAAGAGGATTTTTTAAATAATTTCAGCATTTCTCACCAATCGTCAGTTTTAGACCTCAGGGCTCCATCCGCTGCTTTTTCTCAACTGCGAATTGATGTTGTTCTACTATCAGGCTTATGAAGATAAAACGATGCCACCAAAGAAAACATACGTTAAAAACCGTATTTCCCAGTAGAAACACTTCAGTTATTCCCTAACATCTCCAAAGCAACATGACCAAAATCTGTGAAAATTAATGTATAATATGTATAATATTATCAATAATATGAAGGTTATTGATGCAGTTCTGTTTCGAAAGATGCAATTCTCTTAAATTTACTTGGAAACCTGGTTTACTGAGGCTGTAAATGCGAAAAATAAGGAAGCCAATGTATTAAGAAAAAACAAGATAGCCTAAGGAATTTGACTCCAGTTTGTTCTTTGTTCTCACGATTTATAATAATCTCTGAGGAAAGTACACAGTCTGTGAATAATTATTAGGGAAAAAAGTATTGTCTAGTTAAAGAAATATTTGTATTTCTGTGATAAACAAGTCTATTAATATTTTTGAAAACTGATAGTATTATGAATGCAACACCATGATTATTATCTCATTCCCATACTCTACATTAGTCTCCTGGGAAAGTTCATGTTTTTATACCAGAAATATTAGTACTATCCATGTTACAAAGTTCAATAAGAGTGTTCTAGATACCTTGCAGCACACTGAAAACTTTTCCAAAGTATTTGTTCTCGAAGAATACACAAATTATAATACAATGGGGATGCCCCTAGAAAGGAAGCTTGATCTTGTGATCAAAGCTATTGCAATATTCTCAACCTATTTCTTGATTTTTCTGCCGATTTTCCCTATAAGTTTGATAAACGGCGCTGCTTCTCCATGAGCATTTGCTACCTACCAGTGAAATTCGTGTAATGAAATTTCCTTCCATAATTTTCCTTGTCTGTTTAGCTTGGAGGCAATGGATGTCTCTTACTATATGGTTATATACTTAACTGATCTCCACCAGTAGCTGAAACATAAATCAAATGGGAATTACAACAAGCATAGCCACATTGATGTGACTAATAAAAATGGTTGCTCTATGAAAACTGCACAATTTTCAGGCCAGTTAGATTGTATCAACAGATAAATTTTTTTTCTACTTTTTCCATGTTAAACATGGATCATCTAATGCGTCCCTTTCTTTAACAGCACAGCACTTCTAGGACTAGTGCATTCTATCAAGATAATTAACCACTATTCGAATATGGCTAAAAAATGCACTTTGGAGTATATTGAAAGTATATTTTCAGTCTTCCTCTGAGACTTTAGCTTCTAAATTTTAGCTGGAAATACAATAGATAAGTGGGAAACTGTTTCCTCTTCCAGTCCATGACTTCTAAATATTATACAATGAGAGGGAGGTACGGAAGACAACAATAAAATATTAATTGAAAGCAGAGAGTAAAAAATAGTGCTTCTCAAAACGCAAAATTTTTGCTATAAATCTCAAAGCTATTTTCATTTCTGAATGTTTAAACTCCATATTTTTTCATGTAAATATGAGTAATAGTTTAATTGCCATCTCATACTAAACATTTATTGAAATATTTTCAATCAAAATTTCTCTTATTTTTAGAACATTGTTTTATTTCCTGAATGAACTTTTCAGAAATTCTGTATTTGTGTGCTTGCCCGGACTAGGGTTCTATTAACATTTTTTATCAACTCACAGTCGTATCTTTAGACAACTTAAAAATAAATGTTGCCCTTACCCTACTTGCGCTTTCTCCCTCCTCCTCAAATCCTGCTTCAAATTATTTGTCTGTTAAGCAAAGTGCTGCTCAATGAATTAAAAATCTAGATGATAAAGAAATTTTTTACAGAGAATTTCTCCAGTACCACTCTCTTTGGTTCAATGCTTTGCTCTCTATGCTGTAGCTGTGGTTTTCTACCGCTGACTTGGTGTCTTGTGCAGCCATTTAAGGTGTAATTAATTTTTTTTTTTTTTTTTTTTGTGGAGCAAACACCTGATCAGCATTTTGAGGGGCACGTGCAGCTCCGAAATTTCCTAATTACCTGTCAGCATTTTGATGGCGTCTGTGGTGGGTCATGTACTTTATTCCTAGCCTGTTGCAAGCAAAGAACTGAAAGGAAAATCAATCATGTTCTGTTTTCATAGTAGCTTTCATTAAATGTACCAAAAGGCAGATTTTTTTCCTCTTACTCGTTTAGAACTCTATTGCAATTTTATTTTTAAAACTTATGTATACATGCATATACAAGTTTGCATATATAACTGTACAGACACACAGCCCTGCAGCCTTATGTTTCCAGATGCCCTGGAGGCTACTCTGAACTTTGCAGGGTATCACCAGCAAATATATAATTGCTGTAGAAAAAGCATTTTCTTTCTTCAAATATCAGCAAGAATTTGTAGAAAGGAGAAAATAGACAATCTCAGGACGTGATCAATGTACTAATTCCCAGCATGAATGAACTCTCCAGAGCTCTTGAAATAGATGCGGATTTATCTTCTGACTAAATATTTATCCTATAAAAAAATCTTGAGACAATCGATAGTTTTCTATGGTATAATTGGATGGCTTTCAATTACTCTCTCTTTTGTTGATTTCATGCTGAAAACAGAATATTTTTTCATTTTTGACTTAAGCTATGAAACTCTAGCACTTCAAAAATTGTTTTGTGCGAGTCCATGAATATTAAAGGTCCCGGAATATTTTGCAATGCTTTGCCAAATATCGATTCCTGGGATTTGTGTGTTAATGCATTTCACGCAACATCCCACCACTGTTTACAAATCATTTTTCATTATCACTTTCATGCCTCTATCCATTCGACTGTATCGATGAAACATGGGAATTGAAACCCGGTGTTTATTTAGTGGGATATTGATATGTTTGGACAGTTAATTCACGGGTGGGTAACTTCAGTGCTGCTGCTGTTTGATCAGTACACAACTGCTGATCAAATTTCTCTCATGCTGTTGTCTCAGGTTGACAAGGAAGAAGTAACAAAACTTACATTTTGATCTGGTTTCTCTCAGTAGGCTCCTAACTACAAAAAATGTCATACTTTTGTGTTTCAAAAAAATCATAAATCAAAACAAGGTCAGCTGCAGCATTTTGAATTTCAGAGTTTGAAAGGAAAAAAAATGAAAATCTTGATTGCAGATTGTTCCTGGTTTTCTTAATCTTGATACAAAAATATATGTATTACTGCAAGTCTGAGACACGGGGAATTGTTTGTGTTCACATTCATGGTGTTTGTGTTCAGGTTGTATCACAAACTAGCGAAGGTCTCTGAAGTTGGGGAGTGTCTGTGACTTATCACAGAACAGACAATGTCATCATCAGTGGTGTCCCCAGGGCTCAGTACTGGGACCAGTTCTGTCTAATCTCTTTATCAATGGTCTGGATGAGGGGATCGGGGGCACCCTCAGTCAGTTTGCAGATGACACCCGGTTGGGTGGAGTGTTGATGTGCTGGAGGCTGGGAAGGCCATACAGAGGGGTCTGGCCCGGCTGGATCCATGGGCTGAGGCCAATGGTCTGAGGTTCCCCAAGGTCCTGCACTTGGGTCACAACAACCCCATGAACGCTGCAGGCTGGGGAAGAGCGGCTGGAAAGTGCCCCAGGAAAAGGCCCTGGGGGTGTTGGTGCCAGCGGCTGAACATGAGCCAGCGTGTGCCCAGGTGGCCAAGAGGCCACCAGCATCCTGGCTGGGACCAGCACTGGTGTGGCCAGCAGACCCAGGGCAGTGACCGAACCTGTGCTGGGACCTGGGGAGGCCAAAGCACAAATCCCGGGGACAGTTCTGGGTCCCTCACGCCAAGAAAGCCCTTGAGGGGCTGGAGCGAGTTCAGAGAAGGGAACAGAGCTGGTGAGGGGCTGGAGCACAAGTGTGATGGGAGCGGCTGAGGGACCTGGGGGGTTCAGCTGGAGAACAGGAGCTGAGGGGAGACCTTCTGATCTCTGAACTGCCTGAAGGGAGCTTGGAGCCAGGGGGGGTCGGGCTCTGCTCCCCAGGAACAAGCGCCAGGAGCAGAGGAAACGGCCTCAAGTTGCGCCAGGGGAGGTTGAGGTTGGATGTGGGGAACAATTTCTTCCCCGAAGGGCTGTGGGGCATTGGAACAGGCTGCCCAGGGCAGTGCTGGAGTCACCATCCCTGGAGGGTTGGACAGACGGACATGAGGTTCTCAGGACATGGGGCAGTGCCAGGGGTGGGGTATGGTTGGACTTGATGATCCCGAGGGTCTCTTCCAACTGAGATGATTCTATGATCATGACATATGCAAAAGAGAGAAGAGAAGCAGTTAGAAGGGACCTGCAACAATCATCTCATCCGGCTCCCTGACCACTTCAGGGCTGCACGAAAGCTTAAGTGCGTTATTAAGGTCATTGTCCAAATGCCTCTTAAATGCTGATGGGCTTTGGGCATCAACCACATCTTGTTGCAGGGTTTGACCACCCTCCCGCTAAAGAAACATTTCCTAATGTCAAGTCTGAACCAGAATTGCTTCCAAAATGTCCAATGGGCCAGGTTCAAAGAGCATCATTGCTTCAGTGCCCTGCTCTGAATTAAACTACACAACTAGAGAGAAACTATCAATGAAACCAAACTTTTAATAAAAAGTTTATTGTGAAAATTCATACCAGAAATTAAGGGATGTCAAAACTGAGCCTAATCGTGGAGCTTGAGTTTTCACGCTTTCAGCACCCTTGGGTAGGATGGTATGAGCTGGGCCTGGGGATGCTCAGTACCCCCCAAATGTCTCGGAGTAGTGCTGTATATATCTGGGGTATTTTAGGGTAGAAATCTGAGGCACTTTCAACAACAGCTGGGGAAAGATGAGCGGAAGCAATAGAAGTTGGGGCTTCTCAGAGGTCGCGCTAGTGCACTTGACTACCAGTACAGACTAATGCTGGGAACTGCCTTCCCCTGCAAGGGCCTCGCTGGAAAACAGGTGCCAAAAAGCTCTTAAAGAAGCCACAAAACTGGGCAAATCTCCCACAGCAGGGACGTAGAGCTTGTGAGAGCTGACCCGCTGTGTGACACTGCCTTTGGAGTCACATATCTGCACCGAGCGATTCAATCGCTTCTAACCGCTGTGACGCGAATCACAAAATTCTCTTGAATCAGCACCCTTGAATAAAGTTCCTGATATTTCTTTTGCCTTTGTTACTGCTTGTTCACCTCCGTGACATTCCTCATCCGAGGAGATGCCGCTCAGGCATTTCATTTCAGATTGCTCTGCCCCTTGTCTGGGTAGCATCTCGCAGTCAGAAAGGCAGAATTATAAAATCGTCGTTATTTATTTGGTGGTGGTTCAGTTGCTGGTTACATCTCCACTGGCTACCATGTCACAACTATAAATTTACTGTCATATACACATATATGTATAATTAATTCAGTTTGGGTTGAACATGAGTAGATTTTCTCTTAGACTGCATCAGAGCTTGATTGTATAGTTTTTAATGTGTATGTAGATACATATAAATTTATCTACATATAATGCATAAAATATTGAATTAAGTAATCTAATATCCACAGCCTTCTTTTTCCTTTCCTTGTATAAAGAACCTTAGTAGACTAACGGAACAAATCAGATGTCTTAGGTATTGTGAAAATCTTTCAAAGGCTGATTTCTTCTTTGCTGCTGAGCACCATTAAATAATGTCATATATTTTGTGGGTTTTTAAAAATTTTTTATTTATTTTGTTTATTTATTCCCTGCTTGGTCTCCCACTGAGCAATTTGAGTTGGTTGTTGCAATACTGCAACACTAATTGCTGCAAAGCGTGGTCTATAAAAATAAAAAATTCAGAGCCGTTGTTCTTAGCCGACCAGACAATTATAACAGGTTATTTTTGATCATTTAGTCCATGCAATTTAAGTTTTCAAGCCCTTCCAGTTTGTGGGCAGTTATGTTTTCTCTGAGAATGAGGCTACAGATCCTTGTTGGCACCAGAGAGTCCTATTAAATTGGGATCCTTTTAAAAGTCTGTTCCAGGTGAGAAATAAATTGAGTTCAAAACGTTTCCTTGTCAGGACGCTGCTTCAGAAATAACCTAATCTTGCAATCTCAGCTCTGTTCCAGCTTCTGAAACTTGTTACAGCAATGGAGTTCACCTAGTTCTGTCATTTAAACGCTGTCATTAAGCCGTGATAGATGAGGAAGGATTCCTAATACGCCATAGCTCTTTTTTTGTTGTTGTTTATCTAAGCTCCATCCGGACCAAATATTTCTCACTTCACCTCATTTCTCATTACACTTGAAAGGTTTTTGTGTATAATTATTGACTAGTGAAGATAAGCAGGATTTATTATTTATTTATTTTTGTTCTGCAATTTGTTACGCCGTTTATCTCTCAGCCGAAAGAAACCAAGGCTAGAATTTTTAATTCATTGTGCGTGTATCACCTGTGGGTTTTGCTTCCTGATAAAGGAGCTTTCCTGTATGCATTATTTAGCTGACATGCACTTCTCCGACTAAGCCCGAGTATCCAGAAAAATAAATAGAAGTTTTCTCAGAGATAATTAACTGAAGGGCTTGTGAGGTATGAGCAAGGGTTTGTTGTTAGGAACAGGAGAGAACTCGTATTTTGTTCAGCTCAGGATCATTCCATGACAATTGCCCCTGGAAGAAAAGTAATTAAGAAAACCTGCAGTTTTGTACTAGATGCTTTTCTAATGATCAGAATCAACCCTGATGGTTTTAACATTTTAATGGAAATTCTAAATATTATTGCCATGGTCTACTTACTCAAGCAGCATTGTTCTGCATCCCAGGTTTGATGCAATATAATACAGAAAAGATTTTCTTTAAGTGAAAAATAGGAATCACTATTTTGATAACACTTTAACCACTTACTAACTTTTGATAATACTTTAACCACTTCACTTACTTTTAGCCACTTTCTTTAAATGGCAGAGAAATCAGTTCAAACCAATAATTTATTTTGAGACACCAATCTTTCCTGAAGCAGACAGAGATAAGTGGCAGTGCTTCTTAGCAATAAATTTATTTGTTTGGGGAAAAATTCCTTTTCACAACATCTCCCCTCCTAGAAAATTTATCCTCCAGGGAAGACAAGACCATTTGTTTCATTGAGATTCCAATCCTTCCCCAGTCAGCCCTCATTCCTCCTAAGAAAACACATTTAAAAAACACACAGATGAGGTTCTTGGGGACATGGGTTAGTGCCAGACTTAGGTTATGGTTGGGCTCGATTTTAAGGGTCTTTTCTAACCAAAATGATTCTGTGAGATTTACCTCCAAAACCTGGTTCTCGGGCATTCAGATTTCTGCTTCCAGGGTCATTTTCTTACCCCATCAGGAGAAACAGGCTGATTCATATATTGAAATGTTCACCCAAGAAATTGCAATCCAGCATCACCACATGATGGGTAAGGAGCAAGCAGAGATTTCAAGAGAGATGCTCATATATTTATAAACCTTTCCTGTCCCTCACTATGCGCAGAAAGTGCTGACACTTCCAGCACCTCACAGAGACATTCCTAAGCACAAAGTGCAAGAAATAAAGCCTAGAGGCAAAGGGGATAGAGATAACTACGCTAAGGATACTGTTCAATAGGAGAGGACCATAGCTGGAAAAAAAAAAAAAAAAAGAAAAAAAAAGTTATAGAAGAATTTAATGTCTATAGAGTATTTTTTTTACGGCAGTTATGAACTTTCATCTGACTAGGGAGTTTTTCAAGTCTTTGGAGAACACAGCGAATAAATCTATTTGAAAGTGATGTTTGAAATGGCTGCATATGCCTAATGTTCCCCATGAGTGATCTGTCAGCGTCTTAGCGGAGACTTCGCTTAATAGAGCCTCAAATCAACTTTCTGTGTACTGAGAGTCTTTCAAGTTTTGGAGCTTAGAAACCCCTGTGCATCCCTCCTCATTAGCGCTGCGATATTCCGAGTTTTGCAGCTCACATTCGGCCCTTCCATAAAACTCTCCAGCTGGGTCTTGAATTGCCTTCATCACCATATTTTTTTGAGTAAGTGGACAAATTTATTCCATTGATGAATTTACCCTCAAGGCAAATTTGATATAATTACATCATTGGTTACATATAAGCAGCGAATGTTTTCAGACCTGTTATCCAGAAGCTATTGTTTATTCCCTTGGAAAAACTTTAATTTTCTACCAAGTTGTACTCACATTTTTCAGGCATTCTCTTTGCTTGCATGCTGGCAAAAGTAACTCATAATGAGGAATAAATCTCAAAGAGGAAACAAGATATTTCTCTGGGCTTTTCTGAAGAAGTTTGTTCACAAGGATTTGCAGCTACTGGAGTAAACACAAATTTCCAATTTATCTTCCATCTGTCAGTAGGTCAAAGTGGTTGTTCACAAATCAAAATGAGTTAAGCTCTACTTATCCCTGGTAAAAAATGCGTTTTGTAGGAAGTTGCTTTCTGTTAGTGGCACATTTTAAAGATTTGGTTCTATTGCTCCTTGCAATGTAGTAATTAGCTTCAAGATTTAAATAACACACACAACAAACAAAATAACCCCCCGCTGCTCTCTCTGGGTTTTCTAAATCCAAGCAAAATCTTTATAATCAAGTAAAAATTTCAGAAATTTCAAGGCAATGTTTAAGTTCTCAGAAATTGGGAGCCAGGTTTTCAAGAAAGTTCAAGTCTCATTTATGGTGTTACGATGCCATTAGTTCATTTCTAAATAAACTTTCACGTGTGTAAGAGAGTTTTGAATTCATTCAGCTCTGCGTATATCTTTCTGAAAGTTTTACTTTACAGGTTATTGTCTTTGTGTGGGAGATTTCTTGCTTGAATGTGCGTAGAAATAAACCAGAAAGTGTACATACTGAAATAATGTGGAATTAAATTTATTTTCAGTCTAATTTGTTCTTCTGGGTTTGAAAAGTTTTATATCAGAAATCTGTAGGTCTATGAGATTGAGTTGTATTCAACAGATACTGCTTATTTCTAACATACTCCTAAAAAAAAAACAAACAAACAAACAAACAAAAAAACAAACCCACCTTTTTATTGCTGAATTTAATGTCAAAACATTCACATTTGACATTGCCGTATTTTCTATATTTTTGAAATTTTTCATGCATAGTTTGCAGTGCTGCAACCGCTGGAGCACCGCAAGGTGGCCTTAATGATCTGCGAACTTTAATAATCTGGTCTGTCTGGGGATGCAGTGAAATCCTAGAAGACGTGGGTTTGGTTAATAGAATTTTAAGTTGTGCTTTTCAGCAGGATTGGTGAAATTGGTTTGAATTGTTTTATGTTACAGGAGAAAGAGGTTAATGAGTAGAACAAAGGGAAATTTGGTGCAATTGATGAAAAGATTCAAGAGAATTTTCCAGTATTTTCCTGTTGGTGTAGACTGGACATCCTATTATAAGAAAATAATATTTCCAAATTATTATGGTTATAAATATATTCTTCCAAATTTAGCATTATACAGGAGAATTTCTTTCAACACTACTATTTCTAAATGAAGGGTTTCAACATACATAAAAGGTTGTGTTTAAAGATACCTTTAGAATTCAAGTTATTGTTTACTTAGTAATTATTCAAATGATTGCTTGTCAAGGTATGTCGCTATATATCTGTTCCTGTCAACTTTAATGGAGAACAAGATGACAGGATCTGTTGTTTCAACACAAAATAGCATCAAGTTAACTTCTGTTAACAGAATTTCTCGATAAATGCTTTCTCATTTTAATCATTATTCATTATTAATAATTATTCTCTACATTCCTTGTGATGTTATTCTGTACAAATGGGGGGGGGGGGCTTGGTTTGGTTTTGTTGGGGTTTTTTTAAACTGGGAATGTATTACTGCATTTAGGCATTGTTGAAGCAGTGATAATTTTATGATATTTGAGAAATATTAAACTACCCTTTCTGACTTTTTACACATCATAAAAGCCAATCACACCTCAACAAGCAGGTCTTACATTTTACAATGCGGGTTGTTAGTGGGATGTCAGTGTCATTGTCTTAATCGGTAAGATGCAGTTTACAATGGAACTCCTGGAATTCAAGTCCCAAATTTACAGCTTCATTCTGATTTGTTACCATTTTACTGACATATATACTTAACAGCTAATTTAGGGTGTAAGTGTAAAGGACTAACAGTTTTGTATATGTAGCGATAAGTAGTGGTGATGAGCCACAAAGTCTGTTGTTAATGAATGACTGTTATATTCAGTTGCAGCAATTCCATATATATTTTCTGTTTTTTTCCTATTGTTCTGCTTTCTTCTTACAAAAAATCACACACACTAAATCAAATTAAATGCGCACTAGGCTCCTTTAAACCACTCTGAGAGAACTTTTGTGTGTGTGTGTGTTCCTTATATGAGGGCATGAAAAAAATTATTTAAATGAAAAATATGAAATCAGTTGGTGTCTTGTCACTTTTTGGCTTTAATGTGTTTTTCCACACTTGTCAAAAAGATAAGTTGATTTTTTTCTATTTTTTTTTTTTGTTTAGATGGGATGTCAGAAAAGAAAAACAAACTTAGTCATTTTAGTGCAGAGCCAGGATAACTTTGGGTGACATGTTACATGGTTTATTTGACCTTCATTGAGCAGATGCAGGAGGGTTTCTGGCTGATACCAGTGCTTTCATCACTCTTTCAAAGCTATCCATGCATGTTGAGATGATTGAAACTGGATATTCGTATTTGTATCTATTGACTGATAAACAAATAGATACAAATGTAGGGCAAGTGCAGGGTCCTGCATATGGGGAAGAACAACCCCAGGCACCAGCACAGGTTGGGGTGACCTGCTGGAAAGCAGCTCTGCAGAGAAGGACCTGGGAGTTCTGGGGGACAACAGGGTGACCATGAGTCACCAATGTGCCCTATGGCCAACGGTACCTGGGGTGCATGAGGAACAGTGTGAGCAGCAGGTCAGGGAGGTTGTTCCTTCCCCTCTGCTCTGCCCTGGGGAGGCCCCATCTGCAGTTCTGGGTCCAGTTCTGGGCTCCCCAGTTGAAGAAGGACAAGGAATTACTGGAGAGAGTCCAGTGTGGGGACACAAAGGTGCTGAGGGGTCTGGAGCATCTTTGTGCTGAGGAGACACTGAGACAGCTGGGGCTGTTGAGCTGGAGAAGAGAAGCTGAGAGGGATCTGATCAATGGATCAATATCCCAGGGTGGGTGTCAGAGGATGGACCAGACTCTGTTCAGTGGTGCCCAGCGCCAGGGTGAGGGGCAACGGGCACAGACTGAAACACAGGAGGCTCCATCTGAACATGAGCAGAACTTGTTTGCTGGGAGGTGCCAGAGCCTGGCCCAGGCTGCCCAGAGCGGGTGTGGAGTCTCCTTCTCTGAGACATTCAAACCCGCCTGGACCCACCTGTGTGATCTGCTCTGTGGCCCTGCGTGAGCAGGGGTTGCAGTGGGGGACCTACAGAGGTCCCGAAACCCAACCAGCCCATGGTTCTGTACATAGATATCTGTTCATGAATTAGAGGTTACTGCAATGGAAGTGCAGCAAGCTGACAAATCCAGCCAGTTTTAAACTTCATAATGAAACTTCATTCATTGCCATTATTGTCATTTTTATCATTATTATCAATAGTTGTAATTTCTGTTCGTGTAATTATTATCACAGTATTCTTTTATTATTATCATCATTGTCATTCATTTACTCATTTCCAGTACAACCTACGTTAATGGTTGGTGACTTCCAAAAGGACGAGTCACTTTTTATTCTGATGTTACTTGTCTTAATTTTGCCTTTCTTGTCGTCCTGCTCGTGTGTGCCTCTATTCTCAGTCCCGTGTCTAAATAACGTGACAACTTTTTGTCATCTTACATGCAATTGTGCACATCTTTGTTCATGCCTTTGGTGGTTACATTGCCCGTGTGTGTATGTAAAATACGCATTGTGCCTGGCTGTGCTATCACAGTACTACAAATCGGGTTAAAATAAAGCTGACATTAATCATATCCCCATCAGTGTTCTTACAGTACAGGTGAGCTAAGGCACAAGCAATTTCTGATGTAAAATATGCTAGTTTTCATGTTGGCTAGCATCTACATAAAAGTAGATATCTTTTTTTAGTTGTAAAGATTTTAAAGTAAGACTGAGCTGAGCCTGAGATTAGAGTAGTAGTTAATAAAAATCATGGTGTACAAATTAGTTTTAAAGTGAGAAATATCTTAACATCAGTTTGGCACATAGTTTCTACTTCTTTCCTTGAAGATTTTTCTAAACACTTGCTTTCACCTTAGGAGCTGACACAAGATCAGCAAATAATAAATGCTGGAAAAATAGATGCAGGATCAACTCTTTCTCTCTCTCATTATATTGGAGTCAACAGCAAGAATAAAACTTGAGCACTTGTGGAGACGTTATTGTGGTAACCTGTGAACTTCTGGAATTCAAAGATTCCAGAGGGAGACAAGTCCTGAAATTCAGCATTGGATTTTATGCCAGTTTAAGGCTGATTTGCACTACCTAACTTTTATTTTTCAGTGTTTTCTATCAGCAAAGGCCAATCTCTCTGCCCTCATTTTACTGATGAAAAATAATAAGGCACAGAAAAATAGAAATGACTTGTCTAAACCCATCCAGCAGATGCAGGTGGGTTTGGAGCCTGAGTTCAGAAGGTCCAGCGCTGCCAAGTTGTTGCATCCAAGTTACACAATAGTCTGCTTGAATTCCCAAAAGTTTCTTACTCTTTGCTATACTATTCTTCAGAGTACTTGTTCTGTTTTGCCTGACCTGCTGTTATACACTCTAATTGTGCTTTCATACTTTTGCCATGTCCCGGAGCTCATGGTTGGACAGGTGTACTCTTTGGTGGGTAAAGAACCGGTTGGATGGTTCAGCCCAAAGAGTTGTGGTGAACAGAGCCAAATCCAGTTGATCCTGTGCGATCTGCTCTAGTGACCCTGCGTTAGCAGAGGGGTTGCACTGAGGGATCTACAGAGGTGCTGCAACCCAACCAGCTGGGGTTCTGTGATATGTGTGTAAGGAACGAAAACAAAACAGAGCAGAGAAAGTGTCAAAGCCTGAGACGCATTTGCACGGAAATCTGGAAAACTCATGCATATTTGTAGAGCTCCTTTTTGGTTGTAGCTTGCAGGAGGCTGGGCCATCCCAGACCTGGGACTCTGCCTTTGCCCTTGTTGAATTTGCTTTAGTAGGTGGGTTGGACTGGATGATCTCCAACCTTCCAACCTCCCAACCTTCACCAATTCCATGGGTGAGATTTCGAATGACTACGTAGCACTATCGCTGCAACTTTAGCCAGAAGGAGCATCCTCAAAGCCAAAATGACATTTCTGAGGTGGGAGATGATGTGAAACCCCACAGGAATGTAATTCTTTGCCATGCCAGACAGCAGTGGTCCAGGACCTGAAGCTTTAAGTCTTTTTTTCTGTCTCTTTTCTCTGAGCCGGAATTACTGCTCAGGGGACTATCAGGGTTTTGGCGTATGGAGAAAGGAGTATGAGGTTTTCTCTGAAAGTTTTTTCCTGAAAGGTTTTTCAGATCTGGGATCAGAAATATCCTCAAATATCTAAATGTTGCTAAGGAAAAGAAAATGTTTTCTTTCCCAGCTCTCTCTTCTTTTTCATCTACACATGAGTTTTATTTGCCTTCCATTCAATTTTCTTTAGCCTTATTCCCCATTTGGTACTGTAAATAGAAATTCTGCAATATCCTGAGTGTGAAGATGAATAAAATGGTATAAAATATACATCTTCAGAACTTCCAGTTCTCTGACAGACTCTACCTTTCTTTCCCCAGTGATAGAAAGGACCCTTTCAAATTTATTTTCCTGGTTGTGAAAGCTATTGTATATCAGGCACACTAAACTGCTTACTACTTAGATTTCTTTAATAGGAAAGGAAACTTTAAAAGAGACTCAGCCATCCATGGGCAGCTGGTGAAGACAGCAGAGGTTAGAAACGAATCAAAAGCAGTTATAACAGAATAAATCTAATATAATGAAAAAAGTAGAATAAGATAATAGTACGGGAAGTGAACAGAGCAGGTGAAGAATTACTCAGTCTCTTTTGCCTGAAGAAAGCTAATGGTAGAATAGAAATAATCTCCAATGAAAAGGTGTCTTCGCAATTTTTAATGAAATATAAAAAAGAAAAATATGTAAGAAAAAACTACTAGAAACCACAGCCTACAAGGAAGGACTGAAAGAGCTGAGATGGCTTGGGCAAGAGAACACTAAAGGGAATGTGGGAACAGTCATCAAAAATGTAACAAGTTGCAAAAAGACAGGGGGGGAGAAAATTTTTAAAAAGCCTTATTTTCTGTGATTCTGATGCTTTCTGATGCTGTTGTTCTTTTGATGCTGTTGTTCTGTGTCACCTGAATCAGATTTAAAGGATCTTCTCTTAAAGAAATGCTGGTTTTTTCAGCCCTGTTTTGCCTAAGTCTGTATATTTTGTTCCTAAAATGCTTGAAACTAATATCTAGTTTGGTGAATAACATTATGAAGGAAACTTTGATGATGTGACTGCCAAAGCTCAAAGGTTGAAATAGCTGAAGCAGGACACTCGATGCCCTTTCAGTGACTGTTGAGTTTCTCTCTTTATGTATCTATTTCAGAATAACCAGTATTACCGGGGTGCTGGTAAAGCTGGAAAAATGTTCTGATCTCGAGTTTAAGCAAAAGGTTCATTCTCTGTAGAACAGTCAGGTTAACAGCTGTTGAAGCAATGTAAAAATGGGGTTTTATTCAACACATAGTGAAAGAAAACAATATCAACATTCCTACTGAAGATGAGAATGAGATATGATGATATTGTTATGTAGGCGTAGTGTTAATATTATAATATTTCTCTCATATAGATTTAGCTTTTACTCTTCTGTAATATTGTGTTTAGCATAAATAAAACCAACTGCCCAAACTCATAATACTGTGGCTACTTGAAAATAAGTAGAGTTTTTAAATAACTGCAATAACCCATTTAATGCTTGACGAGACACATTGACAGTCGGCATGCAAAAAGATGAGATCTTATTGGAGGATATTAGTTTTTAAATACTTGTTCATTCTGAAAATCATCTCTGGACTCAGCTGAGCAAGGGAAAACAAGTGTCAGGAAAATCTGTAAGAGGGCATAGTAACTAACTGTGGATTATTTTACTTCCCTTATCAGAATCATGGTAGGAACTGTATTAACAGTAAATATCAAAGAATTGTTTCCTTCCCATAGTATTCATAAGAACTTTCTCTTGTATATAATCCTCAGTCTTAATTAAAACAAAACCAAAAAAAGATAATGGAATTGACATCACACAGAATATTGGGCTGGTGCCATGGAAGTTGGCCTGATTTTTGCGGCTCAACTAACTGTAACTGTATTTTCTGGGGGTTTATTTGGTTTTAGCTTACATTTATTTTGTATTTGACTTCCTCTAAGTATAGCATCTCCCAGAAGTAACCAAAGCATCAGCAATATTTTGCTACCTAATACTTAAATTGCCATTTGTTCAAGAGCTGAAGCTCACAATGAATTGCAGCTTTATAGAGCTCTGGGCTCCACATTATCAATATTCCATTTTCACCCTGAGAAGGGAGCTCTTTCACTTTAATATTTGCTTCATATTTAACTGGGTGATCCTTTCCTCTTATTTAGAAGAGGGCATTTCCCCTGATAGCAAAGTTCATTCACACTGTTGAACTCGACTGAGCAATACTGTGTTTTACCCGGAGCTGCACTGAAACACTTGGGATAAATTTAGCCTTGTAGATTAAATATGTCTATGAACACTACAGATAATCACGTTCAGTGCCCATCAACATTTTCTGGTTTCTTTTTGTGGCTTAAATTGTAATTAATTACCATTTAATACTTTCACTGGTGTTGAAAAATGTTCCTTAAAATTTTTATGCTTTATCCCCGTTGATAAACTCCTATTCTTGAGCCTCTTTCCTGGGTAACAGGATCGGTAGCAAAGGGTAAAGACTTTTTCTCTCTGTTGGAATTCATTTGCAAGGAAGTGCTTATAGGTAACAGAAATTTTGGACCAACACCTGAACAAACCCTAGAAAATAAACAGAGGCAGGTACATGGCACTATCCCACCTTCCTCTCTACCTGTCCCACCCTTAAACACACAAATACTAATATTTTCAAACACTTACAGTTTTTTGCTTCAGATAATGTCTTTTTGAGATACTTATTATGTATAGTTACAATTCTTCAAAGAAACAGTGCTTCAAATAAACCTCTTTTCATTTATCGCACTCACTGCAAACACAGGCTTCTGTGGTGTTAATTGATATTTACACCAACGAAAATCAAATTGGATTCTAAATATATAACAGTCTATGAAGATTTATTTAGCTTGAAAAGCTCTGGCTTGATATCAGAATGCGCTAATCATCTATTATTCCTCATCAATTGAAATATATACCGTATCTGCTGCACTACAGTATGGACCATCACAACTCGATCACGTTCAGAATAAATACATACAATTAGCTCTTGGGAGCTGGAAGGCTTTATTTAGCAAATTTATTCTGATTTCAAACCCTTTTTTTTTTTCTTTTACAATATATCACCATGGTTTTCTCTGCTAAATGGAGAATTCAGCAATACCCTCAAGTGTTAGAGTGATACTGAGTCATCTTAAAATCAGAAAATTTCCCAGATGGTCCAAATAACGTATTTGATGGAATTTGCTACTAATCAGAATGTTTTTTCTTCTTCTCCTCTATGTTTTTTTACAATTCTTTTATGTCTAGTAATGCTCACTTATATGGAATCATCCGACAACTGAACCAAGGCAAGACAAGAAATTGTACTGGTGTCTCCACCAGTTTTGGCCACTGAGTAAATGAATAGTCATTTAATGCCGAATGTTCAGAGCAGTGGAAAAATAACGCAGAGAGAAAACATGAAGGAAAAGCACCAGCTGAGCAATAGCTCCTCCCCGTATTTGCCCATTTTACATTCATATGAAAATGGTTTTTTTTTCTTTCTCTCCTGCTGACTTTTAACAGCTTTTTGATGCTAATCCTGAAAACTTTCTCCTCTTTTATTGGTCATCTGACAGCCATAGCTTTGCTCATTAGTCTTCCAAAATCATGCTATAAACCCAGCACATTCCAGTAAAAATGCATATATATTTCACAGCCATCGCCAGCACAAACTCACCTGATTCATTAATGCACTTCGCAGAAGGGTCTTTCTTTCCTACCTGCCCTTTTAACCTTTTAAGGAGCTGCAATAACATCAGTAAATCCAAATTTCACAAGATTTCTCTTTCCTTATTGATCCTTTTATTGAATATTGGTGTATCCCACCCAATATTCTTATTCACACACCCTCCAAATCTCCGCAGGGGCTCTAAGCCCATCTCAGATCTGTGCCCGGACCCACAGCTCCTTATCCCGTCCCCTTGGAAATGCTCAGTCACTCGCCAACATACTTAAATGTTTAACAAAACACTTGGTCTGATGGTAAAACTCACATTACGTGCACCCTTCACGAGTGGAATAGCAGGCAGAAAATAAAGAAAGAAACTCTTTCCATCCCACATCCATTGCAGAGAACATGAGAACTGATGAGCCCAAAATCCCAAAAAGATGCTACAGGCTGGAAAGTAGGAAAATTCTGCTGGAAGCAAAGATAATAGAAGATTAGAAATCTTAAGGAAGGCTGGAAAATTTGTAGCGTTATCTTGAATAAATTAGGACAAAAATCTAGATATTTCCGTAGTGTTCTATATCAAATCCTTCTCTAACCGCCAGCTTTGCTGACACCGAAATTGTGGCAAACTGAAAGAATAGAAATGATTAATGCACCAAATCCAGACTTTCTACCTCAGTTTTGTAATGACTGCAGAGAATATAGAGTCGGTAGGTAGAAGAGGTCGCTTGATGTATGGATCTGAATACTGCACAGGTTGGCACGGGCTGAACTGCAAACCTCAATGGGGTGGGAGGTTTGATTTTTAACTCATTTTAACATATAAAAGCTCATCTTCTGTCTTGTGTAGTTAATTCATCTCATCTTTTTGACTTTCCATACTGGCAGAACACTCAAAAAGAAAATATCAGCTTAAGATATGGAAAATCAATACAATTAAAAGATAATTTTAATTATATTTCTCACCATAGAATTCTGCTTTTTATAGAGATTCTCCCTGAAAACTCTTTGTTTCAAACCTTGTAACTCCAAAGCACTTGTATGTGCTGTTCACACCTCTTTACACCTTCCCCCACTTTTTCACTGGCTCTTTGGAATTTTAATAGGAAGCCCCATCAGAAGATTGTATTTTAATGAACCTGGAGGTCAAACAATATTGGTCTGTTGCCTTAAAAGCAGTATTTTAATAAAATTATGCTGCACTACTGGACTGGCATTCTTTCCAGACCTGTTATTTAAATTAGCACGTTTTTCTGAGGATACACAGAAAAGCTTTTATTCCCTGAGCTTCTCAATTCACCATTTTTCAAAGGCTAAAAATTCCTTAGTTTCTGTTTATCAAGGCTTTAGATTCAGAAGGGTTGACAACTATATTTGTTGAAGTTCCTGTTCATGCATCCAGTTTAAGAAACTCGAGTAGAGTAAAGACCATATAGATGAAATCCAGTTTCTCCTTATTAGACTCCTTGGCTGCTGATTATGTAAACAACTTAATAAATACACATAATATGAATCACCCTGGCTTAGTCATTTGGCCAGACAGTAAAAAAGGGCTAGAATAGTTTATATAGTTGCAAAATCTGTTGCTAAGTGAACTGGTTATTGCAGAAACCAGATATATAATACCAAACCACGAGGTTTTTTCCTCAGTCACTATGTCCAAGTTTTTGCAAGAGGAGTAATTATTTTAAGAACTGAGTAGGCTTCAAATACATACTTTATCAACAGTCTAAGTCTATACATTTATTACGATGTATAATAGAAGAGCCTCTGTTCATAATAACACATTATAATTAGGGGAGCTGCACTTTTTGATTTCTTCTTTAGGCTACCAGCTGGAAACCAGGAGGATATACAGAAGTGGAAAATATAGGTGGGACATTGGGTTTGTGTCTGAAAAAGGCTTTGGAACCTCAAAATAATCATTTGGACAAGTATCCGGCTGATTTTTATTTGTACACAATACTCCCTTCCCAAGGATTCAAAAAAAAAAAAAAAGGTAAATGTATAAATTAGTATCTTTTTGATGAAATACCAACACCAGATATGCCACATTAAAATCCTTCAACCCTTATTTTGCTTAGGGCTCTCCTACGAACAGGGTTTTTTAAGCCGCTTGCCCAAAAATGCTGTTTCATTCAGAAATTTGTTGCAATATCTTAGCAGCCAGCAGGTCCTCAGCCCACCATGGATCACATCATAAGAATTTCTGTTCTAAAAACAATGTCCTACTAGTGCAGAAATAAATCTCCCTTCCTTTTCTTCCCCAGATAGCTTCTCTTCAGCGGTTGATTATTTATTTTAGCAGAGAATATAAGGGATTTACCTGAGTGTTTCAGTCTTTTTACTTCAGAATGTGGAGAATCCTTGGAAAATTGGAGGAAGCGATTCTTGGCTTTCTTTAGTGTATTAAGCCAGTTCCTCTGTCTCCAGGATGGCCTGAATCTGTGCAAATACATTACAGTTAATAGAGACAGTTTTGAAGGACATTTTGCCCACACAATTTTACTTTTGCTGCATGAATGTCATTGTAGGCCTGTATCAATGTAACTACTCCTATATTTATACAGGTCTAAAATGACATTTAACCCTTTGAAGGTGACCACCAGGCTGATGTGGTCCCTGATGAAAATGGGTTTGACAGCCCTGCTTTAAGTGAATCAAATGACTTTGTAAGAAAGGTTATGATTAATAAATCTAAGAAAAAATCCTCAATTTTTAAACTGATAGGCAGAACGGTATCATGTTTCCTCTATAGTAACACAGTATTTTATTGAAGAAGCTTTGTAATACGTTTAAAATGATTATGATGTTGACCAACAAAATATTGAACTGGAAAAATCTATAACCGTCCAGCTAGGTCACCTATTTTCAATGTATATGTATGATCTATTTAGACTATCTCAAGAATTCAGCCTTTTTTAGATGTTTTGTTTTGCTTTTCTTCTGCCAAATATCACATATTTGTCTTCAAATATTGGGTACTTGGTGGTATGTACAGACCTTCTCTCATGAACTACAGTAAGACTGGTCCTCAGTTCACTTATTTCATATATTCCTGCTTAAACAAATTACTCTTTACCTAGATTTCTCATATAAGGACAATGAACTGTAGAATCATGGAATGGTTTGGATTTGAAGGGATCTTCCCAGCTCCCCCAGTGCCAGCCCTGCCACGAGCAGGGACATCTTCACCAGCTCAGGTTGCTCAGAGCCCTGTCCAGCCTGGCCTGGGATGTCAATGAATGTAGGATCCAAAATAACCCTTGGCAACAGCTGAACTTACAGATGCACTTATGGAGCAAAATAAACAATAAATAATTAAATACAGACTGTCACAAATGAGGCCGGATGTTGTTCTCCTTGAACGCAAGCAGTTCATCTTGGACAGAAGTAGTCTTCATCCAACGTTTCACCAGCCATCATCTTCTGAGCTAATGGATTCACTCATTTGAAATAAAAGTTGAGATGTGTCAATCTTCTGTATTTGGAAAAAAATATTAGTTTCAATGTTGACATTTTGTCCTCTAGAGAATTTTCCTGTGACATTTGACACTCACATCTATTGCAACCTCCTTACATGCCCACGATCAGCTCCTGCTTATGCCATGTAGTCCAGATTCCACCTTTCCTGAGAGGAAGAAATCAGGGATAATGATTTGGTATTTCTGTCATTTCAGTGTGGTCTGAAATATCTCTTCAAGATCGCAGATCAAATCCCTTCCCAGCCCTATCTGTTGGCTTTTCCATAACTAAAAATTCTGCCAATTTCTGGCCTGTTTTCACCTTGCCATGGTGAATTTTTCCTGTCCTGCATTAATGCTTCACAACCCTAATTCAGCACAACTTTCCATCATTTACCGAAGAAAACTAAACCAGGCAATCAAGCCAAAGTGCCTCAGGACCCCAGAAGCTGATATTTCAGGGATATTATTGGATTTAATTGATTTGTACAATGTACAGTGCTTTGAGATCATACCTAAGGATTTGCTTATTTTTTCCCTGTGACTGCTGAACAGTAGCCAGACAACTGTATAATTCTCTCTTACTTGGCTATAAATGGAAAGAGGAAGAAAAAGGTGAATTAATATGCATCTTTACTTAGGTCTTCGCCATTCTCTCTTGTCTCCTAGGAAGGACAGTTTTCTAATCGGTTCCCTACAGTTGCATTGGCATTTTTATTTTTATATTTATATTTAGAAATAAAAGGTCAAAACCTTCAGCTAGTTGGTTTGACAAAGTTGAGGGCAAGGTGAATTCTTTCTTAAATTAGCTCAGCACAAAGGAAGCTGCTGTTCAGCAGTTATTTCCCACCCACAGGTATTAGTATTCCTGAGGGAAACATGTAGAGCACGCAGGAGTGTGGATGAAAAGCATTTAACCAGGCAAATACAAAAACAGGATGCAAACTATTGAAAATACATCCCGAACAAACAAAATCAAATAAACAAACCCAGTGTAAATTAAGAACTTGACGACTTATTTTTGTTTGGAAGGAAAGCGAGCTTAATCACACAATGCTGATTATTGTCCTTGTTTAATCCATTTTAGCATGCTCTGTAAGAATGAAAATTCAAGTTTTCATCAGAGGAAGAACGCTGAATGTAACACTTCTCAAAGGAGTTATGGTGACTCTGGAAAAGGAAAAAATGATGTGGCGGAGGGGAGTAATGGGTATAAAACCAAGAGAGTCTTCCAAAATTTATAAAAGAAAAAATTAGGGAAAACGACAATGATTTCCTACAGGGAACCGCAGAATGCACAGCACTGCATCCATGCTGGTTTAGAGATATTAAAGTAAATATAGTACATCTGCTGTACAGCACCAAGATGATACATCACAGTGTGAAGTTCCCTGATGATGATGTGTATTCAGCTCTTCTTCTGGATATTGCAATTCTTCTTCTTCATTATCTCGCACAACAGCCAAACTGCCATTAGGAAACAAGGAAAATAAATCATTTTACTCAAGCCATCCATCTTGGGGCTGCAACCAAGAAATTGGAAGACTTTTGGTTTGATGGTTTCCCACATCCTGTTGCAAGATGACTAAAGGTTTGAGGGTTGTAAACGCTCTGAGGTTTTCCTTCCCAAATAACCCACCTACATGTGAGTTCATCCACTGGGGGAAAAGGAGAAGAAAGGAAAAAAGGAATGTTTCCTAATGTGCAAGCTCATATGTTTTTTTGTTGCTAGTCGTCTACTGAGTAAACTAAAATCCCAACGTGGTCACCAGTAGTACAGAGAATGGGATGTTGCTTTGCATTTAAAAAAAGAAAATGTCCTCACTTACATGGCACACAAAAAATCAAGAATTTCAAAACTTCCATTATCACAGGCAGAAGCTTATTATTAATGTGTTTTTCTTTTTCAGAGCCTCTTGGCTGAAATAGAATTCAAAACCCATGCTGCGACTCTGCAATATTGTTCACTGCAAGAAACTCTTCTGTTCTGCCTCAGAGGCAATACATTTTTATGTTTAATTTTGCCCTGGGTATATACAACACTTGTTTATGTCCTTAAAATGTCTTTTAAAGAGATTGATTTCAATGCATCTCCAGTAAATCCAGCTACGAAGATTTAATTCTCTCCCTCATGCAGCAAGACAGCATTTACATTTTATTTTGGTAGCTCATATGTCTACTAGGTAACGACGGACATAGTATCTAATCACATACATAGAGATGCATATATTTGTTTCATGTTTGCAGTGTAGCTTTAATTATATAATTTTACTTAAAGTTTCATTACCAGCTTCAGATCCCTCTTTAGCCTCAAGCGTTGTCACTAAATTTACATCTACAGTAAATCAGGTTCATGTAAATAGATGCGTTTTCTCTGAGAAAAATACCAATAAATGGCGTGTGAACATTTCAGAAAGATTTTTATTTGACCTGGGGCTACTTCTTAAGAAATGAGTACGACTTGATGTTCAATACATACGTGTAGGTGTGATTATGTGTCTGTATTTTTCTGTTTTCTTTTGATATGGGTGTGAGGAAGGCAGGAGCTGGGTTTGATTCAAGGGAGAATAATGCCATTCTCATCAGAATCTTTCTCAGTATTATTCTGGATTTTCCTCCAGTTCTTCAAACATGTGCATTGGCTTAATAACTTGTCATGTTAAGTATACTTGGAACAGGCAAAATTTTACCCCTCACCTTATCAGGAAATCATTATCTTCTCCAAAAATCTAAGTCACACTTTATTCCAAACACATTGAATGTCACCAAGTCACCCATTGACTTCAAACAGTAAGCTGTATGTTAATGGCCTTATTTATTTAAGCACATTAAAATATTGGCTTAAATCAGCAGGCTATTTAAACCTGATTTTTTTTTTTTTTTAATTTACACATAATCTGTGTAGTTACTTCATACTCGGGCAAAGAGCATGAAAAAGGTTATAAAATATTGTTCAGCAGAAATGGCAACGTGTGCCATGCATTACTTGAATTTCATGGTTCACAAATAGGAAAGACCACATCCAGAAATTTAATGAGTCTAGAAAATGGGGCATGAATAGAAAAATCTAAGGAAGATTATCAGCAAAGAAGTTTCTTCCTTCAGTACGTTTTCACGCCAAACAAGGACCATCTGCTGGTGAAACTCCCAATAAAAGCCAGTTTTGCTTGGGTAACTCCATTATTGAAGATCAGGCCCTGTAGCTGAAAGGGCATATTTTAATTTTCCATTACTAGATTGCATCTCCAGATACTGTCAGATAAAAGGGATTTCCATTTAATAAAAATAAATAAACACATTTTTCAATGAAAATTGAAAAAATGAGTCACTGTAGCCTTAAAACAAACATTAAGCTAATATGATCACGCATATGTTTTCTTTGTCTTATTCTAACCAAGCACATTGATCTAGTTCTATCTACATTGTAACCTGCAGACTGGAATTATTTTACTATCAAAGCTGTTACTCATGTGGATAAAATATATTTATTTGAAAGAGGTGAAACTTTCAGTATATGTCAAAACCAGGTGTGAACTGTGTCATTATAAACTGATTTCAAATTGCTCTCCTTAAGTGTTTGTTATTTAGCCCCTGTCAATATAATTTGTCATCAAATTTCATTTTTAGACTCTCCTGTATGCTCGTTAGTTTATATAACCATTATGAAATATTATTCTTGTTCTTAGAGGAGGAACAATGTGATTATCTAGTATCCGATAATTATATTTGTTATGTCCAAATTTCAAAGAGAATTTCTCTTCTCTTGGGAAAAAATCAGCAGAAAATATTCTGTATCTATGTAGAATTGCTCCCAGTGCTCCCAGTCCAACTTACCCCTTCTCATTTTTCCTGTTGAATTTTCAGGTGCATTTTTATATGATTGTGCTGTTCGACAATTTAAGCAACAATTTCGAAATATATTTCGAGCACAACAGAATTTCCAGATTAAATTAAGGTGCTGTGAGTAGCAGAAATCGGGGCAAAGGATTGCAGACAGAGTTGCTGAGGATGAGTGACAGGATAATTAAGCTGCAGGTGAAATTCAATGTAAGTAAAAATAAAGTAAAGCACATGGAGAGAAACAGTTTAACTTGTATTATGAAGGTCTGGAAGCTCAGTGCTGGTACTCTGGGATGAGATCTTGGGTTATATTCAATAATTCCACGAAAAGTATCAGCTCTGTGCTTAATCATTGTCAGGCAAGTAATTGAAATATTCAGGATAATTAGCAGAGGAGTAAGGATCAGATCATCATTAGGCTACTTAAGAAATCCAAGGTGACCTCAATACCTTGTGAACACTATGCCCGGATTTCTGATCTTTCCTCCAAAAACACGTATCTGGGAGGTTCAAATATAGTATTATAGAGCTCTATGGAAACACGAGCAGCTCAGAACTGGTAAAGAATCATGGAGTCACAGGATGGTTTGGATTGGAGGGACATTCAAAGCTCCCTAGTGCCCTGCCATGAGCAGGGACATCTTCACCAGCTCAGGTTGCTCAGAGCCCCGTCCAGCCTGGCCTGGGATGTCTCCAGGGATGGTTCATCCACCACCTCTCTGGGCAACCCAGGCCAGGCTCTCACCACCCTCAGGGCCAACAATTTCTTCCTCATGTCTGGCCTGGGTCTCCTCCTTTAGTTTAAAACCATCACCGTTTCTCCTGTCCTGTCCTGCTTAAAAGTCTGTCCCCATCCTTCTTATATATCACTTTTGATATTGAAAGGTCTCCCTGGAACCTTCTCCAGGCTGAACACCCCAACTTTCTCAGCCTTTCTGCTCATTTCTGTGACTCTACTGTGGACCAGCTGTATCAGGTCCATGTCTTTCTTGCCATGGGGACTGCAGAACTGGATGCAATCCCACAATCCCAGCCTGGTTGGGTTGCAGGGACCTCTGTAGATCTCCAGTGCAACCCCTGCTCACGCAGGGTCACAGAGCAGATCACACAGGTGGGTCCAGGCGGGTTTGAATGTCTCAGAGAAGGAGACTCCACACCCGCTTTGGGCAGCCTGGGCCAGGCTCTGCCACCTCCCAGCAAACAAGTTTCTGCTCATGTTCAGATGGAGCCTCCTGTGTTTCAGTCTGTGCCCGTTGCTCCTCACCCTGGCGTTGGGCACCGGCTGGGCTCTCATAAGGGCAGAAGTAAATAAGGAGTGGTTGTCCATGATCTTCCTGAACACCTGAACTAGGGGTCATCAAATAAAACTAGAAAACAGAAACTTTGAAATAAATAAAAAGAGGTGGATCTTCATACAGGACATAAATAAGTTACATAACTTCTTGAAGGGGAAATAGGAGAAAGAGGAAGAATGAAGACGCAGGGAAAACAGGACTTCTGATGCAGGAAGTTCTTAACCTACATGTGAAGTATCATGGGGTGTTATCATTATTGACTTAACTTGTTCTTACATTCATAACTAGCTGTATACTCTTGAGTTTCGCCTTTTCTTTCCAAATTTCTCCTCCCCATCCAAATGGGGTCAGGGACGGGTAAGCAAGCGGCACATGTTCCTAGTTGGCAGCTCCACTTAAACCACAAGTGTCTTAATCTGGTATATGGATTTTTTTTTATGCTTTTCTCAGTCAATATATCAGCAGGAACCTCTTTTATTTACTTTCACGTAAGTTGAAGCTTTACTTCACCCACTTTGAATTCATGCTTTCTGGAGTAGGCTTAGTACAAAGGGGTTTGATGCTAATGCATTTAGATCAACAGTTTTTGCAGCTGATTTAGCTTATTTGCTTTATGTTCTGATATCCTTGGATATTTAGACGCAAATCATGCATAGCTTGGTTGAAGAAGAAAGAAAAATAAACAAGAAAATGTCAGTGTCCCAGTTCCTGTTCATTACCCTGTTGAAAACTGGTAGAGATGCTTCTGAAGTCAATGTATTTACAGTGATGTAATTGATAATAACAGACCCTGACATGTAGGTTTTAATTTTTGCTGATAAACATCAAAGTAAGTAGTTTATGCTTTTCTCCCACAAGAAATATTCCGTCACTTTTACTGACTTTCTACAGTAACAAGGTTGATATATTAGAAGAAAGGTCTGTAAGTTTTTCTATAGGTGTTCTACTAACTTTAAGAAGGCAATCTTTACCTTCTCAAATGGTAATTCGCAAGTATTTTTGAATTGGCTTTGGAGTCATTTGGTGAAGATGAATCTGTTGAACGATTATGTCAGCATAGGTATTTATTCAAAGAGAGAAAACGAATGTTCCTGGCAATCTAGTAAATCCTCTGTATGTTATAGGAATAGCTATGGATGGTAAGAATGCTCTGGAGTAGGATTTGCTGGCTATAAATCACTGATAAAATATCTATTAGTATGATATAATACATAAACACGCTGCAGTTGGAAGTGAATTTATTAATTCATCTATGGCTTAGTGGTTCCACCATTTCTTCTGTGAAAAACCTCCATTGCTTTGTTCAGCTGTTTCTTTTTAGAGCTTTAGATCATCATTCCACAGATAAATGAAAATGGGAGTCAAGTAATCTTTCCAACTCAAATTGTTCATTCTCACAAAATAAGGGGAAGACTTTCAGGCAAGTCATTGGAAACCAGGTATTTTGGGCTGGCTCTTAAAGCTGGATGGATCAGCAAAACTTAAAGAAATGAGAGGTTTGGCTAGAAAATAATATTCTTTATGCATGCTGTTAAATGCAGAGGGTAAGGTAAGTGAATAAAGCAACATTTTGCTGTCCCACAAGCTTAGGGCTCTCTGAAGTCCAATGGAAAACACTTCAGTCTCTCCCTTCATCTTCTTTAGACTTGAATCGGGGCTTCGGCATTAAAAAAAAAAAAATGACAACATGGACCAAACCACATAATACAGGCTCAGAAAGAGCTAAGTAGGGTATTTGTCCTGTCAAAACTCCCACTTACTTAAGTAACATCTGAATTAATCCTTCAAATTTAGAGCAGAATGAATGGAAAGCCATCCGAATATCATAAACTCAGCATAGAACATGCACATGAGTTGACTGGAGCCTTTTTTTCTATGATCTTATATTTCAATGGCACCCAGCCCATACGGTAGCCGAAGGACACATTCCAAAAATATTTCTGTTGCTATATAAAATTAGGTTCTAACCTTTAAAACGCTTAAGCTATGGTTTTCCCAAGGAGCTTGCAGTAGGTCATTTTTTTCTCAACCTTTTGGCTAATAATAGACTTCATAAACAAAACAGCAAGCCAAAAATCTATGGATTATAGCTATTAACAGCAAAAGTGCACATTATGCTTTAGATTTCCAAGGTTAGTCTTCTGTCACACTTAGAAAAAATACGACATATTCTCCTGCAGATGAGGATGTTACCGGACTAACATGAACCATCTCATTATAATTTCCACAGCCATCTTTATTTCCTTCTTGATTCAGAAAGTCCTGAGTGCATCAGACTTTATTTCTGATGCGTAATTGGAACTGGATGCTTGGAAAGAAGAAAAATATATTGTTTACTTTCTAATTCCACATTGCATTCAAACTCAGAGTAAAGTTTTGAAATGAAAAGCTTTTAAAGACATGTTTGAGATTTTGACTCCTTTTCACATGGTTTTCAAGAAACTGCTTAACTTGGAACAGCAAGGTCTTGCTGTATGGGAGGCAACGTCGTTGTACCACCATTATAATATATTGTAAGTTATAGTAGATATGCTTTTTCAGTGGAGAAAGAGAGGATATACTCTTTTTATATCTTACTGTAGATGCACAAGTCATGCATAAAAATATAGACTTGAGGAGGACTTCATAGTGAAATGACAAATTAATTAAAAATAGATAAATGACAAACTAAGAATATTAATTTTCAACTATGATACATTAAAATTTACTGAGAGACCACCCCTTTCCCCCTCAATTAAATAAGCAAATAGCACTTAATATTGTAGTTGTCCTTGAGGAGTGTCTGGAAGCACTAGTATTAAAGTTAAGCATTAAATGCAGTTGATCACCATGTTTTGTTTCTTCTAAGGGACCCAGAGATGGTAATTTCATTGTGAATTAAGACTTTATTTGTAAAAGAGCATAATCTTCCCGAAATTTGAGCTTAATATTTGTGAAAGCAATTTTTGCTTAAGGCCTAGGAGAGGAAATCTTGAAAGTACCCATTTGGGCAAAAATACTACTAGAATAGAACCATTGCATAGGTAATGTCTTTCATAAATAATAATAATCAAAAAAATTAAACATGGTAAAAGATGATTTTGTTACATTTCTATTCACTTTGGTTTGAAAAAGTCTTTGGTAGGGTGTTGAGGAGAAGCCAAGGCCAGATGATAAATGGGGAGAAGATTTGCAAACAACGCGCATCCCCCGGTTCCGCAGAGCTAAAACCGTACCCATCAGTCTGGCAATTCATTCCTTCCGGAGGCAATTAATGTCTTGAGCTAACGAGAGATGCAGAGGACTATTTATAGGAGCAATGCGTGTTCGGTTTTTCCTTTATAGCACTAATGAGGCGTTTCTGAGCTGCTGAAGGGAAGAGATTCTAATTCTTCACTCAAAAATCACGGTCGGGCTCTGGAGCTGCAGAACCCAAGCATCTGGTAGATCATTTTCTATTTTCTGGATCAAACCACCAGAATCTCACAGCCCTTTAATTGGGGCTCGGTAAAAAAATCGAACTCGGAGGGTCATCAATTTTGATTCGGTGACGCTACAAAAGAGACTCAATGGTCTGCACACAATCAGAACAGTCTCTAATTCTTCCTCTGCCGATTAATAGGCTCATTTTCTGTTGTAGATCTAAAGCATCAGCGTAGGTAACTTCTGGAGCTATTGTGTGGATTGAAAGACAGGATTTTTTTTATGTTTTTCCATTTTCAGCTGTAAAAGTACCGGTAGGGAACAGTCCAGCCAATTGTTGTCTGAAGACAGCATAGAAATATTGGAGTGATCGCTATTCTGCACCTATTCTGATAAAGAACTGCAGCAAATTAATTCTTTTCTCAACTTTTTCCATGTTGGGTTTACTCCTCCTCCCTTTTCTGTCTACCAGAGGTACAACTGGGATGTTTCAGCCGCAAAAGTGTGGGAAGCAAATGAGACCTGTTACATCTTGAGTAGATAACTGAACACTGAATAGCTGGAAATTTCAGTTTGAAAAGTGATTTTGGTTTTGTTAAGACTGAAAACAAGATTTTAATGGTTGCTTTGGAAGTGCAAAATTTAGCATAGATTTTTTTTTTTCTTTTTAAACTTAAAAAAATTCAGTATAAACTCTACTACTCCTACCTTTTGTCTTATCCTTGAGTTGCAACCTAAGCATGAAAGTATGTGGATTTCGAGTGAGTGTACCTCTAAAATTGTCCCAAGACCAGATTATTTCTCTACACGTAGCTGCACTCAGGATGTTAATCTGAAGAATTTGGTCATAGATGACTTCATAATACACTGTAATTCAGTAACGTAACATTTCTGAAAGCAGAGAACAGCAGAGACTTGGTCAGACGGAGCTCTGTGACCTCAGTGAAATTTATTGTGGATTAATAAATGCAATACTCTGTAAAAATACTTTCATTGTTCAGTTAAAGGATCAATTATATCGTTTTTTTTCAATAATTCCACTTTTGTCCAGCAGAATGCCATTAAAAATACTCTTATCATTCAGTAGTATCACATCCTATAATATTAACCTACCTAATTTTCCCACGTGAACATTTAAGACAGTTTTTTATGCTTTTCCTTACTTAAGAGTCTTCATCTAAATACTTCTTAATATACCTGTCTCAGTTCTAGCTACTGACAATTGTAGCAGGAAGAACCCCAACAACTCCAAAACCTTCTCATTCATACCTGGCTTGGCCTTCTTTTAACTTCTAACCTTCGATTATCACCCTCTAAAAACATCATTATACTTTATCACTAGGGAAAGGAACAATTTCCCACTTAAAAGCAGACAGACACTTTGGAATAAAGTGATTTATGCAAAGACTTTCTAGATTCTACTAGCTAAAATTCTGCTCTAATTGCTTTATTTATATTACAAGTATTTTAGAGTAATTAGTAGCACATATTGTTATTACCATTATACATTTGACAGGAAAGGCAGGAAAGTGTTACCACTTTGCTAGTATTTCCTTAGAAATTTTTAGACTAAAGAGATACCTTATAGTTACATTCAAAATAATGCAGTGCACAAGAGCAACTCACGGTTCTTTATGAACAATGACCATGCATTCTTCCAAAAATCTTATTATTATTCAACCAATTTTTTTACTTTATAAACTATGTTTTACTAATGACAGGAGATATGAGATCATTGTTCCTGTCAAAAAAACTCTGTGTTCAATCATTACCCAAAAAACCTTCAGAAACATTTCAATTTAGTCATAATTTTTTGAGGTATGTATTCAGTTAAAGTTGTCACCACAGCTGGAGAAAGGTATTTCACACTTCTCAATGCAGTTTATCAAACATCCACATGCCAAGTTACTTGTTAATGTTGTCATGGTCAGTTGTCACTCACAAGATAAGACAATAAATTAGAATTTTCAATAAACTTAAGGCAGCTCAGAATGCAGATGATTATTTTACATTCATACTCCTTTGAAAATAAGAATTGAAATACTCAGATAATGAAGCCAGGAAAGCAACAAAAATGTGACTCGGTTATTTCTTCTAAGAAAGATACAATTAATATTATTTATCTCTCTTTTAGGTTTTTATTAACAGTGTAGATGTTTAATTCTGTTTGTCTGCCCAGGTATACTGGCTGAGAAATTGTGTTTATTTCTATATATCCCTTGGCAAAATAAGGACCTGTCATGATTATGCGGCCTTGGGTTTTTCTCTGATGTGAGAGATGGGAAACAGGAATAACACAATATATTAATTGCAAGTGTCTCAACAAGTAGAAATTAAAGGAGTCACCATTCAGTCCTGCTGTAAAGATGAATCGCTCCATTTATGTAGAGTAGCGGTGAGAAAACCGATCCATGGAAACTTATTCCCACTGCGAATATGCGCTCTGTAAATGTGCTGAGAAGAGGAACTAATTAGCAAATAAGTTGCTTCCACGGAGTTGAATGTGCATCAATCACATTCTGCAACTGGTTTTGAGGGGTTTTTTTGGAGGGTGTTGCTGCAGAAAGACAAACTGCAGTTCCATGATTAATACTGAATCTGTCGTGCTTCTAAATCACCCAGCCACACAAACACAATTCGGATCCAAGTGCCTCTCTGTTAAATGAGCTGTATCACCCAATATAGACTTTATGTCATGTTTATCCTCTTAAGATGACTTTGTGCCAGCTGCTGCCCGACAGGTGATATCTGACCTGTCAGAGGATCTGTTGGCAAAAAGTTAATCCATCAACGTTTTTGAACAAACTTGAACCAGTGGGATGAATTTATAGCATAATGATGTTTTTTACCGTGCCGTCATGACCTTACTGATCTGCTGCAAGGCTTTCAAGATGCAGGTACTGTTTTGTCCAATGGCAGGTTCTGTATTGCTCGGCCTTTCGCTGCGATGGAAAGAAGTTTTGGAGCCCAAGTGTGACGGGAGCGGCTGAGGGACCTGGGGGGTTCAGCTGGAGAACAGGAGCTGAGGGGAGACCTTCTGATCTCTGAACTGCCTGAAAGGAGCTTGGAGCCAGGGGGGTCGGGCTCTGCTCCCCAGGAACAAGCGCCAGGAGCAGAGGAAACGGCCTCAGGTTGCGCCAGGGGAGGTTGAGGTTGGATCTGGGGAACAATTTCTTCCCCAAAGGGCTGTGGGGCATTGGAACAGGCTGCCCAGGGCAGAGCTGGAATCACCATCCCTGGAGGGTTGGACAGACGGACATGAGGTTCTCAAGATTATGGTTGGAGTCAATGATCTTAAGAGTCTCTTCCAATCAAAATGATTCTATGACTTTAAGTCATGGTCGAGGAGCATTAAGGGGAATGTACAAACCAATGTGCCTGAGATCATTCAGCCACATGTCCACAACTGCCTCAGTCACCACCAAATATTAGTCTACACATAGAATTGGTTCAGTAACTGAAGAGTAGTTCAGTAGCTAGTCCTGTACAGGCATTTTTCACATAACTTCGTATACTTTTCAAAAACTTGTATGCATCCCTAATGAAACCTCAACCACTTAGAATCATAGAGTCACTGGATGGTTTGGGTTGGAGGGGACCTTAAAGCTCCCCAAGCGCCACCCCTGCCATGAGCAGGGACATCTTCACCAGCTCAGGTTGCTCAGAGCCCTGTCCAACCTGGCCTGGGATGTCTCCAGGGATGGGGCATCCACCTCCTCTCTGGGTACCTGTTCCAGGAGCAGAAGCAGGCTCTGAATATTAAAGATGTCCTGCGTAATTTTCCAATCTTAAAAGAATATATGAGGAATGGTTACAATGAGCCATAAAGTGAGATGAGAATAGAGAACCGCATCTCACAGCAAAGTCTGTTCATGGGCAGGTGGGTGTGTTTGAGACGATGCTGGTTTCTTCACTGCTGAATGGTTTCTTGCTCTACATTGTCATGTAAATTTCAGTTTGAGGTGGTGAAATGTCTAAAGTGGCTGTAGAATATTTTTCATGCACAGTCTCTGCTTCATTTTCACAAACTCTTCTCGTCCCTGCTCACTCCATCACCGCTTTTATTCACAAAAGAGTGAAATTCTGTCAGCGTCTCCTCCAAACTGTGGTGCCAGCATTTGCAACTGAATAAAACGTCTGCATTCTCTTCCAATTTGCTGTTTTGAGATGACGTTTCCTGCAGTCCCACTCATGCTTGGTGGCAAACCTCCTTTTTTTCCAACCCGTAATGTCATTTTAATCTCTAACACAAAGTCCACACCTCTGCTTGCAGCGACTCCTGGTTGTACGTGAAATATTCACCATATTCAACTTGTTCACAACATGAGACTATTTTCTGAACAGGCAGCTCTTTTTGCCTCTCATTGAAATGCATCTGTGGATTTTGGGGCTGTTTTATTTTGTTTTTAAATAAATAGTTTATCAGCGACTGACACAAATTGCTTCTCTTTTTACAGCCAGAACACTGTTAGAGATATTGGGTGGTTTTGTTTCATTCAACTTGGGCAAAAACATAAAGCTTTAAAGGCTTTTTAAAATAATTACATTAGAAATGTTTTTCCTTTATATCAAGCGAAAAAAAGGTGAAAACTTAGGGATTTTAAAAGATTTAGAGGGTCTTTTTTGTTGTTGTTGTTCCTCATTCCTTCAACTTGCTAAACTAAAATCAAAGTATTCAATGGGGAGGCAACATAAAAGTGCATTTTTCTGATCCTGATATGAAAGTTTCCAGTCAATGGACACAAAAGGTTATTTACATGTGAGCTTCAAATTTCTGAGACTCAGTAAACAAATCTGGGTGAAATTCAGTGCGCTTCATTTTGTCCTGTTGGAATCTACTGGAACATTTCAGGAAGACACATGGTGGAAAAAGTTACCAAACTGCTGCCCAGTCTCCACAAAAGATAATTGTCTGCGATTCTGGTGACTCATAACTATGTTTTTCTCCTTATGATTAAAAACCTGTCATAAAATATAAGCAATTTCCTTTTTCACCTGTCTTCCACGCTTGACAGAAGAATTGCTGTAAAAATTGTTTAAAAGACGCGTCAGATCAAGTTTCCCCCTCCATCTTCCACTAGCAAAAATTCTATGTGCGCAAAAATTCCCAGAAAAGGAAGAAAAAAATCCAGGATTGATTCTGAAGTAAAAAAAAAATCAATGTAAGACAATCCACAACATCCTTATTTTCTCTTATGGAAAAACACCTTTGGGTGGGAGAGTTTTTACAGTTAGTAAATCAACATTTGCCTTTTATAGGTCATTGACCACTGGAACTGCAATTAAGTAAAACAAGATGCTCATCTACATTTTAATGTTGGGCCTTTTTCTTTTTTCCCTTTTTTTTTCTCCTCTAAAGTTGTTGATGTGTGACTGTGCACAGGTCAGTCTTCCAGAGGTTGTGATTGATGCTCTAATTAAGATTCTGTTATTAAAATACTGAAGCACTTTGTATTTTCCTATCTTCATCTTGTGGACTGTTTGCAAGTGATCTCCTCCCTTCCATCCCTATTCATAGTTTTCCCATGGTTTTGAAATTTTATTTTCTTAGAGAAGTATAAGGAAGGTGCATCTTTGACACCAGAGCGCCCAGCACTGATGTAAATTTTAGAAGGGTGTCAAAAATATATACATTTTCTAAGGACATGTTTCCATTTAAGGGTAAAGGCTGTTAGCAGATACATAAAACGAATGTAAGTTTAAATATTATTTGAATCCTATGGTGTTGATGGAGAAACTGAATATAAGGGGCACTTCTGAATTTGTGTAATGTGCCAGATATTTGGGGTATCATGTTGGAAGTAACAGGTAGAACAACCTCAGTGTTGAGTGGGACAGACATGACTTGGTTTTCCAAGGGCAAAAGGCTTTGAAAAGTCCACGAGAGGTAAATGCAGGAGAGGTTCTGAAGGGCATGTGGAAGGAGAGTTTCTGCTTCCTTAAGGACATGGAGCCGAGCACCTTTTTCCAGTTCAGCAAGGGAAGAAAAGCAGAGGAGGAACACGCAAGGTCATGGTCCTGACCACAGGTTATCAGGGTGATGAGAGCCCAGCCTGATCAGTCACACCAACTGATGGGGGCTTGTGGGAGTGTGTATCCCAGAGAGGTTATCCATTTGGTGACCTCAGAAGTTTAGAAATCAGGTGAAAAAAGGGTAAATTAAAAAAGTGATATCCAGAGAAACAGACCTGAGAAGCATGGGGAGAGTGCCGGGGAAAAAAACCTCCCCACTCACACCTGGGGAAACCACAGGCAGCAAACTACAGTGCTTGCAAACAAATGCTTGATGTAGACATGCTGATTGCTGGTGTGTTTGCTGTAGTTTTAATTAGGCATTTTAAATCGAATGTTATGGTGTGAATTTTATTCATTTTTTTTATTCCTGAATTACTTAAGCTATTATAAATTAAATATGTATTTTGTGGTCTCATATAAAAAGAGACAGAAAAATAAACATAGAAGCTTGTTAGCATGTGCACTAATTCAGAAGTCAGAAAATCAATAAAAGGAAAAATGAAATTTAGCATAATTTAAAATACTCATGGCAAAGATATTGAAGAAATCATGGGATTTCCCCAGTAGAAATGAGACTGTATTGTGTGCTGGCTCACAAAAATGTGTAGGACAGACTTTGGGTGCAGAGACTGGTACAAAGACAATTTGCAAATGTAGCAGCTCATAAAATAATGTGTCCCCGTGCTCGCAAGAGCAGAACCCTCCTGGTCTTTGTTGAAGGAGGTGATCCAGGATGCAGTGCAGTGAGGGCTACGAAGATGCTCAGGGGGGTCTGGAGCATATTTGTGCTGAGGAGACACTGAGAGAGCTGGGGCTGTTGAGCTGGAGAGGAGAAGCTGTGAGGGATGTGATCAATGGGATCAATAGCTCAGGGTGGGTGTCAGAGGATGGACCAGACTCTGTTCAGTGGTGCCCAGCGCCAGGGTGAGGGGCAACGGGCACAGACTGAAAGACAGGAGGCTCCATCTGAACATGAGCAGAACTTGTTTGCTGGGAGGTGGCAGAGCCTGGCCCAGGCTGCCCAGAGCGGGTGTGGAGTCTCCTTCTCTGAGCCATTCAAACCCGTCTGGACCCACCTGTGTGATCTGCTCTGTGACCCTGCGTGAGCAGGGGGGCTGTACTGGGGATCTACAAAGGTCCTGAAACCCAACCAGTCTGGGATTCTGGGATTCTGTGAGATGATCCTCTCGCTCTGCCCGTCTTCATCTCTGGAGGTCAGTGGTTGGCTGTCCAGCCCTGCAGCAACCAGGGATGCACATGGTCCTGTTTGCAAAACACAGGAGTAGCTCATCTACCTCCCTTGGAGAAAATAACTGCGTACACTTTCCTGAAGCACACACGGTGTCAAGGTAGGGGCACTGAGCAGTTGCTCCTGATGCCTGTCCTGCTCATCATAGCTATATTTTAGTGTAAAAACTGTAGTTGTGACTTCCTATAACACAGGACTGATGACCCGAAGTAAAGATTAAATGTTCTGCATTGTTAGTAGAGCAGCAGAGATCAAATGCACAAGTTTTGCCACCCAACAAAGAAATGAAGGTGCAGAGAGATCCAAATAGATTCTGGTGCCTGATAAAGTCAAGTAGCCATTCACTTATAGAATCATAGAACCATTTTGGTTGGAAGAGACCCTCAGGATCATGGAGTCCACCCATACCCCACCCCTGTCTCTGCCCCATGTCCTGAGAACCTCATGTCCGTCTGTCCAACCCTCCAGGGATGGTGACTCCAGCACTGCCCTGGGCAGCCTGTTCCAATGCCCCACAGCCCTTTCGGGAAGAAATTGTTCCCCACATCCAACCTCAACCTCCCCTGGAACAACCTGAGGCCATTTCCTCTCATCCTGTCTTATCAAAACAAGTAAGACTATGGTGATCAAAACGAATCTATTCCAGGGGAATGGGATGCTCAGCTGGAGAAGAAAATTAAGTAATGAGTGGTTGCTGGGAAGCTGAAGAGGTGGTTTTCAGGTAGATTAAAACTCCCAGCAGAAGGAAAGGGAGAAAAAGCAGAGTTAATATTCTCTTCCATCCACAATGCCTCTGAGAAAAGAAAAGGGTTTATAGTTCTGTATAGTTTATAGTTCTGTAAACAAGATTTTGCATCCCAGAACTTAAGATGTTGGTGTCAGACGTACATTGTTCTGCATGGGTAAAATCTAGAACTGTTTTCATGCAGTTTATTGTCTGAAAGGAATGGTGTTCTGTTCTGATTTATTTTTTTTTAGCCAAAAGGAAAATACATTCTCTTAAGAAAGAAAAAGCAGAACCATGGAATGAGGTAATAAAAGGACAGAATGATTCTGCACACTATATTCTGTTCTCCCTTCCTGCTTTAATGAGGATATTAAGTGAAAATACCTGAGCTTTGGGAGGATTATGGTAATTTGTGTACATGCAGCATATTTTCTAAGGTTTTTTTTTTTACCCTGCGGATTTGAATCTAGATGGGAACTGTAATTATTGCTTTCTATTTTTATTCTGGAGGTAGCATTCGGTTGTATTTCTTTCACATTTGCAACTGTCCTGGAATTTTGGGTTAGTTTTGCACTATATCCTCCAGAAGGGAAAAAGGACAAAAATCGCATGGTCATCTTGTGGCTTTGGATTTCTGCTGCTCACAATGTTCTTACTGAAGTCAGACATGAATATTTCCAATGCTGTAACCTTTAAAACTCCGTGCAGTATTATCCAAAGATGCAAATTAATTTCTTATCATCACGTGAAAATGTTTTAAATATTCCAGTTTAAACAACTTTCTTGAATTTTAATGCAAATCCTATTGAGGCTTCAACAAATACTGTACGCACGGGTTCTCCGATTTGCTCTACAGCAACAAATTGGTTTCTTTCTCTTGGGTCATTTATTCCTATTGTTAATTTGATGTGGACTTGACTTCTGTGGATCGCACACCTTAGCTGCCCAAGAAGGTCTCCTGCCTCCTTCCACAAGCTCATGTTTCAGATATATTCCTTCCTCCATCCTCGTGATGTTCCTCAGTGATTTCCAAGACCTTTTTCTTTCTACAGCCCAATATCTACATATTTCCTCTCCTTCATTCTTTCCTTCACCTACCTTTGCTGATTTGATGCATTAAAAAAAAAAATATAGTAAAGTGTGGAAAAAGGCCAAAATAGACCAAATAGATCACAGGAACTAAGGGTGTTCTATGAAAAAGTATAATAACGTATTTTTTCCCCAAGGGAGATAAGAATTTCTATTTCACCAATGCATGTCTGATTGCCTTTAAAAATCTGTGGTCTTGTATCACTTTGTGATGCTGAGTAAAAAAAATTGTATTGAAAAACTGTTTGCTAAGAGCAAGTACCTTCCAAAAACTGATATATATTGTCTGCACATCCTTCACATCTCTGTCATCTCCTGCTCAGGAAAAGCATGATGCTTGCACTGCAATGGCTTCAGGGTTTTTGTCCATTCTAGTAAAGCAACACAACATGTTTTACATCAAAAAACATTAGAGTTTGGTTGTCTAAATACGTCAAAAATTATTAAAATTCTGGATAATAATTCTTGTGAGGATTTATGCCTGGTAGGATTTGGATATTTCATTGCTGGTTTATTTTTAGAAAACAAACAAACAAACAAACACAAATGTTTATTGTACCTGAGGAACAAAATTCGACACTGTCAAGTTCATCTTCAGACATGCAGCTTTTTCATCCTTTATTTTTGGCGAGACTGGAGCTGGATTAGAATTCACTCATCATTAATCCTCACTGGTGCAGCTCTATGAGTCAGTAACATTTCGATTTTTAACCTCTTATAGTGAAGCTGATTTGCCTTTCTTGCCAGAATCTAAAAAGAAACTTTCTTGAAATTAAACAATTCATAATAAGCAAAATATTTTTGCTCTGGACAGAAGCTCCCATCCCTATGAAGGGAATTCTTCGAAGGAGTTTTATCGAGAGAGGGAGAAGCCAAACTACCCTGTTTCCCTGAAAATAAGACAAGGTCTTCTATTAATTTTTGCTCTGAAAGATGCCTTTTTTTTACATGTACAGCTGCCTGGGCACTATTTAAAATGAGTTTTTAAATGAACTGTAACTAGGGCTTATTTTGCAGTAAGGCTTCAATATCAAGCATCCTGAAAAATCCTGCTAGGGCTTATTTTCGGGGTAGGTCTTATTTTTGGGGAAACAAGGTAGTATGGTTTTACTCTAAACAAAACCAGTACTTATCGGAGTATGTGTTACTCACTGGTATTTTATATTCATTAGAATCTGGCTTTCTAGAATGGAGCTGTTTTAACTTTTCTTCCCCTTCACTGCTGTCATATGCTTTGGAAGAGGTTTTCCAAATTGTGTGTCTGTAGATGAAAACACATTTCCAAAAATTAAACATCTCTGTTCTTGTCCGTGGGGCGTGGATCACCTTAATGTGGAAACATTGAAAAAAAAAACAACCACACTTTAAATTAATATATTACATGCAATATTAGGAATGAGTAACTATTTAGTCTGTGCTTCCTGGGCTCCATCTGTGGTCAGTGCAGAGAGTAACTCAGAAATGATATAAGTTAGTGCAATTAAGCGATGAGCCTGATTAATCCTCTCCATTTACTGCAAAGGGAACCAGGGAAGATAATTCTCATCAAATGTTGGACTTCAGGATTTTTTTTCTTAGCATATTTGCATGCATAAATTAAATTAATTCCTACAGTTGCATAACCCCAGAAGTTTCAATTATTAAAATGATGGCTATGTAAAAAAAGATAGAGGAAATTAAAGGCAATTGCGGTATGAAATACTAATATTTTTCAGGTTAAATGCAGGCTTATTGAGCTTCTTCCCGTTTTTGCCACACAATTGGCCATAGAAGAAATTCTAGTTTTCATTATAAATTAACGTAATGGAGGTTTCTGCTCATCTTCATCTAATAACGAATAGTATAGAAGAAATAGAAGATAGTATAGAAGAAAGGCGGTAGGTGAACACTGACATGGTTCTGTACAGATCACTGAAGTGGCTGAATCTCATCCTACTTCTTTATTATTCATTATTCATAGGCTTTAATTTCAATGAATCCTTGCAGAACTAAATACTTTCAATAAACTTAGAAAGCCGGTCTGGGAAACAGGTAGAAAACACAAATATTCAGCATATCAAAAGCCAAGAATATTCTGTAAACTGCGAAGACACAACAGCACATCACGGTTTGCACTCCGAATATCCCCAAGTTATTGAATTTTTGAAACACCGGTTTCAGTACAACAAAATACCTCATAGGACATTTCCAGAGTTTGGTTGTATTTAACATGGAAAAAGTAGAATTAGAAGTGCAAAGCGGGTTTTGAACATATTCCTTTGCCAAGATCCATATTTTAGCATCTATGGCTACTTATTCTCCATTTGCATGTATTTATTAGTCTATTTAAAAAAAAAAAAGAAAAAAAAAAAAAAGAAAAAAAAAAAAAAGAAGAAACAACATGAGTAGTGACAACCCTTTATTTTTCAAATCAGATTTTCTGCAAATCTTTTCAGAGAAAATAGTTTATATGTTATTGAAGTGTCAGCACTAAAAATTTTGATCACAGAGGAAAAGAAAGTGTCTGATTTCTTTCAAAACAAGAGCTAAATTGTTCTCGTTTAATTTTTGCTGACAGTGTTTTCTTAATGTGATCACAATATAGTTTGTTCTAAATGCACCCTAATGGAGACCTGCAAAATTTCATGTGGGTAAATATAGATGGAGTATTTTAAAGTTTAGTTAGAGTTAAGCTGGTTGCATATAATAGAACTGACGGTTATTTTCTTGGCAGAATTTAAAGTTCATTAACTGCTGTGGGAAAATAATGAGTGTTGGTGTAATTTCCAATGTATTAGTAAAAGTATTAACATAAATACCTCATACCTTATAAATGAATGGTGGAAAAAAAAGAGCTGTGCAGAGGGGATGAGCATCCACAGCATTTCTAGAGAGAAAAACACAAAAAGAGAAACAAAAAATTACTAGAACCCTGTGGTACCTTAGCTAGACACGTAAATATCAGAGTAGGATTAATGCATATGTGCCATCACAGTTTAAGTCCAGAATCGCTGGTTGAACGTGACAACATGTATGAGATGACCAAATAGATAAATTTAGCAGCAGCAGGTGTTTATGTCCCCCAGGAAACAGCTCTAAGTGCTTAAAAGCAGTGGGTTATCTGCTTAACCTTGTTCTCAAGGACATATTGGAAAGGGAAGTAAGTACTTTCTGTTGAATTATTGGCAAATGTATAAAAAATTTAAAGGCATATGCTGCTCATTATAACTTAGCCCTCATTTGAAAGCTGCAAGATATTACTGAGGCCAAGAGCCCTGAAGAATTTAGCAATCAACTGGATAATGACAATGATCCTTGAATTGTCATAGTAAAGGCTAAACAAAGACTAATTTCCTCCACCCCAATAAATTAACACGTCTTGGAAGGAATAATAAATTTTCAACCTTCAGGGCATACACAGGCTCAAACTAATGGTGTTTTGGAAGAAATCATGAATATATACTGTACCTAAAGCAGACTTAAAAGTTATCGGCTTAACGTAGGAATTCTGAGTTTCTCAGCCATTAGGAAGGAGATTTTGCAGCGGTACCTGGTGATGTCTGCAACACTCCATGAGCTGCCTGGTCACCGACTGCCTGGCACAGAATTTCCTGCTTTCCTGGTAAAGAGAAAATTTCACTACTTTTGTTACCGTCCTACCTAGAACCCTTTAAGACAGCAGTTTGCTCCCTCCTACACAGAGGAAGATCAGGGACAGAAATCAGGTCATTAATTAAAGTGAACTAGATGAGCATTTCAGTGTCTGGGTAAAAATGAGCTTCTCTTTGACCGCAGTGTCTGCGGAAAGGCTGAGAATGTCTGATCCGGCCCTTGCCAGACATGGATGGAGGCTCAAATCCTAAAGATTAAAGTATTTAGCAACATATTTTAGCGAAAATTTCGTGTAAGTAGACTAGGGGGAAAAAAGTAAATCAGAAGGACCTGATCCACACCACTTCAAAAGGTTATTTATAGATTTCATCCCATCCCAGGCCAAGACTAATTTCAGGCGCCTCCTGAGCACTGTGTTATTCTGGGAGCTGCAGGTCCTGTATTACATACCCACCCCTCCAAGGGAGATCTGCCAGGATGGGAGCTAAAAATACCCTGATTAGGGTTTTCTTCTTTCCATAAGTGAATGTATAGGATTGGAAGTGGCCTTCTGTGTAATCAGTCCCCTCATCTCATAAGAAGCAGCTCTGTTAATCTTTTTCATAACGTACCAAGTTGGCGGCTGTCACACGGCAGTGATTTAGGGTTCTGCTCACTGCAGAACAATATTTGGATTTCTCAAAGAGAAGTACAACTTTAGAGATTTTGGTGGCGGGTTCCCTGTGTGATGTCAGTGCAAGCCGAGCGCTGCTGCCCTGCTCTCCAGCTCACAGAGGAACTTCCAGGCCTTCCCTCCCTGACACCCGTTCTCTCCAGTCTGGATTTAGAGCTCCGAACGCAAACTCTCAGGGAGCCCTGATAACGTGTGCAGGGCAGACTGTCCGGAGACAAAATCCTCAGAGATCAATAAATGTAATGGAGCAGAGCAGCAGCAGGGCTGGCTCAAGCTGGTGCCTGCGCAGAGGCCCAACCTGAGCACAGAAACCACAGACTTTTGTACCTACAGACCATTCACACCGTGATTCAGCCCAACAGCAACACTGCGCTGTGGGGGCTCCTTGCTCCTCTCGGGATCCTTTCCACTGCTCTCACATGGGCCTTTGTTTTGTTCAGCTGTAGACACTGTTCATGGCCCATGGCCTCGCAGGTGCTGTTCTGTCTGAATAAATCCTTTTTGTCCCAGAAAAGTGCAAAACAGGCCCCGTTTGTAATGTCTTCTCGTTGGCCTTGGAATCATTATTTTCCCCAGTCGATTCCATTCTTCCCAGCAAAGTGTGAACTGGACTTTATCTCACAGGTGTTCAGCGTAGTTTCTATTTGTCATATTTGCTTTTGGTAAATATGACCAGAACTTTACAGCTTAAGATTTCATCCAATCCAGCTTACTAAGGAACATGAAGCAGGGAGTATGTTAAAAAACGTTATACTTCTAGGTGATTAATTATGTTTAGTGTGCATTTCCTTCAGATAAATAATCGATATGAAACTTAAACTGTGCTCATCCCGTGACCTGAGCAGTAAGAGACCACGGCCATACAGCCGGTCATTCAGCAGAGCTCACAGCAGCTCCCCCAGGCTGTCAGATTTATGGAATAAAGTGGTTGTTTGTAGTCAAATCGCACACACAGGACAGGTCTGCATGACACCCCCTGCGCCCACAACTCACAGAATCCCAGAATGTCAGGGACTGGAAGGGACCTGGAAAGCTCATCCAGTGCAATCCCCCCATGGAGCAGGAACACCCAGCTGAGGTTCCACAGGAAGGTGTCCAGGCGGGTTTGAATGTCTGCAGAGAAGGAGACTCCACAACCCCCCTGGGCAGCCTGGGCCAGGCTCTGCCACCCTCACTGAGAAGAAGTTTCTTCTCAAATTTAAGTGGAACCTCTTGTTTTCCAGTTTGAACCCATTACCCCCTGTCCTATCAGTGGCTCCATCCTCCTGACACTGCCCCTTTCCATATTGATCCCCATGAATGAGTCACCCCTCAGCCTCCTCTTCTCCAGCTCCAGAGGCCCAGCTCCCTCAGCCTTTCCTCACCCGGGAGATGCTCCACTCCCTTCAGCATCTTGGTGGCTGCGCTGGACTCTCTCCAGCAGTTCCCTGTCCTTCTGGAACTGAGGGGCCACAACTGGACACAATATTCCAGGTGTGGTCTCCCCAGGGCAGAGCAGAGGGGCAGGAGAACCCCTCTGACCTACTGACCACCCCCTTCTAACCCACCCCAGGATCGGGGTTCAGTGTCTGTTCTGCTTCCTTGGGGGTTTCCCAAAATGAAAGTTCTGGGCCTGGCTGCAGCTCCGGCCTTTCCCTCCTGTGGAGCCTGAACACGCTGCTCTGGTTTGACTGGGGGCCCAGGGCACCTGACACAGCAGGTTAAAAAAAATACAGGATAGAAACAACTTTTTTTTTCACTTTTCTGACTCTTTTTTTCGAAGAAAGGGGTCACCACTCAGGGGCAGCCAGGAGTTCAGCGAGATATATTGTTCCCAATAACACGGCAGCCTGTGCTCCTGTGATGTGAGGACGTTGTTCTACCACTGCGGCAAAACCTGGAAGCCAAACGCCCCGGTTCAGAAGGCAGACCTCAAATTTATGCGTGATGCCGTTCAAAATTAATTACCTGAGAACCAGTTCATAATGTCTAAAGATGTGGAAATAATAAAAAGTAATTGACCAGAAGCATTCGTAAAATATTTTGAAGCAAAGGTCATTAATTGACTCTAGATGAATCCTAGCACTGCATGCTTGGATTGCCAAAATACAGGAGCAATAAGACAATTAATAGGTCATTATAAAATAACTGTCTGCTCTTAAGATAGTGCTGCGACCTGAGCTGCTGATAAAACAACTTGTGGGCTACAAAATGTGGGGTTTTGTGGAACAAACCGCTCGGAGTTTCAGGTGAAATCACAGAAAAATGTCATGGGGGCGTCTCGTGGATTCTGAAAGGGACTTTCAGACAACTCTTTGTCTCAGTCAGATTCATTTCTTAAGAGAGAACAAAAAAGCCAATAAATTGGTCATTATGACACCTGAAGCTTGAATATTATTTAAGAACAAAGCTTAGATGAAAGAATGAATATTCTATTTTTTTTTCTACATTCAAACAAAGCCATACTAACATAAGGAACAGCGACGTTTGCAGATTGGATTTTGTGAAGATACCTCTCTTGCTGCTAAATAAGACCCATTAAATGAACAATTAACAATGTTACTTCTTTTTGAAGAAGAAAATTGTATTCTGTTGTAATTTCTCAAGTCTAATGGAGGCAGGTATCTACTAAACCAAAAGAAAAAGATACTTTTCTTTTAAATAATTTGCACTCCACAGTTGACAATTTATTTTTTTGAAATAAGAAGAGTATGATCTAATTTTAGATGCTGACACCTGAACTTTTTCTGGATCTTGTTGCTATTGTTTTTTCTTTCTTTGTTTGTTTTGTGTTTGTCATTTTGTTTTTTTCTGTTGTAAATGAACGTACATACTTATAACCATTGTCCCACTCCAATACTTCAACTACCAAAACCTTATATTTTTTTAAATAGAATTATTTTAATATAAATATTTTACCATAGGAAAACATCCTTTTGTCTGCTCCTATCCTAAATGTCTGCTTGGGCTGTTTATAACTAATAGTAATGATATAATTTCTAGCTCATTATTAATTAATTTCATTCTTGCCCCTCAGTAATCTGTATTTATATCTCCCAGAACCTAAAACCAGTTTTGCAGAGAGTGGTGCATCCCAGCTTCAAACTCAAAGTAGTTGAGCACTGCACTCTACACTGAACTATTAATAAGTGGTATAAGAATCTATGATTTTTTAAAGCATTCATGGCTTTCACATGGAGAACATGGTCCTAAAGCACTATTATGGTCCAGATTTATATAGTCACCACCTGCAGTTTTCAGAAAATGATTTACAAAATCAGTTTTAGGACAGTAGCTGCAGTACCTGTGACATAAATTACTTAAATGCAGCCACTTAAATAAGTGTACACATCTTAATAAACTTTATTAATGTAATAATTAAGGGGAAGGGCAAATCTTTGACCATAGTGGCATTGAAACAATAAATAAATCCCAGTATTAGCATTGGATGGATTGTCAGAGGTTGATTATCGATCTTTTTCTGAAGATTAAATATCCCGGTGGTTGGGGTTCTAGACTGGAACCAGTAGAATCTGGAGGGTGATTATGGACAACTCACTTCATTTATCTTATTTTTCTTTTGGCAGACTACTCACCACTTCATGCCATGACGTTCTGTTCATAAAGAAATTTGTAAAGGTATGAAGTATTATTATTCTTTTAATATTATTGCTTATCAATAATATACTTTGAGTGCATAGTTATTGCTTTAGAGTGCCACAATGACAATACAAAAGATAATTATTTGGAGATTATTTCTTTTGTATGCAATATAATAACTTCGTGTAATTAGGACAAAAACACTGCAAAAATCTAAATGGACTGTTTTTACTTCCAGTGTTCAGATTTCTAATTACCAAACCCAGAAGTATTTCTTGTCTTTAATTCTTTTCTCTCTGGTTTTATTACTTTTTTTTTGGTCTATTATCTAAATATATGTAAATTTAAAATAATTGTACAGTTGTGGGGAGTATATTTGGAAAACTCTAAAGAATCTATTCCCAAAAGACAATTATATACTGATAAAACGTATTTTCGTGCTGCATTTCTACGTTGCAGGGCTGTGTTTTAAGCTACACTTTACTATTTCACTCTTTCTTTTCTAAAGGCATCATATGAATTTCTGTTTTCTTTTGCAGTTCTTCTGTATGTACCTTCTCTCAGAAGAAACTCCACAACCTCTTACTTATTTCCTCTCATGTTCCTTTTTGTTATTGAAGGGATAACCCATTTTCTTGAAGTTTTATCTGGCTTTAGTGATTTTTAACTTACTCAAGTCATCTTCTGCAATGATATCCTAGTTGGAAAATATGGTTCCTTTTATTTAGACCGTTTCACCTCAGATTTCCCTCACGAATACGAAGAAGTGCAAAACTCATTTAATTTTCCCACTATATCCCGTTCACTTTGTATTAAGCTTCCCCTCTAATCCCTTAGTGGGCTAATTATTTCAGTTTTCAGCCCTTTATCTCTTTCCCTTTATATATTTAAAGAATCTTATATGTTTTTTAGTCACTCCCAAGGTAATAATTTCCTTTTTATTATATTTTTACGTTGCAGCATTTTCGAGACGCTGACATCCGTCCTCCTCTACTTCTTTTATTAATTTTCAGGGACATTCATTTACACAGCTCAAACACATTTTCTTTTATTATCCCTCATCTCTGGTGCCTCCTCCCTCTGGGACAACCTCGTTTTGAAAGTCGGCCCAGAGCAATTACAATACAATTAGAGGGGAGCCAACTTCAGTCAAATTTTAATTTCCCCCAAATACTGCCTTCCTCCCAAATCTACAGCAGAGATTTTTTTTCCCTCTCTTTTCTTAGTTTGCATAACACAGGTCAAAATACTGAACTACATGGTTTCCAGGGCGCGTAGTCCCAGTTTTTCTGCCTGATGCCACTCCAGGGATCACCCAGTTCCATGAAATAACCACTTTTCACGTATTATCTTCCATCTGCTCCGCTTCTTGTCTGACTTGCAGGCAGGAACACTTTAGATTTCTTACGGCCGCAGACGGAACGTGCTCAGCGTGCCACTTCTGCTCGCAGCGCCAAATTTGGCCCAATAAAATAGAAAATACGGTAACGATGGGATGTAAATTTGCTGGTTTACTCAAATCAGTAAAATTAGGAATTTCATACCAAGCATGTTTCCAGAGAGATAAAACTAATATGGTTAAAGTCTCTCTGAATATATTTCTCTGCACACATTTATAATCCTATAACCATACAATTACATATGTATAATAGCCACAGATGTTTCATAAATTTTTTCATAATTTTGCTGCAGCTTGGTTTGAACTTTCTAAGTCAGAAAGTTGAAAAGCCATATGAATAAATAATAACTTCCTGATATGTTCTCTTTCCCTCCCTGTATTTTAGCATGATTAACACAATTTATATTGTAGGTGGCTGAAGTCTATCTAAGTCAGTCCCACCGTGAATCACCAGCTCATGCCATTCCACCTAAAATGTATATATAATAAAGCAAGTAAACTGTGTTCAGGTGTTTGGTTTTAGCTTGGTTTTATTAACACCATCTCTCCTAGGGTTTTCAAATTTTGTTGGCTGCATAGTTTGAGTTTGAAAGGAATTAGAGCAGGCACTTTTTGAGTAAAGCCTCTGACTGATTTTATAGGTTACCATTAATTAGTCTGGGTCGAATCCAATCAGTTCCTTAATCTCTAAAATGAACAAGTGTTGTTTGGAGCGCTACCGACATGCTCTGTCTGCAGATATTTTCAGTATTACTACATTCTTTATCTCATCCAAATTAGAACAAAAAATAATCTTAACCTCTGTTAAACAAGACTAATAAATATGCCTTAAAATACATATTTGATTTCCCCAGCTTATTCAATGTAGAGCCCGAAGAAGTTTTAATATTCATCACTGTTCCAGGCAGGTAATTGGGACAGTGAAGGAAAAGATCCCTCCAGGCTTTCCTGTGCTTAATACCGGGATGGTACAGCTGGGAGTCAGGGCTTAGGCTCCGTATCCAGCGTGTGGCAAAGCAAAATCTGGGGAAAAGAGGTGGGATGAAACCATCATTACTTCCATCTCTTTCCTGTTCATGCAAGATTCTAGGATTTTGGATTTTGCACAAAGCTAATAAGCATGCTATTTATTTATTTACATTTTTTGTAACATGTTCAAGCATTTCAGTAGATGGGCGTGTAAATAATTTAAGAAATGTTAGATATTAAATCTCAGTTACCTAATATAAGCAAAGTGGCTGTGACTGGAAGTGTCAGGGGCATTTTTTATAGAGGGAAAAGGTGGAAGTTGACAACCCTGGCTTGTAACGCTTCCCAATCACTATCTCTGTGTTTGGAACTGGGTTCCAAAACCGCTTTGGGACTATTTCAGGAAAGGCTTGAGTTAAGGTTGCTGGTTTAATTTGCACCCTGAGAAATGGGGTTTGGTTGCACAAAACAAAGGCAAAGCAAAGAATTGGGAGATGGGTTTGTCTACGGGTGGAAGTGCTTTGCCAAATGCAAAAACGAAACTGCAGAAAGTCAAAACTATACAAGTTGGGGTGTATTTGAGATGCACTCTGCTTTCAGTATTTGCTTTCTGTGATCAGAAAGGGTTCCGGGCTTAATTTCTGGAAGGAGGACAAGTAGATGTGACTAATACATTGATTTATTATCTGTATTAATCCAGTGAGTAAACCAAGTCAGTGTCATAGTTACATATGATGATATTTTTTTCTTTCGTTTGGAATTCTATGAATTGATGTTTATTATCCCTGGATAATTGTGTGGATGCTTGCACGTACAGAAAAGCACCATCAGATGGTGACCAGGGAAGTTTCGGTCTCAGTCCTCAAAGTAGCTCAGCCAGAAATCACGAGAGGAGTCTTAATAACACCAAGAGCCCTAATGAACACAGCTTCTCTGGGATAAACCTCCCCAAATTTGAGGATTTCTCATTGCTGCTTTTTGAAGTGATCGACAGTAGGAAGGACTGAGTGATATGATCTTTCAGAAATGTCATAGTGAATGTTTAGAAATCTGAATTTTTGCAACAACGTCTAAATTGGTAGAGATTAAATATATATATATATTTTTTTAAACTGGAAAACGTGATCTACTATAGAGCTTCTGGTAGGACTATCAGAGGCAACAGTGGTTTTGTGGGTTCCAAAGCCAGCTTCACTTACATGAGAAGTTTAGAAACTGGCTCATTTTCTGGAGGAAAATAAAACAATTTATAGAGACATCGGTGAAAGACGATTATAAATGAACTTGGCAGACAGCATAATGCACAATTCTACCTGTTTAAATTACTCAAGTGGCAGAAATGAGAGTTTCTATATTATTTTAGGGGAACAGGCCCTCTGCAAGTCTATATTTACAGAACTTCCTGGTGGATGAAGCTGGAATTTTGCCCTAGGTCAATATGTAATTTGGAACCACCAGAAGGCTGTGCATTTTAATTAATTTTCTCTTCTTTGGTGCCTTTCCCCTCTGATTTCGTTCTCCTCATAATGATTAAAATATAAAATCCTACCCCAGTTCCATGCTCAGGACTGCTTACTGATTTGTTTTCATTAACTTCTACTATGCAAACACGTTTAATTATTTACCTGCCTATTTTCACAGGAAATCCTACAGAGATGTAAGTCTTGTTTGTAGGGTTGTCATGTCAGCAGGAGCCGGAAAACCCAATCACCCATCGTTAGGGGAATACAAGTAATGCATTCTCCAATTTGTTTACTGGTAGTGGAAGAATATTTCAGTTAGGTTGGAATTTGAGAGCTAAGGACATACTGAAGCAGCTGATACTTCTACTATAAGCTTGGGGACCTGGAAATGACCCCTATAAAGATTGTGAGAGGAGAATGTTGCTATAGCATGTGTGTAGTTGTCTGTGTTCAGGTTCGCGCATGGGATACAAATCCCAGACACGATTCTGTTGTATAGGCCGAGCAGTCTGGGTCCTAGTGGTTATGTGGTAGCCTGCCTTACCTAATGACCCACAAAAACAAATTTTCTCTACCCAAAAAGACACTGTCTGTCTCTGTGAATGATTTCACGCCCACGTCTGCAGCACTCATGGGACAGGGAGTAGATGTGAGGGTGTCGCAGGCGACAAGGCCTTTCAGGAGCTGCCAGCCAGCACAAGTACATGGTTTGTCAACAGAAGAGTGGTTGGAATTAGAGTCTTGAGGCACGTGTTTAATTAACAGCCGGTTGAATTCAGTGGGAGTCTCTTAGTTCTGTCTATAGCAGGGGTGTCAAACTCATGTTCCCCGGGGGCCGCATCAGCCTGGCAGTCACCTTGAAAGGGCCAAATGTCATTTTAAGCCTGTATAAATATAGGAGTAGTTACATTGATACAGGCCTACAATGCCATGCAGCCCTTCGAAGATGATTGTGAAGTTGATATGGCCCCCAGGGAACATGAGTTTGGCAGCCCTGGATAGGACTTTGGCTTCTGGGCCTTGACTTTAGGTTTGAATTCGCAGAGCCAGGTGGTTTAAGACAATCGCATCCACACTGCCCACCACACCGTGTTACTCTTCCCACTTCAGTTTTCCTGTGCCTGAGCTTTCCTGGTACTCAGCCCTCAAAAGCCGATGTTTGAGCCTAATCCTGGCTCTGTGGACAGTTGAGCTTGGCTTAGGCCACAGGCCCATGATGAAGTCAGAAGAGCATTCATTTGGATCTGGGTCGAGCTGCACAACGGTCAGTTTGTCAGCCTGTGGTAAATGTCTACATTTGATGCTGACACATCACCTATTTGTGATTTTGTTTCTCAGCCACTTTGTTAATATTGCTAATGACAGAAACCCATATGGAACCTGTTGGGTTTGCAGCTCTGCCTTTGCTGTGGTCTTCCTCACACAAGATGGAGAGGTAGTTGGGATAAGTAATGTATCCTCATAGACTTCAGAAAGAGGTGAGACACCTCTAAGGCTAATTTCGAATTGTTCATTGAGATCCGTTCATAACGTTCATAAAGGACTAGGATGCAAAGCTTCATGACAGGGACCTTTTTCTAGTAGATAGGACCGGGAAACAAAGAAAACAAAAAAGTTTTGTGGTCTACCATCCCGTCTCACCATGGGATACCATCTCATCATGTCCTAGACGCTGTCAGATCCTGTGTGATACTATTATATAATTGAATGTCATAACTGAATACTCTGTGCTGCTCTGGTAAAATTCCCTCTTCACTTTCTTTCCACTTCTTTGCATTTCTGATGCCCTGGGTACCATTAATCCAAAATACACCAAGGGCAGTGCAGTTATGGCTCTTCTTCCTACCTGTATTCCCAGTTCTGGTTCTGACCCAAGCCAGGATACTGAATTTGTGGAATATCATCACCAACAAGGTAAGCTTACCGACCCTCTGCAAATTCGAGAGAGATCCTGGCTCACATTTCAAATAACTATTTGGGCAGTGCTCTTAAAGTGCTTTATCCTAATCATATAATCAATTGTAATTACAACCTGCAGAAGGTTTTTTAGTCAAGTGCTGTATTTGGATGATGAGTCTGAACTGAAGATTCCTTTCACCATTAAGAATGCAGAAAATATACAGAGGTTCCTCAGGTCTTCTTGTGTATGAATTAGATCTGGTCAGACTATCGGAATGCAGACAAAGCACCCTAGCAGCCCACAGCTCAAATATTGGCATTCGGAATTAAGCTGGAAATTAGTTGCAGTATATAGGAATAAGCCGTTTAGCGATTTGGGATTAGGACACGCCCAGGAGGAAATGGCGTTGGTTCTTTGGGACTAAATATAATGAAAGAAAGAAAATGAAAGATAGACTTAGACTGCAAAACTGAAGGCCATTTATCCCAAAACTAACAGCGCACTTAAAATTATTTCCAAATTGGAATGAGAAGAAGAAAAGAGATTAAACTCTCTGCAGAGTGTAGTATTGACTTTTTTGTGTGTGCGCTGTGAACCTTTATGAAAGCAACATCTGCTCCCATTTGTATGTTAATTTTTTTTGGCATTCAAAATTTGGCTTTTAAAACTCATTCTCTCTCTTTTCCCTTGGAGTGAGAAGCTGAGATATAAAGCAGGTGCTGTTCAGAACTATGAGAGCATCTGAGTCAAATTAGAAATAAAATCATCTCAAAGAAATAACTTCAGTCATCACAGAAAGTGAGTGTCAAATGCCAAGCTAGGGCATGCTAATCAAATCTGAACCCATATTGTCAGATTAAGTATCTTTGTGTTCGTTTTGTTTATATTTTATTTTTGAGAACAGTCTGTTTTTCCATTCTCCTTGTCGTGTTCTACATTCCCTCCCCAGGCAGCCATTTCAGAGACAGGGAAAAGATCTGATTCCTCCATCCATATCACTGATACCCCCAGCACCTGAGACACAGAGCTGGAATCTTTAAACAGACAGTATATTAGATTTTCTCTCTTCATGTTTTTAGTTTTGTTAAAAGGAAATGTCTGCAGTGCCTTCATGGGACAAATCAAAGGTATCTGTGTTCTGAGTGGCAGAAAAACATCCAAATGTCTGCTGCTGTTTTCCTGGTTGTTTCTCAAACATAAAAGATCTTCAGTTCAGAAAAAGGAAAATATAAATTAATATCTTGATAGCTTCAAGCACCTGCAGGAGCTCTATTTAGAAAACTGTTGACTACTCCTAATGCAAATATAGTTTAAATGTGTTTATATCCTGTGGGAGTAAGATCAGTTATGCAGATCTCTGCATTGCCCTCCCTCTGGTATAAGACAATCAATGCTTTTAAATTTTAGATGTCTTTTTAATTTCCTTTTTTTTTTTTTTTAAAGTTTAGTTTTATTCTGTTTTGTTTGCTTCTTCACTTTTTAATCTTTAAACACTTAGGTTGAGTGTGCACCATCAATGACATGGTTGGGTTGGTAGGCCAGAGTGGCCTTGTCTTTCAGTGCCAACTGCCTTGATTTAAGCCCAGGACTCAGGAGAAGCTCTCAAAGCACTGTATTATATCTTACAATAAGATATAATAACACTGTATTAACACTGTATTATTTACAACAATAAAGTAGGAAGGTCCTACCTGTTTGATTTGAACCCTACCTATGCTCTTGTTTCCACAGCAGAAATTCACTCTCTGAGATCCCAAAGGTAAATACCTGTAAAGCTCGAATGCAAGAGCAGCAGTAATTCTACAAATCTATTATTCAGTTAGTCTGTATTTATTACCTCTACAACGGTAGCAACACAATATTCTGTTATGAATGGCAATGATTTTCTAAATCATCCTTTCCGTGGATTTTTTTTTCATGCAATTTTCCTTTCCTTTATAAAAAGAAACCATATTAAATAGGCTTGAAGAAAGCTAAGCAAATTTAAATAAAATCCAGACTGTTCTTTAAGGAAAATGAGCCAGAACTGTGACCATCTCACTCAGTACCACACCAGTAACTTCATGAGTTACGGGCATTTTGGATCAGGAGAGGAACAAAGAGGGGGACCCTTCATCCACACCTCGATGTCCTGATGCTGGGATAAGGGGTGACATGACAATAGAAATTAATTCACCTCCCAGAAATATCTTCCAGAGTTTGCAGATAAATCAACCTCTGACCAAAGTGCCTACCTTAAGAATAAAAATGTATTACAACCAGCATGGGATAAAATTTAACTTTGTGAATCTTAAGGGCCTAAGCACTATTTTAGTCTGAATTTCTTCCTTTTTTGGATGCAAATCCAAAGATAATTGGATTAAACCTATGAAATGTAAAATGGAAGCCATCAACTTGAAATTTCCACTCACACTACTGAAAAACCAAGTTCCTCCAGTTTCAGAATATCTGCTTTTTTATTTAACAGATTCCAAACTTGTGCAGATTGAGGTTATCCCCCCAAGAAACAAGGGTGTTTACAGAGCGACAGACTGTTGTGCAGAGGGCAGAGGTGCTTCTCTTGTGTGTGCAGAATTAGGCCCACAGTATAAAGTGACCAATTGCATTACTAAACCTTTCAGTGCTTCTTTAGATGCATTTTCCAAATTTATTTTTATTTTTTTTTAATCTCTACTATTAGCCATCTTGCCCTTTGCCAGCCTAGTAACCTGCTGGTTATTCTGAGCTATAATTGGAGGAAAACTATTAATAACAAAGTCCCATGGCAATCTTGGTCCCAATAGTTGCTTCTAAGCAACTTTACCTTGAACTTCTCACAATTATTCAAGCCATGAGAGCTTTATAATTTCTTCACAATATAATGAAACGCAGACACCAGAAAAGGAGAGATGAAGGGTTTGACATAACTATAATACATGTCATAGCCAAATGGTGTTGATTGTAAAAAATTTTGTCAGTTGTATCGAGGTGTGTGGGGGTGATAAATTAGTGTGAAATGAAATAATAACAGAAATCTTATGTATTATGTAGATTCAGCTCTTCTACCCTGACCTCCTTTCACATCTCTGGGTTATCCTTCCAAGGCTTTCATCTTGCTTCCAGGACATTACTTGATGTTAAGAGGAACAAAATAAAAGAATAGATGAAAATAAAGGCCATGTATCAGGCAAGATTTTTAGTATTTTGGTTTTTATTGGGAAAATGTATGGGAAAAAGTCTGTCTGCCTTCAGAATTCCTAGTCAACAGGAGTTTCTTCACTATTAACTCTTCAGATAATTAGGGATTATCTGTCATCATAAGCTTTGATGATGTGATAGTGAGAAAGTCAGATGTTAAAGTAAGCAAATTAAAATGTAACCTTTTTATTTTGTTTACAATTGAGGTTTTAGTTTGTTTTGAAACACAGTGTTTCTTCTCAGTTGGTCATTAATGTGGGTGCTGAAGCTCACTGGAGGGGCCACTGGAGGCCTGGGTAGGGCTGGGATGGCCTGTGAGTGTCCCCTGGGCCTTGACAACCCCTTCAATTTACTGGAGTCCTCCTCATGGGACTGAATTGTTTTGTATGTCATAAATGTCTCGTGGTGCAGCCCTATTGTAAGAAATACAGCCCAGGTTGGGAGTTTTTCTTATCAAAGAGGTTGTAGGCTTGAGGCAACAACAGTCTCAAGGTGATTAATCTACAAAAGCTTTTCCTGGCAGCGTTATGTTTTTAAAAATTGAATATCCTTGAAATAAATAATTCTTGAACTCCTCAAATTTTAAAAATGGAAATGCTTGGAAATGTGTCCTGATTCCATCCTGACTCCAGGATGCCAGACTGAACCTTTTACAGTTGTCTAATATGGCACTAAGACTACAGAGACCTTAGAAGGAATTATCTGTCACCCATTTTGCATAATGCTTTTCCCCAACAGAGTCCTGTTCCGACTGGTCATTCGATGTTTCTGTAGGATCTTGTTTAGTAATAATGCATAATGATACTCAACATTAACTTCCCTCTTTTTTCCACTTTATTTTGTACATCATATTTTTTGGGGGTAAGGTGACCCATTTTTTGGCTGTCATTTTAACTGTGGGGTACTTACCTGAAGGACAGAGAATTTGTTGCTTGTTCCTTCGTTGCTCTTACTGTTAATGAAGAGATTTAATTTTGTTAACTTCTAAACTTTGAAGGTCCATATCCTATGTGACCAAACTTGCACCAAGGCCCTGCCTGTTCTGAGTTAGTCAGGACCATTTAAACTAAAGTTTCACATTTAATGATCAACCACGTCTGCATTATGAGACTCCACCTGCCTGAGATACCAAACCACTTCCATTAAACAAAAAGGAAAGACAGCAACAAGTAAAAGCAGTCCCAGTTTTGTAACCGGCTCCTTGCTGCTAAACTTTGTTTGCTTTCATATCAGTGTTTTGCCATTTATAATCCAAAGCTAAAGTACACTGTCATCCCTGACAAGGCTTAAAAATGCACAGTTGCACAAAATCCTGTTCAGTTCTGCTTCTATTTCTGCAACAGAGTGTTTCGAGGAGAGGCCATGAGCACACATCCATTCATACATTAATCTAAGCTCTGTGCACAGAGGTTTCAGCTAGTTTTTGTCATGATGTTGTCATCGTAATATTTGCATTTCTCCAAACTTCCAGCTTCAGGGATCACATGAGTCTATAAGATTGATCTTCCTTTTTGACTCTAAGAAAAATCTTCCAGCCATAGGGAAAAAACCAAAACCAAAACAAAAAAAAAAAAAAAACCCAAGCTTTTTAATTCAGTCTGCATAGTCAGAAATTAAAAGTTAATAACTAAATTTCTAGGCCAGTTCTGCGCTTCAGATGAATCAGAAAGGAGAAACAATGTTGTTTTGAAATGATTTTCTAAGAACATAGACGCTGGTTTTGTTCCCTTTTGCTGATACCTGTGATATTTTATAGGTTAACATCACAAATATTATATGAATCCACATCACTATGTAGAGCATAGTCTGCACAGATTTTTATTGGCACCTCGTTATTTTTAAGAACATGCTAAGGTTTATCATTTTTAATTAATGTTACACAGTCAAATGTTGAAATATTTCTTCAGAAGAAATTTCCTGGAAATTTGATCCTGTGAAATGTGATTAGTCTTCAAAAAAAGAAAAAAACAAACGACTAAACCATTAAACACAAACTCCCATCCCATCTTGTCCATTACCTGTGATAAATAAAAATAAACCCCGACAGTTCTTCCAAAACGAATATTACTTTGGAAGTCTATGCTCTTCATACTAGTGCTAAGGATAGTGCTGAACAGTTTGTGATCCATGTCTCTAGAAAAATCAACATTTTTCAGGCTGAGGTAAACAGGCACTTCAGAGTGGTTTATCTCCTTCAAAATGAATGTACCAAGTTACAATAAACCCAAATGTCTGATATTCTTGGATTAAATGGATATAGCTTGAAGTTATTAGAACTAATGTTGTGTTATATATATATATATGTATGTATTTATAAAAGTGTAGTTGTAGCTGGATCCTTTCACTCCCTTCAGAGACAACACACTATATCAAGCCTAATACTTAATTTTTTACAGATCGACAAAAGCACACAGCACAGCAGAGGATGTCTTTCATTTAACTCTTTCTGAGGACTGGTCAAGGTTTGAGATCTGTGTACAAAAGCCAATAACCATTTTCATGAAATGTTTCCTAGGACAACCACTGAGGTGCTGTGGAAGGCCTGAATCCTTAGACCAGGGCTGTCAAACTTTAGGCCTGTGTCAATGTAACTACTCCTACATTGACACAGGCCTAAAATGACATTCAGCCCTTCGAAGGCGATTGCCAGGCTGATGTGGCCCCGATGAACATGAGTTTGACACCCCTGGCTTAGAGGAATGTATTCAGCAGTTGTTAGACCCAGTAACTGTGGGAGGTGTGTAGGGGGCAGCTGACTTTCTGTTGGAAATGCACAGGTCCTTCCTACTCCACACCATGTAGAGAAGGTTGCTGGGAGACATCATTGTGGCCTTTCCATACTTAAAAAGAGACGATAAGAAAGATGGGGACAGACTTTTTAGTAGGACGTGTTGCGATAGGACAAAGCATGATGGGTTTAAACTAAAGGAGGGAGATTCAGGCCAGACATGAGGAAGAAATTGTTGTCCCTGAGGGTGGTGAGAGCCTGGCCCAGGTTGGCCAGAGAGGTGGTGGATGAACCATCCCTGGAGACATCCCAGGCCAGGCTGGACGGGGCTCTGAGCAACCTGAGCTGGTGAAGATGTCCCTGCTCATGGCAGGGGGGGAACTGGGGGGGCTGGGAAGGTCCCTTCAACCCAAACCCTTCTGTGATTCTGTGATTCTATGCATTCACTAAATGTATGTATTCACTAAATGGCTCTGGTGAGCCACTGTTGTGTCTGGCCGGTGATGCAGGCTACTGAGAGCTTGAAAGATCAGCATCTAATGTTTTTTGGGACGAATATCATAGAACAAACCCTTTCTAATCAAAGTGCAGAGTCTATGAGCTCACTGACTGGCTAAACAGTTCTACTCTTACATTTACAACTAGGTCTTTAGTAGGTGAGTTAATTAGCACACTGAGCAAACACCAACTCATGGATTCTTTTTACTATTAGGTGGAGAACACCTTCACTGACATCTTCAAGATAAGAGCTCAGGCACCTTCCAGATTTTTGCTCATGGCTTTGCCCTCTCAAAGCAGAACTTGTTTCAGCTCTTTGTGTCAAAGCCCACAAAGACCAAGAAGAACACATTGTGTGCAGTAAATCAAGGTCTATTTGGTGGCCTCTGTGTATTCTCAGCACAAACCCCAAAACACGGGAAAACCTGTGGGATTTTGTGTTCTAACTTGTAGCTGAGAGCTCAGTATTTAGATGTTTTAAATTCTTATTTTTAGGCTGTGTGATGTTTGCTCTTAATCACATTCTCTTGCTCAATGGGGGCCATGCATGTGCATTTTTAGCATGTCATTGCACTGAAAATGGAGTTGGGTAATAATTAAGGCAAACCCAAATCAAACTTAAAATGTCTCACCATGCTTTCTTTGTTCTATACCCTGCAATGTGTAATCTAAAGAATAAATCCATATTATAAAAGCAGAGTTAACACAAAACAACAAAGTCCTATATTCCTGATTGCGTGTTCAGATTAAAAAAACAACTTAATAAGTCTTGGGAGAATATTGGGAGTTTGTTGGTTTGCCAGAGTTGCTTTTAGAGTACATCAGTCCTTTGCTGCTCCTATAAAAAATTGCAGTGGTGTCCAGAAATATCTAATGAGTGTGAAACTGCTGAAGTATGTCATCAACTTAATACTGCAGACCCCAGGCTGCTGTGCGTTATCAAGACTATTGGGGTGCTTTAGGGCTAATGGAAAACATTCATTAATTGTGAGATTTGCTTTATGGCAATGTGCTCTAAAAGTAGAAACTGATTTCATTTTAATTTACTTCTGGTGTTTGATCTGTTAAGACTCACATTTTCCAACTTTCATCTGCTGCCCTGAGGGATATAAGTGTGTTTTAAACCAAAATGATGTCTGGATTTTTGATGCAAACCACAAGGCCAGGTTTCAATTTAAAAAAAAAAAAGTGAAATAGCTTGAGACTAAGAATAAAATAATAGGTGCTGGTAACTCAGCCTCTCACCCAGCAGCCCAGGGAGGCCGGTTCATATCATGGCATTGGTGCGTCTGCCTGTTTTGGGGCTGTGTGGTGAGGTTTTGGCTGCAGGGGTGGCCTCTCTTAGAGAAGACCTGGGCCACCTCGTGAGGGAAACAGCTGGGTCCAGTTGTCTTCAGCAGACCCAGTACTGGCCAAAGCTGAGCCCATGGGTGACGCTGGTGGCACGTCTATGACAACATGTTCAAGAAAGGGTTAAAAATGCCTGGCAGCAGCTGTGAGAGAGGAAGGGGAGGATACCATAAGGACTGTGTCCTGTGGGGCAGAGCTCATTCCATTGCAGGGGAACAGTGTGGGGAGGAAGGAGCAGCAGAGATGAAGTGTCAGAGATTGACCAAACCCTCGGTCCTGTGCTCCTCGGGCGGGAGACTGAAGAGTAAGGAATGAAATTCAACCTGGAGAGAAGGGAGGGGTGTGGGGAGCTGTTTTTAGTTTCGTTTTCATCTGTCACTATCTTACTCTGTTGATACTTGGCAATCAATTAGATTGTTTTTCCCTAATTCGAGTCTGTTTTGCCCATGATCATAGAATCATAGAATCGTTTTGCTTGGAAGAGACCTTAAGATCATCGAGTCCAACCGTAATCTAACTCTGGCACTGCCCCATGTCCTGAGAACCTCATCTCCATCTGTTCCACCCCTCCAGGGATGGTGACTCCAGCACTGCCCTGGGCAGCCTGTTCCAATGCCCCACAGCCCTTTGGGGAAGAAATTGTTCCCAACATCCAACCTGGTGCAACTTGAGGCCATCCTGGTCCCTGACCCCATGGTGTGTACTTTGGGGCTCCACTGACCCCCCTGAGCATCCTCCATCCTGCGCCAGGAGCTGCACATGGTTCCTGAGCATGGAGCAAGGGAACAGATGCCTCAAAGCCGCCCTCACTCACTGCCCAATTTCTTCTAAACTCTCTGCTTCTCCTTCTGAATTCCTATGAAAAGGTGAGGGAGCCAAACAGAAAACATCCAAAGGTCTGATTTTCCAGCTCTGCACTTTTAGTGATGCATTTATGTAAGTTATATTCATCTAGAGATTATACAGACAGATCCAACATCAACCTCCCCTGGTGCAACTTGAGGCCATTTCTTTGTGTCCCTGTCTCCCCTCAGCTCCTGTTCTCCAGGCTGAACCCCCCAGGTCCCTCAGCTGCTCCTCAGAAGACTTGATGATGACGATGATGATGATGATGGTAACTGGGAAGTGATCTCTCTGTCCTTATCTTGACTCATGAGTGTTTTCATCATATTTTGTCTCCTGTCCTGCTGAGGAGGGGCCATGAGGGAGCAGCCGCGTGGCTGTTTGGCCACTGTCGAGGGTTTTGATTGTGGGGTGACAATCAAACCCTGGCAGATGTATTGTTAACCGCCTCTCCCCCCCACTTCCTCCTTTTGCCCCTCCCTCTCCCCTCTTCCCACTCAGGACAGGCAATCGGGAGGGAAAGAAGGACAGAGAGAAGAGAGTTGGAAAAGTTAAAGATGTTTTACTAATGCTACTAATAAGAATAGAGAAAATAATACAAAATATACAAAACCAATCTTGAAAGTCTCAGCAACTGCAGAGCCAGCACCCAAAGTCCTGGATTAGACTCTGTAGCCAACCGGAGCTGGATTCAGTCTCTCACCAGGTCTCAGTTCGCAGGGACAACCAACAAGGTCCTCTCCTAATGTCAGCCATGAGGAAAAAGGAAAAGGGAAAAAAGCAAAAGGCCCGAGATCCTTGTGATCTCCCACTTTATTTGAAGTATTCACGTGAATGGAATGTTATACACCATGGGTCAGTCTCTCGGTCATCAGTTTTCTTGTTGCCCCTCTCGTGAGATGTCCATCCGTGCTTATCAATAAGTTTGCATTCCATTGCTAGGTTTACCAAAACATGTGTCTGGTTCTCCGGGAAAATGCAGCTAATATGAGGCTTTAGCTGACAGGCAAAATTCACTAAAAGAGAAACTTGTTTTTTAACAAAACCAGGACAGCAGCCAACCAGGGTCAACTTACCACCATCTTCTATTTTCTGTTTCTTAGAAGTGACAAACTCAACCTCACTGAATGCTGAGCACCTGGTTGGTATTATCCATGTAACCGTAGTATCTAGTTTCTGTCTTGTTTTCCATGGATGTTGCCTCTCTTGCTCTGGGGTCTTTTCTTGCAGACGTGACGTGAGCATCGCGTCAAAAACCCCACAAAGAGGGGTTTGCTGGTGGATGGGAATTTTTGTGATTTCCTATATTATAATATATAGCAGCTCTCAGCTGCATTATATCACTTGCTGCTGATTTTCTTTCCATGCGGGATCCCACTGGAAAGACCTTGGTCGCCATCCAAGAGGGACTGTTTGAGTGTGAAATACAGAAAATAATGGCCAAATATAAAGATTACCTATCTTTTTATATAAAGTAGTGTTTTAATATAGAAAACAATACAATGAGAAGTGGGAAATGGAGAAGGATGGAATGTCTTTGTCCTCAAAATGTGCACTGAAAAGCTGCCCATCCTGTGTCTTTACACTGATACAGCAAGATGCAGATTCTGTTGCCTGTTTTGCAGTTGCACAGAATTTGTGACATGACCCTTCAGCTGGTTTTGGTTTGAATTGTCTGATTTTCTCTCCTTTTTACAGTGTTTCTATTTATTATCCATCTTATTTCTAATCCGATCTAAGAAGTCGTTTCAGAGATGCTTCTGTAGCTTTAGTTTTAAACTTCCATGCGCGTTGTGGACAAATCTTCATTCTTAGTGTGATGTCCAGCAGTTTGCAGCCTAGAGACAGTGGCCCATCAGTAAGGGTTTTTTTAGTAGTGATGTTCATAAAATATCTTCTTAGGGGATTTTTCTGAGTTCATTTAATGAACTACACAGATGTCCTAAGGCTGAAAAAAATGAGCCCATCTTGCTCAGTGTGGTTCAATTGACCACTGAGAAGAAACAGTCGGCCTTCCAAATGTCTATGAGCTGTTGGTATAAATTATTATTTTTGTTAGTATTTTTATTATTATTTAAAATCAACATATTTCTGACTGTAATTAACTCTATACCCACCTGTATGTTGCCCACGCACCATTTTTTCCCAAACACTAGCAGGTACTTTATGAACTACTCTCTATTCTGAGAGCTATAAATGAGACAGAGTTTTTGCTAAATATTGAACGGAGTGTTTAAATTAAGTAAGTTGCTAAGAAATCAATCTGTATGCTGTCTGATGCTTTTTACTAGCTCTCACGTATCAGTTGATGCTTTCAATCCTCCTCTAATGTCAGTAAATGATAGTGTGTAGCATCCTTAACAAGTGATCTATACCTTCATCTCAAGATAGCGGAATTTATTACTTTTAATTAGTTAAACTGCTTACTCAAAAAGCTTTTTTCTTTCCAAGCTTTTTTCCTTGCTAGCAAAACAAAAAAATGAAATAAGAGAACCAACTTCGCATTTTAATTATGTGAATAGCATGCAGCTTTCTGGTCTTTTCTCCTTCCCTGAAGTTTAATTAATTTTGAGGGAGTAATAAATTGTCATAGCTTTCAGTTCAGTTCCTACTTACAAAATGAATACACTTCATTCGGTGAAATTAGATTTGAGATCTCTTATCATCTCCATGAGCTCTGGCTGCTGGCTGGAAATCAAAATGCGAATATTTCACAGGGAAAACAGCAAAATGCTCCATGTTAATGGTGGAAAAATGCGTCATGGATGTGAGATCATTATTATTATCATTATTATTATTATTATTATTGCAGGAAAAAAATGCAGGTTAAGTTTATATGAAATACATCTTGTTTGGAGTAAAAACGTCTTCCCACTATTTCCCTCCTCTTCCATCCCTAATTTTATGATGGTTACTGGTTTCAATGAACTAAGTGTTTCGCACGTACAGAAATCTCTTCACTTCCTCAAACCTTTAATAAAATGATTGCAAGGTTTAGTTACATTATTAGGGATGCAAACCTGTCGTCTTCCATTAGTTCACTTAATAAAATCCAAACCAATGAATATGAATATCTACCTCTTCTGTAGCAAACACATAATCACAAATACAATTTAGGGGAAAAAAAGAAATAACTCTGCATTGATCTCCGGTTCAGATGACTTGGCACTAAGTTTCTTAAATTTGGTATTTAATTTTGTCATATGGAAGAAGAACAATGTCTGTTAATGTTTTTTAACTTGCAATATTTTTCAAGATTTCCTGACAAAGGTCCTTCACTATTCCTAGCAAGAGATGTTCAGCAAGTCTTTAAAAAATTAGTAGGGAGTACTATTATTTTTAATAAGCACAAACTCTCAGAACTCTAGTCTCTGACTGGGAAAGTCTGCAGCTATATTTCTAATAAGCCTAGAGATCATTTTATATGCTGAGAGCCAAAGAAAGATTTTGTTACATCTAGAAAGAAAAGTCATTAAATTGAAGGTTTGAAACTTGGAATGTCAATGTATTCATTTGATGAAAATTCTCATTCTCTTTGTAAACTTTATCAAAAGAATGGATTAATGTTGGCTCAGCTTGTGTGCTGGGGGACAAAAAATAAAAAGTCATTGTCCCAAATAAGAAGAGTAGCAATTGTAATAATGTAAAATATTATTTTGACCTTTTCAATATTCAGAATTTCGTTGGGGTGACCAGAACTTTTCTGGTAAGAACTCACTGTAACAGGTGCATATGAGCCATGGTAGAGTGTATCAGGTTTTTATTTGTGGAAAAAATATTAAATATGTTATGAATACTACATTACTGAGCTCTAGTGGCACAAGGCCAGTGATCAGATGTCACTCATAGCTTCTGCTGCCTTAAGTCTTATTTATTTTTCCTGCAAATGTGTCATGGGGGAGTAGTTTAGGGTTCTGCTTACTGCAGAACATTTGGATTTCTCAAAGAGAAGTGCAACTTTAGAGATTTTGGTGGCGGGTTCCCTGTGTGATGTCAGTGCAAGCCGAGCGCTGCTGCCCTGCTCTCCAGCTCACAGAGGAACTTCCAGGCCTTCCCTCCCTGACACCCGTTCTCTCCAGTCTGGATTTAGAGCTCCGAACGCAAACTCTCAGGGAGGCCTGATAACGTGTGCAGGGCAGACTGTCCGGAGACAAAATCCTCAGAGATCAATAAATGTAATGGAGCAGAGCAGCAGCAGGGCTGGCTCAAGCTGGTGCCTGCGCAGAGGCCCAACCTGAGCACAGAAACCACAGACTTTTGTATCTACAGACCATTCACACCGTGATTCAGCCCAACAGCAACACTGCGCTGTGGGGGCTCCTTGCTCCGCTCGGGATCCTTTTCACTGCTCTCACATGGGCCTTTGTTTTGTTCAGCTGTAGACACTGTTCATGGCCCATGGCCTCGCAGGTGCTGTTCTGTCTGAATAAATCCTTTTCTTCCCAGAAAAGTGCAAAACAGGCCCCATTTTGCAGATGTCTGTAATGTCTTCTCGTTGGCCTTGGAATCATTATTTTTCCCCAGTTGATTCCATTCTTCCCAGCAAAGCGTGAACTGGACCCTATCTCACACATGTTTAGTGTAGTTTCTATTTGTCATATTTGCTTTTGGTAAATATGAGCAGAACTTTGCAGCTTAAGATTTCATCCAATCCAGCTTACTAAGGAACATGAAGCAGGGAGTATGTTAAAAATCACACAACTTATACTTCTAGATGATTCATTATGTTTAGTGTGCATTTCCTTCAGATAAATGATCGATATGAAACTTAAACTGTGCTCATCCTGTGACCTGAGCAGTAAGAGACCACGGCCATACAGCCGGTCATGCAGCAGAGCTCACAGCAGCTCCCCCAGGCTGTCAGATTTATGGAATAAAGTGGTTGTTTGTAGTCAAATTGCACACACAGGACAGGTCTGCACGACACCCCCTGCGCCCACAGCTCATTGGGGTTCAGTGTCTGTTCTGCTACCTTGGGGGTTTCCCAAAAGGAAAGCTCTGGGCCCGGATGCATCTCTGGCCTTTCCCTCCTGTGGAGCCTGAACACGCTGCTTGAGTTTGACTGGGGGTCCAGGGCACCCAGCACAGGGTCTGACCATTTAGCGCTGGTCCAGCAAGAGCTTTGGGCAGACATGCGAGTCTGCACTACTACAATCTATTAATAACAAGAGATACGTAACTAGATTTGTGCTTGGAAATCGCTACTTCCGATAGCATTAAAATAATATTAGAGACAAACCTGCAAACTGTGCTGCCTCAGTAGGCTGGAGACTCTAAAGTGTGGAGTATTACAATGGATAATATTAGCGTGCTGAGATGTAAGAAATAATGACTCCTAATGCAAGACTGTAAGACTACTGAATTTAAAATTAAAATCTTTATTCTACTCAGTAGCATCCTGTAGTTTTCCTCATGCTTAAGATGTATAAATCTCCATGCAGTTTGCAAGAGGAACAAGTGTAATCGGCATTATTATAATACTATCAGTATTAATTTATTATGAGAAATGCTGTGATGTTATTAAGTATGCCATCCAATGCTACAAATAGAAAAATGTGAAGTGAAAGGTTTGGAGCCTGGATCTCTCCCGCCTTGCGTTGCTGAAGCAATTGAGCTTCTGTGGGAGGATAAATGTCCATCCTGGGTCAAACTGACAGACCTGGGCCCCTTCGGAGGGCTGGGAACTCTTCTCAGCAGGGCTCCAATCCACTTGTACCGCTCGGAATTTTGCCGTTTGATAATGAGACAATTTGTCACCGTGAAATGAATAAAATCGCAGCCTGTCCGAGTTCTAAAACTGGAATAAAAGCTACTTTACTGAGTGGTTGTGTTTCTATCCTAAAGAAAATACATTCTGTTCAGAATGTGTTGCAGCGGTATTTTGTTCATGTTTTTGTTCTCTCACAGTGAGATTGCAGTCAAACCCCATTTTCTTGCAAATGGAGTTACATGGCAAGGCTTTTTTTTCTCCCTTGCTTCTGTCATTCCTCATTTGCGCCAGAAATCTTATTTCCATTTCCTTCCATCCAGCAGGACAGTGTTATTTATTATTTTGCTTCCTGCCGATTATTGATTCCGCTCTGCAGAATAGATTACAGTTGCTGGCTGAATTATTTTTTCCTCTGGGAATGGAGAAAATCTTTATTAAAAAAAAAAAAAAGTGTTTAGTAAGCTTGTCTGCCGGTCCTTTCACTGTTGAGATTTAGGCAAGTCCTAGCTGGAAATTCCAGGCTCCTCTTGTGGGCTTTATTTCCAGTCAATGTACTGACAGCTGAGTCAGGAGTGCATTTCATACATCGGTCGCAGCTGAGGGAATGTATATCTTTATGTAACCCTCTGCATTTCTGATTTCAAGTACTTTATCTTCAGTCACAGAAGTTTTTGAGAGATTAGCACTTTTTTTTTTTTTTTTTAAACAAACACGTTCTGTGTATTTTTGTGGAACAGAGAAGCACAATTAGCTCATTTTTATTTTTGTTTTTGATTTGCAGGTTGTATCACAGGAAATAAAAACGGTGAAGTCCAGTTAAAAAGCCTTGGGAATGGTAATTGAGGAGGCAGCTGTGCTGTGGGTGCGGAGATGGTGTTTTGGGGCAGGTGTTGTGAAAACAGGTTCAAATCCCTGAGGTTAATGCAGGATTCACCTCGGTGTGCAGTTTAATCTCAAATATCATAGATTCAGTTTTGTTGTAGCTCCCTGGGTGCAATTCGGATCTGGGCTCTGGCTCTGGTGCGGGTTAAGATTGGAGGGAAGATGTGAAGGACACATTTTCTGTTTGATTCTCCTTGGCTATCACAGGTAAGAGGTTTCCATGGAGAGTCCCTGCTTTACGTTGCATTTTGCTGTAGGTGCTGCCTATGTCGTCGTAATTACAGCTTTGATTCTGTCCCCTGACCCCCATCCCCTGCTGTAAGGGCTCTGAAATTAGGAAAAGGTTCACGGAGTCTGAGCCTTGTCACAGCTTTCGATGCACAGGTGCATAATGATTTGCTGAAAGAAAAGCTAGGGCTTGGGTTCTGGAAGGGTTTAGGTTTCCAGCAGTTTAGAACCAGCTTAATTGCTGGATGTTTGTGAGCTCTTCAGTTAGTAAATTGTCTTATCTTAGTTGACACCCATGTTGCTTCTTCCATTTATGTTTTAGATGTTACTGCTTGCCTTGCTGATATGATATTAGGGTTGCAATGGAGCTGAGATCAGAACAGCAAAATACAGAAGAATCAATTAATACTGCTGGATGCTGCACGACAATGAGGATTACGAATGGATTGGATGGAAGTCAAATCATATTATTCATACACTTGTATTTTCATATATTAATCTAATCTATGATATCCGTATATTATATATATCAATGTTCACATATTTATGAGGCTGATGGATCTTCATTTTTTATGGAAAGGGCTTTAGAATTTAGAGTTTGAAGATTCCATACAATTTGTGGATTCTGCAAAGTCTTCAGTGTTTGGGTAAGCCCTAGAATGAATTTAGGAGAAAGTTCTAGCATATCCTATTTCCCCCAAAATAAGACAGGGTCTTATACAATTTTTTCCTCCAAAAGGTGCTTACTTTTTTACATGTATAGCTGCCTGGACACTATTTAAAATGAGTTTTAAAATGAATTCTAACTAGGGCTTATTTTTGGAGGAGGGCTTATATTTTGAGCATCCTTAAAAATCCTGAAAAATCAGACCTACTGGGGTAGGTCTTATTTTGGGGGAAACAGGGTAGGTCTGGAGATCTGGAGTATGATACAGAACAGTATTAGGGTTAGGGTTAGGAACTAGAAAGGCTCTGTAGCCCATTTTGTTCCTATTTGCTTCCAGATTCCCCAATGTAGGAAGAGGATTAGTAAAGAGGGGAGTGATGTCTCTCAGGTTTAATAAGCGTTAAAATTTTGTTAAGATTAAGACTGGTTTATTGCAGCCTTCTGCAAGGGTGCTTGTTTTGGGGAATGAACAGATATATATTCGGGGCCAAAAAATGTTTTTGACTACTAAAGTGCCCAAGCTTTCCAGATTGAGGATTAGGGGGCTGGCTGTTATTGTTTTATGAGAAAATTTTATGCACCATTTCATTCAATTGATAAGTAGAAGGTTAAAATTTAGTTTTGGGGCTCAAAATTATGCAGTCAGTTTATATTGTATGCAGAAAAACCCTCAGAAGCAGAAAAAAGACTACAACTGATAATCATCAAAGCCTTATACTTCTACTATAGCATCTTAGCCTAAGACATTATCATCTGTATTTAGGAGCACGTTTTTTGACCAGATTCCATTCGTCTCAGCAAGCAAGGAAGTGGGCTGTGCCAAAAATGGATAATGCCTGATATTGTCTTTTATTGTAGGTTAATATCACCTGAATATAATTCTGTGTAGATTAGGATTTGGCGACGTAACACTGCAGAGTCCAAATTATTATTCAATTTCTGATGCTCACAGAACACTGATTTCAATAAAGAACAGATTTGTTGCTGTTTAGCAGAGGATTACCCTGATTCAAAATAATCCTAGGATTTAGACGTGACTTTGATTTTCAAATTTAGAGCTGGCTTATTTTTGCATTCCTCTAAACCCATTGAATGGGTTTAGGCCAGTGCCTAATTGTTGCGTTTTAACCTAGGCCCATGTTGCCTATATAAGATTATATAGTGAACTTTGTGGTTAGAGTGTGGCTTTCAAAACAAAATGCACAAGAACCCAGCCCATGAATGTGTTCTGCAAGGCCTACAAAATGAGCAGGTAAGCAGAGGCCAAAAAAATATGATTCCCTTTTGTTAACCTTTACAACGGGGACATGTTTCTTGTGTTTTAACGGGATAGATGTAAGCAAATGGAAAAGGTGAAACCTCGTGAGCCCAGCTTGAGTTTGGATTCTCCAGTGACCATGGAAGCAGAAAGACAAATGCAGGGGCTTTATATTCTGTACTTGTTCTCTAGTTACGGCGCCGATTAGGTTACAGCTGGGTTCGCGAAATTAAAGCTCCAAGAGCCCGGTTTATTACTTGATTTTGTACTTCCCACCCACTGACTTAGATGGAGAGTGTGTGCTGGAAGTGTCGGACTGAAGCCTTGGGGAAATAAGCGTAAAGAAGTGGAATTGTTCAATTTTGTTCAATTCAATTTTGTATCATTACAGGAAGATGCCTATTAGAGCTGATGGCTTCTAGTGACATAAAGCCTGATGGTGTCTTTTAGTGTTACAGACAATGTGATAATTTTAATTAAGGTTCGGGTTTGGGAGGCTGAGATGAGCTATTCTACAGGACCAAAAGAACAACGAGGAGAGTCAATCGGAGCAAGTACTTTATGTGGACTTTTTGTTGGATATAATGGAGGTTAGTGTCAGCATTCTGGTCAGGAACAGGGCTGGGGAGCTTAAAGAAGTTACAAGCTGCTCTCTTATTGGATTCTCCACATCCCTCGGTGTTTCGGTGAGAGAGAGGAGTTCAACTTTCCCTAGAGCGGGATCTGGAACCCTGAAATCAGAGCCCCTGGAACCAAGATTTGGGAAGAGGTTCAGCCTGGCCTACTGTTACGTCGTCCTGGGGCCATGATGCATCACAAGGTCACTCGTGTTCAACCTTCCCACAAATATTTTTGACTTAACTGTAATGCAGCTGGGAATTGTGATTAAAATTAACGCCTCTTTGAACAACATTTTAATGTGAATTGTCAGTGTGGGAAAAGACTTGCTGTCTGCAGTCCAAGAACTTAAGAAATAAGGTTATCCACATTATAATTCAAGCTAAAAGTTCTTTTTCTAGTAGTTTCATCATATGCCATAAGAGTTAAATGAAAACATTATGTCTTTAAATGAAATCTCGCTGATTCTATAAAATTTTTAAAAACCCAGGAGATGTAAAAATGTATAATAAGATCATCCTAATTCATCCACAGTGCGTATTTCCAGAATATCAGTTAGTACTATGAATGGTGCATAGTTAGGTATAAAATAAAGGTCAGAAGAGTTGGTTTCATGCCATTGTCTCTGACTGTGCTATGTTGAAGCATCAGGTATTACAGTAACCTGAAAAACTGATCACAAGGATGTACCCAGTAAAAGTTGGAGTGAAGTATCACGTCTACTACATTACCACCAGCTATTCATGGCTTCTTACCTACCCAGGATGGTTTCCCTCAAAGGCAGTAGATATGTATGAGAAACCCCAGAAGAGTGGGACAGTGCTTTGAGGAATGCCAGCCTCATTTTCATACCCTTCCCTTGGCATCCAGAACGGCCATTTTCAGCAATAATCCAGATATTGAACCAGGGAGACGTTTGATCTAACCCGGAGGGCATGAGAAAGTTCTTATAGATCCTTGTGTTTAGGAAGCAACAGCATCACATTGAGTTGAAGGTACTAAAAAAATAACAGTTATTGATTCTGAGTAGGAAGACTGAGATGAAAAGTCTAAGAATCAAAATTAATTTACTGTAGAATAAGGTGATTATAGATAGTGCTGGTAAACAGAAGCAACACTGCTACAACAATTTGCAATTAATTTCTCTTCTAAACAGGGCACTGGGTTTGGTTGGTTGGTTGGTTGGTTGGTTGGTTGGTTGGTTGGTTGGTTGGTTGGTTTGGTTGGTTGGTGGAGGATTTTGTTACGTTCTGGGTTTTTTCTGTTGTTGTTGCTGCTGTTGCTGGGAGTATCGAGCGTATGAGGAAGGCGTGAAACTCTGTTGGGTGTCTTGTATTCTGTTGGGAAGGGACAAACCACAATCTCCCATCTTAGATTTCAAAAAGAAATCTAGAAAGTGAAAGAAATCTAAGAAATCTTTGTACTCACGTCTTCTTCCCTTTTTTTCTTCATCTTCTGTGTCTGGACAGCAGGTTTGTTTCTCTGGCTGATCCAGTGAGGTGAACAGTGAATTTTCAATCCTCAATTAATCGGGAAGCACTTGCAGGATGCAGACAATACCAACAGGGGTAGGAAGGAAGATACATGGTCCCGGCTCCAGATGCGTGGGTGATTTACTCATAAAGACGGTTGTTGCTTCGAAAAACTCCTTTCTTTTCTTCCTCTGCTTCTTTAATTTATCTTTCCTGCTGTGCTGCATCCTGAGGAGTAACAGATCCTCTCTAAAATCTCATGCACCCCACTTGAAATCTCCATTCAACTGCTATGTTCATCAAGTCACGCACAGCATTATTTTGAAATAATTAATCTTTGAATAAAGGATGGCAAGATTAAATGAACTGGAAAGTTTTTTTATAATGTGAAGCTATTCCAAAATTATGTTTTAATTATTTTCAAATCCATGCTCTTGCAGAGAGTGTTTTATCTCACAGATGTACACTAAATCTACCATCTTGTACCATTTTGTCAAGTGAGCTGAAGATGTTTGTCTTTTTTACTAGATCAAAGATTCGGAAAATCTATTGTGCATTAGGATGAACGGTGGCCATATACTTTGTAAAAAAACTCCAACTTATTAAATATTTTTCATGAGTACAGGATCCAAAGTCTTTCCAAATCAGCACATTTGAATTTATATCTTCACTCTGTCACTTCTTTTCCTCATTTGACTTCTGGTTCACTAAAAATATAACCTGCAAGTCGTTAACATGACCAAGGGGCACTGCGGGAGCGCTCGGCTGAAATTACACAGGGGGCATTTCATTAAGTACATTTTGGCTTAGGGTTTACATTTGCTGTTCAAATCTTTCGAACCACATATTAAAAGGCTTTTATTTTGCATGTGTCGCTCTTTTCAGCAGCAGTGAGCCATTAACTTCGTGAACGTTTGGCTTCCCTCAGGTTTTCCGACATACTCACGAGTACTTTGGAATTCAGTGTATCTGAAACGTTTTGAGGTTGATGTCCACATCTATTACCAAGTTTTCTTTCACTATACATTATATTGACCTTCTGGCTTAGGAAGAGTTGAGAAACCTCTCTTTTTTTTTTTTTTAAGAAAAGCAGTTCATGCCATTTTTCTAGTGTTACACTGGTAATACATTTATATTGCAAGCTATCAAAGTAATGCACCTAATCTTTTGTACTGTTTATTGTGGTTTATTGAAAAATATTAGTCTATCAATCAGCTGAAATAAAAGAAGAAAATAAAGTTTTTATGAAGGGTGGAAAAAAAGGAACATATTACATTCAAATGAGAAACCACTCAGGTGTATTTTGTCTTTTCCCAAGTAATAGCAAACAACTTTGTGTGTTTTTTTTTAAAACATGTCCTTTATCGTACCTTTCCAAGTGGAACTGAAAGCCGCAGGGAGTAGCTGTCCCAGTATCATGAATAAATGGGGAGACTTGTATTTTATTTCATATTTTTCAAATTATTTAGTGTAACTTAAATTAGACTTAGAATTATGGACCCTTGTGACCACAGAGATCGTGTGGTCCCCAGAAGTAAGATGAGGAATCAGACATCACGATTCCTCAGTTCTCTTCACTGGCTGCCCCTGTGCCCAAGGTGACTGAAATGTGGAGGTGAAAATTGTAATACAGGAACTCACTTCTCTGAAATTACTTCGATGCTTTGATACCCCAAGGGAAATAAATGATGCTCATTAAAAATGAGTTGGGGATGTCTCCAAGGATGGATTCTCCACAAACTCTCTGGGCAAACTGCTCCAGTGTTTGAAGGTAAAAAAGTGCTTCTTTATGTTCAGACTAACTTTTTTTAAAATTATTTTTAAATTTATACCCGTTACCTCCTGTCCTGTCACCAGAAACCTCTGTTTCCATCTTCACTGCCCCTCTCCATCAAGTATTATATTTATACACATTGATAAGACCCCCCTGAGCCTTCTCCAGACTGAGCAGTCCCAGATCTCTCAGCCTTTCCCCATACAACACTTGCTCCAGTATCTTAATTATTCTCACTGGACTTGCTTCAGTAAATCTCTTTTGTACTGGGAAGCCCACAGCTGGACAAAGGACGCCAGATGTGGCCTCACCAGTGCTTGGCAGAGGGGAAGGGTCACCCTCTCAGACCCTAATTAAGATATTCATCTCTCTGATGATAAGGCCAAGGATTCCACCTTCCCTTCTTACTCTGCAGGGCATTGTTTTTACACCTATTTAGATGAAAAATAAGGGATGTTTACATTCTTATTTTTATAGCTGACAAATAAAGCAAGTGGGAGTTTTGCTGTTGTAAGTCTTTTGCACGTCTGTGGGGAATTTCCCTGTATTTTGAGGTATACGCTGACATTCTTGTCATGCAAAAGTCAGGTTTTGAGTGGTTAGATGATTATTCCCAAAGATTTGAGGTGGTAGTTTTTCTGTTTACCTAAAGAACTGTGAACCTCTTTAGTCCCTTTGCGATCTTCCGCACTGCACACTTTGAATAATCAATCTGTGAATATATATATTGATATATTCAAAGTGTTGAGGGCACAAACAGGCCTTATGGGTCCCGCTCAGCCTCACATGGCCTGGAGCTCCATGCAAGGCCATCAGCCCTGGTCTGAGCTGGACAACTTGGCACCTCCCAGACACGAGCAAACTTTTGACTTCTGCAATTGCAAAGAGGCAAATAACCAACCATTTCCAGCATGTTTGACCCCGAAAATAAGACTGCCTCCTCCCAGACTGGTCGGCAATTGAAACCTGAGGTGACTGGCACGGGTGGCCTTGTGGCAATCGAAAATATCTTTGAAATTCCAGCACTGATGACTTTATTGCAGTTCTGAGTAACCTCACCATAAAGCAAAATAAGCTTTAAGATCTAACAGAGAGGTGGTTTGGCCTGGTACTCAGTAAGTGAGGTAAATGGCATGTTTCAAAGAAAGAAAACGCTAGAAAACAAGCTTAAAAAATTAAAGAACACATTCTCCTTTAAGATTAGCTTCCATCTATAGTTAAAAGTTAATACTTGGAAGTAGAACATCCTTCACATAATAAATACAAATGTCTTGTTGCTGGTTTGGGTTGTTTTCTTTGTTTTGTTGTCTGGTTTTTATCTACCTTCCTTTGCTCAAACAATACCTTATTTTCCTCCAAAGGACTGTTTGTTTCTATTTCCTGAAGCCCGTCCCTCTGTAGCAGCCAGCTAGTTAGGCACAGCTCATAAAAGCACAACCATGAAAGTACCATCACTGATGAACTATGAGAATTTTTAAATTAGGTATGTTTAGTCACCATCCTCTGTGAGTATTTCTTACATAAATATTTACACAATGTAAGAATTGCCACGAACAAGCATGCAAAAAAAAAATATATCCTTTGAAGAGGATTTTTTTTCTTATCTTTTTAGCTTTATAACCATTTCAGGAATATATATCCAAATCACAATTCTTAAGTAGAACTGAGTCGTTTCAATATGGTAGAAAAGAGACGTTTCTCAGGTGAACAAATTACAGTTTAAAAATCAAATAATATTTGAAATTCTGTTGATAAATGGAATGTAACAAACCAGTAAATTACCTTTTCCTGTTGCATCTTTGGGTTTGTCATTAACAGCTTCGCGTGTGCTAATTTGTACTAAGCCGTGGTAAGTATAGTTTAAAAGTTTCTAAAAATTACGTGTAGTATTTGTGTATGGAGTAAGAGTGTAGTACATGCAGCTTATGTAATCACTGAAAAACACAGTGCAAAAGAGAATTCAATTAGATAATAATTTATCGCATCATTTGGGATACGTACATTTATTGAATTAAATTACTGCTTTATTCTCTTTTAATATGTTTTGAAAGATAATACAGCGTCTTCGGGAAAAGTTAGACATATGTTCCATAACAAATCCTGAACTTCCAGAATTTTTCTAGTGTTTTGGGTGTGTAAATATTCAGTTGCCTTCTCCATCTCAGAAATACATGAGAAGGAACCAGGGCACGGTGCAAAGGTTTAGGAGTTCACTTTTCCTACAGCTGTCTCCCACCCGCTGTTGGAATAAGTAGAATACTTCAGGGACAAGTGAATATATGTACGAAAGGAGACACGTTTAGATGCCGGAATAAACATTCGTGTCACTTTTTGAGCGCTTTGGAAGGCACTCGAAGCCACCTAATGCATAGCTGACCTGTCAGACGAAGTGAATAAATCCTGCCTTCTTCAAAAATTTATGCTGTTGTTCTCCGAGAACTCCAGTATGCAGAAACTGGATGGTAATTTTAGTGCCTCTCAACACCACAGTCCAAAGGTCAAAGTCTTCCCATGGAACAAGAAGTTTTGCAAGTTCTGCAAAACATAATACCTGTAAAAAAAATCAGCCATTTCACTTGTACAAAATAGACTTGTAGCCATTGTTTGTATAAAATAAGAAAGACAAAAGTGTGTTACTCTTGGAGTGAAAATTTAAGTAACATCATCCCCTCCTACTGTCAGATCCACCTGTGCATTGATTCAAGGAGCAGCAGCTCTTCAGGGAACTGATTATGGGCAATAAAAGCTCTGTGCTACCCCCGTCCATGGGTTTCTTGTTTAGCAGGTAGTAAAGTCCTTCCCTTTTCCCAAGGTCAGCAGGTTTGAATCTTGTCGCTTTTGAGAGAGGTCACCAGTGTCCATAGCCCTCAGCTGTGCACTCGTAATACAAAAATGACATTTAGAAATCAATCTGGACGTCCTGCTCCACTTCTTCATTGCAAGGTGATGAGTCTTTTCCATCTGTCTAATTCTCTTATTTTCTCAAAGCAACTCGGGGGTTCTGGTCAATCGGATCCAGAGCCCGCGATGTTCTTCCAAGCCTGCCAAGCATCGGTCCCTCAGCTCATTGTATTTAAGGCTTCTTATTGCAGCACATATTGCTTTCTTTGGCTTTACACAGGCAAGAACCTCACAGTCTCGGAGTGTGAATATTACTGACATGTTCCCCTATAAGCTTTTTTGTACTTTCTCATCCTGGCAGTTCTTAAAAACCTACAAAATACAGACCGCATTTCCTTTTACCATGCATGAGGGCACTTTCCTAATGTATATAGTACAATTAGCTCCTTGTTTCTTGCTCCCAGATAATTAGAAATTTCCCCTTATATATGGATAAATGGACCTTGCATGAGAAAATGTTGTTTATTGCAAAACAAGGGAAAACTGCAGTAGGGAGGTGGTGTGGCAGTGGTAGGAAACAGTCAGGAAAAGACATTTCAGTCCCATCAAACTGGGATCCTGGAGAGATCTGTTAGTCCCATTGTGTTGCCTTGGCCACTGGCAGCTGGATATCCCCTTATTTGAAGATTTAGTATTAAACTTCAATGAAAATTCTGCTATAAATAAATGAGGACTTTGGTGTGTGTGTGTGTGTGTGTTTTATATGGGGGTATTTTCTCCGCCTTATATAAACAAATAGGACAGCATTAATACAGAATGCAGTATTTAGCAGTTAAAATCAAAGTACCCTGTTTCCCTGAAAATAAGACAGGGTCTTATATTACTTTTTGCTCCAAGACATGCCTTTTTTTTTTTTTTTTTTTACATGTATAGCTGCCTGGACACTATTTAAATTGACTTTTTAAATGAACTGTAACTAGGGCTTATTTTTGGAGTAGGGCTTATATTTCAAGCATCCTCAAAAATCCTGAAGAATCATGCTAGGGCTTATTTTTGGGGTAGATCTTATTTTGGGGAAACAGGGCACTCTTTTCTTCAGACTTCTGCTGCTGCCCCTGTGAAACAACGTAGAAATTTCCGATCATATTTTAGCGGGCATCTTTGCTGAAGTATTAGATTGAAATCGGTGCCAGTTAGAATGGAGAGGGAAGGAATGTAAAGACATGTAAAATGTAAAGGTGAATGTGACAGAATGGGAGAAGCACATTGGTCTGGTATTCTAATGGCACTGCAAAAGTAATTTGTAAAGTTATTTTGCTCATTTGAAACATTACAGATTGTGAAGTGTTGAGATACTAATAGTCTGGGCTATAATAGTTAGCATGGGGAATTTTGCACTACTCCAACCTCTGATATAATGGGAGAAATTTTTTATCTGGAAAATTGTCATTTATAATGACATATGCATCTCATGTCCTGACTCGGAGAGAAAAAAAATGTGAATAAATATATCTCACACCTTTCACTGGCACTAAAAGTTCATTTAAAACTAATTTTGAAAAATTCATTTCGAGAAAAGATTAAAGATCAACTCAAGCGCTTTTACAGAGGCTGAGGCACTTCACTCTGGAACAATATTACCTCACACAGGCAAGGAAATGAAATACATTGTGATCAACAGAGCTCCAACAGGCCGACAGAACCACAAAATCGTGTGGTTAAAATGACAGCTAAAATGGGAACTGGTACATTACTAGTTACGATCGTTCTCATCTTCTGCTCTTATTAAAACCTTCATTACAAGCATGAAACATTAGCATTTTAATGCCTATTTAAAAAGAGAACTTTTTCTTTTTATTTGCTTTCCTTTGGATTTTTTTTTTTTTTAATTACAAGATAATGACTGACTAGACTAAATAATTTATTAAGCATATCTTTTGGTGAGTAGTTTATGTTTCTCTTGCTATTGTTCCCTTCATTGTGCTTCTCTTGCAAGATGGGAGGTTGGGTCACTTGGCCTGGTTCCTCAGGACCTTCCTTAGGACCTTTATCCTGAATAGTATTAGACTGTGCTATCAACAACATACAGGAATTTGGCTCTACATAGATATATTTGAGACAATACAGATTATATTATGTGTACCATAGAGAAACCTGCTTTGTAAAACAGGAAAAAAGCCACTGTTAAGAACTAATCCCCCTGTGACATGGCTTAGGCCCAGGCCCACATCGCACCAGACGCCTCTAGTTGGTGCCTCCTCATTCCCAACCTGAAGAAAAAAGGTTCATTTTTGTTATCCTAACTCTTTTATGCACAAAGAGTGGGAGGAAAATAGACATTTCCCTGTGAAAATTGCAGTCTTGTGGAAACTGTCTTTTCAGGCGAAATGTTGCCTGGTTTCTCAGAGCTGAAGTCATCCAGGTTATCTGACTAATGATAATGTCATTAAACACAATTATACAGCAAGGGAGACCTGAGCGGAGAGAACGTGAATCAGTCCAAGGGCTCTCCAAGGAGAAGGATTTATCTGTGCTCCTGATGGAAGATGAAGTTGAGGAAATCAATTTTCTTCCCAGAAAGGGGTAAGAAAACAAAACCAAAAGGAGTCAGAGCCAACAGGGTGACGGGACTTAGGGGATGCTTGGGAAGAGCATTTGGGGATAGTGTGACTTTTATTATAGTGTGTTTTCAGAGCATTGTGGAGATGTGGAAGATTCAGGTGGGATGCTTAGGGGAAGGACCAAAGGCAGAAAAAGAGAGATCAAGATGGACTGGAGAGGAAAATAGAGTAGTGCAGGAAAAGAGAGGGGAAAGAGGGGCCTGGCAGAGAGGATTGCAGAAGTAAGGGTACCCTGAATTGGGTGACAACGTGCAGACACCTGGGGACAGCTACTGCACACCCTGAGGCCACTGGACAGACCCGTGTGTCTCTTTGCGAGTGTCACCTTGGAGAACATGCTCAGTCGTGTTGGCTGGACCATCCGCTGCTCTTCTCTTATCCATAAATTCACGCTGACTGCTCTCTTTATCTTTTGTATATTTGGAAACGGTTTCCAGGATTATTTGCTGTCGCCTTCCCGGGGTTTGAGATGAGGTTGAGCAGCCAGGAGTTGCTCGGATCCTCCTTCTTGTCCTTCTTGAAGATAGGAGTGATGTTTGCTTCTTTCCCGTCACCCCCAATTGCTGTGACCTTTCACAGGTTCTCTGCGTATTAAACATAACACCAAGGTAGGACTGCAGAAACTTAGAAACTTGTTTCCTTTTAAAAGTTTAGAATCCTATTTCCTTGTTAAATTTATTAATATCCAACGAACTTGCTAAGTTAGGGTGAGCATAATTAAGTTCTATCCAGCAGAGGCTTGTTAGACACCAGATCTTTCCACTTAAGGATGTAAACTTTCTCTTTGTTCCTTTCACCCTTATCGGAGTGATGTTTTCATAATTATTTCATTATTCTCTTCTATTTTGAACAATGAACCCAAATAAGAAATAAAGATTCAGTTCAATTACCTGAGCTAGAGCTGGCAGGGGATAAGTCAAGATAACAAAGTGCTGTCGTTCTTAACAGAAAGGAAGAGAAATCTCATAAAGGCCATTGTTGCAATTTTTTTGTGATGCACAAAGACTAGTCTAACAATAAAAGCTTACTAAATGAAAGTGGTAAATAAACTGATGCAGGGCTGAGCCTTCTAAAAATTATAAAATGTAGGAAATATCTCAGTGTCATTTAGAAATATTAAAAAAGAAACTTATTGTGATGAAAAGGGTAACTTATATTTTCAGCTCTGGGAAGAAGCATTTAAAAGGTTTTGCTGCAGAGCACAGCACCAGATCATCCCACCCTCTTTCCCTGAAAATAAGACAGGGTCTTATACAATTCTTGCTCCAAAAGATGCACACTTCTTTACATGTATAGCTGCCAGGACACTATTTAAATTGACTTTTAAAATGAACTGTAACTAGGGCTTATTTCTGGAGTAGGGCTTATAATTTGAGCATCCTCAAAAATCTCTAAAAATTAGATCTACCAGGGTAGGTCCTGTTTTCAAGGACACAGGGGAGTACTCTGCCCCCATAATTATACAACCCCTCTGTACAAAAAGTCATCTAAATGTGTAATTGTTCTTGAAATGCTGAATTGTTGCATATTTCTCTTTTTTGTAAATGACACAGTCTCATTCTCAGGATTAGCACTACTGTCTGTGTACAGACACATACATGTATGCGTACATATATATACACACAGATACACTTTGTTTAAGGTGAATATATTTTAACTTGTGTATCACTGCTGCTGTGAAGAGCTGCAAATAGTTGTTCTATCTCACAACATTTTTTGCGGTATATTTTCAACCAATGTTTTCTATTGGCAAGCGTGCAAACCAAAAGCTGTATCATACTTCCAGATAAATGAGGAAGGGTTGCTGGAGAGAGCTGGGAGAGATGTTTGTTAAGGCACGAAGATGTGTGTTGAGGTACCTGAGCCACAAACGCGTGAGGCACTTCAGACACAGACCTTTTCAGACAGAGAGAATGGAATTTATCCTGATATTTTGTAATGAAGTTGCCTCTGCTGTGCGCCAACCTCTCTTTGTCGCTGGCCCGACAATTATCGGAGTTATTCATACGATTATGCTGCTTTGCAGCTAGACTGCTGCACAGAGGAATTCCAAAGTGTAGCTGAATCACGGCGAATGCAAAGGGAAAATCAAAGACATGCAGAGAACAAAATAAATACGGTCGGCCTGACTGTGAAAATATTGTAAAATCCAACCAGCCTCTAAATCGTTTGTGAGTATACTGATTAAATAAGCATTTAATGTACATCATTTCACCTACTCAAATGCTTAATGGTATAATTCTATCATGTTCTTCCCACTCCCAGCTGGGACAACTTGGAATTTATACAGTAATTAAATGCACCCTATTTTAATCAGACTATATATATATATATATACACACATACGGCACTGATAATGAGGTCATTTCCTTAATCCCTTTTTCAGCAGAATTTATCCACTAATTATCAGTTATTCTTTCTTGTTCTATTACACCTGCTCCAAGATAACAGTAGATTTTCTCTGGGGGAAAAAGAATTGGTCATAACCGTGGCCCCAATTTAGGGATGTTTTTCAATTTGTACTATTGCATTTGACAGCTTCCCTGTACCCTAGGAATAAAAAGCCATTGGTAGAGGCACATAACAGCAAAAAGAAAAATTAAGCAGGCAAATAAGGGAGATGTAATTGAGTTAAATCCTTATTTTGAGCTCAGGAATCTTTCCTAAGGGTGGCCTGTCAGCTCCTCAAGATGTAGAGCAGGAGTACGAGGACATAGATCAGCCCTCGGGGAAAGAGCTTCAATTAGAGGTGGCCGTGGATCGAGGTGGGATGTTGGCCCGTGAAACCTTTTCCAAATGGCAATGGGACAGAGCGGGTCAACAACAGCAAGGATCCGGGAGGGAAGGGCTATTAAAAGATGGTTATGCAGCAGGAAGAAATGTTAACGAGTCAGAAATCGCTACCAATAGCCATCAGGACTCTGCCTTCCTTCTGGCAAAGCAGAAAGGTCCCTTCTGAGGTCCCCGAGTGTAACGAGCACGTGTTGAGACCAGTGAAAAATGGAATGTTCTACTCTTAAAGATCATTTTGCAACACACTGATATACACGGCTCCACTTCAGGGTTGCCTTGCCAACTTGGACTTCACGTCTTTAGAATCTGCTTGCTGGTGTGTCGTTCGTTATCTCTTTATCCATCACAGAGCGGGAGGAAGACGTCTGTGAATAGCACGCTGCATTATTACTTGAGCAAACAATCCCTGCCTTGCAAAGTTCATTACAGGCAGGGGCTGTGATTGCAGTTAACGCTGCTGCATTTAAAAAGCACCTTCTTTGTGTTTACTTGTCAGCTCCCTTGTTTCTGCACCATCCTTCCCCAGACAGAGGAGCAAATGTCATCCCGTAAACAATGCGGGAGCACAGAACCCACAGACATTGGCAGCTTTAGCATTCGTAGCGAGCTTTCCTCGTTACCACATCTCAGAAATTCAAGGGCACGTCAAAAGGGAGCGGTGTGTTTACCAGGAATGCTATTGACACTTATTTATTACACTGCCTGTGGAAGGAGGTTAATATTTCAAATAATACAAATTAATGGGGGTGTCGTTCCTCAGCTCGGTTATAAAATATGCTAAAATGGTCAACGGGTTTCTCATACATCACCGGCGGGGGAATGTGGGTTGCAGAAAGGTGAGAGAAAGAGAATTTCCAGAGCAGGTTTCTGCAGTGAATAATTTAACCATATGGCTATTTGGCTTGTGACCCAATTCACTGACAGGGTTGTCGGGTATTTTATGGTGCACCTGGAGTAGAGACTGAAAAAATGGCATTTTACTACAAGCAGGAGACAGAAGAAGCACCACAGGCTGACAAATTCTCTTTATTACTTTCAATTCTTTTGAAAAAAGTTCTGTGAAAACTCAGGGGTTGTTGAATCCATAGTAATAATTTTGTGCTGATCAGAGCTGGGAAGACAAAGTAAAATCTTTCAGGGAGAATTAGAGCAATCATTATAGACTAAAACTTGCATACGATATTAAATATATAAAGAGTATTTTTTTTTCTCATTGTGTAAAGAGATAGCCCATTTAAAACAAGACAGAACATCCTTCTATGTCTGTATAACTTTCTTTGTTAAAAAGCACAGTCTTGGTTAACAGATTTAATTATTTTACCTCTCACGAATGCACGGTATACAAAGAGATGTAGCCATCCAGATAATAAGGCCATAAAAGATGAAAGTCCCAAAATAAAATGTCTTCTTTTGTTTTCCATCTCCTCTCTTCCAAAGAAATAATCACAGGCAATACAAAGAGAAGATAAACACAGAATGCGGTTAAAAGTGAAACAGGAGATAAAGAAAATATTTGCTTGCTGAGATATTGCCACCTGATACAAAAGAGAAAAAATTGGGCTTTCAGGATTGTATTGACTGAAATATTTACCTTATTTTTTCTGCCATCACACTTACTGTGTGAACAGAATTTGGTGTTCATTAAAGCAGTAGCATGTTCTATTTTTTCAGATAATTCTGCGTAATCTTCCCTTGAACCGTGGAAACAGTAAGCCGTGCTAGATGTCATGAAAATACCAACCAGAGCCAGTATCTTGCTTTTTCTTTGTCTTCTTTACGCTGTTGGTATCACAACACTCTTGCAGTTGTACACTTTTTGGGTTGTTGTTGTGACTTGATATTTTATACATAATTTGGCAGAATTAGCAGTTGATGTGTTTGCGAAAATCATGTCACACCCATGAAAATGCAGCTGTCGCTGGGGCAAGAATGTGCCGTCCACTATAACAGCGTGAGTAACAGAGGATAAACAAGTGAAAAATAGCTCGATGTCAGGGCTGGGAAGAACCTACTGGAACTGAATTACCGAAATGAACGGGTGTGGAAATAGATCTGCCTCTCACATAGTCACATCACGTGTGGGTGGTTGCCACTGAATTGTCTGCTTTTCTGTCGTAGAGAACTCCCTTTGCTGAATACTGAACACTAAATCATCAGAGAATTTTAAAAGACGCACGTAGGATGAAAACTGAACCTGTATTTGAGCCGTGGTATAAAGGCTCCAACAGTTCATGCTGTAAATATTCCAATAGATAAAACTTCAACGGGGAGAGCTGATCTAAACCTGCCTCATAGTGTGCATTTCCCTGTAGAAAAAGAAAGTCTAATATGCTTTACTAAACTTGAAAAAGGCAAATATTGTCAACTGCTAAGGACAATGTCATCAGTGGATCATTAAAGCTGGAAAGATAGATGTCAATGTGTCTGCTGATGAGGATTTTCCTCAAGGCACTAGTGTTTGGAAGAAGATATCCTACATCTTCTAGCTATAGTGAAACAGGTACAAGGTTCCTCAGAACCATAGGTGAAATTGACTTTTTTTTGCTATTTTGCATCCTTTCAGCACTGAAGTTTATTTTTGTAGACAAGATTCAACCAAGATTACATACAAGAGAGTGATTATTGTAAGGCAGGGCTGTCAAGCTCATTGTCACCAAGGCCACATCAGCCTGGCGGTCGTCTGCAAAGGGCCAAATGTCACTTGAGGCCTGAGTCAATGTAGGAGGAGTTATATTGATATAGGCCTAAAACAACATTCGGCCCTTTGCAGGTGACTTCACCTGACTCAGAAGCTTTAGAAGAGAGAATACAGAAGCTGGGTAAGAAGTATTTTGGGACATTTTGAGGTTTTTGAAGTCTGCCGTGAGGACAGTCTAATCCTGTGCAGCAGTATGAGTGGTGGCCCTTAGGGACCAGTACCATTTAATATCTTCATTAGTATCAGAGAGAGTGGGATCAAGTGCTCTCTCAGCAGATTTGCAGATGCCACCAGGCTGAGTGGTGCAGGTGACATGCCTGAGGGACAGGATCCATTCAGAGGGACATGGATGTGCTCAGGAAATGGGGCCATGTAAACTTCATGAGGTTCAATGAGGCCAAGTGCAAGGTCCTGCACCTGGGGCAGGGTGACCCAGGTTGTACCAGTCCAGCCTGGGGATGGATGGGTGGGTGGATGGAGGGATGGATGGATAGGTGGGTAGATGGAGGGATGGATGGATGGAGGGATGGATGGATGGATGGATGGATGGATGGATGGATGGATGAATGGATAGGTGGGTGGATGGATGGATGGATGGATGGATGGATGGATGGATGGATGGATGAGTGGATGGATGGATGGATGGATGGATGGATGGATGGGTGAATGGGTGCACGGATGGATGCATGAGTGGATGGATGGATCAGTGGGTGGACAGATGGATGGATGGATGGGTGAATCGGATGGATGGATGGATGGATGGATGGATGAGTGGATGGGATGGATGAGTGGATGGATGGGTGGACGGATGGGTGGATGGATGAATGGATAGGTGGGTGGATGAATGAATGGATGGGTGGAGGGATGCGTGAGTGGGTGGATGGATGGATGGATGGATGGATGGAGAGCAGCCCTGTGGAGAAGGACTCGGGGATGCTGGGGGGTGAGAGATGGGACATGAGCCGCCATGTGCACTTGCAGCCCAGCAGGTCAGTCGTACCCTGGACTGTGTCACCAGCAGGTGGAGGGAGGTGACTCTGCCCCTCTGCTCCGCTCTGGTGGGACCCTCTGCAGTGCTGGTCCAGCTCTGGAGTCCCCAACACAAGGACATGGGCCTGCTGGAGAGGGGCCAGAGGAGCCACAGAAATGATGCGAGGCTGGAACAGCTCTGCTGGGAGGACAGGCTGAGAGAGCTGGGGTGCTCAGCTGGAGAAGAGGAGCTCCGGGGAGACCGTAGTGTGGCCTTTCTGGACTTAAAAGGGGCCGATGAGAAAGGTGCAGACAGACTTTTGAGCAGGACTGGTTGTGATAGGACAAGCGGTAGCAGCAGAGGTTAGAAATTCAGCGAGTGAGCCGAGACCTCCTCCTGGCTGTCCCAGAGACTCTGATATTGGGCAAGACCCTGCTGTAATTTATTTATTTGAGCAAAACATCTGCCATTGCCTCCACATCCCAGGGCAGGACACAGTGCGCAGGGGGTGCACAGCGCTTGGGGTTGTGTGAAGGTCCAGCCAGGGCCAAGGTGTCAAACCTACACATGTACTACTCATCTCACCACCAGCAACAACCATTCATCTTGCAGATTACAGATTATGGGATGGAAGAAGCAAACAAAAAAAGGACAACATGAGAACGGAGCCCTGCAAATGAACTTTGAGCACCGAAACTGGAATCACCCTCTGATGGGAATTCTCTTGACTTTTCATGGATTAAGCCTTGAAGACATAAGCGTCCTCCTCTTCACACTACCCTTGCAATAGTAAAATATTTTGAGCAGTGCAACAAAGCACGTACACCCTGTTTATTTAAAAGTTGTCTTCCGTCAGTGTGCAAAAACCAAGTTTCAGGCTGTTCGTTTATGAAAGCAGAGAGACCTTTTTCCACAATGCACTAATTCGCAACAACCTATTAAGTTGCACCACAGGCTCCTTTGTGTGCTTAGACACAAATTGCTGAGAGAAAATGTTTTAGCGCATTTCATTTCCATGTATTCAGTTGCAATATATTTACGATTCCGTGGATTATGAGGCAGATGTAAATAAGTTTCCCCTTTGTATATAAGTAAGCACTTTGTGGTGTATTTCCTTGCTGATTGAAAGTAAATGGATGGCAACGTTACAGTGCTGCGAATTGTAATTTATGCCTGGCTTCTTGGATTCTCAGTTTCAAAATATATCAGAACATATTGTGATAGAATAAACAGCACGACTCAGTTTGAGGCTTTCTTGCTCTTTCGGGTGCTGGAAGTGCTGCAAAGCGCTCCTGAATTCAGGCAGTGCCTCCCTTCAGAGGAGTTAATAAACCCAGGTTCTTTCTCCCCGTCTCTGGGATTAGGTTAAATCCAATTGCATCTTTCAAAACAAATACAGCCGCTGGTTAAACATCCTTTCTGATGTATGAGAAAAGTAAGAGACTCGAATTGCTCATGTCTTATCAAATCCAGTTAAAACACAGGTGCCTTCCAGGTCTCTAATCTTAAACCCTTACAGGTACAGAAGATGCTCATAAAAGCCAGAAAGCAATTTCTGACATGGAATGTGGGCCCTTCCCCCTCACTCTTAGAAATGTAATCAGTGTTAAGGGAAGTTCTTTTCTAGGTCATTTTAATCACTAAGCCAAGAGTAACGAAAATCATAATTCAATTGATCTGCCTTTGTCGTGCATTACTGACTTTCTTTTCAGCTCAAGTTGAATCAAGATCATCCCTGGTCAATCTTGTTGACATACACTCCTCTACTAATCATATTTAATGAAAATTGCAGGGATATCAAAATCATTTATAAGATACAGGGGAAAAAAAGAGCCCTTCTCACCAAGGACAAAACATGACATCTCCAGGTGTCACTGGCTATGCTGCATATCAAAACAACCTGTTTTTAAAGCTTATTTTGTCTCTGCAGGGTACATAACGAATGATCACAATTTAAAGCATGTCAGATTCAAAGGACGTGGGGCAACTTATTATATGCATAAGGGATACATAATATATAGGAAATACTCAGATAATGTTGTTTATGGCATAATTTTACATATTATTTCTCAGAAGTATATTTTTACAGGGAACAGTCAGATCTTCTTCTCAGTAAACCAAGTGGCATCCTATGAAGACAATGAAATTATGCTGCTGAAGGACACCGGTCCATCATATTTTAATTTCTCTTCACTATCCAAAGGGATTAGCTTCAAAAACAGTTTTCCACTTTCATTTGAGATCTTTCCTGCACTAGCTCTCATTTCTTTGATACAGTTTCCCAGTCAATCCAGGACATTTCTAGACCATGCATATCAGTAAGACTGAGGCACTCAGTGCCTTTTTGCCCAGGATTTCAGTGAAAAGGTCTGGCCTAGAGTCTCCTGGACCCCAAGCCGAGGAGCAGAGTCTATGGGATGAAGCTCTACCCAGAGTCAGGGAAGATAAAATGAGGGCACATGTAATCAGATTGAATATGCTCAAGTTTGGGAGGTGCTGAGGGATCTGCCTGATGTTGCAAGGCTGTTCCCTATCATTTCCATCACTCTTGAGATCATGGGAGGCACAGAACATGCACTGGAGAAAGACAGGTGTCCCATATACCTGTAGGAAAGGCCAGGAGGATTGAGGAAAGCATTAGCTTGTCAGCTTCTCCTCCATTCCTGAGGAAGTTATGGAACACAGCTGCCTCAAGTCTCTTCTTACATATCCACGCACAAAGAACCACCGAATCATAGAATCATTCTGGTTGGAAGCGTCACTCAAGGTCATCAAGTCCAACCGTAACCCAACTCTAGCACTAAACCATGTCCCCAAGAACACGCAGAACAGTTCAAGACTTGGAACATGGATCTTCCAAGGGCAAACCAAACCTGGCCTGATTGCTTTCTGTGGTGAAACAAGTGGCTACAAGGGAAGAGCAGTAGATGTTGTTGGCTTTGTTTTATAGCAAGACCATTGACGGAGCCTCCCATAAAATCCTTCCAGCCAAACTGGAGAGAGATAGGCTGGATAAGGTCATAAGTTGGGTTGAAAATGGACTGGAGCAAGTTTGTAGACCATGTCACACTGGGATGTGCCCTGACATGCTGTAGGGCTATGCTGCTATCCCAAGGGACCACAACGAGGCCTCAAGTTGCGCCAGGGGAGGTTGAGGTTGGATGTGGGGAACAGTTTCTTCCCCAAAGGGCTGTGGGGCATTGGAACAGGCTGCCCAGGGCAGTGCTGGAGTCACCATCCCTGGAGGGGTTTAAAGGACATAGAGATGAAGCTCTTAGGGAGGTGGTTCAGTGCTAAATTTAGGTTATGGTTGGACGTTATGATCTTAGTAGTCTCTCCCCCCACTTGGGGAAGCATCCTTCTCAATCTGATCCTTGTAAGACTGTCTCTGAAGTGCTGTGTCCACTTTCGGGTACTTGCTACAAGACTGATTTGGACATATTGGAGCCACCACAGTGATAATGAGCGGGCTGGAAAATATGACATATAAAGAGGGGCTGAGATAACTTGGTCTTGTCAGCCTGGAGAAGAGAAGGCTCGAGGGACAGCTGATTAATGTGTAGAAGAGAGAGATGTACAGAGCTGTGCAGCAGTAAGAAAAGAGGCAACAGGCCCAAGCTGGAATGTGGAAAAGTCTGATTACATAATAAGGAAAAATTCTTGCCATGTGGGCGGTCAAACATTGGCGGAGATTTCTCAGAGATGATGTGGAATATCCATCCTTGGAGATAGCCCAAACTCGGTCGGAGCAGGCCATGAACAACCTTCTGTAACTGCACCTGTTTTGATGGAGAGATTGGACTAAGTGACCTCTGGAGATCCCTCCCAACCTATAATATCACCCTCTGTCTCCCAGGTCTGGCAGCAGACTCACAAAGCATGACTGTTTTTCCCAGATGGAGCAGAAAAGAAAGGAGAAGAGGGAAAATCTGTTAAAAGCCACGTGTCTGGGTTACCGGTTCTTTGACACTACCTTTCAATCACTAGCCAGAGGCCATTATTTCTGCTTGTCTGAGTACCCTTGATGTGTATTAGGAGAAAAAAGAAGTATAAAATGCTTTTCCAATGAGAAAATGTGATGATAGGATGCCCTTGTCCTATTTTCCTGTGAAGTTTCTTAACTTCTCTTACTTTCCGTTCCAAAATATCTATGACTTTGTCCAGTACGCATTTAAATTAGAAGAATAAGCTGCTGTTAAACTGCGTCTTGTCAAATTCTTGCAAGATCATAGAAAAAAAGAGACAGACTGTTGCATGTTCTCCTTTCCCACATGATTCAGAGCAACACGGAAAATCTTGTGTAACAGCAATAGCAAAGTCGTGCCTTGATGAGAGAGGTCAGAACCTTTGGAACAGTAACTGGATCTGCATCTTAACAGCTGAAAATAGCATTCAAAGGAAAGGTAAATCCATAAATAGCTTGTAAACTTCTCAAAGCTTGATTAAGGACCTGAAAGTGCCTAATTTTATTTAATATCCTGCCCGCTTCAATCCATCTTTTACTCATCTAAGCAACTGCCCATATTAGAATAATATTCTGTGTCCTTGGAAAACACAAGTTAAACCTCTCAGACCAAAAAGGAAAAGCTAAAATTAAAAGTTCTTCTCCCTCGATCTGCATGTACACCTGGAAAGCTGTTGACATGTTGGGATCAGAGTATAAGTCTAAAGCGTGTTAAAACCACACATCTGGGATTTTAAATGCGGGTGTTTCGGGTGACTTGATGAACTCTGAGTGACAGCTTTGAATCTTTGCCTAATGGGAAGGTGGTGGTAAATTAGTCTCTTGAAATCTGACAGAAATGATCAAAACTCTTGAGTTCAAAGGAATTTTTACAACTGTATTTTGTTGTGTTGCGTGAATGTGTGTGAAACAGCCTGTGATGTGCTGGTTTCATTTTCCTTTATGTCAACTCATTATTTTGTTTTTAACATTAATTATCTATTTACTGGTGAGTGTAAGTGTTCCAACCATTTGCTTCTACACACAAAACCACTGTCCCGCATCCCATGGATGGATGGATGGATGGATGGATGGATGGATGGATGGAAGACCTTCTCAGAAGGCTTTCTGGAAGCTTTCTGATCCCTTTACTAAACACAGAAAATCCCTAATGATGTCCCCGGTGGGTTGTGTTGGTTTAGTGCCTCCATGAGAAGCTCTGCTCCCATGGCAAGACAGTTTCCAACTCTGAGCTCATAACCAGCGCGACCACGGTCAACTGCTCCCTGCGGTGTATCCGAAGAGGCAGAACTTGCACACGGTGGAAAGCTGAAAAAGTTTTTATCCAGTTTTATACTTCCCTTATTTTAGGATTCTCTGAGATTGCAAGAAATTGCCAGTGTGTGTGTGAATCTTTGATTTTGAGCATTCAATTTTTATTGGAGGGTGGTGGGACATCCTCAAGACATCATCTTCCAGCTGTCTGCTATCATATCAGCAACTGAGGAATCAACAGGTAGATCTGGAGCTCATAAAATCCTTTATGATGGATAAGACAGAGCAGAGCTGAGGACCTTGCCACATTTTCTGATTTTCCACTTTACTTTTGCCTCTTAACTACTTTACTGACATACACAGTAGATGTATAAATAGACATAGAAAGCTGGTGCGAAAACAGCCTGGTCAGTGCTCGGCTGAAACCTGTTTCCTAACGACTTACCCAACAAAACCAGCAATAAAGCAGTTGTCCAAAATGAGGCCAGGAATGATGCTGTTGTCCCAAGATGGCAATAATATGGACCTGTAGAGAAACAAAACTAATGGTGACAAAAGGTGCACCTAGGAAGCATGATTAATTTGAAAAATATTTTGCGATCAATAGGGAAAGATTTTTCTTTTTTTCAGTTATAGCCGATGTCTATGACCAACAGGTGCGTGGGTTTAGTGCAGGTGTGTGACATGGGTTGTGTTTCCCACCGTGCCATAACCACCATCCCACTCCGAGAACCAATAACAAGAACACTCCAACAGGTTCCAATCTTCTGAACATAACTTACTCTTAAGTTCAAACTCGGTGCCCCACCTTTTCATTATTGCTTATTTATTAAATTTGCCGAGAAATAAGGTAGTGGTTTCCATGTTACCCATTTCCCGTGAAAACGATACAATGATCATAGAGTCACTATACATGTGAACAAAAGTTAATAAAGTCATTCCAAAACTACTAATGTTCGAGATTTTTGTGGACTTCTTGCAGCAGATTTACATCGCAACAAAGGTGAGCATAGAAAAGAGGCCATCACGCTGTTTTTTCTAGTACATTTTCAAGTGCTTTTGTCTAGTCTTGTATTTCAGTATGCAAGTGCGGGCTTGCAGGATAAGCACACGCACTATTAACATGTTTCATGTCTTCTTAAAAGCAGGTAAGCAGTAAACTCCAGGTGCCTTCATCACTCCCCAGCTCACCCATCAATCATGGTTTTTTCGCTGGGAAGTGGTTTCATCCCAAGACGAACGCGTGAGGAGGTGGAGCAGGTTTGCAAGGGTGTATTCTTTAAATTATATTCACATCTGCACTTAAACATTCGGCTGTTCCATCCTCTGAAAGTGTAACGGCGTTGAGAAATGTCCCCCCTCCCCGCTTTATTTCTCTCCCATCCCTACACAGTGTCTCACAGGCAAAATGGTTTGTAGAGAGTATATATATCAATTATTTTATACTTTATGAAGAAAATATCTAGCTATAGCTCATCTTATAAGATAGTGGAGAATGCCATTAAAGCATGATACTAAAACGCGGTGCAATTTCGTAGAGAACAACAGCCAAAAAAATATTAGGGGAATGTGTTCCTTTTTTGTTATTTCTGTGTTAGTAACTCAGAAATTTCACCACCACAGGCAAAAAATAAATAATAGCGCATTTTTGTAAGTGATGGGAGCAAAACTGTATCTGTAGAACAGATCGAAATAACAAATTTCACAGTTGTTATTTTGCAGACGGGCTGGGGTTCTTAAGGTTTCATTGAATTCGTATCAAAAGTTTCTGTCGCCAAAAACGCTTGCATTCTTTTATAATGTGTAAGAATAAAAGGAAAGGGGTTGAATTCAAAATGTGCTGGTAAATATACCAGCTGTAGAGAAAATCATACGTTCACGTATCAATAAGCATATTTTCCTCTTGTCTCTGACATATGTAACCTAACACATGTTGGTTTGTTTTTTCCCATATAACCAAAGGTTTTTTTTATAATTGCCCTAAGAAATGCGTGATGAAATGCTTTGGGAATTGGGGAGAGAAGACAACAACACACCAGTCTTTGTGTGTCTCAACTGCATGAGTGTTTGCGGTGTGGTAGGTAGAAATGTGTAAACACAGCTGAGAGCTGGAAGACGTTTCCCGTTGTGTTTCTGCGTCTGTAGGATAAATCTGGCACACCTTGTGCTATCTTACATCTGTAGCTCCAAGATTAGAAAACACACAATTATGCAGCGATTTCTGCTTAGGGAGAAAGTGCGAGACGGTTCACAGGTCGCCAAGAAGGCGGCAGGATGGGAAGAAGGAATTCTTTTATACACAAAATTGGTAAAATTTGTTTGAACATAAAATTCTGCTGGAGTACATAAACTGGTAAATGCTTGTACTGCTTTATTGTTCAAATATTTGTACTGCTTTAATGTTACAAATGGTTGTTGTCTGCTTGAATATACCAGTAAGTACACCAATAAGAATACCAATATATCTGGGATACCTACTCTCTTCTTAGATTGCTGTAAATAACAGGAATACACTACCTCATTCCTGCATACTGTGAATAAATGGCTTATTAAAGCTATTTATGTATATCTGCACAGGAGTAAAGTAACAAAATAAAATAATTCAAGAAGTCTTCCTCCTCCTCCTTTCTTTCCGTTATTTGCAAGAGAAGCTATGGGTGGAATATTGCATTTTTCCCAGAAATATTCTCCTGAATGTAAAAGAAAGCCTGTTTCCTTGAGCAGCCCATGGGTATGTTTTCAATAGAATCTTAAATTATTAACTTATTTTCATTTGAGACATTCTGTGCAAACGTGCATACGTATTTAGGAATGTACAAAATCCACAAAGAAAAAAACTATCCATAGATAAAATACGTCCATAGGAGCCCAACACAATAAATATAGAACATTCGCTTGCTCTGAATGTACTTATTACCGTAGTCTGATAAAGAGTGATGCATTCACATTGGCGCATGTTTTCACATGACTGATTTTCCACAATTTAACCCTATCATTCATTCACAATTTGTGGATGATGTCAAATACCTATGAAGCTTTACCTGCTCTGGCAGGGATTGGATTGGATGATCTCCAGAGGTACCTGCAACCCCAACCAGCCTGGGATTCTCTGAAGCTTATTTTTGCTATATGGTATGGCAGATTCTTTTGTTCAGGTGCCTACCCACTTTTAAAAGGATAATGAAGTCAACCTATATGACCGAGTGTTCAAATTTGTCTGCCACTGAAACACACCTGGTTGAATGTTGGTGTTGGAGGGTCTTAGGAGTAGCTGGGCTACTCACTCTAGAGATGGACGTTGTTTGGTGTTGGCCAAAAAACACGGGATTTTATGTGGAAGAGGCTTGAGAATGGAGGGAATGCGGAGGCTTCAGGCAGACAGGGACATCAACATATATATCAGATACCATATGGGCAACCAGAATCACAAGGCACTGGGTGAAGAGGACATGTTTAATGCCCCAGAGGAGACTTCCCATCACCAGCTGCGTTTGTGGAGTGACCCTGGCAGTACCTGAAGGCCTGAGAGGCCAGCAATGCGGCACCGTCATCCCACCCCACGGTGGCACCACAGTGAAGGGCCTGGCTACATCTTCTCATCCCCTCCCCTAGGCTGGGTGGTTTCTGTGAGGGCCTCCAGAGCTTTTTCTGCCCCAGGCTGGCCAAGACCTGCTCCCCTGGCCTCTGCACCGAATCCCAGCCTCTGGAGCTCATCCTGTCCAACCCACCAGCTAGAGCTTGGCCTACCTAGAGTAGACCTCCTCCCCAGATGCCCTGGGGACCTCCACTGGTTTTGCTCCAGTTTGTCATTTATTCATCACTGAATTCTATATAACTTGAGGTTTTCTTAAAAACCATAGTGTTTTCTAGATCACAGCAATACTATAAACAACATCTCATAAGATCTTTCTCACTAGCTTTCACAATCCCTTTCCTCCATAGGTAGACCCAGAAGCACCTCATGAACCTCTAAAGGGGGAGTTAGGCCTCTCGAAAATGTTATCACCGCTTATAGCAGGATTAATAGCATCCCCATTGTAAATACAGAATCATTTGGTTGGAAGAGACCCTTAAGATCAAGTCCAATATCTCAGTGCTTGAATATTGTGCTGAATATTTAAATTATGAAATCAGGCTGCTCTCTTGTTCCACTTTAGATCCACCTGAGATCTTACAGAAGCAGGGACTAGTATATTCTTTCCACCATTTACACAGGGTAGAATGCCACAATTTTAGTTCCATGTGCAAAAAGCCATATATTTAGTAAGATAGCCATACACATTAAAATGACAATTCTTTGGTGCGTTACCAGAGCACATAACGCTGGCCTAGAAACGAAAATCTTCCTTGTGGGCATAGTGAACAAAATGCTAAGTTGTATTTATTTTAATTTACTTCCCTCTCCTTTAATCTGTCAGAAGTTCAGAGATCCTGAACCGCGGCTTATGGATGTACTTTTTTAATCAGCTTTTTCTCATTCCCAACCTGAAAGCCCATTTCCCCAGCAGACAAGACAGCGTTACCCTATAGATAATCCATGGCATTACCCTATAGGGTGAAAAATACAGCTGGTTTCCGGCACAGTTTACACAATTTCCCATAGTCAGTCAAGCAAATATCACCTATTTGGAAGGGTCTGATTGATTGTGAGCTTCCAAACACTGATAAAATAAGTGATTTTACTATCATCTTGGTAAACATACATCATATTAGGTCTCTTTAAAAATCTATATATAATGACTTCTTTCAGCTGAATTCACTCACCATTTTCTCCCCACCACAGTGGTGTGAATTCCTCGTTTTGTTACAAAACGCAGCGCTCCTCATAAGAAGTCCATGGTTTATAGAAAATAGAAAATCTCCCAAAATCTAATAAAATCTGACAAGTTCTTAACAATATAATAGGCTCGGTGACTATGGCTTTGCTGTTAGGGGCATTAACAGGACATACGTTTAAGCTGTTCCTGTAACCAGTGGTAGCTGCAGACGATCTCATCCAATTTAAACAGTGGCAAGTGTGTAATCGTTGGATTTTCAAGCGAAAAAAATGCCTTAATAAGTTGGAGCAAATTCAGGCTTCAACTAAATTCAGGCTTATAACTTAAACTTTTCTTAAAAGTCATAGTATGTTAATGTTTTGGTTTGTTTGGTTTTGTTTTGAAGGGTTTGATATTACAACTTACGCAATGATATAGCTGAGCTTCTTTTGATACATGAAATGCGCGAAGTTCTTAAATACATATTGATCTGCATATGTACTGATTTAATTTATTCCAGTATAAGGTCCTCTTTTATGCTGTGAAACATCAATTAAATATATTTATTGAAAAAAATGCTATTAAGAAACCGAAATGTATTGTTGAGTGATTAGGCATTTGCAGAAATAACATTTTCAGGTTTGAAAACACTGGTATAACAAGGTCATTATATCACGTTGGGACACGTATTTTGTGAGGTTTTAATGCATGAGTAATATTCAGTTTCTGGTTTTGTTTCTTTGCTATCACTTGTTATTAATTCTACCACTATGCAGCAGATCTGTCGTAAACCCTTTTTTCTTTTCCTGCAACTTTCTAATTACTGCTGATCCTCACTGTCTTGTCATTACAACCAGTATTGCTGGTGAAATGTCTGAAACAAGGGATTGTCTTCCTGCCACTGGCTTTTTTGTTAAATGAACAGATCTATGCAACACAAGGTGAAAACAAACCCACCTTAATTTATTTGCCAAGTAGCTCATTTTCATTGCAACAGGCAGCGAGTAAATGTTTTTTATGTGCTTTGTGTGAGCAGCATTCGACAGAACCTAGAGAAAAAAATACCCTTCTGCCTTGCACATCAACATATATAGCAACAGATCTTGCAAAAAATAATCCTTTTTAAAAAGCCATTAGCTAATTACACAAAGTCTCAACAATAAATACAGTTTGAAAAGTACTTGAACCATTCACTGCCTCAGGAATTCTCCAGTTCGGAGTCTGAAGTTTGAAGGGCTCTTGCAGCACCAGCAGTTCCATGGCATTAGTCTTTCTTTTCTTTGCCTTTCTTTTAAGGAAACAAAGAACATTCCTCCAGGCAGTTTGGTGCATTACTTACAATCATAGTCTTTGTCAGAGGGATTGATTCCTGGTGTTTCTTTTCACCAGTAAAAATCAATATATTTGAATTGGGCACCCTTGGAAGCTGCTTAAGCATTATCAAATAAATACATAAATATTAGTAAACGAGGCACTCCGCTCCTGACAACAGCTAAAAATCCACTTTGCTATGCCCCAAAACCCGTTTTCTCATAAACCCAGACCTTTCGCCTTAGAACTTCTGTTAGCCAAAGACTAACGAGGTTTTTCAGGGAAGCAGGAGAAATAGAACATAACGACCCGGCAATTTCCACAGTCCCAGCCACCCTAACCCTGGAAAAATGCTGCGTGAGAGAATAACACAGACTGTGAATAACACCGACATTCAGCATCGTACCGCTTGCACTCCTAGAGTCCAAATGGTCATTACACCAGAAAGTCGACCCAAATGAGGGTAAAATAACAGGAAGAAATAAACAACACATTTATTTCACTTGGAAATCTAAGAGCTCTTCCAACAGCTGAAATTCGTCTTGTTCACGACACTAGGTTTCTACAGTAATAACATTCTCATTAAAACAGTAGTTCACCAGACCTTAAATAAGTGCTTTTACTGAAAGTATAAGGATTAATCCTTTTTGCTATTACTTTCAATATTCCTTGTTAAGGAGCCACCCGTATATGACATTTATAAATGTGTGTACACTACATATTAATTCAAATTAAGCCTTGCAGTGAATAATGCTAAGGCCCTTGAATTAAGCTATTTAATTCCTTTCCTCACCTAATTGCTGAGACTATTATTTAATGTCTCTTGTTTTTCTCTCTGTTAATCTGTTTGCTTTACTAAATTGCATTCAGTTTTTCAACTCGGAAATCGTGCAAATGAGAGGGAAAGTAAAGGTTTTGAACACCGGAGTGAGGCATTTATTTGGAGGAAGAAGTAAAAGGTGGCTGAGGAAGCATCCGAATTACAGGATCCCTGTCATGAGTGGTCATCCAGAGATTAGGGAAGAGCTGAAAAGGCTCAGTGAGGTGAGCAGACTATTAATAATGTGAAAAAAGATGATAACCAGAGCCATGAGCTGCTCTTTCAGCTCTGGTGGTGTCAGGCCCTGCAGGCCCAGGGCTGGAGTTGCTGGGCCTGGCCCAACCGCTGGACCGGAGCTGACACAGATAAACTGCTAAAGCCAGAAAGACAAAATACCATGCTTAACATTTTAATTTTCACCACAGTTGTGTCGCCAGACTTTTCATACACTGTTGTAACTAATGGCGGTGAGCAGGCACTGCGGCAGACAAAGCTCTAAAAGCCTCTCCCTCTTGGCGTTATCTGCCCAGGTTGTTCGGTTTGTGAATTATTGCTGGCATTTAGCATACAGTGGGTAATGTTTTTTCTTGTTTTCCTTCCTCCTGAAGGGAAGAAGCAGAGCAGAAAGGTGATGTGGAATAAAGAAAAGGCAGCAGCCCCATGGTGCTTTGGAGGGGACAGAGAGCTCGTCTCACACAGGGATAAGGTTTTGTGAATGGGGCAGGGATGCTCTGGGTTGATTCCCCACCTTCTCCTGTGTCACTAGTGCCAGGAGTGACCGGCGCGGTCAGGCACGATTTGGGGAAAACAACTCCCACTGCGCAAGTGTGATGAGACGGAGCACTGAGGTGTCCCCGCCGCGTTCACAGGATCATAGAATCATTTGGGTTTGAAGAAACATTCAAGATCATAGAGTCCAACCATAACCTAATTCCAGCCCTCAAACACGGCCTAAGAACCTCATGTCCGTCTGTCTAACCCTCCAGGATGGTGGCTCCACCACTGCCCTGGGCAGCCTGTTCCAATGCCCCACAGCCCTTTGGGGAAGAAATTGTTCCCCACATCCAACCTCAACCTCCCCTGGTGTAACTTGAGGCCGTTTCCTCTGCTCCTGGCGCTTGTTCCTGGGGAGCAGAGCCCGACCCCCCTGGCTCCAAGCTCCTTTCAGGCAGTTCAGAGATCAGAAGGTCTCCCCTCAGCTCCTGTTCTCCAGCTGAACCCCCCAGGTCCCTCAGCCGCTCCCATCACACTTGTGCTCCAGATCCTCACCAGCTCCGTTCCCTTCTCTCCACTCGCTCCAGCACCTCAATGTCCTTCTTATGATGAGTGGCCAAAAACTGACCCCAGGATTCAAGGTGCAGCCTCTGCAGCACCGAGTGCAGTGGAACGATCACTCCTCTGTTGTTGTAGCTCTGCCAATAGCAATTCCCCATTGTGAAAGTGCAGGGGAGCTGGGGAAACTGAGGCACAAGTGTGGTGAGTCCAGACCTGAAGGCACATCCTCTGTGCTCTTGGCACTCTTGCCATATGGGAAAAGACCTCATTTCTGCCTGGGAAAGGTAGTGACCATCAGTTGGGTTCACCTGCTGCCTGGGACTCAGCCTGAGTGAAACGGTACCAGATCTACATGATCTGGAGAGTTCTGGATGCTGCCGGGTTATTATCTCATCCTAAGAGTGGCTACAGTGGAAAAATACTGACTAAAGTCAACAATCTCATGACCCTATAAATGACGATCCTATAGTGAGGCCCTGCAAGATCTCCTGGACAGTTGGTGGGCTGGGACCACGTGGGACACCCTCACAGATACCTCACGATAAACCAATGCCACAAGGACAGATTTCTCGAGTTTCCAAAAATCACCAGTTGAGGAATGCCAGCACACTACAGTGAGTCATTCACTTAACTCGAGAGTGAAGTTTTAGAAGTATACCTTCACATATATATGCACAAAACGATAGGTTAGCGTGTGAATATATTGCAAGTATGTGTGTGTTTATAGACCTGTACATAACCTCTGTGTGTGTGTCTATATGCAATTTAACTCTACATGTGATTTTATCTATAGGAATTCACCTGTTCATCATCATCATCACTCTCCTCCACGTGGACTGTGTGACAAATCACTTGCGATGATCCCAACGTCTCCCTCAAAATTTTCACATCCTGTTCTCAATAATGCCAAAGTTCTTTTGCGTGTTAAAAATCCCCTGACGGTGAGTTGTGTGCCGCATCGAGAGTTGCTTTTCCTCCCTGAGCATCGTGCTGTCCCCACTGAAACATTCAGGGCGTGGGGCAGAGTTCTGCTTTTTAGCCATGTTAAAAATAGAGAAAATAATTGTCTCTGAAGTGTGAGCTGTGCAGAGGGGATGCGGCGCAATCTGTTACCTCTTGGTCTCTCTCCAAACAGCCTCTTACCTTCAAATGTTTCCATTTGCGTAACTCTCAGTGGACCTCAGCTTTGCTTTAAAGAGGTGAGCTGGTTGCCTCTTGTCTGAGCTCTGATCTTCTCTATATTCTTCAGAGATATTACTTACAGACCACTCTTGTAGCCAGAATCAATCTTTTACAGGCAGAAAACTGCATTTACATGCAAAAGCTTTTGGTTTACGATCGCAAAGATTTGCTCACTGAGGTCTTCAGAGTAATCCTGACTTTTTGCACATATTTGCTATTCATTTCATGAATCTTCCTCTGGAACATCCTCTGATAAGATACAAGATAGCGACTCTGATGGCCGCTAATCGGAAAGAGTAATGGTTTCTTAGATTTTCGTTTTGTTTTTCTCTCCTATACACAGCTGGAAAATCTTGAGCTGGAATCAGTGATTATAGAAAAGATGAATCTTGTCCGCCGTACACTGAAGTGTGCTGTGCTTGCGAATCCAAAACTTCATCAAGTTCGAAACTGGTTGGATGTCTGTGAACCAGACCTACGCTGCTTGTTTAAATGCAGTTAATTCATTTCGGCAAAACTCAGCCCCTGGCCGAGTTTATGGGAGTGACAGAGAAGGGCTTTATTACCATTGACTTCAGTTAAAGAGAAGGCACAATGAGATTCTTTAAATTAGTTGAAGGTGTTTGGACAGCTAATATCTCAAAATGTCTATTATCTGTATTGACTACAACACTACGGAATGTTATAAAATTAATTATATTCTTCATAGCTTAACAATGATTGCCTCATTTAGAAATATAATTACCTATCATGGAGGTTTGCAGCCAGAAGGGTTTTTTTTATTAGTGTATAACAACTTGGTTTGCCAGGCTTCAGTGAAATCCCCTGCCGCCTTCTCCTTGCAAAAGTTTCACATTTTAGGTGACTCTATTCTTAATACAGAAGTTTTATTTAGGGTATTTAATGTCATTATACACAAAGGACAGATTGATGCTAGAATAGGAGCCTGGCTGATTAAAGAACCACCAAAGGACAGCATGTTATGTGATGCTCTGTAACATAACAGTGTCCTCCTCCTTAAGATTTAAAAGCAGCATAAGTTCTTATTCAGGTGTAAAAATCACGATCCATCTCCTGAAAGGGTCACTCAAAGAGACAGAAATAATAAAATTCAAAACCTGAAGATCTTCTCCTCCATTTGCCAAGAAAACTGTCTCAAGGATTTTTGTTCGGGTTTAACATTATTGTTGAGAAACACAAGTGTTGGTGCCACAGACACATGAAAACTAAACCCAGCGGGTTCACCCTGATATAAACTGCAATTCCCCTCTGCAGTTGCAGTGCATTGATAGAGAAAATTATTGTTAAACATCGTCAAACATAATGAGATGGCATCCATCTTTTCTGGATGAGTCCGTTATCCAAATTATCCACACATTCATCCCTACTCATCCAGGGAAGCAACAAGTTGAGAAATATTGAAGAACAACACAGAATACAGTTTGTTTCTATTATTTTTCTTGTAGACGCTGTTCTTTCCCCGTGATGGTATCAGAGATCATCACTCTCCAGAGCTATTAATCTGGCATGTGTATTGACACTGTGTGATTGTAACTGATGCTATTTATTTGCTGCCGCCTTGCAGCTCAAATAGAAACGAAACACTGAGATGCCCTGAACCTTCAGAACAAAATAAGGAGAGAGGAAAATGATGAAGTGTGATAATTTAAGTGCAAAAAGACCAGATCGTAATACTCATGACGTTGTTTCTTAAAATCTGCAGCTTTTCTTTTTTCAGGTTTAGCTTAAAATGAGAATTTGGGCGTTTGGATCGAAGTCAATTTAGTAGCCAAGATGCTGCTTTGGTTTTTTTTAATGAAACACACCACTAAAAATTGGTAAGTCAGTAACAAAACCACAGAATGATTGTAATGATTCCCTCTCACGAGTGTAGGTGATTATGTAAAATACACCTGTAAAATTGCATAGACATAGCATGTCAAAACAAATGGCATAAATCTTTGTCTCAGACTAGGGTTGTTTAGCATAACTCCTTAAATCCGTTATAAAATATGACACTGCATACAGATATAACATTACATACACTGCTGATTACTTTCACAACCACAATGTGTAAATACAAACTTACACTGAACGTTTAACTATAACACCTGTAGAATACTTTACCTGAATATCTGTGAAGATGTTATTTCCATTTCAGTAATATTTTAGTTCATTGAATTGTTGGCATTATTCAGAAAACAAATGCTCTTTAATCATGTAATTATACCCAAATAGTAAAAAAAAAAAAAAAAAAAAAAAGTATATAATTTAGATATATATGAATGCCTGATGGATCTTGATAATGTGCAAAACAATTTTTGCATGATTTTTTTAATATTCTTGAGTGACTGTAGACTGACCTTTGGAAGATTTTTTTATTGTACATTTAAATCACGAGAAACAAGAATTTAGGGGAAATCTTTCTGATAACCACCAGGAAACTGAGCTTCAGGATAGTTTGACTTTTACTGGCCTTTTTGGTAACCTTCTGTAAATTTAAAGAGCAAAACTGCTCTGCCAGGCTCTCCCAAATGAATGTCTCACTGTAGTAAACTGAGGCTTGTCTCTGCTTGGACCAGGACAAATGCCTCAATATCTTCACATCATTAATCCTCATCCTTTTGCTTGTCAAAGTTCAGGGAACGTTGGGCCATTTTATTTCTGCTTCACAAGAAGCAGAAGACATGAGACCCACCATCCAGGGCAAGGCCCAGGGCCAACAAGGCCCATGGGACAAGCCCCAAAGTACCTCCAGGGCCTCCTCATCTCTTTCCTCTGAGCGCTGCTCAGTCTACCAGACCTTTTTAAAACATATTTTTAGCTTTGTGAGTGTATTCTTCACCATTTTATGTTTCTGGAAAATTAAATTCTTCATCTCACACCTTGAAACTTTTCAGCTCCTGTGTTTCCGGGACAAAAGACCAAGCTTATGTTCGCTGTACAAATGATGTGAATTTGCAGTAACACAGCTGGAAACACGGGAAATATATCTCTGTAGGAGAAATAAGTGTCTTAACAACATCTTAGTCACCCAGACTGCTATGTCTTGTGTTTTTGGGGAAACTTTTATTAAAGAGCAACCTACAGCTGAACTTTTAAAACACTCACACATATTGTGGTTCACGTCCATTGATACAGTCGCTCATATAAGTTGCATTAGACTAAGCAATTAAGGAAGTTTGATGGAGAAAGGGAAAAGACATTCTTGTTTCTCGAATGGCAATTTAATTCCTTCACCTCTGAAAAGCAAAATATAGTCCTGAAGTTCCCTGAAACTGGTCCTCAACCTGCCCCGATCTGAAACTTCCCATGAAATACAGATATTGCACAGTATAGAGGGTGATGTGACAAACTAATGAAACAATTTAAATATCTTTTAAATATGTGGTCAAAAAGACGTAAACCCCTGCACTGTGCACAGCTGGTAGCCCTGTTATGGGACATGGCATGTGTTCTGGCTGCAGAAACACAAATTTATTATGCAATAACAATATCATGCACCTTTGCACTGCGTTCTGGGTACCCTGCGGCACGGAACTTTCCAGGACTATTTTTTTCCAGTCTTGCAAGTTCTGCACCCTTTTGGTACACCAAGCACATGGGCCGACCTGCTTCCTATACCCTCCAAATGTCGTGAAAAAGAAAAAACTATTAAAATAATTTTTAGAAGCACACATGGTTTCAAACATTTGAACTCAGGCAATTAATTCTCAACTAGTTTTATCAATAAGATATCAGAAAGTCCCAAATTGGGTTAGCACTTTTTCTCAAGCATCTGCTTCTTGGATTTGTTTGCACATGGTCTCGTTAATATTGTTTAGCAAGAATTACAGCTATTTATTCTTCCTCCTATTGCAGAAACACCAGAAGTTTCAGTCCTGGCCTTGAAGTTATTCTTTCAGTAAAGATACAAGTGAAGACGAATATGTTACGTTTTAAGAAAGTAAAATATAGAAATAGTAATAGTAATGTGCATATCAGGGAAGTCTATGTCACACTGATGGTGACGCCTGCAGATCTCCAAGGTGAGGAGATATTTGTTAGTGAGCTGCAAACTTGAGACTGTACCATAGCTGTTAAGCTGTTAAGCTCGAAGTCCGGCCTTTATTCTGTCCTTAGTCACACAGGGTGGCTTTTCTGCCTGGAGAAAGCAAAGCACTTTAGGGTGCATAAAATTACTCAAATTCTTTCTTTGCCTTTTTAGAACCGCTGATGGATTCTGGGTTTTTTTAAATATTTAGTGGAAACGAAGCACTCTTGCCTTGCAATCATAGCATGTACATATCCTGGGGCACAGAGTTTCCATGCTGCTAGAGAGGTAAATTACTTATGCTTAAATATTTTCCTCTGAACAAACTTATCTATGCATGCACAATCACATGCTCATTTAATGGTAGAAGGGAATGACCCCAATGGCTGTTGCAGCTTTAAAACCAGATAAACCACTGAACAAGAAAGCAAAGGCTAGAAATAATGACTGTAATCTGAAGTGTATCACCTTGAGTTCTGGGAGCACTGGGAAGGTTTAGGGTTCTCAAAAAAAACCAAAGGGAAATGAACAAAGACGAAAGATCTCCAGATGTGCAGAGGCAGCATTGTTAGCATTGTGTGAACTAAATTCAGACTTCATAGTCTCCCAAAGTAACAAAAACAGAAAACATCTTTTAAGATCTCCATACAACGTAAGAAAAAATAAAAGCAATTTAATCTTCAGTCAATATTTGAAAGCGGTAATTGGAAACCGCAGCTCAGCGAGGACTTTGGTTCACAAAATTCCACTTCATTTTGCTTTCATGTGGCGCGAGTCTGGGATCGCATTCCAAATGTTGGGGTGTACAGAGGGAAAAGAAATACTTGCACTACTAGCCCTCAACTTTTTGTCAATATATAACACAGATGATCCTCGTGGGTCCCTTCCAACTCAGGACATTCTATGATTTTATAATATACCATATATTACGTGTGAGAAATCACTTATACCCATAAAATATATGGTGACTGTTTAATGCATTGAGATTGGATAGGCTGTAAGAGAATCCATAAGATTTCTAAATAAATAAGATTAAAAAAATAATTATTAATAATTAGTTTTTAAACTAAATACTTTAAAAATTATTTTTAAACAAAGTAAAAGGAAGCAGTGTCCCCTAACTGACCATGCCATGGATGGACACAAGGACATTCCCAGCTGCTGTGTGTCCCTGGTTTCGCTTCACCGTCCCTCCTCCTGTCCCACCCTTTGTCTGCTAAGATTTTCAATTGATCTGATTTTACAAAGAAATCTCGTAAGAAGAGATTCTGATAGAGATTGAATTCTGATTCAGAACTGAGACTCTGATTCTGATTCCAGATGACACTGCATTGCAAATAATAATAACAATAATAACAGTTCTTGCAATAACATCTATTAAGTAGATATATAGAAGAGGTGTAGTTTGGGGTTTGGTTTGCTTTCTGTTGTTGACGTGGGAGATTTTTGTGCTCCTCGTTATGAAAAGGAAGTAAGTAAAAAGCAGATTAATGGTTGCTTTGCCTCACTTTACCCCTGATTTCCTTTGTTTAGGAAAAAAAAGGAAGATGCTTACTAGTAAATACAACAGATTCAGTGAGCAACGGGAGAAACTCCAAGGGGGAAAGTGTAGGAAACTTTAACAGGCCACAGCCACAACCTGCGGAGGTGTCAGAGCTTTGGCAGCAGCGGAAGAATTTGCTTAATGAAGATTATCCCCAGGCATCCAATAATGTCGCTTGTGATTTCCACTGAAGATTACCCATCAGTTAGCACAAATTTGCTTTTTAATTGGGCTGTATTGCACCTGCCACATTGTGACTCCCCAGTCTCCGAAGCTTTGGCAAAAGGAAGAAGGTGGATATCTGGGGGGATTTAATCTTAATACATTACAGGAAGGGCATGCACAGCAACAATTAATGTTTAAAAGACAAGAATAATGTGCGCTAGCACGAAGTGATGAGGAAGAGGGAATGGGACCTGGGGAGTAACTAATGAACAAGATTAATTAGCCACAGCAGAAAGATCTAAAGCTCCAGTGAATTCAGTGGGGAGCTTTAATTCTATTGATTTTTGTGGGTCCTGGGAACAGCCTGCGGAGGCCAGCGGGAGAAAATCCAGCGGCAAGGCTGAATTTATCCCACCTTATTTTTAAAAAATGCCAAAGTTAGTGTGTGCTGAAGCTAAATTGTCAGTGGGTGAGCAAGCTTACCAAAGCACAGCGTGATGTGGGGAGACACAACTCTATGTGTGATTTGACTGAAACTCAGCTACTTCTTCTTGTTGTGGTGGTGCTGTTGTTGGTTGGCTTTAGGTGGGGTTAGAGGGAAAGAAGAAAATAGTCAACCTGAGGCATGGGGAATATTTTCATGTAGATCCAGGGGAGGGTCAGTGGGACATGAGGAAAAGGTTCTTCCCCCAGAGGTGCTGGACACTGAACAGGCTCCCAGGGAGGTGTCACGGCCCAACCTGACAGTGTTCAAGAAGAGACTGGACAGCGTCCTCAGACACACGGGGTGACCTGTGGGGTTGTCATTGCAGGGACAGCAGTTGAACTCCGTGTTGGGGGTCCCTTCCAGCTCAGGACATTCGGTGATCCTAGACGTGCAGAGGTTCTGCCTCACATCAGGCCTGCTGTGCTGCAGTGTTCAAACATCCAGCAAGGGGGATTTGCCAAGATGAGAGGCTTAAACATAAACAAGGGAGACCGAGGGTGAGATGGAAACAGGGCCACACCAAGCTGCTTGAAATATGAAGTAAAACCACATTCGGTCAACTCTAATGTAATATTCAGCTGCTGTTGGTGCTCTCTTTCATTTTCCTTCACAAAAACCAAACAAATAACAAAACAAAACAAATGAAAACACCCACCCCCCAAAAACAAAACAAAACAAAACAAAACAAAAACCAACAAACAGTTGCATTTTCTTCAGAACCACAGTACTACAGGCTTTAGTTGTGCTGCTCTTCTCTAAATGAGAAATGGCTGTTTATTGCATTCCAGTCTTCTACATTTTTACTGGTAAGTTTTTCAGCTACTATATTTTAAATACTTACATGTAAGTAGCTGCTGATGCATATTATTGGAAAGAAAAAATGTTTCTGGTTATCTGGAGATGGATTTTCATGGTCTGTTATTATTTTGCTTATTAATGAAGGAGCACGTTTGAATAGAGAGTGTATTTTTGAAAGGCTAGTGTGCTTGTCCAAAGCTTTGTTTCCCTGTGGGGAAAACTGTGGTGCTTGGGAGGCTTCTAGGAACCCAGCTGCAGGTCTCAGTTCCACGTATGGATGCTCTAGGTCAACATTTCCCAGCACCAAAGGAGCATAATCATAGAATCGTAGAATCACAGAATCATTTTGGCTGGAAGAGCCCCTCAGGATCATGGAGTCCAACCATGACCCACCCCTGGCACTGCCCAATGTCCTGAGAACCTCATCTGTTCAACCCTCCAGGGATGGTGACTCCAGAACTGCCCCGGGCAGGTGGCTTCACACCCATAGGTGTCACCTGGCACACTGGATTTCCTCAAGGTCAACCCATTGCAAAGACAACCAGGTTGGTATGTGATGCTTCAGGGATGCACCAGGGCAAAGAAGGTGACAGCAGTGACCCAGGAGCAGGGGGAGAGGGGAACAAATGAGGGTTCGGGAGGACAACAAGTCTGGAGTTAGCACATGGGGACACTGAGGAAGCACCAGCAGAGTCAGATGAAAAGGGCAGCAAATCTTCTTATTCAAGTAAGAGAGGAGAGGGAGGGGTGGACAGGCACAATCTAAACAAAATATTTACAGTTAAAATCTCACTTATTTGTTGGATTGAGTAAGAACAAGTTTCCTCTAGAACTTGTGTAAAGCTTGTTATTATGTTCAGACTCTTCCTCTTCGATTTAACCTCTATGTGTTTTAGATACTTTTAATTTCTTGTCTCTCTTGGCTCAGACTTTGCTTGGTGTCTGTAAGCGTTTTGCCTGTTCTCACTGCGCAGTGCTGCTGAGAACCACAGGCCGCCTGATGTGCCCGGGGTACAACGGGCACCCGAGACACGAACACCACAGTAATCACAAATTCGGTCTTTTCCCTGACACTTTCTTCACATTTTTAGGGGCCTGACCTCTATAGTCTTTATTTTTTTTTAAATAAGGAAATGTCCAATGTAGTTTGAATCCTTAAGAGCAAGGCAACTTCAACTCCTTTAAGCTTGCACACCAGAAATTGCCCATTTCAGGCTGTTTTGCTGCGGACTGTCTCACCACTCACCGCGTTTCCTCCCCAGTGACTGTCACACCCGGCTCCAGCTGTTGGGTTCTGTAGTCTGTGCAGGGGCAGCCCCTCCTTGGCTCCATCTTCTCCTTTTGTGCCTTGGGGTGGGTCAAATCTCCCTGCAGGTGTGCGAGGGAGTTGCATGAGTTGGCAGAAAGTGATTCTTTTTCCCCTCCAGAGTCACATTTCAGTCGGGTTGGTGAACTGATCTGCCTGACAAGGTCCAAGTGTGACGCACCGTCGGGAAGAGATGGTGCAGGCACAAGGGAGGGAGGATTGGCCCCAATTTTTGTGCGATTTCGCACCATTTTAGACCAATCATGCACATGGCATTTATTCCCTATTGTTCTTTTCCTTCCCTCTCCTCCTCTTTACCCACGTGTCTGCTCTCTCTGCCTATAATTCTTTATTGAGTGGTTGGTTTATTTTCTGGAGAAATAAAGTTACTCAATAAAAATATTCAAAATAAAGATACGCAGATAGTAGCTATCTAAGTAGGTATATTTGAAGTTTTATCTTTGCAGCGCTAGTCTGTGTTGTAATATCTGTGATATATTGCTGTTCGCTTTACATTATAACAGATTGTCTATTATAGAGGCAAAATTTAATAAGGGCATGTACATTAACATTATGGCATAATTTCCTGGCTGCCAGACAGGAGATATTTTGAATGTTAAACTGTGTTTGATATGTTAATATATGATGTAAGTACCAAATGGGGCTCTATTAACATCACTTGCTTAAACATTTTCCCATTTTGCTGTTAAGTCAGAGTGGGGGTGGAAAAAAATAAAGGCACTTGGTTCAAAGTGAATAAATTGGGAGCTATTTGATACACTTTAATAGCAGTCCAGTTGTTAGGAGTGTGAAAATTAAGCAAGTAGGAGAACACACCTTGTTAATTGTGTGAGTACCATGCGCAGCCGCTCTGTGCTCAACAGAATAAATGTCATTGTGCACTTGTTCAGCTGGCGGGGACATATTTTAGAAATAATTTAGTGATACGTGGACTCCACGAGGCAACCGCTCCACCTTGCCTCTAGAATTTACGCTTCCGAGTTATCCGCGTATTTCCTTGTTACGCAACGTGTGCTGTTCAAAGGAACTGCGGGTGTACAGATCAACAACCCTAGAGGAGAATTCCACTCCAACCAGCCACCTTCATTTTGACCAGGGGCAAACTGCTTCTCTTTTTCGTTTAGTAGCATCTACTTGGTTTCTCCACCACCTACAAACCCTTTTGGTTGAGTGTCTCTTGGTTTGGGTTGATCAAATCCAGACGTGATGGATCTATGAGCTTCTAGTCTCCTTTGGACTTTCAGGAGGTACCAACATGGAAATAATCATAAATAGCAATAATAAAAATAATTATAATCAGACACATATGTAAGTGTAAATATAACTGCTTATATATGCACAGAAAATAGCTTTTTGCTAGACTAGATTAAGGCAGTTTATTAATTTTTTATAAATCTACAGGTGAGCCAACTAAAGGGTCTGTCTTTTAGTCCAAAGAGAAGCAAAGACCATGGTTGGACTCCATCATCTTAAAGGTCTCTTCCAACCAAAATTATGACTCTATAAATCCTATAAAGCCTGACAAGACACTGAGGAAACCTTTAAATCAGTCTTTGCTAAACCTGGGTACTAGGTACAGTATCTAATCTCCATCCCTCATATTTCTGCATAGATGTAAACTTGTATGTATAATGGTTAAAATATATACAGATGGTTAAGATATATCACAGATGTATGTATCCTAGAAGGGTTAATAACCCGGATTTGAGCTCTGCGTAGAGCAGACGCTGAACCACAGCAAACCAGAGATTTTTCTTTGTCACTCAGATGTGACATTTAAAATAACTTCCCACCTTCGCACTTTTTCTGCCTCTGGGTCACCAAGTGGTAGTGGCAGAAGTGAAGCGCAGGATGCTGTTAAAAATCAAAAAGGCAGCTGAATTTGCCTTCTGCCTTGAGTCATCGAGGGAATTATTTCTCTTTCTGCACTATGAATTGTTTGGAGATACCCCGAAAATAACTAAAGAAAACCATAAATCTGTTCATGCTGTAGTTAGAGTAACAACACCACCCCCTCTGTCTGCTGGTGTCAGAACTGCCTCAAAAAAACAGTGAGAAAACTTGTTTGGTTGTTTTGTTGTTGTTGTGATTTAGTTTTTTGGTTTTTTGGTGGTTGCTGTTTTTCCTAATTAAGTGTTCTGGTGAGACCACACCTGGAATCTTGTGTCCAGTTGTGGCCCCTCAGTTCCAGAAGGACAGGGAACTGCTGCAGAGAGTCCAGCGCAGCCACCAAGATGCTGGAGGGAGTGGAGCATCTCCCGTGTGAGGAAAGGCTGAGGGAGCTGGGGCTCTGGAGCTGGAGAAGAGGAGACTGAGGGGGGACTCATTCATGGGGATCAATATGGAAAGGGGGAGTGTCAGGATGATGGAGCCAGGCTCTTCTCGGTGACAACCAGTGACAGGACAAGGGGCAATGGGTGCAAACTGGAACACAAGAGGTTCCACTTAAATATGAGAAGAAACTTGTTCCTGGTGAGGGTGTCAGAGCCTGGCCCAGGCTGCCCAGGGAGGTTGTGGAGTCTCCTTCTGTGCAGACATTCAAACCCGCCTGGACACCTTCCTGTGGAACCTCAGCTGGGTGTTCCTGCTCCATGGGGGGATTGACCTGGATGAGCTTTCCAGGTCCCTTCCAACCCTTGACATTCTGGGATATCTAAGATGCCTAAAAACTGCCCTTCCAGTCCCTGACATTCTGGGATTCTGTGACTCTGTTTTGTAAGGGTCTCTTCCTGTTCCAGCTGCAGCTTCAGCAAACACTTTACAATCACAAATACATACCAGAGATTTGAGAGCAGTAAGAGCATCAACAGTTGCAGCGGGCGGTGAAATCTGGTTCTTTTTCAGCAATACTCGAGGGATTTGCAGCTCCAGAGTTCTTGTGTTCTATCCTGGGTGATAGAGGACTTTGAATTATTCCTCCTGGCAGGTTGCACATGTTTGCTGGACATGTGAGATTTGATTCTGCAAAACTGTTAAACGACGGGAATGTTAAGGCGATGAGGGGGGTGCAAAAATGCAAGGAATAAAGTCTTGTGAATCCTATGCATTCTGAATGCAGATGTGAACACTGCACTTCAGCAGGGGAAGGAAAGATGGGTGGAGAAAAACAGCCACCAACGCACCTATTTTTCCTGGCACAAAGAGGATTCAAATAGCCAATATAATAGTAATTTTGCTGGCTGTGCACACTACAACTTCCTCTGCTCCTTTCCAGTCCTATGGCCTTTCTATTTTTCATTCACCCCCCATAAGCGTTTCCTACAACTCCCTCCACAGGGAAAAACTCCATCATAATAGTCAGAATTTCAGATGCTCAGGTTAACTAAGTGCATAAGGTTTTATGGCTGTTCTTCCCATTTTCAATAACTCCAGCCATTGCATTTCTGCAATTTTCAATTTGGGGTTTGAAATGACTTGGGACATTTCCAGCGCACCAGTCCCAAGCTGGACTGCGAATTGTTGATGTTGGTTGTCAAAGCAACGGCCACTCCGGTTTGGGGAAGGAGAGATGGAAATTAATCGATGGGGATCAGGAAGGACCAGTAATTGGCCACAGGAGCAGGGAGGAAGAGCTGTAAATAATTTGTAGATCACCAAACCGTTTAGATTTTTTTAAAATCCAGTGAAATATGACCAATTAAAACAGAATCATCTTCTTGTTCCTTTTGAGACACAAGAGGACAAACAAATTAAGGAAAAAGTGAATTTTGAGGAAAAGTAGATGAAAATGGCTCAGGCAATGGACAGTAGTGATTATATTTGGCATGCTGTGACTGCCAGATAACCTGAAAACCATGCCATTTGTTCATAATGTCTTTTCCTTAGAGGTAAAGACTATGATAAAAGAAGTAAAAGTACAGGGGTTTGTTGCACAGAACTGGGGTCAGGTGCTACTGGGGCTGCATAATGACCAATAACGACCCAACGTTCACATGAGCTGCGCTCAAGGGAAAGGGAGGGGAAACTTATTGCCATGGGGATGGCAAAACCCAGCACCTATATTGCATAAAAACACCGAGAGAAAACGCCTCATTTGAAATGAGGATGTGGTAAATGTATTTCATAATGCGGACGGCACCGTAAATTAATTTATCGCAGGCAAGTCCAAAGGCTCTCACACAGCATTAATTGTTTCACAGAAATAACGAGGTGCTGACTTTGGGCTTGGGCGCTGGACACATCCCGACTTCAAGCTGATTCCAGCTCAGGCACGTGCTCAAACTTTTAGGATCATGGTAATCCCACTAAATCCACATGGACTTCTGGCATACTCAATCTATGCTTAAGTGACAAGCTGTGTTTAAAATGGAGAATATCTAATATCATAAGTGTAGCCTTAATGGCTAATGAAGAGTTTAACAAAAATAAAACCTGGTTAGGGGCTGGTCAGCCCTGAGTGTGACCTGCAGCTCCCGGTGACACTGTGAACGCACTTTTACTGAAGGACAGAAGGCTGGATTTGTTTTTGTTTTACCTTTTTGCACGTGCTATGATAGCATTTCCAAGATTTTCAAGACTATCAAAGGTACTGCTTAAAGCTGTAAATAACGTCTTTCCTTAACACATTATGACTTATTTCTGGTTAATGGGTGGTACTTGCAAAGCCCACTCCATAGTTTAAAAGAAAGGTTCAAATTCATTTACTTGTATTCTTGATCATGTCTAATAGGAGAAGATCTCATGGTAATATCTGAAAAGAGCTTTATGACTTTGCTTCAACTCTGAGCTCCAACGCCTTGGCTGGTTTTGTTCTCGCTCCAGCTGGGATTGCACACCTTGGTCAAAATGCAGGAAAGACGGTGTCCGCTGTAATTGAACGTGAAAGAGAAACAAAATGGATAATTCAAGTTGAAAACTATTCAGAGTAATGGATAAGAAAGAAACTTATGAGACTCAAAGAGGGCATGTGTATTAAATCTCTCTCAATTCAAGCCCTGCTGAAATCATTCTTTGCCTTGGTCACGAAACATAAAGTGTTTTTGATGAACTATTGGGCACTACATCTCTCTGATTTATTTTGCTTTAGGACTCGGGGAAATGCAGTAAACCACATTGACTTCAGCAAAGTAGTCGATACAATGTCACATTCTGAATTATTGGTTTGGATGAAGATGATGGAGAATAATACAAGAGTCTTGAGGTGGGTACAGAAAGAGCTAAGTGATGCCCTTAACTGTGAAAACAGAGCCCTAGGACAATTTTATTTGTGATTTTGATTAATGCAAAAAAAAGTCTGAGCATGCAGAAGCACAGTAATTGATTCTGTGGCAGAGTTTGATTAATTCGGGCAGGGTGTTGTGTGACAGCGAAGTTTTCTGGGAGCGCAGAGCCCAAGACCGGCCCTTCCAGCGCCACGCTGCCAGACTACAATCCGTGTTACGCAGTGGCAGGTGGCCGAGGAGAGCAGACGCGCCCACGCTCCTGCCATGTCTGCCCGTGGCCCTTCCAGGCAGGCGGTGGCCACACCGTGTGGGCCTGGTTTGGTGTGTATGGACCAGCCACTGAGCTCAGTGTTTCCAAAGGTCACTAATAATGTTTCAATTCTTGTGGGCATTGAGGGAGGTGAGGAGTTTGGGGCTTTGCTTGTTCATTTGTTTTGCCGTTCCATTTTCTCCAACTTCAGCTGGACGCATCCACTTCCACGGGGATTGTGCCACTGTGCTGGGCACTGGGGAGGCCAAAGCTTGAATCCTGGGGTCAGTTTTGGGCCACTCATCATAAGAAGGACATTGAGGTGCTGGAGCGAGTTGAGAGAAGGGAACAGAGCTGGTGAGGGGCTGGAGCACAAGTGTGATGGGAGCGGCTGAGGGACCTGGGGGGTTCAGCTGGAGAACAGGAGCTGAGGGGAGACCTTCTGATCTCTGAACTGCCTGAAAGGAGCTTGGAGCCGGGGGGGTCGGGCTCTGCTCCCCAGGAACAAGCACCAGGAGCAGAGGAAACGGCCTCAAGTTGTGCCAGGGGAGGTTGAGGTTGGATGTGGGGAACAATTTCTTCCCCAAAGGGCTGTGGGGCATTGGAACAGGCTGCCCAGGGCAGTGCTGGAGTCACCATCCCTGGAGGGCTGGACAGACAGACATGAGGTTCTTAGGCTTTGTTTTAGTGCTGGAATTCGGTTATGGTTGGACTTGATGATCCCAAGGGTCTCTTCCAACTGACACGATTCTATGATTCTATCCTCATTGCTGTGAGAATGTGTTGTCCTTTCTTCTCAGCTCCAGTATTGTGGTCAAAAGAAACTCGGTGCTTTGGGAAACTCCAAAGATGGGCCTCCTTTCTTTTCCTGAGCCTCATCCCATATTTACCAGTGTAATAGAACACCTGCAAGCCACCTCCAGAGAGATTTGCTTGTTTGTTGTGCTTTTTAAATATAAACATGCCAGGTGATTTATTTAAAGTTCTCACATCAGGTTTACCTGATAGAACACTGCTATAATAACTTGCAATTTGTTTTCATTTACACATTCTTTTTAGCACATCCTGACAGCAAAAGACCGCTAATAAGTAGGAAAGGAATTAGATTAATCCTTTGTACCATTTATAGAAATGTTTTTCCCCTTCCGTATCTCAGCTCGGCCCCTCGTCCTATCATTCTTTCCTGAGTTATGTGGGGAAAAAAAGGTACTTTTTAAAGTAGTAGTGATAGTCTGTTTTTTCTCATGGGGACAACAAACATCTGGCTTCAAAGATGATGGCTATAACAATTATTTGCATCAGAACCCGGACTAACTTGCTAGCCGAAAGCAGCTGTTATTATCCCGCAGGCTCCTAACCTGTCCCCAGCCAGAGGGCCATGTATGGAATGCTCTGCCAGCCCTCTCTGCAATACTAAATTTTAAGAAATCCACATGACGCTGAAGAAAAACGACCACAAGATTGCCTTCTGGGTTCATTTTATGTATGTAAATGAATCACACAATCTAAATAAATAAAGGGAAATATTTAAATGCTGCTTCTCAAAAGAGAAATTCCCCTGTCAGAGCGTCAGCTGCTGGTGGGAAATGCTCACCTCAGAGGAACAGGAGTAATAACAACTCCAGTCGTTCTTGCTCATTATCATGAGAAGGATCCACAGGGTGAACAACTCAGATAGGGAGTTTCTCCAAGTCATGGTTCAGCTGCATTTATTAATATGAACAAACATAAGACACTTTCTTGGTGCTAATTCCCAATGGAGAGTGTGCAGCTGCAAGAGCTGCATAGAGTCATAGAATCCTTTTGGTTGGAGAAGACTCTTAAGATTATCAAATCCACCCTACCCCACCGCTGGTACTGCCCATGTCCCTGAGAACCTCATGTCCGTCTGTCCAACCCTCCAGGGATGGTGACTCCAGCACTGCCCTGGGCAGCCTGTTCCAATGCCCCACAGCCCTTTGGGGAAGAAATTGTTCCCACATCCAACCTCAACCTCCCCTGGCACAACTTGAGGCCATCCTGGTCCCTGACCCCATGGCATGTCCTTTGGGGCTCCACTGACCCCCCTGAGCATCCTCCATCCTGCGCCAGGAGCTGCACATGGTTCCTGAGCATGGAGCAAGGGAACAGATGCCTCAAAGCCGCCCTCACTCACTGCCCAATTTCTTCTAAACTCTCTGCTTCTCCTTCTAAATTCCTATGAAAAGGTGAGGGAGCCAAACAGAAAACATCCAAAGGTCTGATTCTCCAGCTCTGCACTTTCAGTTGTGCATTTATGTAAGTTATATTCATCTAGAAAAGGTTATACAGGCAGGAAACTGAAGTGATAAGATCCAGCTGGGACAAACAACTGTTTGCAGTATTGTCTCCTGACCTCCCCACTATCTTCCTGAAAAATACCAGTCCTGTTCTGTCAGGCAGCTACTAAAACCCGCACAGAATGGAAGTTTTATTAATTCTACCATCAAAAAGCTACTGCCATCACTTTTTAAAAAAAACGGATGCCGGATGCCCCTCCTTTCAATTCTGCCAGACTGTGTCATTACGGTGGCAATCCCACACACACATACTGGTGCCTGCGTACGTACTGTCTCCAAGTGGTATTTTTTAAACAAAAATAGCTTGAACTGGCTGCTGCGGGTTATTTTGCTTTGTAAAAGGAGCAATTTGGTATGGACAAAAGCTGCATTTCCCCATGCTGTTATCAACAATGAATAGCTCCATGGCTAGCAAGGCTTTCACGCTGTCATCTGTTCTAACACCAGTGTACATATCCAGTGCAAGCATCCTGTCAGACTTTTTATTATATATATCCACGCTCGGGTATATCTCTGCTATATCTTTCAGTGCTCCCTTATTTCTGACCCAGATTTATCTCTGTCCCCTCAGACCTGTCATTTGCTCCCTTTTATTACTGTGAAATATTGGCAGGGCGATAACTGAATCATAAAACACAAGTCAGAAAACAGCACCTTGTGTTCACAACATGCAAATCCAGTTCCCCCCCCTTTCCCATCGTTTTCGGCTTTGTGGATTTACAGTGTCTTGTTTTCCTTTCTCCGGGTCCTTGTGCTGTGTGATGTTTCTCACATTTAGAGCTTGGCAGGCTGAGAAATGTGATCTTGGTCCTAGCAACAGACTGCGGAGTCTTGGCACAACTGCCTGCACAGATGCAAATACACTGCAAGCGCTCGTTATCCGAGGAACCCTTCACTCTTCGAAAGCAAATGAACCTCTTTGTTTTGCCTCCCCATCTTCCCATCGCACTATGCAAGGCAAGAGGGGTCTTTTTTTGGCCTGAAAATGTATTTTTTGCAATCAACACTGAACCCCCTTTGGAACAGAAGAGCTGAAAGAATTCTCATTCACTGACCAGAATATAAATAATATCAAGGGTGTCTATGGGTGAAAGGACTGACAATACAAGGGATGGACGATGCTGGTTTCATGCTCCTGTGCTCTACTAAATAGAAAGAAGTATCCAGCCATGAACCAAGGGATGGACAGAGAGGAGCAGAGAGCTTGGCAGGGCAAAACGAAACTTCCGTAGATCTTATTTTTGCACCGTAATGCAGAGAGGAAACTGAGGCTAAAATGCTCTTAGTGCCTCTAGAGCATAAAATCTTTGCATCTGCTGTGGTTTTTCAAGCACAAGTTGAACTGAGGTGAAAGGATGCAGAGTAAATGAAGACAAACAAAGTTCAGAACCAGGACCATAATCAAAATTTGGTGTGCTGCTCACCTTTGACATAACTACTAACATGACCTAAGTCATATCAGGGTCTCAGTGACATTGGAGGAAACATAACTTTCTGACAATGGTCTTCCTGCTTTGTTTCCTTATTGTGTTCTCCATCCGAGATGAACCAAGAGGAAAAGGAGACAGCAATTAGGAACTAAAACCAGCATTAGCAACATTAGACTTTCTGCCGGCAGACCCATCTTTGGCAGCAAGACTTGCGGTATTTAGCCAGATATTTCATTTCTAAGTGTCTGTCACATGAAATGAACCCAACAAAAAGTCACTGGAGGAAAACTGAGGGTCTACATGACAGCACCACTGCGTGTCCTGGTTCCCAAACGGTTTCAGTCTAGGAATGATTTTCCTCACCTTTGACATGCACAGAAATAAGAGTTTCTTTTAAGGATAAAAGTTGACAGCTGTTCACAAAGACGCCAGCGCCATCAGGGGACCAGTACTAGAACCGTCGTTATCCGTAGGAGTGGAGCAGGAAAGATCCAAGTAGGAGGAATTTGTCGGGCAAAATTCCTGAATGACCTACAAACCAAATGACATCCAGTAGCCTGCCATGCACTATGTAATGCAATAAATGCCCCCTAAATCCTAGGCCGCCACTGGGGACAAACTCTTCCCAAGCTTGTTTGATGATGCCAACATGAGGGTTGCTTGTGTGCCACAAGCTTTGTTGGCTTTTCCTTAGTTCTCTTATGTACTCTCTACCACAACGTCTTCAAACTAGGGAGATTTTTTAAAAAATCATTTCATTAATGAAAAGGAGAGGAAGAGAGTGTAATTAAAACAAAAATCTAGTTGTTGAATGTTGTCAAAGCTCAATTCCATGGAAAGGTGGAGAATGAGTATTATTTAAGGGTTGACCAACTTTCTCTTGAATTCCCATCGTCCACCTGAACATTCGCTTTCAAGAAAATCTATGAAGTTCATTTAAAGTCTGTGCATTAGTCATTAGTCTTCCCTGTCAAAATTATGGGTACTGTAAATTTGTAAATTTGTCAGCTAGAACTATAGGGATTTTTTTAATTTTAAGAGATGAAATAACTTTTGGAAATACGTCTGGCCACATGCATTTTGATAACACCAACCGATTAAAGGGTAACTCTGCCAGAAATGCCTGCGGTGAATTTTAGCAGGACTTGAGTTCCCGTGTCAGTTTGGAAATGAGGACAGTAGCTGCCAAATTATTGGGGTATTTTTGAGCTTTAACCACGACCTTATTTTATATTTCGTTCAAAATTGTCCTAAATGCACAGATCCCTTGGGAAGCAGTTCAGGGCTGCTTGTAGGTGAACGTTATTTGTTGGCATCCGATTCCTGTGGGAGGGCAGATTTACTTTTAAAAATCAAGTTATATGTTTTATACAAGACTTCCTATATTGTTATACTGTTTATTCACTTGAGCTGAATTTAATAAAATTGTTAGTCAAACAATTTTGCTATTTATTTCTGTCGCTTTTAACTAAACCTCTGGAGATTTTTCACTTCAATCTGTATCTGAAGTTCGGTATCCAAGGGATAATTTTCAGAGATCATGGCAACTCATATATGTTGCCAGGCAATCGTACAAGGTAAATACTCAAGATAAAGCTCATAGCTAGCTGCTGTACAGAGGGAAAAATCAGCCTTTATCTGGATACATAAACCGCATCCTCAAGTCATGGCTACTCCTAAATGGACCTTGTGTTTCATTACTGAAATCTTTCAGTCCTCTTTTTCCCCAAGATAACACAGATTCCCCCCAGTTTTTCCACCTGGAACAGATTTTGTGCTGGCATACACCGCATTTGTTTTGTTACCCAATAAAGAGGATTGCACCATGTGCTGTAAAAATCATAGAGATAGCATTTCATGTTCAAATTGTCACATTCTTAACATCCAGCTCTCAGAATGCTAAATATTTATTAGTAGAAGTCACAAATATGATTAATTAAATAATAAAAACAATAATTATAAAAACTTTTAAAATTTGACCTCATCTGTCCGCTGAGACAAAAAAATCAGTGCTGTGAGCAAGCAGATAGCAAAATTAATTCCTTCCCAGATTTTTGTGTTGGCAAAAGGCAGGACCATCATCTTAAATAGTGCAATCTTACAGAGACAGAGGCCAGGCCAATCTCATTGACTTTTATGAGGACATAACAAGATGGATGGATGATGGCAGAGTAATGGACGTGGTCTATCTTGACTTGAGTAAGGTATTTGACACAGTCTCCCACAGCATCCTCACAGCTGAACTGAGGGAGTGTGGTCTGGATGAGCGGGTAGTGAGGTGGACTGCGAACTGGCTGAAGGGAAGAAGCCAGAGAGTCGTGGTCAATGGGGCAGAGTCCAGTTGGAGGCCTGGATCTAGTGCAGTGCCTCAGGGGTCAGTGCTGGGGCCGGTATTATTCAATATATTCATCAATTATTTGGATGAGGGAACAGAGTGACTGTCAGCAAGTTTGCTGATGACACCAAGCTGGGAGGAGTGGCTGACACTGGAAGCTGTGCTGCCATCCAGAGACCTGGACAGGCTGGAGAGCTGGGTGGGGAAAAAATTAATGAAATAGAACAAGGGCAAGTGTAGAGTCTTGAATCTGGGCAGGAACAACCCCAGGTTCCAGTGTAAGTTGGGGAATGAGCTGTTAGAGAGCAGTGTAGGGGAAAGGGACCTGGGGGTCCTGGGGACAGCAGGGTGACCATGAGCCAGCACTGGGCCCTTGTGGCCAGGAAGGCCAATGGTACCTGGGGTGGGTTAGAAGGGGGTGGTCAGTAGGTCAGAGAGGTTCTCCTGCCCCTCTGCTCTGCCCTGGGGAGACCACACCTGGAATATTGTGTCCAGTTGTGGCCCCTCAGTTCCAGAAGGACAGGGAACTGCTGGAGAGAGTCCAGCGCAGCCACCAAGATGCTGAAGGGAGTGGAGCATCTCCCGTGTGAGGAAAGGCTGAGGGAGCTGGGGCTCTGGAGCTGGAGAAGAGGAGACTGAGGGGGGACTCATTCATGGGGATCAATATGGAAAGGGGGAGTGTCAGGAGGATGGAACCAGGCTCTTCTCAGTGACAACCAGTGACAGGACAAGGGGGAATGGGTGCAAACTGGAACACAGGAGGTTCCACTGAAATATGAGAAGAAACTTTTTCATGGTGAGCATGGCAGAGCCTGGCCCAGGCTGCCCAGGGAGGTTGTGGAGTCTCCTTCTGTGCAGACATTCAAACCCGGCTGGACACCTTCCTGTGGAACCTCAGCTGGGTGTTCCTGCTCCATGGGGGGATTGCACTGGATGAGCTTTCCAGGTCCCTTCCAACTCCTGGCATTCTGGGATTCTGTGAAACAACAGCACTGGAAGCTCTTCCACACGCTCTCTTGCTCTTCCAAGCCAGAAACCAACAGCATACTACAATAAAAACCATCACTCTGCTTCATGCCCCCTGGAAAATTGTGTGTATACATATCTTCTTTAGCATCTTTTCCTTCTCTGTTTTGAGTACTTAATTCAGAAATACAGAATGACAAATACTTGTAAGCATTATACAGTGTAGCAAATCTCATTTTATAAATGTCCTTATGAAGTATTGCAAGTTTTGTAATGCTCCTTCCTTCACATTTGAACTAAACATGAACAGAATGTGTTTCTCCACAGGGAAAAAACAAAATAATAACAACTTTTCATTTAGACAGGGTTAAAATTGTAATTTTAAATGCTAATGTTATCAAATGGTTGCAAAGCAAAAATTGTTTTCATAGGAACAAAAAAGACGAGCCGTACAAAATATCATTCAATACTGCAAAATCTTAGTGTTTTAGTCCTTTAATACTTCGGAAATTATGGTTTGCTAACTGAAATCGCACCCAAACCAAAGAGAACTTGCCTCACAGCTGATCCTTACAAACCAGTGCAGGCAAAGTGATTGAAGATCCTTGCTGAGCTCTGTGAAAACTGGGGTAGATTAGGCACCCCCACCTGCAAAGAGATCAATAGCAGAACAGAAATGGCTTTTAAGCCATTAAGGCCCTTCCCCCCCCCCTTATATTTGGTTTTTGCTTTTCACTTCTGCATTTTGTTGGACTAATGCTTTATTTTATTTTATCACACCATTATGCGTGAGAACAGACCGCTAACTTTGGGCCCTATATTGTCCAAGAGAGGACGTGTCACGTTGCAACGTACACTCAGAAATGATGGTCACAGTTTGACTTTTCAATTCCTTTTTCCACACTCGATGTAACACGAAGGATCCCTCAGGACACTTTAAGTCCCTCTGCATTATGTTTTACTAGCCTTTTTTTTTTTTTTAATTTTCTTTTAATGAAGCTTATTCACCCTATATCTGGTACTATATCCTGCTTACTACGTGCCATTTCCATCTGCCCAAATTGCTCCAGCTGTTTGACTTCAGACTGCACCCAAAGCCACACGGATAAGGTGGATTAATTGCCTGCCCTTTACAGATTCAAAGACTTCACCCCTCCAGTCTTGAGTTCTGTTCTCAGATAGACATATTAACCCTCCCACGGAAAATACAACCTCCATCACTGAGCGGGAATACAAATGAGCGATTAACCAAAGCCTTAGACTGGTTTTCTACCACCCGATTCTCTAATGGTATATACGTCTTCAGCCTGTATGCAGCAGAATTTTAAAGGCAGTTGGAACAACTGGGAATGATCTGAGAGATTTCGCAGAAAGTAAATGGTGGAGAAAACCACGTGCCACTGCTGGAGAGGGCATTAATGTCTGCCAGAAAAAGAAAGGTTATTTAATGCCAGAGGAATTGATGCTGCACTTAGGCCAGCCCAAATGAGACAATCTGCTAGTCTGCAAATCCATTTCTGAATCATCTTCGGAGCCGGAAGACTTTTCCAACTTCTGTTTCTAGCTGGGCGCTAACAGTCTGTCATGGGAGAAAAGATGGATAATTCTGGGTTGCTGTTGGCTTTCATTTCTACTTTTCTTGTAGTCCATATAGAAGCACATTTCACTGTATTTTGGCTTTCTGGTGCTTCCCGAGGAAACACCTCGCAGCTCTTGCTACCATTCTGTGCCACACACCACAAATGTTTCCATCCCGTCGCCGTCAAAGTGCTGAGAAATCAACACCACAAACTTCCCACCCTAATTCTCACCACCACGTGCATGAGGAGAAATCAAAGCCTGAAGATTACACTTGAAAACAAGGCCGTGTTGAACAAGCAGTATCTGATTGGCAGCACCAGACTGTTTCAGAGCTGCGAAGTGCTCCTGTGGTAGACTGAGCAGTAACGACAGAACTTCATTAGTGTCCATGCAGTGTATTAATACTTGAAAAGTGAAACATATTGCGTGATGCTGGTGTAACCGATTTCGCACTGGAGCCGCCTATCAATCCGTCAGCGTCAGGGAGTTGCAGCCCTTCACACCTCTCACCCGGCTACGCCAAAGACATTCTGCATTGTAGCTACACGCTCCGATACACAGAAATATTGCATTTTTTGGCAAGCTGCTTCGACTAAAATGCACATTGAGTAGCCAACCTATAGAGGAAAAAAGGGGGACAGATGATTCTACCAACAGAAATGGTCTTGGTATTTAAACTTGTTTTGAAGGCTACCGAAGGCAACAGGAGTTCATCCCTCTCATAACCCAGGCGTATCAATACAAATCATACTCGACTGAAATTATGTGTGTTTGTATCCAGCTTTAATGTGTGTTAGTGGAAACTATTAAATCTATGACGCTGTCTTTTCCTTCCTTTATATGCCCACCTGGGAAATATGGAGGATGTAAAACTCTGCTAAGATCAACTTTCCTTGGCAGAAATATTTTTATTATCCCTCTATTTCTTAATACCCAGCACAAATGGTGAGGAAAACTAGTCCCACATAAAGAAACTAATTTGCCTCCTCATCGTTATAGTCACAGGGATTCCATTTCAGCAGTCGGAAAGAAGTGAGGGGATATTAAAATCTTTAGATAACTGTCGACAATTACATGAGGCTGGAAATATTGCCTATAAAGGGAGCAGGTCTCTCATGCTGTGTTGTTTGTGACTGTCCAAACAGCAATAGGCAGGTAAAACACCCGCGTCTGGTACACACACCGTCAAAATCCAGCAGAAAACCACTGTAGTGTATTAGATACCACTCATCTCAATTAGGGACAATTAGCAGTGCCACTGCGCATATGAGTGAGACAGATTATTGTGGCACCAGAGACAAAACAGCTTCAGAACAGGAAACGGAATATGGCTTTAATGTCCTTAAGTGTTGTTTATGGCAACTCATAAATGTTTTGCGCTGTGTTTATCCGAAATTGATGGCGTTCTGAAGCAAGCCAACGCAACTTGCCAAAAAGAAAAAGCAAAGGGCCGAGAGAGAAAAAGAGAACTATGCGGCCAGTGATCTTTCTGCTCAATCGGGCGGTTACAAAGTCTACCTTTCCAGAAAATAAAGTGAGAGCTGAGTGCAGCTGTCAAAGAAACACAGCCAGGTCTGTCCTCCTCATTTGGTACACAATAGAAAACCCTGTAAAATTACTATGATAGCGCATTCAAGCATTATGCTATTTAAAAACCTTTTCTTTTAGCAGTGAGAACTTTCAAACTTGCAAAGATTTGAGCTGGGGTCAAAAAAACTAAAGACTTGAGGACTGAGGAAGAGTCTGGGTGTTGCCTGGACCTGAAGCCGAATAGCTCATTTAAGAGAAGGAGCCGTCTCCCGTAGCAACTGTTTAGAATTTGGGTTGTAGATGTTCTTCGTGATGAAAAAGCAAAGGCTGCACGAAGGATATTAGTGGTTTATGTCAAGAGAGCTGTGATGATCTGGAAGAGAGCTGGTGCTAGTTAAGCGCCAAAGAAGTTCTTAGTCCTTGATGCACCAAGTCAGACTCGGAGGGAAGTGCAGAGTCAGCAGGTAAAACTAATATTGTATGTTCCTGGAGCTGAAGAAGTAAAAGATGTCATTCGGTCCCAAGGACAGTAATGATATCAGTGAGAAATGTTCGTCCCCAAGCTCAGATTTAGTCTTGGGTTAAGGCTGGGCTTAGGTTTAGAAAAAATGATGCAGGAGAAACAGTTTGGTTCAGCTGATGTACAAACTGGTAGGGATCTTCCTCAGGCTCACAGACAGAGGAAGGGTTAGATGTCAAAGACATCGCACTGAAATTTATATCTACCTGGGACTGCACTCCAGTTCATCTTAGGGAGGAATGAGCACCTGGGTAAAGTTTTGTTTGCTTGTTGTTTTTTTTTTTTTTTCTGAAGAAGTGTACGGAATTAGGAAAAAGGCTGATGCTTTTAGCTAGACTACTGTGATTCCAAAACCCTGATTTAATTACTCAGACCAAACTCCCAGAGACTTCATCATTTACTCCATTTTCATTAATGCACCTTGTACAAGTACGAACCTTTACAAAACTAAAGAAAAATATACTCAGGAACAGAATATATTTCCCCTAAACCACAAATTTAACACAGAAAATCCTTCACAGACTTTGCATTTCCTAGAGATATGACTAGGAGAACTGCAAGTAAAAATAATGATCCTTGGTGTGTTTGCTTGAAAGCGGTTCTGAAACCTTCAAACAAGACGTGTTCTTGTGACCACACCCGCCGTTGTTATTTCACACCTGTACCTTTTCTTCTGCTTTAAATGAAAGTTAAGAAAGCAACGCTAACTTAAAGTAACCGCAAAGCTTCATTCGTGCAATTAAGGGAGACGAGGACAAGAGGAGGCTCATCTGTGCAGATAAAGTTCACTAATTGCTGCTCAACCACGCTGCCGTGCTGACAGCTCGTTGTTCTCCCAGCAGTTCTTTATCTGATGGCCTTTCCAGAGAGAGAGATGATGTTCTTCATCTTCCTTTGTCCAACAGTGAGCCTGAAATGGATCTCACAGAGGCAAATGAGTCAGAATAGCCAAAAGCTTCGCTTTCATCCCCAGGGAAAAAGTGACTAAGTGGTGCCCAGCTGGGAACCTGCTCAAAGCATTCTGGATCCACATATCGCATTTCTGATTCTGTCAGACAAAGACCATGCCTCATCCAGCAGATACCACCATTCGCTATTTTAATCTTATTGCTTAAAATCGTATTTTTACTTCCGTCTCATTAATGACTATATTTTCCATGGCACGTGTATTGAAGTGTCACCCTGGTTTCAGTAACAACACAATGCATCGTTTCCTCACTTCTCACTAAAGGCCACTGTAAATCGGTAACGTCAGTTTAACATTTAGACACATTCCTTTAGGCCATTCTCAATTCGTTCTGTAGATGGTTCAAGTCTTCTGAATCATCAGCCTGTTCTTCAACTGAAGAGGGCAAAGCACTTTCCAGTTCACCCTTGAAGATCTCTCCCCATCTGATTCGCAAGCAAAACCGCCTTGCTGAAAAGTCTCATCCCGCATTTCTGCTTGGTGGGTCTGGAGCTGTCCTGCAAGCCCTGACACACAGTTAATTTGCAGTGATGGCATCTCAAGAGTAGAATGTAGAGAAAGGAGTGGCCAAGCCTTCTCTCACTTCCCAAAAGTCTACATGACAAGACCATCTTTTCAGTGCGCATATTTGATGAATGAGAGCGATGAAGTGAAACATCATCCAGCCCATGCTCTTTCCATATGCCTGGAAGGCAAAACCAGGGTCCTTTGCTGGTTCATTCTTCATTTGCACTGAAATCCAAAGAGTGTACAATCTCCCGATTGAGCTCTGGATGAACGACAGGGCTCGCTCACTCTTTTCTGTCAAAGCCTAGAAATCTAGTGACAATTTCATCCCACATTCAAAAGGCTGCAGATAAGGCAGTTACCTCATAGAAGCCACAATCTTCCCATGTGTCCTCCAAAACCGGTGGCAAGACACGTGTCTACGGTATCTGGGCCATGTCTCAAGTTTTATTTAGTTGCACAAGAGGATGGACTTGTGTTCTAGAAGGCATAAAGCCCTCTCTTGAACAAAAGAGGATGCCTAATCTTCCAGGACTAAAATTAGTCTTTGTGAACACTTCCACTTCTGTTTTATCTGACCGTCAAGTGGTCACTAATCTGTTTCTATAAACCTGCTGTGATGATGCAACCATAGGTAGCAAGTATTTTTAAAAAAATCACTTTTTTTGCTATGCTTTTTCACGTGACAAAGTGCCTATCGCTGTTGCACTACCGTGTTTGGTGAACGTACGAAGTGCCGCAGCATGAATTCTGCATCATCTTCATCCGTTTGTCTTGTAGCTATGTGTTCAGGAATTTGTCTTTTGCTTTGCAAGTAGCTCGTAGTGTCTGACACAAATGCTTTTACTGAAAGCCTTGTTATGTATTCCTTCAACTACTGCTCCTGGGCACCAGTAAACATCACTGACCATCTTCATTTTGCATCTTCATTCATTTATTACTGTTCATTTTATCTCTGTTCCATTTTACCTTATTAACTGCACAAATTCCTGTTTTCTTTATTGATTGCTAACACATCTGAGAAGCAAAAGTGTCAGCAGATCCATCTCAGTCTCTCACTAACTGCAAACTCACTTTTTGTTAAATTTGGCTACCTCAGTTTGACGAATTGCGGCTTATGCAGAAAGGAAGTTGCCAAATCTGGGGGGTTTGGGATGGAAAGGGTCCCTCCTCACACCCAGGAGTCCACGGACACAAATGCTGCTGATTCCCAGACCCCTTATCTTCATTTTCATCTTCATTTTCATCTTCATCCCTCATCTTCATCCTTCATCTTCCATCCTTCATCCTCCATCCCTGCCTGTCTCCATTGTAATCACCACCCAAATAAACATCCTGCCCTTAATTATTTTTTTTTTCTCTGTTAGTTCCAGCCTTGAAGCATCAATATTGGGTATTTTCGATATTCACACCAAAGGTTTTACTTATCCTGTTTCCCTGAAAATAAGACAGGGTCTTATATTAATTTTTACTCCAGAACTTATTATTGTTTTACATCTATAGCTGCCTGGACACTATTTAAATTGACTTTTTATTTTATGAACTGTAACTAGGGCTTATTTTTGGAGTAGGGCTTATATTTTGAGCATCCTCAAAAATCCTGAAAAATCATGATAAGGTTTGCTTGCCTTCACCTGGGAGATTCGTTGCCACAGCGAGAGGCACAAAAGATGCAATTTCTTCCATTTTAGTGAACGATTCGGTTCACATCCAGCACCAACTACCAAAATTACCACTGATAAAATTCCTGGTCAGGGACAATCAGACTTTTTAGCTCTCTCTGCTGTAAGGTGGTCGGCAGAGCTGTTATGCAGGTGCCTCCCCCTTCCAGAAATGATGAGACGGTGCATGAATACTCACCACATTTTGAACACCAACGGCTGCTCGTATTTCCCTGTGGTATGTAAGAAATATTAGCCAGTGCCTCAGTAATTCTGCTCACATTCTGCTAGATTGCCCTAACATATCACTGTGTGGAGTATTTCAAAGTTAGTATTTTATCCAAGAGTCAAATACCTGTGTTAACCCGTGCTTTATAATAGCCTTTAGTTGCACAATTATAGTTTCTATCATTTCCCTGCTTCACAATATTCGGCCTGAGAAGACGACTCCGTGCGAGTTCATCTGCATTGTAACTCTTCCCATGACCAGATGCGTCACCTTCCTCATCGCTGCTGCGTTGCTTACAATAGTCTCCCAATAAACTAGAAATGGATGCTAAGAGTCTACAATTTTCCACAACTTATTTAGTGAACACATTATAAGTCCGCCATGGAGAGAAGAAGTTACTGTCATTGTTAAAATGCTTGGATGGTAGAACTAGCTTCTAATTTTAGAAAGAGTCGTTATCTGAGCCCAACGAACTCAGTTCCTACAAAAGTCAGACAAATCGCTGCAAACTGTCTTTTCTTATTACTTACAGGCCCACAGTTTGGAAAGAAATGACACATAACATTTCAGGAAAAACATATGTAAGTAATATCTACACACATGTATACATAAGTAGAAATACATACATAAAATATACATAAGTATATACAGAAGTATATGCATATGTAGGCAGAAAATATATGTTTATCATAACCTCACTTCTGAACTTTATAGTATGGTAGCTCCTATCACATCCATGGAATTGTTGTATTACCACTAATATCCATTCTGGTTCTGCGACTTATGTCAGATCACTTCACTTTTATTAAAGAATGGTCCTTACACATTAAATAAAATTCATTAAAACACACATGCACAAGTCCACACACATATATTCAGACATATCCACATGCCCACTACACATGAAAAGGAAATAAGTGGCTTCTACAGTAAATAAATACAACTAAAATAGGCTGCAGAGGTACAGAGAACGATTCAGTATTTAAAAAAACACCAAGATTTACTGCTGGTTGTGACTTCAGGTCCCACGAACACTGCATAACTCTGGCGGATGTGCACTCTGCAGTTCACAAACACAAAACGTGCATTGCAGAGCATGGGATCTGATCTTATTTCCTCAGTACTTCATCCTTCCTATGAGATTGTATTTTTAATACATTATCACATGCCAAAACCCTAAATAAAGAAAAGAAGACAACTCGCAGGCACCTCTGTCTTTGTTTTCTCTTTTTCTCCCTGTCCTACATACCTCAGCTTATCTTTTCATCCCTTGCTTTTGTCTAAAGCTTCTCGTCACATCAGCTTCCTCCAGCAAATTCAACATTATTGTTCCATCCATACTCTGTCAGAAACGTGCGGCGAGTTCTTTCTCCACCATGTTATCTCTGGATAATCCCTGTACAAGTAACAACATATATATCCTACCTTTTCAGTCTGGTAGTCCTAATTAGCATTATTTGGCCTCAGAATGGCACCTTCACAAGATCTACACACATCTTTCTATGTATCCCTCTAATAAATCTTACTGAACAGAACCCTCATAAAAGCAGTAGGAAAAAAAAAAAGGGCTTATGCTCGAGGTGAATGTTAATTAATTCGAGAGGATATTAAATCTGCTTATTAACACTTCACAGCCTGCATTTTTCCAAAAACATGACATTGCATATCTTAATGCAAATGATTTTGTGTGTTTTTCACACAAGTTGTTGCTCCAAAACAAGCATAATTCAGAGCTAAACATATCTCTAATATAGCAGAGCTGGTCTCACGTAACATAAATCTGAGGACCGCTGTGGGCTGAAGAAAAGGATCTATTTATTACATTGGTACATTTTCTGTATGTGGAAACCATGGAAGAAGAAACCTTTTTGCTGAAGAAATGTTAAAGCTGGTTTTGAGCACATGTTCCATCCATGACCATCAACCATAGTGGTCATCCTTCAAAAAATATTGTAATATAAAAAATGAAAGTCAACCTGCTTATGGTTCACTCAATGAACATTTTTATTTGTTTTTTAAGAAAACTATTCCCAAGGCAAATAAATCTGATTTCTATTTCATCTCACAGCCTGGCAATGATTCACTGCGATGTGTCATGGTTGACATGTCCCTTCTTTAGTCAATATATAGGGCACTGTTATAGGGAAAAAACACCCAAAGTTCTGCAGAACAATCCTCAAATAGTCTAGCAATGGAAACTGGAAATTGTATCTGATACCGAGGCACTTTTAGCCATGAAAAGGCTGGGAACAATATCAAAGAGAAAAATGACCTGGGTGTAAGATCGGTTCAACACTGATGTCCAGAGCAGCAATGGAAACGAGCTAAGAACTGGGAAGAATCATTTTCTGTGTCTCTTATCAGTGGTTGCAACTACTGAATGAGACAGAAACACAGCCACGTGGCCTAAAATACTTGTGAGAGGCATTCGCTGAGGAAAAGTGATGGTGGAAATGCTGGGATGTACGCGTGGTGATGACGAGACTTTCATACGTCTTTATCAGAGCCAGAAACAACATCCAGAATATTTAAAAAAGAAGCTGTAATACTCAATATGCCAAGAAATGTGGTGTAACTGCTATGATATTCTCTCTTTTCAAGGGATAAAGATTCTCTAAAATATTTCATGTGCACCTAAGGAAAGAACTGATTGGATTTCAACCTAGTCTAGGGCAAACATCCCATACAAAATAAAGTGCCCTTTCATCAAGCAATATTCAAAGAAACAAATCTGTGAGTATGAAACAGTCTCTGATAAATGCAGCAATTAATTGAGACACAAAGGGGTGGTGGAGATAACACTGTGCTCTGAAAAAGCTTGGCTGGTATAATAAGAATTCAAAATGTAGGAGAATGGTTGGCTAAGAACATACACTGTAAGGAAAGAGTTCTGCAGAGCAAAAGGTAGATTTGCACCTGAATGCGAACAGATGTAGAACATGACTGAGATATGAGAATGAATGGAAAACATGCCTTTGAAGAGCAAAAAACATTGTCTGCAAGGCAGACAATTGCAAAAATCTTCTTTACCAGATATCAGTGAAACCTTTAGCCACATGTCACAGGAGAAATAAGAGATCTACAAAAGCAACCAACTAATCTAAACCCTAATTTGAAAGTGGAGTGAATGCATGAGTATTTCTAATGATGAACAGAAAATGAACACCACAGAGAATCAGAGAAATTATACAAAACCACAGGGGCCTCTGACTCTTCTGCAACGTCACCCTCGCCAGGACCCTGCTTCCCAGATGAAATCATTCATTCTGAGTTCATATCAATAGAAACGGGTATGAGCAGCACGGCCAAAAGGCACTTGCCACATGTAGCCTTTTAATAGCCAAAGAAATAAAGACAGCAGAAAAAAAACCCCAATTTGCCAAGACCTCCGCTTTAACAAAGTGTTGCAAGAAGTCGCTCACTTCATTATTATTGGATTATATATTTTTTTATTGCCTTGCTCACTAATTAGTTGCTGATGTCCATTTTCTGTTTCCAGGAGCCCCGGTATTATCTGACAGCTGAGGATATTCGGTGGATAGTGCCTGGAAAGGAACTATGTCTCATTATAACCACAGTTATCACAGAAATATGCAGGTTCCCTCTGTGGTGGAAATCACCAGACAGATATCAGAGCCAGTGCCAAAACAATTCTTTTGGCTGTTTTCCAAGCCATAAATCAACTTTTTAAGGCAGAAAAGTGGCTATTGATCTCTGTTCATACCTGGGCTAAACAAAGATTAAACAGATGAATATTACTGCGGTTATTATTATTATGTATTTTGTTTTATTGTTCCTACCCTCAAATTCAGTCTCAAGTGGTGGCTCTTTCAATCTGAGGCTGCTCATAAGATGTCAAACACCTTTGATTTGAAAGGTCTTGCACCACTGAAAGAAATATTAACTTTGCGGTGGATTCAATACAATTACCAAGGAGAAGGAATTGTTTCCATGGCTCCTTCGATGCAGCCTGGGCGATTTTTCTACATCTAGAAGAAATTTCTAGACAATCTAGAAGATCCTGAACTACTTCTGGCAGTAACGCAGAGCTCGAGTTTATGTGTGAAAATTAGAGGCCAAACCAACACTGGAAAGGTTTTTACTACAGGCCAGTAGTCAAGGGGAGGATGTCAATGAAAGGTTCTTTCTTTAACCAGGGCAGGGCTATCAAACTCATTTTCATCTTCAAAGGCAACTGCCGGGCTGATGTGGCCCCAGTGAAAATGAGTTTGATACCCCTGAATTAAGAAGTCATCAGGTTGTCAGAACCTGATCCTTCCAGGTGACTTCAAGCATCCTGACATCAGCTGGAAAAGTGGCACAACAAGCTGTAATAAGTCTAGGAGACTCTTAGAATCATAGAACTATTTCAGTTGGAAAATACCTTTAAGATCCCTTCCAATCCCTAACATTCTGTGATTTTGTGATCATCACACTGCCAACTCCATAACTACGCCATGTCCCTGAGAACCTCATCTCTGACTATTCAGCTCCCCTGGGGATGGTGACTCCACCACAGCCCTTTGGGGAAGAAATTGTTCCCCACATCCAACCTCAACCTCCCCTGGTGCAACTTGAGGCCGTTTCCTCTGCTCCTGGCGCTTGTTCCTGGGGAGCAGAGCCCGACCCCCCTGGCTCCAAGCTCCTTTCAGGCAGTTCAGAGATCAGAAGGTCTCCCCTCAGCTCCTGTTCTCCAGCTGAACCCCCCAGGTCCCTCAGTCGCTCCCATCACTCTTGTGCTCCAGCCCCTCACCAGCTCCGTTCCCTTCTCTCAGCTCGCTCCAGCACCTCAAGACCTTTCATGAGGTGATCCCGCCACCCCTGGTGCTGCCATTTTGAGCCCTGAGCTGAGGGGCCCAGAGCTGCCCCAGGACTGGTGCTTTGTCCTCCCCAGGTCCCAGCACAGGTTCGGTCACTGCCCTGGGCCTGCTGGCCACACCAGTGCTGGTCCCAGCCATGATGCTGGTGGCCTCTTGGCCACCTTGGCACATGCTGGCTCATGTTCAGCCGCTGGCAACATGTGCCTGCAGCCCAGAAAGCCAGTCCTGGGCTGGATGATCTTTCAAGGTCCTTTCCAGTCCCAGATATTCTATGAGTCTGTGACCGCTAAACCACTGATGCATGTACAGGGACAGCTCCTGACTGGAAGGTGAATTTCTCCTCCGCCATCCCACTGCCGTGGTTGTTGAAGAATACAGCCCTATGCTGCCTGACCAGATCATCCAGCACTGGAAAACGCTGAAATTTCTGTCTGTTCCTACCCCAAAAATTCAAGCATTAAGTCTTAAAACTCTACCAAAATATACTCATACCCTGGAGACTAAAAAGGACAGGAGAACTATGTGACAGATGCTAGAAACACTGCTTAATGTAGAACCAGAAGAGCAGACATTTAAGGGATTATAAGAAATTCGTCTTGTCTAGAACAGACAATGCAAATTTGGCTTACAGGGAAGCAGAACTATCCCCATTCTAGCTCAATAACAGAGAGCACAGCAAAATGCGAGAGAAATTTTGGACAGTGAGCTACAATATACACAATTTTAGGTTAAATTTTTGTTGAATTCTTCTGGTAGCCGTGAAAGCAAGTGAACGGCAGTAAGAAGAAATCAGTATGATATGAAAAGTGTATTCATTCATCTGTAAAGTAGCCTGGTGGGGACTCAAGCTCTACATAAATAGTGTAGAAAGTTGAGAAGGTTGGTTTTTTAATATTTTTTCTTCCAGACTGGAAGATTAGAATAGAATTAGTGTGCTACAGTTGTTATTTATAATGTCAGGATTTACAACACAGATGTGTTTGAAATGCCATCCAGCGATATCGGAATACAGCATAATAAAATACAACCACTCTTATCAGAGGTTTGTGCTGTAACTACTGACACGTAACATATGTGAGTCTCCAGTGCCTTGCGCACTGGGAAAGCATTGGCATCTGTTCCAAATGATGCAAACGATGCCAGAATAAAGCATTACAGATTGCACCTGCTTAAATAGGTTTTTTATGGGATAAAATAAGAACACGCCAAGCCCCAAGTCAAAGGAGCTTTCAAAAAAACAGACTGAGAAGAAAAGTTTATTTTACCTTCCCTTCTAAATTAATATCCTGAACTGCAACCAGCAACTCAATGTACAGGATACTGACACTAAAAAAAAACAAAAGTGGGGGATTTATTTCATCATGTGAGAAATTTAAAAAATCCATTGTCAGATTTGAAATCAATTTATGTGGTGGTAATTCCTGAATTGAAATAGCAGCATTACTAAAATGTCACATTGTTTTGGGGTCACTCAAAAACCACATTTATGGAAGTGCTTGATAATTGTTTCAGAGAAGTTTGGGGTCACACTGAACTTCATCAATTCATTAGACTCTCTTACATCTGATTATCACAGTTAAAAAAAATAAGGAAGTAAATTGAAAACATGTGTAAGACTTCAATCTACAGATATGCTTATTTAGCATCATAATAGATATTTGTATTAATATGTATATACATAGTAGTAGATTGCAAACGATTTTGAAAAGCATAAGGATCAGTATCTCTAGTTTATCAATGGAGAAACAGAAACAAAAGGCAAATTATCTAATGGTCTTGTTCATATCACATTCATTATATTCTAGTCTAGCAGCAGAAGGAAATAGAGGGAAACAGATAAAAAGCATTTAAAATCAAACATGTTTATTCTGCCAAGCCTTCTCACTGAATCCTTTCCTATTCTGAGCATGCACACTTAGAGATTTGATGGGTTTTTCCCTCATTTTCACTCTGAATTTCCCTCTGGCATGCCTAAGACACCTCCAGAAAAAGACAGATAATGAAGCCGATGTGGTCTAATGAAAGTATTTGTTGTAGTGTTGAACAAATTCTCCAAAATCGCTGAGTTCCAACTAACGCTTCCCCAAGCAGAATGCTCCTTTTCCTCCATTAGCTCCTTGCTGTGTTGCTCCTCGATCAACTCCTCCAAGCTTTTTAGTCTTAATGAAGGAAATTGAGGCTAATGAGTCGAAAGGGCAGCAGTGATTGATTTGTAACGTAATGCCTGACCTGCTGGAGGGCAATCTGGAGAAAAGGCATTGCCAAGAACAGGTGAGGCCGTAAGAAAGAATGGGAAGGTTGTGGTTTGAAGCAATCCAGAAGCAGCAGGTGGGGAGGTTACGCAAAGGTTTTGATCCGCGTGGTTAACAGCACTCAATGCCTGTTGATTCGAAAGGGGCTGGTTTGCTCGGAGAATTTGAAGAAAGAGCCAACTACAAGGAAAGCTTCTTAATTAATACATTAGGCTGAAAGTAATTCAGATAGAAACCTTTAAAGTGCACTTTAAATTTTAGGGGGTTACAAGATGATGTTCTTAGGTGGTTTAGGTACCATTTCGCTTGCAATAGCGTCTCATATCCATTTTCATACTCGTTCATCTTCTCAGTAACGACACCTCAGTGGGAACTATCCTGACACCTCTTTTAAGGACAATTGGGTGAAAACACAACAAAAGGAGCGGCATTACGAGAGGAAGGATGTTAATCCATATACGAGGTTAATTTGCTTTCTTCGTACTTCTTTAAATATCTATTAGTGCAACGCCTGCTGCCGACTGCTCCTATTTTACCTTCAGCAGAGGAACCTGCCCAACAAAGGGAGGTCAGGCTTGGAGGGACGTCCGTGGAGCGTGACGGTGTCCCAGGGACACAGGTATGGAAAGAGCAGAGATTAATTAGGCCATTTCAATGCCTTTCATTGCTAAAGCATAAAATTATAGAAACAGCAAAAAGAGCTTTAGAAAGTTGATAAGAAAACAAAAAACAAAGGGCAAACCCTCAGGTAGAGTGTTTATTATCTTCTGGGAAATGGAGCATTTCTAATTTAGATTGTGACCCAAAGAATGAGAAGGAAGATGATAACATTTCAAGAATGCTCATAGTTAGTGGTTTTTTACTTTTTCCTGCGTAGAATCATTTATGTTGCGGGTTGGCAGATGCCTCAAAACAACTTCATTGACAATGCCCTGAGTTAAGAACTTCCTCAAACGAAACCCAATTTAATTTTTGCAATAGTAAAAATAGCTTTCATTTTTCAAGTGTCCAAATACTAGTTTTGTCGCAATGGGAAGAAAGGTGGCGACCACTCCAGAAAGTCAGATCGCACCGCCCTATCCTTTCACCATTGCTAAATCAGTGCCAATCAGGTTCAACAGATACTGATCTGGGATCATCAGATGTGGAAATCTATTCTTCTTTTGATATTGGTGTGCAGGACTTTCAACCATTGGTAGCATATTAAAGTATCTCAGCGTATTTCTGTCAGCGATATATATATATATATATTTTATGGCTGTATGTTAATTTACAGAAAAGTAAATGCAGGAAAGGTTGAGCTGACCTCCGAAATGATTGACTGTCATGACTGGGAAATGTGTCACGAGGCTGCAAATCTCTAACGGACAAGCATTTTAATTATTTAGATAGAAATGGCAGCTCAGTGCCTGCTCTCCACTGGAACTTAAACTGAAATGTTCCCAGAGTTATCTCACAGCATTATCTGAGACGGGAAAATAACAAAGGAGGGATCAATAAATATGGAGACAGAATCCAGAATTTCAGCTCTAAGCTCAGTATGTTTGGCTCCGTGTTCCATTGTATGACACTGAGGGTACAAATCTGCTTTTTTGTTAAAATCCTTCATTAAACGGTTCTCTAAATATCAAGCAAAAGGAATGCACTGAAGCAGACTCCCGTGTATTTGATGAATAACGTTCCCTTCCTCCTTCTGGTCATTTTCTACAAAAACAATTCACTGTGGAACAAATAAGTTACATCTCCAAGAACTAATAATCATTTTGACCAAAAAAAAGAAGAAATAAACCCATTAAAACCAAAACCAAACAAAGCAAAAGCCACAGATTTCACCACCACCAGCCGGACTAGAAGTCGTTACCTAAATTACAGGTACTTGAATGGATATGACCTTCAAATAAATATGCCAAAATTCAGTGAAAAGTTCAGTTTGCTTACGTGGTTTGTTTTGAAATGAGAATTTTTTAAAGAAGACCTGATATCCAGATGTCAGACACAGTGAATTTTTTTTAATTAGTTCTATTTATTTTTAATCGCAAGTACCATAAATGCAGTTCAGGAAGGACGGATGAAATGTCTGTGATTCTTGAATTGCAGGATCTATGCTGTGAACGCTCACAAATAACAGAAAATTTCAGCATTTTGTTGCTCATCCACACTGAACTGGATTTTTCAGATTGGAGTTTGTTTTGAGACTTCAGAAAATTAATAAGTAAAAGGGATAGGGTTTGGTGCTGTTAGAAATATTATCACATTTTGAGAAATTAAACCAGGGAAAGCATCTTTTCCATTGCTCCTCACATTTCCAGTAAATTGTCTAATAAGACCATTTCTTATGAACCTTTTATCCCGCTTCGGTAGCGTTTTCTCCACTTGATTTCATCTCATCCTCTCATTTTACTGGATCAACCTCCAAATGTAATGATCCTGTTGCCATAAAGCGAAGTATCCTCATAAAGCCGTCTTTTCTCAGTTTAAAATAATTATGTAAGGGTTAATTAATATATCCAGAAATGATATTTTCTATATGATTTATATAACTTTGATCTAAAAAAAAAAAAAACAACAACCCACCAAATAAACAAACACAACCAACCAGACTCTATGTTTGACGTTATTTCAACTTGTGCATTAATATGTGGTATTTTTTTCCCAGAAGAACTTCCCAGCAGTTCCCATATTAACGATGACTTTTCCTAGAGCCATTCGTCAGACTCCTCCCCACAATTTTACAGAATGATTCTCAACCAAATTCGATGTCTATCCTGGATCTGAGCGTGATCAGAAGAGTTATTCTGGTTTTTCTTTTTGGTTTTGCTTGGCTTTGTGCAATTGTATGATATATAGACTTTCCTAACTATTTTTATAGAGCATTAATGGATAATAAAATGCATCACACAAGCATGAGATGACAGCAGATAACTTGAAAATATAGAAACAGGATTCCACTGGAGGCCCCAGAATGACAAAACCTCATCAGAGGGCAAGAAATCGGTCATCAAAGAAACACAAACGCAGGTAAAACCAGTAACGAACTTGTAGATCTTTTCCAACCAAAACGATTCTATGAAAATGAGAACGCTATGAAAGAGACCAAAGAACAAGCCTCCAAAATCTGAAGATCATGCTATGTAGTAAACTCAGACATACCATGGAACTGCAAACCAAGAGCAAGTAAAAGGTTTGCAGTAGCAGATGAACTGAGCTGCGCCCAACAAAGCGGGGAGGAAACACCCACCGTCAAGATGCACCAAAGGACACTGGATGCTGACAACTCATTAAAATCATCAACCTCAGGAGTCAAAGAGTCCCTAAAACGAGGAACAAAACATCAGAGAGAGGGAGAAATGCAGCAGCTCTAACCATCAATAACTTGAACTTCAAGTGTTAGCTCCATCGCAAAGAACAGTTCTTTTGTTTAGACTGTTAAGACTTTAATTAAGCTAACAGTAAATTCTTGACTTTGCATAGGGGGTTTATTCCTTTGGGCCACATAAAGGCTGCTGGCAGTAATGCAACAAACTGGCGGAGGGTTTGAGCAATGTCGCCTGTGAATCGATGCACCAAAGCGTTACCAGATTGGTAGACAATGCGCTGCTGGCGCAGACTGTTCAAACTGAACGCAGCAAATTGGTAGTGGCCATAACATGCAAACTTCCAGGAACCAAATCACGTTCTCCACAGGGGTACCATTGAAGGAGTTACGGCTCCTTCTGTACCTCAGGTAGGAAAGCAACTCCCTATCGTCTCTCTTTCAGAGGCAGATTTACTAATACTGCCCTACGTGCTGTCTCGTCACTGGAAAGACTCCATCCAGTTCTCTCCCAGAAGTACAGAAAGTTCAGAAAGACAATTAATTTACTGTCCATCCAGAATGAAATCCTGACGCCAGCTGACCTCTTTGGTGAATCAGGGTCACCTTTGCCTTTACACGGTGTGGTAATTAGATTATTTGAATTCTAGTCTAATATTAAGCCCAAGCCTTCCTGAGCTGCTTTGGAGTGGACGTGGTGCAAGATGGAGTTAAACTGGGATGTAGTCTTGACTCTTCCTTTCTGTTTTCTCTTGACATGGAGCTACTTCTCCTGCTGCTTTCAACCTACGTCCTTGATATTGTAAGAGCAGCTTATTTCCTTCTGTTCATGCATCCTTTTTCTTCATTATTGCAGAAACCAAAATAAACCACGGGCATGATATATGCCTCATGTTCTTGTTGGGTTGGTTGTTTTTTTTTTTTTGAGATAAGAGTTACAAACAGAAATGTGTAAAGTTCTTAACCATAAAGGACAAACAGCGGTGGAAAATCACTTGTTGACGTGCTGACCTTTACTCGTCGTGATCTGTTAGACGGAACAGGACTTTGGATGCTTTGTATTCTCCTCATTCATTCAGACAATGCCTTGTACCACAAATTACAACACGACTCCTTAGGGGGTGGGGGAACTTCTTCATTTCGCATAGGAAATTATATTTTGCTTATATTCTGAAAGCAAAAGGCACTCTTGTTACAACGCTCTGTAAAATCATTAATTAGCTTGATCAAATAGCTTCTTATTAACTTAATGACCAAGGTTGTTCAGGGGTTTTTTTCCTACATATAATTCTGATACTTTTTTCTGAATCTGAGCTCCCAAAATGCTGATGACCAGCAAGTTCTGCTCCATGTTTGTGTCACATTCTCCTGTTTGCCGCTCATGCCGCTCCTTACCAAGCAATGGGCCTCACTCCGCTCCATCTGGTTTCGCACGGGAGTTCCATTCGCTCCCCACCGGTTTGACAGATCCAAGCGACGAGCGGAGAGGCGACGGGTTGGCCCAGCTCATGGTTCGCTTTCCAGGTTATAAAACGGCTGATCCACGAGTGCCGAGACGGACGGAGATGATCCCTTTGCCCGGTAGCCAATATTGTTCAGTCAAGCAGATGCCAGATTCATATCTCCAAGTGTCTTTGATGTCTCGTGCGTAGTTTTGAGATGGAGAGGCCTGAACTGAACACAGCCATGCTTTTTATAACATTATTATAACAATATCATCTATACCATTTTTCATCCCACTTATTAAGAAGCTCAGCATTGTATCTGATTTTTAATCACGATTTTTAATATCTTCAGAACTATCTCCACAAATGACTGTCTTGATTGCTTCCTGAATATGATCTCTGAACACACACTTAACATCCTGAGTTTTGTATCTGAGATATTTCATCTCAGAAATTTGGAATCTGCAAGTTCTATTTTCTCCTTTGTGAGCACACCAGGCGGCTTTGGGTGAAGCCTTCAGACACTTGATAAGGATCTCAATTACAACCAATGGGAAATACAAACAATTTCCTATTGTCTGGGGACAAGTTAACTCACCGCAAAGGAGCTGCACCTCTTTTCAGGCTGAAGTGTCACTAATTGGTGCACTTCAGCAAGGCCACAGCAAATCCTGAAGATAATTACTGTACAGCGATATTATCTTCAGTAACAACCTCTGGAAATCGTAGCTTTTTACCGTAAGCGCTAAAGTGTGTGGCCTGAGTAGACGCACAGAACGGCTCTATTCTGAGCTGTAAAAATGAGGGTTTTCTTAAAAAATCCCTAAATCACAGAATCACAGAATGTTATGAATTGGAAGGGATCTCAAAAGATCATCAAGCAGGTTCTTAATCTCGAGCAAAGTCCAACTGTGTTCATTTCCACTACTCAGAAAAAAGATTACATTAAAATGACTGAAATTGTGTCTATTTTAAAATATCATTATTATTAATAGGAATAGCAATAATAATATCTTTTTATGCTGATAGATATCCAAGTGGTTTGCTGCCTCAACACTTGCTTACAGAAAGCTTTGCAAATAAGGACTGATGTCTAGAGAGTGGTGAGTCATACGAGAATACTGAAGTTGACAAAAACAAAAGGAATCACCCCAAAAACTAAGTTAGAATTCATTTCAGATGAAAGCTGTATATCTGAAAGCATTGAAAGGTGGTGTCAAAATATACCCCTTCAGGTAGAACAGACAGATTTTTTTTCTTCTTTTTCCCTTCCACTAACTACAGAGTGTTATAGGATACCGGTCATCCACTGGGAAACTATTTATTTAAAAATCATTTAAAAGTGTATTTGGTGTGGGAAAGGTATTTTCTGAGGGTTGATTTTTAAATGGAATGTATCAATATTCAGTCATTAACAGTGTTAATATGAATGAAAGGAGACTCCAGAATCCCAGAATGTCAGGGACTGGAAGGGGCCTGGAAAGCTCATCCAGTGCAATCCCCCCATGGAGCAGGAACACCCAGCTGAGGTTCCACAGGAAGGTGTCCAGGCGGGTTTGAATGTCTGCAGAGAAGGAGACTCCACAACCTCCCTGGGCAGCCTGGATCTTTAAGTTACACAGAATCACAGAATGGACTGGGTTGGAAAAGACCTCAGAGATCATCCAGTCCAACCCTTGGTCCAACTCCAGCCCATTGACCAGATCATGGCACTAAGTGCCATGTCCAATCTCAGTTTAAAAACCTCCAGGGCCAGTGAGTCCAGCACCTCCCTGGGCAGCCATTCCAATGCTGACCACTCTCTCTACACAGAATTGCTTTCTAATCTCCAGCCTAAATTTCCCCTGGCAGAGTTGAAGCCCATGCCCCCTTGTCCTATTGCTGACTGCCTGGGAGAAGAGCCCAATCCCCCCCTGGCTAGAACTGCCCTTCAGGTCGTTCTAGAGAGTGCTGAGCTCAGCTCTAAGCCTCCTCTGCTCCAGACTGAACAAGCCCAGCTCCTTCAGCCTCTCCCCATAGGGCTTGTGTTCAAGTCCCTTCCCCAGTCTTGTTGCTCTTCTCTGGACCCGCTCCAGCACTTCAATCTCTTTCCTGAGCTGAGGGGCCCAGAACTGAACACAATACTCCAGGTGTGGCCTCCCCAGTGCAGAGTACACGGGAAGGATCACTGCCCTTGTCCTGCTGACCACACTGGTTTGGATACAGGACAGAAAAGTTCTTGCTATTCGTAGGGTCATTAACTGCTAAATTAGCGCAAGCTGTCACTTCTTTCTTCCAAAGATCAAAAATGTTTTAATTGCGTGAGATTAACACTCACCCTCCCCCATCTCCCAAAAACCTCACTGTTTCCTTAGCACCCTTTCCACACATAAAAAAATATAAAGATGCAAATGGTATAAGAATTTAGTGTAGTATTCAAGGAAGTACTTTTCAGAACTGTTTCTTTATGATGGATATTTGAATTCTGAATTTCGCTTTGATGGATTCAATTATTTGGAACAGATCACATATTTCACAAGAAAAGAAACAACCCAAAGTAAACAACTGTACCCACTAAACTCCCTAAGACTATCTTGCATGAATAGTCATCTTGGCAATAAACACCATCATTGTTTCGCCCCAGCCATATTCGTCTTTGAGACCATGGGGATGGATCCACATCTTCCTACAAAACTGTTAATGGAGCTCAGGATCGGTAGAATCACCGCAAGTTTCTCTTCCTATAAATTATTTCATGTAAGAGAGGTGAAGTAAGTATGTTGTTGTTGTTGTTGTTGTTGTTTTTCAGGAAGCTTAAAATATGAAGTTGAAACAAAAGTAAAGCAGAAATTACATTTTTCCCATTAAAAACCCCCATACTGAAGCTTGCAATGCAGTTTTCTCTACAAAGTAGATGTACCGAATCAACGTATATCTCTGAATTAATCTTATTTCCATCTGAATTTACTTCCCTAGACATCCTGTGAAGATTTGTTGAGAAACTTACCTTGCCAATGAGCCGGAAGTTTCCAGGCACTGGGTTGACTATATTCAAATCTGGCAAAGATTATATAGTACCTACGGGTGATGTTCAAGCATAGGACAGCCTGAAAATTCATCAGTTAGTCCAAACTGATTCAGCCCATGATTAAGCGACACTATGAATTCAGGTTGGGAAATCTCAAATCCATGGTGAAGGAAAAGGAAAATTATTATGAAATTCTTAGAAACCTGACGTGGTGTGTCTAGGAAATGACAGCAGGCCTTAGAGAGGTCATCTCCCTAAAATAAATGGCTGTTTAAAGGTTGTCAGTCAGTCCTTGAACTCTTACACACAACGAAAAAATCAGTAGTTTATTACCGTCCTCTCGCATTCCAGGAGCGCAACAAGAGCTACAAATGAATGCGGCAAATATCTTGACATCAAACTTTCAATTACAGTTTAAATCTCCATCTCTAGCCTGTCCATGAAACTTTTTCTAGCTAGAAATAGCACACTAATATTCTTCACCACTGTCTCAAGGAGGATGCTGAGATGGGGCAGGTCGAGAGCGGATAACGGGTCTGGACAGAGAATGAGGACAGGAACAGGAGTTTTCTCATGCTGCCTTTTGTGATATTTTTTCCTCTGTCACCAGCACTATTAGTGTTTCACGTGGACTCCATCAGAGGCACACACCATATTTTTCAGTCATGAAACAGCGTAGCACCGAAAGGCTCCAAGCTGGTTCTTGCTAAGTACGAGCATCGAGTGGCAGCTCACACGCTGCGAGGACTACGCTGGAGTTCCCTATTGATCACAAGTTTGGGTATTTCATCTGTGTCTCCTTTATAAATCCTAAAGCTGCAATCCCCAGTTACAGAAGAACTGGAAATACTGCAGGGCTTTATGTTACTTTCTGGGAAAAAAGATGCACTTTCTGGCCGGGCTCCTGCAGAGCCCAACAGCTGCGTTAGAAGCCAACACTGATTAGCACCTCACAGGTTCAGCTCATTAGATGTTTCTTAAAAATTATATCATGAAATGCACTAGTGAAATAATTAAAATAGCATCTTCTGCTTCTCAACACGCAAAAGCAAGCTTGGCGTTAGAAAGAGCTTTTCATTTATTTTCTTTTCATGAGATATATCAGCAGCGCTGTAAAATTTCAGTTTTCCCAGCGACAGGGTCAATGGAATATTCTATCGAAAATCTTGTGAATTCTCTAAAAGTGAGAAGTCATTTTAGAGGGTGAGCTACTGCAGAAATGTCTTCCTGAAAAATAATGCCAGCCTTACGCTCTCTCCAGCTATTGAATTCTTCCATAAGAGATAAGAAAACATAAAGAGAGCGTCACAAAAGCAGTGGTTGCATAGGAAGTTATTGCCAACCGACCCGTTACTGAAACGTGTGTGAAGAAGAGAGTATTACGAAGGAAAGCGAAAAGATTTTCCACACGCTGAGGTAGCCTTGGACGTATATGAATCACCAACATTATTTGCAATTAAACATTCCAAATGAAGCACACATGACATTCAACAGTTATTACAAACCAGCAGATTAATACTTATTCTTTGCACTTAATTGTCCATTCCCACCACATAAACTATTTAGTTGTAAACTCCGTGAAGTGCAATGAGTTCTTCTAGTAGCTTTACTGCGATTCAATTTTAATTTTCTTTTTATGTAGCATCTTTGATACAATGTATCTTGAATTGTGTGCCGGCAAGGTAAAAATAATGAGACCACTTTGCAGAGTTGCATGCCGCTATTCCCATTTTAGAGCAGTAAGGCAAAATGATATATGAACATAAGCTAGAGGTAAAAAGAAAACGAATCTATATTTTAAATCAGAAAAAAAGCAACATTCAGCTCTACTCTATCAACTTTCATCCTCCATTCATTAAATGCTTTTGGAAAGAATAACTCTCAGAAATGCTTGTACTGTTCAGAAATATAAAGGAAGACACTTCATATTTCATGAGCCTAATTGTTTTTTTCCTGGTTTCATTCTGTGCAGGAGACAGCAAGGAAGGCCTGTAGATCAAGAATGAATTCCTAATTTCACCATCTTTCAGGATGTCAGAACATATTTCTTAGAAGGGCTAGAAACTTGGGGGGGTTGTAATTTAGCTGACGATGCAATTATCCATATTGTGTGGTATGACAATGACCTTTGGTGAGGCAGTGCAGGTCATGAAGTCACGTCAAGTAGTCCAGCAGGCCCGAAGCCTTTGAGACCTGTTGCAAGAAACTCGGAGAAAGGGACAGACACACAGAAAGTGCACGGGAAGGACAGACCGCGCCGTTTGAGGTCACCCTTCACATCTCTTCACCATCCTGGGCTGCCGGGGCTAAAGACCGCCTGGAAACGAGAGGGAGGAAACTCAGGAGAATGAACAAGTTTTGTTTGAACGTATCCTGGGGGTGAAAATCATCCTTGTGCAGACAGATTCGAAACTTGCCTAAGTACGAAAGTCCACTTGATTTCAATGAGATTAGAAATCGAGAAGGACATGGAACTGCTGGAGAGAGTCCAGCGCAGCCACCAAGATGCTGAAGGGAGTGGAGCATCTCCCGTGTGAGGAAAGGCTGGGGGAGCTGGGGCTCTGGAGCTGGAGGAGAGGAGACTGAGGGGGGACTCATTCATGGGGATCAATATGGAAAGGGGCAGTGTCAGGAGGATGGAGCCAGGCTCTTCTCGGTCACAACCAATGGTAGGACAAGGGGCAATGGGTGCAAACTGGAACACAGGAGATTCCGCTGAAATATGAGAAGAAACTTCTTCCTGGTGAGGGTGTCAGAGCTGGCCCAGGCTGCCCAGGGGGGTTGTGGAGTCTCCTTCTCTGCAGACATTCAAACCCGCCTGGACACCTTCCTGTGGAACCTCAGCTGGGTGTTCCTGCTCCATGGGGGGATTGCACTGGATGAGCTTTCCAGGGCCCTTCCAATCCCTGACATTCTGGGATATCTAAGATGCCTAAAAACTTGAAAAAAAACCCTTTCCTTTCATCTTTCTGACAAGAATACAATGTGGTTTTTTTCCTTTTTCTGAGGAGCTGATCAGCTTCTACCCAGGCCAACCAACTGTTACTGTCATGTTGGGCCACCAAAATACTGATACTCCTTTAAAAAATAGAGAAGAAAAAGAACATAGAGCAATATCTGTGTTCCAGTGCAGGCTGTAGCTACAACAGGTGTGACTTATCAAGCAACAGATCATAGAGCTGCTTTTATTTACTCTGAGGGCTCCTCACGGTCAGAGAATGGCATCGAGGAAAGAAAGCGTTCAACTGTGTCCGTTTTTAATTGCATACAGTTTCTTAACTAGACTGCTTAGTATCACACATCGCCAAGTCAAAGTTGCAAATGAGCAACAACAAATCAATGAAAGAACCAAACGAATAACATCACCGTGTTAATCAGCTTTCTATGTTGGTAAAACATCAAATGCCTCAACAACTCTGTGTAATTTCTATGCAATATATCTTCCACCTCATCCTCAAAAGCTGGCCGATTCATTCAGTAGTCTGTCCCCCCAAAAAATGTGACATTTGGTAGTCGTTTGCCAAATGACACACTTCAGATCGAAACATATACCCGGCAGAAGGAAAGTCACATCCCTTCTAGGCTGATGGGACAGCAGCTCTTGCACTCAGCAATCTTCCAAAACAGAGGTCACTACTCGCTAACCAGACTTTCATGCCACCTGCCAACCCAATATATGGTTTCCAAGAAACATTCCAGTGTTACGTGGTACTCACCACTTAAATTAAAAAACCCAACCAACCAACCAACCAACCAACCAACCAACCAACCAACCAACCAACTTTTGACTCCTGGCTACAAAATATGGATGTACAGACCTTGTCTGACCCAGGGCTAATTTCAAGTACCTAGTGAACTTCTCAGCCAATATCAGTCTCAAGTAAATTACCTGTGCACGCAAGATTCACCACGGGCTTCCTACCAACCATCTTCTGTCATGAAAAACAAGCGCAGGAATGCTGAAAGGAATAGTATCACCAGAAATGAACATGCAAACCCATGTTGAATCAACATACGTGTTATTCATGAAGACATTGTTACGACTTCCACGTCTTGAGTCAGCTTCAGGAAGATGATGTACATCTGGAAACCTGTAATACTGATAGACTGAAGAACTTGATATGAAACATTCAACGGGCATTTTAGTAAATTCTGACTTAAAATCCTCCTGCTGTGGGAAGGGGTGTGGAAGCACAGACTCATTTATCCATTCCGGTGTGCTGCCCTGATAGAATAAAAAGATGCTGAAAAGCAAACTGGCACATGATATGGCCTCTTCTAACCCAAAGAACCTCAACATAGTCATTGTTGAATACGACGGGGTCGCTGCTGAGCTATGAGCAAATATAAACTAAAAAGTGATGAGGTTGCTTTTGTGTGACCATAATCACAAATGGAAAGCACGCCTTTTCATTTAGAGATATTTTTTTCTGTGACGGTGAGAGCTTCATATTAAAGACAAACAGTCAAAATTATCTTCAAGAGAGAGATGAGAAAAGGTCAGTTGTTAATGCTGTGGCCATGTGGCAATCTCACAAGTATTTATTCACCCTACTATTCGTAAGAATAACTTTTCCTGCCTTAATAAGAGTCAAGATTGTGACTGAAAAAATGGTGTATATTAAAATGGGTGCTACTCTTCAGTGTAGGTAGTATTTTTTTCCTTTGCGCAAAAAATATCATACAGCTATGATGACAGCAAACTTTTGGAGACTGAAACCTACTGAGAAATGAAGGAGAAAATGTTTTTTTCAGTAGTGGAAATTTTCATTCTTTAGTAAATCTTGTAATTTCTGATAGAATTACTCATAAGTGGTGTGTTCTTTAAGTTTCATTGAGCAGATATTGGGTTTTTGTATACTCAGAAGAGATCCGGGCTGTTGAGTAAAGTGAAGAGTTTAATATGACTATTCCATCTGTATGACTATAAGCCTCTCATTTCTGCCAGATCAGAGCAGCCTTTGCTTTCTTTGTCCATGTTTCATACCGACACAAAACATCCTTGCAGAAGATCCGTCCCTATTCCAACTCAGTTTCGTGCCTCTTGTGCTTCACATGCTCCTTGTGGAGGCAACGTGCCGCCTCTGGGGATGGATTTCTGAGCAACAGTCGCTGACCGCAATAGAACTGTGCGTAGTGGGAAATGGAAGTGGAATCCAATACCTTATGATTGGATTATCATTATTTCATTTATTTTGGCTCTGTTGCTGCACGAGAGTTCCCACTGACGGCACTTACAGTAGATTTTGGCTCAGAACTGGTACCTGGGAACAAGCCGTATCCGACTCCCCATTTCCGAACACAATCCACGTCAATAGAGTGACGCTGTCAGAAGGCAAAGCCATCAGTCCTGTCACTCCGGTTGTAACCCGATTAACCCTCAGGCTTTCTTGGTGGTTTGGAATCCTGTTTTGGGGGGTTGGTTTTATTTTTTAAAATGTATTCTGAATGCCCTGAGCATTATCGGTTCTGCTGCTGTTATTGTTGTTACTCTGAGACGTTTTTCCCAGGAGCTTTCTTAGGACCTTAGCTCTACGGTGCCAACAGTGTGCAAATATAGACCCAAAATACACTTGCGTTTCTGAACGCCTCCTTAAAGAACGTGTTTTATTCTTCTCTCTTCTTATTTTCACTAATTTTTGACTAACGGTGATTTTTTAAACATTTTCATGGCTCCATGTCATTTCAGGCATGAGGATTTTCACCCGGGGCTGCAAGAACTGTCCTTTTGATCTCATTACCATACAAAACACACCAGTGACCACAGGGACTGCAGGTTATTGTCTGTGTTTGAAAAATCTGCTGCGAGATGCATGGCCATCGGTCGTTTTTTTTTGTTCTTCAGAACGATTCCGCTTTGTATACTACAGAGCCTTAAAAAGAGTTTTGCACAAGGGAAGCGCTCAGTATAACATCAAAACAAAGTGCACTCAGGTTGGTTCTAGGATGCTATTAAAAGGCTGGAAAAATATTAAGATCAATATTAAGATCAATATTCATATTAAAGTCTCCTGGTTGTTGTGTAACTTCTGAGTGTGTGTCTGTCCAGACACTGGACAGTCTACTTAGAATAAACCATTGCCCACTCTTGACAAGTTGGGCTGAATCAGACAGAAATGGTGAGAAAACTGATCAGAGACTTTGCACTGGCAGAGAATTCTGATGCTTTGAAGCATTATTGTTATGTCAGCCACCAGTCGGTCTTTATTTTCCAGCCGACAGTGTATTTTGTTGATGCCGATGACAAATCGTGGTGACACCAGTGTGAAGTTTAGGTTTACCTGATGAAATGCAGAATATATCAAGGTAACATTTGTCCATGAAAGCAAAACATACATTGTTAGAATGCTCAGATTAAGCAGCACCAGCAAACCAAACAAAAACAAGACAAGAACGTTTCCATTCCTGGAACTGAAGTACAATTATTCCACACCTGTGATCAACTTCAGTGAAATATTACTCCATCTTGCTGAATTTTTCATGACTGGTTTTTGGCTGGCGATTTCTTCTGACGCACGCCATCTACAAACAGGGAGGGGAAGCAAATCAATACTCCCGCTAATCTGAGTTTCTGAAGGCGGTTTGTTTCTTCCACGTCATTTCCATTTTCTCTGGACAATGCATGCAGCGGATCAGCATAACAAAAGTAATTTAAAATCCGTAACAAGAAGAAAGGGAACATTTTGCAACCAGGATTTTTTCTTGGACTGAAAGAAGCGCTACCTTTGCTACTGCAGGATCTGCACAGTTTCCAGTTTGTTTCATATGAATATGCAGATTAAAGTCATCTAGAAAAGCATGACAGCGGTAGTGACACCGCGTACGACGATAACCCACAAAGCATGTTAATGTCTTCCCTCTATTTTTAATTCCATCCAGCCGCGAGCCGTCCGCTGTTCAGTGCAAGATTAATGAATCACACTCTAATTGCTTTTCACACGTCAAACTCCACTCTGAGTCTTCAGGTTTCAAGAACCTAATGTCAAAACACTTTGGCTAAATTGCAGGAAGCAAACTCCATCAAATGTGGTGATGCATTAGGAATAATATTAATTACATACTTTCTGAAGATTTCAATCTGTTCTGCAGTTTGAGTAGACACTCAGCCTTTAGTCTGAACAACGTAAATTGATCCAGCCTTGAGAAGGAGGCGCGCCAGCATAACAGTAGCGCTGCCCTGTCTGCAATCAGTGCCATCAGCTTCTAATTGTCAAATATGTTCACTTTTTCCATTAATCACTTTTGTCCAACAGACAGGCTGCTGCCATGCGGTTGATCAAACTTGGCACATTGGGTCCCTGTATGTACAGTGCCTTGGGGAGCTTTTTTGGGGAAGTTGGATGAAATTCACAGAATGGCAGAATGTCAGGGGTTGGAAGGGCCTGGAAAGCTCATCCAGTGCAATCCCCCCATGGAGCAGGAACACCCAGCTGAGGTTCCACAGGAAGGTGTCCAGGCGGGTTTGAATGTCTGCAGAGAAGGAGACTGCACAACCTCCCTGGGCAGCCTGGGCCAGGCTCTGACACCCTCACCCCAAACAAGTTTCTTCTCATATTCAAGTGGAACCTCCTGTGTTCCAGTTTGTACCCATTGCCCCTTGTCCTATCATTGGTTGTCACCCAGAAGAGCCTGGCTCCATCCTCCTGACACTGCCCCTTTCCATATTGATCCCCATGAATGAGTCCCCCCTCAGTCTCCTCTTCTCCAGCTCCAGAGCCCCAGCTCCCTCAGCCTTTCCTCACACGGGAGATGCTCCACTCCCTTCAGCATCTTGGTGGCTGCGCTGGACTCTCTGCAGCAGTTCCCTGTCCTTCTGGAGCTGAGGGGCCACAACTGGACACAATATTCCAGGTGTGGTCTCACCGGGGCAGAGCAGAGGGGCAGGAGAACCTCTCTGACCTACTGACCACCCCCTTCTAACCCACCCCAGGTACCATTGGCCTTCCTGGCCACAAGGGCCCAGTGCTGGCTCATGGTCACCCTGCTGTCCCCAGGACCCTCAGGTCCCTTTCCCCTACACTGCTCTCTAATAGGTCATTCCCCAACTTACACTGGAACCTGGGGTTGTTCCTGCCCAGATTCAAGACTCTACACTTGCCCTTGTTCTATTTCATTAAATTTCTCCCTGCCCAACTCTCCAGCCTGTCCAGCTCTCTGATGGCAGCACAGCTTCCAGTGTCAGCCACTCCTCCCAGCTTGGTGTCATCAGTAAACTTGCTGACTGTATTCCCTCATCCAAATCATTGATGAATATATTGAATAATATGATTTTGCTGCTGCTAATTTGAAAAAGTTTCTTCTGTCCCTACTCCACAGTGACCACAAGGCACGGCAGGAAGGAGGACACCAGGTTGTGGAGTCTCCTTCCCTGGAGACATTCAAAGCCCGCCTGGACACCTTCCTGTGCGACCTCTCCTAGGCGTTCCTGCTCCAGCAGGGGGATTGGACTGGATGATCTTTTGAGGTCCCTTCCAATCCCAAACATACTGTGATACTGTGTGATACTGTGACATCAACACAGGGTTTGAGGCTTTGCAGACAATAGCCAAACTTTGAATCAAATCAGCTTTTTAGATGCTTTGCTCACTGCATGGCCTAAATGCAAGGCCGAGCTGTCTGCCCCATGCGCACAGACCCTTCCCTGTCACTTGTGCCATTTTATCTGCACCTGGAATACAGCCACAGGCTTTACAAATACAAAATAGGAGGCCAATAAGGTGGAGGTGTTATTTTAAAACACTTTTCCAATTCCGTGGATGTGACCGTATAGCACAGCCGCATTCTAGTGGTTGCATTTTATCTTATAAGTAAATGCTATAGAAGTGACATAAATATGAAAAAGTGATTGCTAGTTTCTACTGTATCGATTATATTAATTTGACCAGAAGACTCTGGAGAGGGAATTGCACTGCCTAATCATGAATAACTTATTCATTCTTGCTAGAGCCTAGAATCAGACAAGTCCCTTAAAGAGCTCCTAATAAATGGAGCTCAGGCCTCCAGAGGCTCATTCCTGCCCAGGAGTTTGAAAATAACTATCTTCAACTGAATTAAAAATTTCTCTAAATACATCATGACATTCCAAAATACTGAGTTAGTTCAGATATGCTTCTAGATTTACATGGCCCTGAATAACTCTTTTTGTCTAAAGGGTTTTCTAAGCTTGTAATTTCTGCCTCAGAGCCATTCGAGCATTAGGACTATTTTTTCTGTAGAAATTGCCGTGTTGCAACGGGCCCGGCTGTGTCAGGGCAAACCAGATACAGAGGAGACACCTGGAATATTGTGTCCAGTTGTGGCCCCTCAGCTCCAGAAGGACAGGGAACTGCTGCAGAGAGTCCAGCGCAGCCACCAAGATGCTGAAGGGAGTGGAGCATCTCCCGTGTGAGGAAAGGCTGAGGGAGCTGGGGCTCTGGAGCTGGAGAAGAGGAGACTGAGGGGGGACTCATTCATGGGGATCAATATGGAAAGGGGCAGTGTCAGGAGGATGGAGCCAGGCTCTTCTCGGTGACAACCAATGATAGGACAAGGGGCAATAGGTACAAACTGGAACACAGGAGGTTCCACTTAAATTTGAGAAGAAACTTCTTCCCGGTGAGGGTGTCAGAGCCTGGCCCAGGCTGCCCAGGGAGGTTGTGGAGTCTCCTTCTCTGCAGACATTCAAACCCGCCTGGACACCTTCCTGTGGAACCTGATCTGGGTGTTCCTGCTCCATGGGGGGATTGACCTGGATGAGCTTTCCAGGTCCCTTCCAACCCCTGACATTCTGCCATTCTGTGTGAGACAGGGCCTGGTGGCAACCTCCAGAAACAGTCCCTGTCCCCCTTTCAAAGACAATCAAATTACAATGAAAATGAGTGAAAATTGCGCAGGTAATAACATCATTTGTCTGGAAACCAAGGGCTTGTGGCAGAGGAGTGTGTGAGCATGTGTGGTGCTAGAAGCACCGCAGTTTTCACGAGAAGACATACTAGCTGAGTGTAGGGTCCCAGATTTCTTTTCAGGCTTTCTAGGGCAATTTTCCAGTGAGAGGGTCAGCTGCTCGGATCTGCCAAGTACAATCCCGTCCCGTCAACACGCAATCACCCTTCGCTTCTCTCCTTGTCACACTGAGTGCAAGAAGGGGCTGTCAGAAGGCGAATCAAATAAAAAAGCCCCTTCAGTCTGGCACCACACTAAGCAGACAGTGTCTTGGGCTCCACTTTGCGGGGTGCCGCCATTTTGTGACAGAGAGCAGCCGTTTGGTTACCAGCTGGCGGCCATTTCGTGACGCTGTCACAACCGGGCACTGGCAGGCAGCTCTGTCATCCCCAAAAAGGCCCAACACACCCTGCCAAAGGTGATTTACAAAGGTGACATAAGAACAGGGAACAGTTTGCGGGTCTGCTAGTGTTGTGGTTTAACCCGAGCTGGCAACACAACCACGACAGCCGCTCACTCACCCCCTTCCCACACCCTAAACAGGAAGGAATCGAAAGGGAAGGGAGAAACTTGGATTGAGACAAACACAGTTTAATAACAAAATACTAATGGACTACTAGTAAATATATATATAAAATAGAAATAAAAGGTACTCAAGGCAATTCCTCACCAAGTCTCCCAAACAGAACTGCCCTGACTGCAACAAAAAGAGCAAAGAAAGCCAAAGTGAGAGAAAGCACAGGATCCCAACGCTTCTTAAATCCGAACCTGATGCCAGCGGGCTGGAACACTCTCATGGGTCAGTCTGGGTGTCAGTCCAGCTCTGTCCGTCCATCCCCTTCCTCACTGCCTCATACCTGTAGGCAGATCTCGGAGTGTCCTTGGCTCTCAGGCCAGAGCAATTAAAACATTCACTCTGTGCTGGGTGTTACCTCTCGTTCTCAAACAAAGTCCAAGCAATGACCGTGACAGTTATGAAAAAGAAAGAAAGAAAATTACCCCATTTCTAGTAAACCAGCACAACTAGGAAGCCCTTCTGCTCATGGATTCCTTTGGACTGGGAAAAAACCTGCCACAAAATGGCATCCAAAACAAGATGGCGCCGCCTGTGTAGGCAGGGAAGGGCTGTGTTGTTCCCTGTGAGCTAACCGAGCTTGCTGTAAGCAGAAGCAGGTTTATAGCTTCTTTTTTTAACGTTTAAAACCTGTATTTATTTGGAACCCAGCCAAGCTCAGCTGTGGACAGAGTGTTTCTGAGGTGACTGTGGGACTTCCAGGGCGAGAGTCGCTGAGTCTCGGCTCTGGGAGGTGTTTATAGAGCAGAAGGAACCGAATCGGAGCTCGCTCTTACACCTGCTGCCTGCTGCAGCTTCCCTGCTAATAGCAGCGAGGTAGCACTCCTAGACGGAATATATTTTATATAAATGTAGCTTGAAATAACCATCTAACTGGGCACGTAGCTGCCTTCAGTGAAGCACCATAACTCTACCCCTTTATTCTTGTAGATCTACTCAGACAAATGACTTCTCATCTCTGATTTTGCCTTTTTTTTTTTTCCCCTATTGTTTCATCTAGCTGAAGAAAATGCATACTGAATATCATGAATCATCTAGAAGTATAGGGTTGTGTGATTATTAATTTACTCTCTGGTTCATGTTCCTTAGTAAGCTGGATTGGCTGAAAACTTAAGCTGTAGAGTTGTGCTCATATTTATCAAAAGCAACTACAAACTACACTGAACACCTGTGAGATAAGGTCCAGTTCACGCTTTGCTGGGAAGAATGGAATCAACTGGGGAAAAAATAACGACTTCAAGGCCAACAAGAAGACATTACAAACGGGACTTGTTTTGCACTTTTCTGAGAAGAAAAGGGTTTATTCAGACAAAACAGCACCTGCAAGGCCATGGGCCATAAACAGTGTCTACAGCTGAACAAAACAAAGGCAAGAGCAGTGAAAAGGATTCAGAGAGGAGCAAGAAGCCCCCACAGTGAAATGTTGTTATTGGACCGAATCATGGTGTGAATGGTTTGTAAAGATATAAAAATCGATGGTTTCCTGTGCTTAGCTGGACCTCTGGCTACCCAGCTTAAAATACATTAAAATACAGAGATTTCCACAGTGCAAGTTCGAAAACTGAAATTCAGATACTCCCGAGTTCATTCGAGGGGACAATGCCTGCAAGAATCCAATCACAACCTGAGGGGTGAGCTCAAAATCATCAAAAAGGGTCCACAAACCCTGCCAAAGGTGATTTCTGAAGGTGACATGAGAGCAGTGAAATAGTCGCGGGTGTGCTGGGAAGCCTTTCTGCTCCGAAAATGATCTTACCTCTTTCTCACTGACCCTTTTCCAGCACTGCCAGCAATAAGGGGCGTCACTCAAGCTCCATTTTCTACTCAGCGGTGCCTGGGGAAGGAAGCCGAGCTACTAATAATGTTCGTATTGTGTTTTTCACGCAGTGATGTTTAGGTGTTAGGGGCAATTCTGTATTTGTAATCCATACATGGTAGTAAGAATAGGAAATCAGTATATATGGAGTACATTCAGAAATGGAAATAATGAAGTTCTCTTCTTCTGGATGTCATTCAGTGCCAGACTCAGCAACTTATTTTTGAGCCCTCTCGTGAATGAGAGTAGATTTGAAACCTGTTAAGAAAGCATTTTGGTGATGCACTAAATCCACTTCTGTTAACTGTGGAGACAACAACCTGTGACCCATCCTAAGCTGCTGCATGATTTTTGGTGATCACAGCGATCGCTGGGTTCATCACACCACATCACTGATTCTTGTACCACAGTATAGTGATTTATCACAGAAGCACCATCATTCTCGATCAATCCGTCTGACAGGGTTTTAAGCAACAACAATGTCTTCTAATAGCAATTGCTTTTAGGGTAATAATGCAGAAGGAATGACAAATACATTTGGAGGAAGCAAAGGCTGTAAGGTTCAACAGCCATTTAAAATACGAGACGTATTACAAAGTTCATTAGATCAATAAGGCCAATATTAATGGATTCATTTTCCTCTGTGGCATTTGATGCCTGCTTGCACAGAAACAACAGTGCAGATTTATGCGGTGAGGGGCAATCAGATTTCTTCTCTGATATATGAATTAATATGAACTCCTAGTGATAATCCGTGCTATGATATCCCTGTATCCGCTTTCCCCTTATTATCAAATAAGCATTCAGAAACAATACTTTAACAAAATTTGATACACTGCATATATGTATGCCTTAGATATGACACATATACACAAAATATGTACATATAATATATATACATGATCACTATTGGTCTATGGACCACACTCCAAAAACCGGTGGACTTAAATATAAATCTGCGAAGACTGATACTGCCCAAGAAGCATAAGATTGAGGGTTCTAACTCATACCATTATTTATTAGCAATTGTACAAATGATAACTAGGTCTTTTTTAAAAGCCCACACTGGAGGCTCCATTACCATTTATTTACAACGGTCCTTTATAAATCATTCATCTGGAGATTTCTCTCCCATGTGTCGTGAAAACATTTCTGTAAAATCCTCTTAATGGAGTCTACGAATCAACGTGCAATAAGTGTCACGGCTTGAATCAATGGCTTAAGAACCAAGAAGCCCATTTTATAGGCAGGTGTCAAAATTGCGGACTGAATTAGAAACTTTAATCTGTGGCAGTCAGTAAAATTTATGCTCCCAAGAGATGGTTTGAAAGTCCCACCTTCTTCCCCCGTTATGCATATGCGGTTCTGTCGGGATCTAAAAGGATGGCCATGGGAATGAGGATTCTTTAGTCTAAAATTAGAAGACTGAACTGATATATGATAAAATTAACCAGTCTGCAAATGCTTGAAAGCCAACTGAAAAAAAAAGAGATTAAAAAAGGAGGAATTTCCAGCATTATGGTGCTTAAAATGTGGAAAAGGGATGCAGACGTTGGATCATTGGGAACACTTTTTAATATGATAGTGAAGACTGAAATACTGAAACAAGTTATATGGAAGCCTATGAAATCTTTGTTACCGGTTTTTAGGTTCAAGCCAGCCAAACAATGTAAAGAATTATTACACTGCAACAGATTCTTCCCTGTCTCAAAGAAAAAACCCAGCCAACCAACCAACCAACAAAACCAAACAACCCAAAAAAAACTCTCAAAGTCTGTCACAGAAGCAATTTTAAATGATTTTTATTACACTGACAATGGGGAGGATTCAGTTGCTGCTGTGACTCATGTCTGTGACACTGTGTTGGGTGCCCTGGACCCCCAGTCAAACCAGAGCAGCGTGTTCAGGCTCCACAGGAGGGAAAGGCCAGAGCTGCAGCGGGGCCCAGAACTTTCCTTTTGGGAAACCCCCAAGGTAGCAGAACAGACACTGAACCCCGATGAGCTGTGGGCGCAGGGGGTGTCATGCAGACCTGTCCTGTGTGTGCGATTTGATTACAAACAACCACTTTATTCCATAAATCTGACAGCCTGGGGGAGCTGCTGTGAGCTCTGCTGCATGACCGGCTGTATGGCCGTGGTCTCTTACTGCTCAGGTCACGGGATGAGCACAGTTTAAGTTTCATATCGATCATTTATCTGAAGGAAATGCACACTAAACATAATGAATCATCTAGAAGTATAAGTTGTGTGATTTTTAAGATACTCCCTGCTTCATGTTCCTTAGTAAGCTGGACTGGTTGAAAACTTAAGCTGTAGAGTTCTGCTCATATTTACCAAAAGCAACTACAAACTACACTGAACACGTGTGAGATAAGGTCCAGTTCACGCTTCGCTGGGAAGAATGGAATCAACTGGGGAAAAATAATGACTTCAAGGCCAACGAGAAGACATTACAGACATCTGCAAAATGGGGCCTGTTTTGCACTTTTCTGGGAAGAAAAGGATTTATTCAGACAGAACAGCACCTGCGAGGCCATGGGCCATGAACAGTGTCTACAGCTGAACAAAACAAAGGCCCATGTGAGAGCAGTGAAAAGGATCCGGAGAGGAGCAAGGAGCCCCCACAGCGCAGTGTTGCTGTTGGGCTGAATCACGGTGTGAATGGTCTGTAGGTACAAAAGTCTGTGGTTTCTGTGCTCAGGTTGGGCCTCTGCGCAGGCACCAGCTTGAGCCAGCCCTGCTGCTGCTCTGCTCCATTACATTTATTGATCTCTGAGGATTTTGTCTCCGGACAGTCTGCCCTGCACACGTTATCAGGCCTCCCTGAGAGTTTGCGTTCGGAGCTCTAAATCCAGACTGGAGAGAACGGGTGTCAGGGAGGGAAGGCCTGGAAGTTCCTCTGTGAGCTGGAGAGCAGGGCAGCAGCGCTCGGCTTGCACTGACATCACACAGGGAACCCGCCACCAAAATCTCTAAAGTTGTACTTCTCTTTGAGAAATCCAAATATTGTTCTGCAGCGAGCAGAACCCTAAATTAACCCCTTGCAACAAATACCCAACAGCTTCTGAAATACCGACACCCTATCACCAGCACCTACTTTGGAGTCCGTTTTGGCCTCCTTCTGGACCTACTTGAAGGGTGTTTTTCCCTCCATGTCATATCTCGTCAGTCAGCCCCTGAGAAAATGGGAGTTTGGCAACCATAGGATGTATTTAACACCTCAGGCAGGTTTGGGAAGCAGATTAGTCAGGTGAAATGGTAAGAACCAGAAAGGAAGTGTAGGCAGAGGTAAGAGTATTTCAATGTTAATGAAGAAGGTAAAATCCAAGACACAACCTTACTGGTGAAAATCGCTCCCCTAAACCAAAAATTCAGTGATCCCATCATCGTTAATCCGACATCATGAGTTACAGCCCCATTATCTCCTCTGAACGACAAGTGTTTGGTGAAATAGAAGGGACGTCACCTTGGTGCTCACCCACGGAGATGCCACGCGGATGACAAACCTCAAACCGCGCTGCGGCTCCGCAGATTTATTACGGTTGCCAGCGGTCTCTTAATTGTTGCCGTGCTCTCCCATCAATTCAGTGTCACACGTCACTCTCTGGATGTTAAATAGAAGGATTTTCTTAATATTGGCTTTCAAGCTTTTGGCTTGAAATTCCTCCTTAGCTCCAATAATTTAATGTAGCATTTCACATGCCCCAGTTTATGCTCTTTTTACTGTCTGCATTAATTTTACTATTTTGCTTTTTTTTTTAAGTAATTGCAAAATATTAATTGCTGAAATATTTCATCACTTTTTTTGCCAAGAATTTATTCTCATTTCCTTTTTAAACAGTGAAATGGGAATGCTATGTACAGGAAAATGATTTCTGATGTATAAAAGAACTAACCTTTAACTTGCTACAAAACCCGCACTCTTTTTTTAGAGGAGTCCATCATAACTGCCTGAATGGCGAATTAAGAACTCAGACAATGAAAACGGAGAGCACTGTGTATATATGCAAAAAGCTCTCTGAGGAGCTGTAAAAATCCATTGCCATTGAGTGTCATTTGATCATGAAAACATTAAAGCAATTAGATGCCACTCGGAATTGCACAAAACCGGATGCGGGTGTAATTTAACACACGGCTCGTTTAATTCCTCCATAACTTCCATTGATGTTTATTAAAGGCACTTTCAAGTACAGAGAGCGATAATGTCTCTGGAATCTGTAACGTTGGCTGTTGGTGGCTGTCTAGGAAAATCCTCCTAGGGTATTGCTTGAAATAGTTTGTTCTTGGGCCTGTAGCCATTGAAGAGAGAGGAGAAGGAGGAGTCCTGCGGAGTTGCTGGACATCACTCTGGTTTTAATAAGCACAGCAGGGCAGCGAGAAGCAAGGCCGAGGTTTTGTTAAGCTGCCCTTGGCTTCTTGCAGTCCCAAGCTTCGCAGGGACTGAAAGGTGCAAAGAAAACCCTTTAAGACCTCAGAAAGGACAAAACACGCAAGCTTCTATATCCCAATATTGCCGTGTTTATTCTTCTTTTCGTTATTTCTATCAAATAAAAAATCCTATGATAAATAAACATTATTCCATAGGTTTCTGAGGAAGGTTTAACTTCATAACGTCTGAAATAACAGCTTACAGTTACTCTACACTGCCTTATTTTTATTTTTCAAGAAAACAGACATTTTCCAGTGATACTTTATTCCTGGGCATCCTCGACAGTCCATTATTTCCATATTCAGGATAATTGTTTGGATCTGTGAAATCTCGGAAATGAGTTTGAAGCTGAAGGGGTAAAAAATAAGTGATAGTATTTTTACTCCAGCTCTTTAGAAAAACACATGGTATTTTCTCTGGACTATTTCTTACTCATTAATTAAAGCTGACACTTCCAAAGCCAGTGTTAAATTTAACTGTGATTTAAGAACACATCTGTTAAGCTCATCTAAATTAAGGTGACTAGACACCAAACCAGATGCTACTGCTAACAGAAAATTAAGTTTACAACTACACATCACTTACAGAGTGTCATCCTTCCACAGAAATGTTCACATTTGTGGATGGAAAAACCCTTAACCCTCAAAACAACATTTTTGAATCTAACACCAAGAGATCTTTCTATCAGCTTCTGAGTTTCTGGTTTTCATGTGGTGTGATTTTGGTTTTTTTTTTAATAGAAACCAAGTATTATCTACACAGACACAATAATAGGTCCAGATAAAATAATTAACCAGTGGTTAGGCTCAGATTATGCAATGGTGGAACAAAAATCTATAGATACAGGATATGGAACATGTACATTGTGATTTTACCTTTAGAGAAGTGTTACCAAGCTGGACTTAACACAATCAGCTCCCAGCTTGTTCAGCACTAATTCAGCAGTTTTCATTATGGTCAATTAGTATCTGCACCATCACCAAGAATAGTTTTAGGACTCAAAATATTTACCTGGGATTTTTTAACAGTGTGGGTTTTTTTTTTTTTTTTTTCAGAAAATAGGAATGCTACACAAGCCTTCGTTTGGTTTTATTTCACAGAATCCCAGAGTGTCAGGAGTTGGAGGGCCCTGGAAAGCTCATCCAGGTCAATCCCCCCATGGAGCAGGAACACCCAGCTGAGGTTCCACAGGAAGGTGTCCAGGCGGGTTTGAATGTCTGCAGAGAAGGAGACTCCACAACCTCCCTGGGCAGCCTGGGCCAGGCTCTGACACCCTCACCGGGAAGAAGTTTCTTCTCAGATTCAAGTGGAACCTCCTGTGTTCCAGTTTGAACCCATTGCCCCTTGTCCTGTCACTGGTTGTCACCGAGAAGAGCCTGGCTCCATCCTCCTGACACTGCCCCTTTCCATATTGATCCCCATGAATGAGTCCCCCCTCAGTCTCCTCTTCTCCAGCTCCAGAGCCCCAGCTCCCTCAGCCTTTCCTCACACGGGAGATGCTCCACTCCCTCCAGCATCTTGGTGGCTGCGCTGGACTCTCTCCAGCAGTTCCCTGTCCTTCTGGAACTGAGGGGCCACAACTGGACACAATATTCCAGGTGTGGTCTCCCCAGGGCAGAGCAGAGGGGCAGGAGAACCTCTCTGACCTACTGACCACCCCCTTCTAACCCACCCCAGGTACCATTGGCCTTCCTGGCCACAAGGGCCCAGTGCTGGCTCATGGTCACCCTGCTGTCCCCAGGACCCCCAGGTCCCTTTCCCCTGCACTGCTCTGTATTTGGCTGGTTGGTTTGGTTATTTATTTTATTTTATTTAGTTTTCCTGTCATAAAAGTATTTGAAGAGGGATGGGGAGAGAAAGGGGTTTAAGGTTCTGTTTTGGGGGTTGGTTTTGTGATTTTTGTGTGTTCCATCACCCAGGAAACAACTCTAAAAGGCACCGGAATTGTTTTCCAGGTTGATAACCCCGTGAGCTGCGCAGAAATCTAATACATGGCAACGCAACCGATATTTGCGGCGGTGCTCGTTTCTAGGCACGCTCTAACTTCTATAAACCTCCTTAGGAAATGAATCGTGGTGCAGTGCGGGTCTAATTTTAGCAGAGTCGAGGAAAAACAATAGTCCATTTGCTTTAGAACCGTGCTGGGTGAAAGCAAGGAGTCATTTATGTTGAAATTGTTATAGAAGTACTTTTATGGTGAAAAAAAATAAATCAAAGCAAGACTGGAAAAATAAAATCTCTACCTATACACTGATGGTTGTTTTGGTTTTTTAATCAGCCTAGTTTCACATGTATATGTTGTACATGGAATTAAAAACAAATAAAGGAATGCAGAGGACAGAGGTAGCTCCTTCTCGCTAATTAAGCTTCCAATCAAGAAGGCAATGGGCACAGGCACAGAAGTGCCATTAGCACCGCTCTGTATCCAGAGCCCCCAGCAGCAGCTGCCACCAGCCAAAATCCTTCTGATAACGCGCTCCTACACCCCAGTGGTAACAAAGGGACATGTCTTTGAGCAAACCTCCTTCTTTTCCATCAGAATGAGCAAATACATGGGTGAAACGGTCTGGTGAGCAGAGTCGGACTTGGGATTTTTCCTTAAAAATCTCATTAACCCGACAGGAATGTTTGCAAATGCTCTAGAATTTCGATATGAGGACGCCACTCAGAACTGAGGTTTGTGCTGTGAAAAATATGTAAATCCCTTCGTTACAAAGCAAATCTCAATATGAAAAAGGGCAAGTGTTCCGTGTTAGAGAGGGTTATAACAGTTCAGTTGCTCTCCTAATTAATGAGTGTGGTGGCTAAACGCCATCACACCGGTTTAGATGTCCGAGGGCCTAATTCAAATCCCACTGAAAACAGCCAGGATCAGATCATTCAATTAACTCCAGTGGCCTTTGGACTGGACTTAAGACTCTACTTGGAATGAGATTAAGTTCTCCATGGAGAGACTGAGCGACTCCCGTTGAGTTGGGCACCTTCTTACTAAAGCTGGGAAGCCAAAGAGAGACTCGGAGAGCTCGTCTTTATTGCACTTTACATCAAATTGGGAATTTTAAAGCATGCTCGGAGATTTTGTCACCTAACCACAATCATGGCCTTTGAAACCCTTGAGGAAATTGTTCAAGTGAAAAAATAAAAATCACCTTCTTAAGATTAAACAAATTGAAGATTATTATAGACACAACCCATAAAACAACACATATGGTTTCGTATTCAATTTTTGCCTCTTTTTTATGTAGCACCCTGGGAAAAAATTTCCGAGAGGGTTTTTTCTGTGGTTCTAGTATTATGCAGGATGATAATATTACAACTTAATTGTTACAATTCAACTAAAGTTGAAGTATGTTTTTCCATACCTTTAATGCTTGGTTGTAGTTCTGCAGGTAGTCCCAAAAAGGACACGACTGCTGTGATTTTCAGAGTATGAGAAAATACATCCACGATGCACATTTCCAAAAGGCAGCGGTAGAGCCATTGACAGACACGATTATTGTGCCCTCTAGAAACATTCAGCATGACGGATGATGATAATTTCCTCATAAGTCATGTCTAAATCATGAAAAATGCAACGGAACCTCATTTTATTAATACGATCTTATCGGCGCTAATGGAGGAGGTAGAATGTGGGTCTGCACTGTTTGTCCGACTGACTTTCGTGATAGAATTTTCTGGAATTGGCCATCGTGCGTGTGCAGAACAATAAGATCTCATTTGAGATCAGCAGCACCATGTCTTTGCCTCTCCTGAGCTGCCGTGTCAGTTCTGCTGCTCCGGGATGCCAGACAGCAGAGCAGAGCAGAGCCTGCTATTCCAGAACAACTTCAAACATAGAAGTGGAGGGTTTTTGTTCATCAGGACTAGAGGAATAAAAGAAAATATAAAAAAAAATAGAACATTTTAGACTCAGAGAATCCAAGGTAACAATTCTGCATTTTCTACATGCTTTCAAGCTGGAATGTTTTCATTATTTTTAATATAAAGGAAACTTTTTGACTGAATCTGTTGAATGCGAATGAGGCCAGCCTCCCCCACACTGCATTTTTATTCAGTGAAAAGCTCATAACTTGAAGTACCTGTAACTTCTTTTTTTTTTTTAACATCATTATCTCCCCTACTCCACCTACGCCTTGTGAGATTTTCTATTCATTATAGAACATGGTGCCAAGTTGACTCCGCAGTTGTGAAGTGTCTGATCTACAGGTTTGGGGTATCTTGGTGGATAAGGTGAGAAGTTTGAGCAGATCTTCTCCACATTTGGTGGCACCCAGATCCGAGGGGTTTGTTTGGGGCCACGTGTCCCTTTCACATCACAATAACTACGTCTGTTTTGATGAGACACCCATTATGTGAGTAACTGCATGTTGCTTAATGTGGGCTCAACTTCCTCACCAGTTTATGAGCAATTCTCATGGTAAATTCCATATGCGCTACAGAAAAAAAGAACAGAAAATTTTATACTGCAGGAAAACTAATTTTCCCAAGCAGACACCAAGTGCTTTTGAGACCATGAGTCCATCTCCAAGAAGGTCTTAGACGAGAGACTAATCCATGGATTAACACCACAATGTCCTTAGCAAATGAAGAGCTTCTATAAAGGAACTACAGACCCAACCTGCTCACCCAGCCACTGAGCTTTGATTTCTCATCAGCATTTCAGGCTCCACATCTTTGTTTCAAAACAATTGATTTTCAAGATGGTATATCACTCTTTCCTAACAACCTATAGAATGAGATGGACTAACTGGCAGCATTAGTCCCCATTCAAGGCAGATTATATTGACTATAATGTGCTCTGTCTTAAATGTGAGCTCCCTACAGAATGAACATCCTTGCAACTGCCCTATTGCTATTGGCAAATACAATTATTGTTAAGTGTTACCATTTAGTGTCCCATTTAGGCTGCAAAGCGACCACGTTAATTAGGTATCTGACTACAATGAGCACGGGACTCTTCTAAAAATCTGGCTTTAAAAGTTGCATTGATAGCTGCTGTGTAATGGGTGGGGTTTTTTAGGGCTTTAGTTGGAACCAAAACCTTTTGAAAATAGGAATTGGTTCTGGGTACTGAATCAGTGAAGAAGTTCCCCTATCATATAACATTTCTTATTAGCTTTTAAGAGTACCTCATAATTCACAAAAATATTTCTAATGACTGCTCAAGTGGAGTAAGATTTTTGCCGTGAGCTTTCTCCTAGCAGGTTTGCCTTCTGTCGTTACACAGATAACTCCAAGGCAGGAGGATTGCTTTAATTCTCTGAGAAACACGAGCAATCTGTAGATACGGAAGACTTAACTCCTACAGTGCGAGGTATAAATAAGGAGTATAAAAAATAAAACATATTACTGCAGGCTGCAAGGCTGTGGACTAAATTTGCCATCTTGTTTTTCCTAAGAGAGGGATAAACGCATGAAAAGACTTCAAGTAGTTAAATTACAGGATGTTTTCATTCCCTTTTTCTCCCTTCCTCCCTCACAAAGTCACAAGACAGGATTTGCTGACAGACACCATTGTTTTGTCCTTCGGTCCTGGTGAAGGTCAGTAGAGACAGGACAGAGGTCATGACAACAGGTTGTGATGGGCTGATCTTGGCTGGCCATCCAACCGCTCTTTCACTCCCCTTCCTCAACAAGAACAAATAAAATGGAAAAGCTTGTGGGTTGAGATAAAGACAGGAGATCAGTTAACAGTTACTGTTGCGGGCAAAACGGACTCGGAAAATTAACTTATTTCCAAATAAAGACAGTTTCATTATGAGAAGCTAAGACAAGTTAAACAACACCTTCCCCACCTCTTCTTCCCAAGCTCAACATCACTGCCCTGAGCAGCACAGGGGGATGGATGGGGAATGGGGGTTGTGGTTAGTCCATAATGTCTCCTCTCCACTGCTCCATCCTCCTCACACTCTGCCCCTGCTCTGACATGAGTTCTCTCCATGGGCCACTGTGCCTTCAGAAAAACCTGCTCCTTTGTGGGTCCTTGCCAGGGAAATACCTGCCCTGCTGTGGTTCTCCGTTAGCTGCTGTGGAGCCCCTGCTCCCCTGTCTGCAGCATGAGCTCACAGAACCCCAGAACCCCAGCTGGTTGGGCTGCAGGACCTCTCTGGATCCCCAGCCCAGCCCTGCTCACGCAGGGTCACAGAGCAGATCACACAGGTGGGTCCAGGCGGGTTTGAATGTCTCAGAGAAGGAGACTCCACACCCGCTCTGGGCAGCCTGGGCCAGGCTTTGCCACCTCCCAGCAAACAAGTTCTGCTCATGTTCAGATGGAGCCTCCTGTGTTTCAGTCTGTGCCCGTTGCCCCTCACCCTGGCGCTGGGCACCACTGAACAGAGTCTGGTCCATCCTCTGACACCCACTCTGGGATATTGATCCCATTGATCAGATGCCTCTCAGCTTCTCTTCTCCAGCTCAACAGCCCCAGCTCTCTCAGTGTCTCCTCAGCACAAAGATGCTCCAGACCCCTCAGCATCTTTGTGTCCCTACACTGGACTCTCTCCACTAATTCCTTGTCCTTCTTCAACTGGGGAGCCCAGACCTGGACCCAGAACTGCAGATGGGGCCTCCCCAGGGCAGAGCAGAGGGGGAGGAACAATCTCCCTGAGCTGCTGCTCACACTGTTCCTCATGTACCCCAGGTACCATTGGCCTCTTGGTCACAAGGGCACATTAGTGACTCATGGTCACCCTGTTGTCCCCCAAAACTCCCAGGTCCTTCTCTGCAGAGCTGCTTTCCAGTAGGTCACCCCAACCTGTGCCGGTGATGGGGGTTCTTCCTCTTCCTCCTCTTCTTTACCAAGGGGGCCAAGCAAGACTAACCAAATCTGCTATAGAGAAGAGACAGTTCCAATTTTTTAAATAAAACACTTTGAGGACAAATTGCTGATCACTTTCTTTTTCTCCTCCAAATTTGGGCAACTGCTGCTGCTCGCATTTGTGATATCTCAAGAAGACTCAGAGGGGTTTATCATCATTAAATCATCCCTGGAGCACTGCTGCTGGGGACACGGCTTCCTCTCATCCAACACCTTCCTCTGTCAGCATCTCCAATGTTCGACACTCCAAGTTACAGCATTGGAGAAAGGAAACAAAAGCCTTTACATGTGAATTGCAGTTTTATCTCGTTTCCGCAAAACCCAAGTTCGTTGATCTTGCATATGCTGCGACGAAAAACTATTCGTAAGGACTTCTGCATAGAGCACAAGATTCGCAGTCCCTCTCGGGGAGAAAACAGACTTTTTCTCTTGGATACTTTATCAGTAAAGCAGTTACTTATCCAGCAAAAGTGTAATCATATTTATGTGTGTTTAGAACTCCATTAATATGCTCCATCCTGTAACCACAGGTTATACAACACAACATTTACTGCACAACTGCAGACCGCAGGCCTAAGTAAATCACAGTCCAGCCAAAGTTTAAGCAAATACTTTATGTAAAAGCAGGTAAACCACCAGTTAAATCAATCATGATTTTTTTTTTTAATCTAACATAATAACAGACAGCAGATAATTATTATAAGTGACTAAAATTACACTGATTGCACTACTGCCCCTCCTCGCCACCCACTTACATCCAAAGTAAAACATACGCAGGCTTTCCGTTTCAGTTAGAACTTTATCACTTTACCATTATGTTGTAAACAATTTATATATTATGGTTATAGGAATTTCATTTCTGAATGTCTTCTTTCCTGTGGGCACCAGCTTTGCATAGCGATAAAATAAAGCAATTGAAGGCATGCCAGAGTTCAACCAAACTTAAATCTCTATTTGGTGAAACCACCTGAATCTCTGCAGCTTCTGCACACCAGACAAAGGACAGCAGTGTCACCTTTCAAGCTCCATGCACAGTCTGACCCTTAGAAGTGTATTAAAAGAAAATAAATTTTCTACATATAACAGCTACAGACACACAGATCCACATTGGTGCCTTTGAGACAACCAACTAATGACCCAAACTGGGGCTGGGGTCCCCCGGGATGCTGAGCTCGATACCGATCTTCCAGCTGAAGCCACGGTGGTGTAGCATAAGCTGAGGAAACATTTCGAGTGGTTTGTTTATTTACTGACAAGAGGAATCCAGGTTCAGGAGCCCCACGGCTTTGCATCAAACTCAGAGGAGAATCTCTGCTGAACTAACAAAGTAAAGCGTCTCTGCAATGCCCTCAACATTTCTTTCGTATCAAAAGTGAACTGATTCCATGTTTTGAAAACATCAATATTCCAGACTCGTTACCAACGCCATAATCCCAATCATTACCCTCCACAAAGGGAAAAAAAGAGAATGATGGAGAACGTCCCCATATTAAAAAAAATAGCTTAAGCAGTCATCTGAGAGGTAGAAGACTAAATACTGAGAGAGTTTGAAGTTCTAAGTGCAGAAATACATGAGGATGTGCTTACCATTAAGCCTATAAAGTCCTTAAACATACCCATTGTAGTCATTTACATCCAATCTATTGCAGCCTATATATAGACACACGCAACTGGAATATTTTAGCAGTGAGGGGAAGTGCTTGTCTGAGCATCAGAGATAACGGCAACTTCTCTTTCAGCCTGGAGAACAAGGAGAAGAACCACGTCGAACAGAACACAGCAAGTTGCACCGCTCAAATTGTGGGACGAGAAAAGGTTTGGAAATAGCAGCATTTTTGGCTCCGCCTAATGAAAACCAGCCTAGCTCAGTGGTTTATCTTCTAATGAGGCACGAGGTTCAGGTCGACTCCAAAAATCACTCTGGCACATTATTCACCAATACATTGGCTTTTCTCAGAATACGAGTAATGCGTGCCCTTGAGGATAAACATTAATAACCACCAGAAATCACTCTGCTGTTCAAACAGGTGGTTTTCTTGCCATTTCTGGCACCAGGTACATTTTCCAAGAAGAATTCTTGGTGTAGCAGAGGAGTACGAACTACTCTGAATTTGTAAGCACAAATGAACCGAACATGGGTTCATAGTGTTCTAGCCAATAAAACTCAGCTAAAAGGTTACTCACTCACCGGACTACCTCTCCAAATCTGTTTACGTACATGTGTGTAATGAATTCTGTCAAATGCAGTATAACGATACATTACCTAAATCCCCGTTATAGGTCAAATAACAGCAGTATTGCTTTATTGCAAGTTCTTGACTATATAGCAATTTTTTATTAAGTTAGCAACAAAACTTTGGGCAACTTAAATAGCAGAACAACAAAATCTTCTTTCAGAGTTGGCCTTGAAGTAAGAATTAGCTTTGCAACCCTGGCTCCAAGACAATGTGATTCTATTTTGGACTTCAAAAGGGTCTCAGTTCTACCGGTGATGGACTCAGGCTCTGTATCTGGATTCACTGTGAATTGCTCCTTCACCTTTGAGAAATCCATGAGATTCCTAAAGGCATTTAGGACCTAATTATTCCAACTGACTTTTATTTGAATATTTACACAGCTTCAAAGCTTCAGTTCTCTTCACGCTTCTCTTTCTGAGTATTTTCTCCATTTTTGCTTTCCTCCCTTTTCCTAAAGACGTTTACAGACTGAGCGTAAACATTTAAATTGTCTGGTTTATGGCAATAATTTCAGGATGAACGAATGTGTAAAAGCCAAGAAAATCAAAGCAAGGCTGTTAGTGGACTCTGTAAGACACCACCACATTATACACAACAGCAGGTGATGTATTTTCCCCCCTCCATGCACATACTCATTAAATATATGCAATAAATACACACTGTGGCCACAGTTAAGATTTCCCTGGAAACTCTCTGTGATACGACGCTGTGCACGTGTGAATATTGAGCGTGCAGTTGGAAGTCTGTGCGCATTTGCACACGTTCTTTTTAAATTATTATTTCACTTCGAAAGAGAAACTAGGTTTTTGCATTTAAGTCATATTAAAAACAGGCGTGCTAAACGCAGATCAAATTCCGCGTACATTTTCTCTCGTTCCCAAGTTTAAATCAGAACCTTTAATGTTACTTTAACGTGGTTTGCGGGTGTTAATCATATCCCTAATGCTGTGACTGACAGATAGAAATGAGTTTAATGGAGAGTTCGGGGTTCTTAAGTCAAGGCAGGCTTTTGGGTTCTCCTGATTAATAGAGCAATGCCCAGGCCACATATGCTCCAGCTGAAAAGCACGACGGATCACGAGTTCATGCAGCTGTTCAATGAATTTTATAATATATGGTGGGCTCCATTAGAACGACAGAACATTCCAGGGGAATTAACGCGTGATAGTTTGTCCGTCATAGTCAATGTTCTAAGATGGGACGCGAAGGCCAAGCGGGGACATCCACAAGGCTGCAGGACGTCTAATGAGATGTGGTGTGATGGAAAAAGTACCACCGGATTGACTTAAAGATTAAATCCAGTCCCAAGGGCATGGTTTCAGTCATGCAGGAGTCTCGTGGCTTGTGTAGTCTTCACCTAACACATACCCAGCTCCTCACTACACTGCTAACAACACAATTAGACCTCCAAACTCTCTGTTGGCTTCTTATTCCTTCAGAGCAATTATATTTCAGACAGATATTGACACCCCGCTCTCATAGCTGTGGTAAGGTCATTTCAATGGAACTAACTGTAAGGATGATGTAAAATAAATGAGTAATTTAAATATACATTGGTATGTATAAAGACAAAGAAGGAACTCAGTAGTGAATAAAAAATCAAGAGAAGTAACTCTGGATGGTACAAAGCTGGAGTAGGATTCAGACAGAAACTACAGGAAACACCATAATGAGTTTTAAGTTTCTCTCACTGGTAAATTACGTGTCGCCAGAGGTGAAATGTTGATATCTAATTTGATAATCGGCCGCATGATTGCTGTGACAAAATGCCAAACAAGTTGATGTTTCTTTTTGCACCCTTCTCCTTCTCACCCCAAATAAGAAAAAAACAAAAAAGAAAACAGAAAATACAGATATGGACAGAATCTCCCTGAATTTGCTAAGCATATATCACTCTATAAAACTCATGCCATCATCTTTTCTATTTATTTTATTCCTTATTTACTGAAATACAGTCCATCATTTCTGGTCCTTACTGGTTTCATACTTACGACATTACAAGATGAAGATTTCTTCTTCAACTTATGACTTAAGAATTCCAGCACTTTGCGTTTTGTCTGAATGGGGAGAAAATGTCAAAGGAAAAAAAAATAATCACATCATTTCTGACCAAAGCGAATGACACTGAGGAAACACTTGAAGGCTTAAGTGTTTATGTGAAATGAGGTTGAACTGAAGAAACAAGAGACCTTAACATCACCAACAAAAAATAAAACTAGGAGAAATAGAAGAAAATGCCGTATTTGAACCACTAGAAAATAAATACTGTGTACACTGAAGTCTTCTCCCCCAGATAGATTATCCAATATTACCAAGAAATATCAAGTACGTCTGAAACTTGTACCTTAGAGAACGACAACTCTTTGTACAAAACTAGCAAAGTGTGTAAATGAATTTACTGCATCAGCGCCTGCAATTAATGTCTCCTAACTCAGCTCAGATCATCTACACCACATTACACCTGTAATTTTCCCAGGTCATTGGTAACACGTTACTGCAGCGCTGCTCCAGATCCGTTCACGGGCTGCGTTTTCTTTCTAGAAAACAAAGATTTCTGCCCGTGTGCTTTTAGAACCGGCTTCCCTGGAGTACAGTGATAATCACGGAATGTTGGAACAAGCGCACGTGTGCATTTGAGCTGCAATCAGTGGCGGAACGTGGGCAAAACTCTTAATTGGAATCTCATCTCCTTCTCCTTCCAGTAAAGAGATCTGAAATGTTCAATGTCTATTGGAATCCAGTGTATGGAACCAAGAATAAAATCATGTTAAGGCCTAACCCAGCTGGCTTTACTAAACCATTCTAGCTTCAGATGTCAGAACAAGCATAATTTTTGAGGGAAGGTTCTCCAGTATAAGTAGGTTGCATGACCACTGGTGTAGAATGACCAAAAAATAGGATAAACTCCACAAGAAGTCCATGAGGCCTATAGAAGAAGTGCAAAATACACTTTAAAAGAATATTGTTGCAGCAGATACACAGTGCAGCCTGCCTAAGAGTGAAGGCAAGATAACAATCATTTCCTAACATTTCACTAAGTCCCACATAAAGATGAAACCAGGAGAAGGCGCTTGGTCATGAAAATGTAAACTGACCTGAGAAGAACCTTATTTTGTTCATAAAAAGGAAATATTGCCAAGTATTTCTTTTTTTTTTTTTTTTAAGAGATGCAAAGCTGAATCTGTAATGAAAAAACGTTACGCAAAATATTTCCAACTCAAAACAAGAAATCAGGATTTATCAGAAGGATTTTTCTCTCCGACAATTTTTTGAACACCATAAGAGTCCACAACATTAAGACTTTTGATAGAGAGGGGAGAAGGTGTCAACAATTGCGACGCGGCAATTGTTGGATAACTCACCTTCAGGGAAAGTGGGTTTGTAACTTCTAATTGGAGATCTAGTTAAGATCTGAATCAAGAGGGTTCCTACTCCTTCTGTATATCGTATTTTAATTGCTTTTCACAGTCAGGCTGGAAGTGCCACAAGGTATAGAGTTATAATTTGAAGATATTCTCTATTTCCCTTTGGGAAACGGGAGCAGTCGGCAGCAGGAGCTGCCCCCGCCCAGGCAGATACCTCTGGGAATTAAATACATCCCTTCCTCCACCAGTTTTAAACTTGTCCCTCCCCGTTCCATTATTTGAAAGTGCATTTGCGCTCAGTCTTTTCTCTCATTTATGTTTCACACCATCAGCTCAGAGATCCATAAGAACTCTTAAGGGCATAAACACATCTTGGGCTTCACGCAAATGAGAATCAGACTCCACATTTTAATGACGGATGCCTGTAAACTTTGTGCTTGCTTGTTAGCAGGATGTGGCGAGTCGTACCAGTGCTGTGATACTGACAGTAAATGAATTTTGAGGGGGTTTGGTCTGCGTCTCAACATTTTAGTTACTCTTTGTGGGCTCTGATATGACACAGTAGTGACGATACCAGCTGGGTTTTGCAGAAATTACTGTAAAAGCTCTAACTTCTTATAGCAAATCGCAGGTTCTTACTCCAGCTAGTAAGCGTGCCCTTAGTACTTCCATAGCCTGTCATAAAAGAAATTCTGCATGAAGTTATTCTCTGTTAAATAGTTAGACAACTTTTTTATTCAAACAGTTTGAAAGCTTCCTGGAAACATTAAAATCAAATACTGAGATTACTTTTAATACCGGCCTGTGTCTTTGTAAGGTCAGGGTTTTGGAGGATAACCTGTTTGAGCTGCGTTAGCGCTGCACAGCCTGGAATGCCTGCAAAGAGTTCCGTGCATCTCAGCAGAAATTCATTCCAGAAGAATTCAATCAGTTCTTGGGAGAACTTTCTGATGGGAAAAAAATAATTGAGTGCTTGACATCTAGCTTCATAGGTCACCCACTGAAAAGGTAATATCTCAGCTATAAATTGGGATGAAATGGTGGAATTTTAGTTGAGGTAACTTCGCAGTTCTGCGGAATAGATGGTTTGGATGATGTGGGTTGCAGAGAGTGCTTTTTATTAGGACAACAGCAAACCAAACAAAATAAACTCAATGTGTTTGTGTTTTGTTTGTTTGTTTCTTCCCCAACTTGATAGATCTTAAATTAACCATTTGATACCAAGCCGAGCTGACCTAGACCTTGAGCTTAACTCAAGAAAGTCCACAACTGGTTTTGAATCAACCCTTGTGGGCCACAACTCCGCATGTTTTGTCTGCAGGGAAAAAATGGTTCTAATAAAAGACATTATCTCCTTCTCACTGTGTGGCCTATTATATACTCATAAATTAGTACGGCTATAGCACCTATAGTAATTAATTGCAAGTGTTATTCATCTTCTAATTTCTCTGACATGCATCTTGATGGATGAGTTGGTAAAAAGTCTTAGTAATTAAGTATTTTATGGGTTTTCTCTAGTGACTTTTAAACAAGTGGTGATCTAATGCTATCACAAGACATTTTCACACAAATAGCAGCTTTAGCATCTTCCTTTGATAGATTTTCATGTTTTATTTTACTTTGTTCCGTCTTAGGAAAGGAAACGAATAAAAGATTGAGTAACTTTTATTTACAAGTTTAAATGGCATTTCCACCTATACTGATGCTACTTCTATATAATTCTGCAGGAAAAAAAAACAAGGTTGCAAATGAGATCTTGCATTTGTTTTGCTCAGTGATATATATGTGTGTGTGTGTGTGTGTGTGTGTACATATATATATATATAGAATTATATAAAGGTTTTAAGTCTCAGCTGTGTTTAAGCAGCATCTGCAAAACAGTGAACATAAGGAATAGTGGAAGTTGCTGAAAACCTAGATATCAGATTACAAATGTAGAAGACAATGATACTAAGGTTATGGATTAGACACCTTGAGAGTCACACTGAAAAGCCACAGATCAGGAAATACTCTAAAAAATCCACCTAGGATAGAAAGAATATTTAACCTTTGGAAATTCTGCACAGGTTGAGAAAGGTGATCACAGCATGGACTGGGTTGGAAAAGCCTTCAGAGATCATCCAGTCCAACCCTTGGTCCAACTCCAGTCCATTGACCAGATCATGGCACTAAGTGTCATGTCCAGTCTCAGTTTACAAACCTCCAGGGCCGGTGAGTCCAGCACCTCCCTGGGCAGCCATTCCAATGCTGACCACTGCGAGGGTGAAAAATCATGGACTCCACACAATCCAATATGAATTCAAGCGAAGCCATTTATTACAGAGACAAGCCTCCTTATATATGCAGTTATTTCTTGATCACGCGTCCACGTTCTAAACACACATTGGCTGATTGGATATTGTCCATGTTCAGGTCTTGTTATTATAGAATTACCTCACTCTCACAATAGGTGTTGTTTTTCAGCTTTCGCTCCGGCCTTGGAGTTGGTTTGTCTAGTTCAGAAATAAATCTCTATCTAACAGAAACCCATCCACACAACAACCTTAAGATAATCCCTCAAATCTCCCACAGACCAGTCTCTCTGCAAAGAATTGCTTTCTAATCTCCAGCCTCAATTTCCCCTGGCAGAGTTGAAGCCCATGCCCCCTTGTCCTATTGCTGACTGCCTGGGAGAAGAGCCCAATCCCCCCCTGGCTAGAACTGCCCTTCAGGTCGTTCTAGAGAGTGCTGAGCTCACCTCTAAGCCTCCTCTGCTCCAGACTGAACAAGCCCAGCTCCCTCAGCCTCTCCCCATAGGTCTTGTGTTCAAGTCCCTTCCCCAGTCTTGTTGCTCTTCTCTGGACCCGCTCCAGCACTTCAATCTCTTTCCTGACCTGAGGGGCCCAGAACTGAACACAATACTCCAGGTGTGGCCTCCCCAATGCAGAGTACAGGGGAAGGATCACTGCCCTTGTCGTGTTGACCACGCTATTTTGGATACAGGACAGGATACCATTGCCTTCTTGGCCACCTGGGCACACTGTTGGCTCATACTGAGCTTCCTGTCCATTAGTCCCCCCAGGTCCCTTTCTGCCTGACTGCTCTCCAGCCACTCTGTGCCAGCCTGGAGCGCTGCAGGGGGTTGTTGTGGCCAAAGCGCAGGACCCGGCACTTGGCCTTGTTGAACTTCAACTTCTGTGCTTTTAGGAAGAACAGTGTTTCCCAGTTTTTTGGGGGTATAATTTCTCTGTTTTCCTTGGACCCCCATGATGATCTGACATAAGCCATTTGAGCATTTGCTAATTCTGAGTTGGCAGCTTTGATTTTCTATGGAACGCATTTTGATACTATTTCTTTCACTGGTCTTACAATGAAGTCACCATTGATCCTCACACTAGTTTAAATGTGAATTTTAACAAAACAGCCATCAAAATACCATGTGGGTGGGTGTTTTTTATTGCTTTCCTACTCCACTACTTCAAGCAATTACTTGGCCATTTCTTGAAAAACATTTGAAACCAACAGAAAATACCATACATTTCGTTTTCTTAAACAGAGGAGGCTGTTTCGTCTCCTTTAAGATCAGACTAACATTCAGAGCTCACACTTGCGGCTTTTTTCTTGCAACTCCTACTGCAAAAACAGTCCAGGAGAAGAATGTGGAGAATCTTTCTTTTTAAGAACGCTTAATTATTTTCCATGACATTTCAAAAAACGTGTTGTTCAGTTTGTTGTATAGGACAAGAACAGAACCTCGCAGTGCAAATACTAGATCTAATTTTCCTACCACGTTCGCCCCGGTGAAGAAAAATCAATCCATCATAAAGTGGAAGAGTTGAAAGCAGGTGGCAGCGCTAACCCCATAAAGATATAAATAAATGGGGGGAAGTACCCTGTATATGTGCACAATTTCCGATTTAACAAATCCGCAGTGCACTTGTGTGGCAGAATGCAAACTCCTCTCTCCCCCTCCCTCCTTCAATATGGAAGGAGCAGGCACATCTCCCTCTCTCTCTGCTGTTTGAGGCTGACAGCTTCTTTTGTTTGGCCCCAGAGCCCCTGGCAGGGCCATTAGGAGAAGGGAGCACCGAGGCACCAGGGAGCCTCTGGGCATCCCCAGCCAGTGTGGGGATGTTTGCAGGCTTCAGGGGCACCCACAGCCAGTGTGGGGGTGCAGAGAAACTTCTGGAACGGCCACAGTCAGACCTGATCAGCCAATAAAAAACGGGACGCTCGTCGAGACTCTGCCCTCTTGTGCAGATCTCTCGGAGCACGAGCAAGATGCTGCCGCCGAGAACCCCCTGGGATGGAAACTCCGCTTGCCTTGCCGCTACAGGTGTGAGTAAATTAATCGTCACAGGACTGTGAGTGCATCTACTTTCCGTGCACATTTGCACACGTACTTTCCGTGCTCAATACGAGCACGTGTATACATTATTTCCTCACATAATCGCGGGTGTATTTTCCTCCCGTGCTTCCACATAAGCACGTGTGACTTTCTGTGCACATTTGGACGTGTGTTTCTCCGCGCAGGATTGCGGGTGTATTATAAATTTACCCTCGCAGAATCACGAGTGTACACTTCCCATACTCACTACGAGTACGTGTATCCCTTTAAAATAACCCCACACTGTGTTCAGGCAAGTGTGTGCTCCTCCTGGATTCAGGGATGGCTCCAGCATTGTTTTGGTGAAGCCACATGCACACACTCTGTGGACGTCCCGAATTCTTAGTTGCTGCCCCTTAATAATTCTCCTCGACTGATATCCGAACCTGTATTTAAGTCACTTTTGGAGTGCTAAAACCCTGTTTCTCACCAGTTTAATAAAAGCCATTTTGGACCCTGTTGTCCCTTAAACTAACCTCGGGGTGCCTCCATGACAACATGTATAAATATTGTATTTTGGATGGCATTGTGTTTTAGCAGCATATAAATATTCACCGCTAAGGTCATTTATTTAGCAGCTGATTAGACATATCCTATTTATTGCACCGTGGTTTTACTGCTATAAACAGCAGATCGTGCCACAAAACCAAAAATAATATGAAACCACTGATAAAAATAACCACTGTGCTATCAGGCTGACAGATTTTAGAGACCTAATTAGCAAAAAACATCATGGTAGCCACAGTTTTATTGGTTTGTCCAAAGATTTTTGGGGAGTAGCAGAGATGTTGGGGCATTTCTCTGTTTGTCTATCCAGAAGAGTCCTCCAAGGATTCAAAACTGCAGACAGTTTCTGTTCCAAGTACTTCCAGCAATTGTTGGCATCTTTTAAGACTGTCTGGATAGAATTTATTAACATATATAGCCAGAGCTCTATCCTCTATTGAAAGGCAATATAACACACGTTCCCTGACAGATTAAAGCAAGCTGTACTATAAATTGTGCAGATTGAGGCCTCTTACATGGCTTATCCTAATCATAGCTCTGCCATTTGCTTCTCATGACAGGATAAAAATAAAAGTCCCATAAAACTAAAATAAAATAGTCTGCCATCCCTCCCTTAGAAAACATTTGTCAGAATCTCTTCAAAAATAATTGGGAAGAAAATGTGCTGAATTCTACAATCTATTGAGGCATTTTTAAAGCTCGTCCAGGCATGTTAAAAGGCGGCATTCTTTATGATCCGCTAGCTTGGGAGAGGATTTATTTTACATTGTCAAAAGCCTTTCATAGTTTGCTTTTTTCCCCCCCTTAAGAATAAGTTTCCCCTGACTTTAAACTTAAATATTTATCCAGTGAGCAGGAACTAGTGAAACATTTAGGTTCACTTACTGTTCTGCAGTCTTCAGTGACCTAAACCCTGATTTTCCCTGTACGTTTTTCATACAGCTTCTCAATTTCCTTTTTATTCTCCCCTCTCTACAGCGTCTGCTTTCGAATCTTTGGTTCTTAATGAAAGCAGCGCGGAAGCTTATGGTACGTTCTTCAGCCCTTTTCAGATCCAACTGCTGAAGAAAACTTGATTTCTTTCCAGTGTTGTGGACTGAATTTGGCATCTTTGGCAAGGGCAGGTGTTTCTCTTCTTGGTAATGAAATAGCCTCTGCAATTCTGGGCTCTTATTTCTCCCTACGAATGTGAAATAAAGGTGTCTCGGTAAAGGACAAAGAGCTATTGCCCCATAAAATGAAAGGCTGTGACATCTACTTTATGACAGATGGGATACAGAATAACAGTTACCATGGTTTTGATATAAAAAGGACCAAATTAAACAGCTGTGTTCTGCACACACAGGGACTTCTTAACAGCAAAAAGTGGCTTAAGTTCTTGCCAGTTCATGGTCAGTTGCCCTAACTCAGGATTGAGGGTCCTTCTATGTAATCTTCTGTTTTCTGACAGACTCCACCAGCTTTATAAACTTTTGTAATCAGGATGGTGCAGTTTAGCCAGCTACACAGAATTTAATTATAAATAACAATTTACGGCAATGTTTTAGGCACTTCATTTGCTCCTTCCCACTATTTCTAAGTTACTGACAACCTTCCTCAGACAGGAACATTGTGACGTTGCCTTTTGCAGATGGGCCAGAGGAACCGAGCACAATGGCTGATGCAAATCAGGGCCCAGAACACTGCAATTATAGCAAATCAGCAGAATAATTGAAGCAGAGAGTAATAAAACCAGCCCTAATAGCGCTTGGCTTCGCTACAATTTGTCATATCCAACTGGATTCATGTCTCAGTCAATAGCTACAGGCGAGTCAGGTAGTTTAAAACGAGTATCAGTTGTGAGATTAAAAAGGTTGATATAAAAAAAAAAAAAAGCTGACATGCAGTAGATTCAGATTATAAATCCATGGACTGCCATTAGGAATTGTGCATAATGGCCAAGATGAGAAACCCATGGGCAGGAAGGATTGGTAGAGGTAGGTGCTTAGCACAGAGGCCTGCGTCTTCCTTTTGTCTTGGCTCTTGAGAAACAGAGGATTTTATCTTGTCCATTTTAATACACTGAGTCTTCTAGCCCAGCCCGTTCCTTTTTTACACGATGACCAAAAACGGCACAGTTACAGCATCGTAAAACGTGTTTGCCGCTCTGCACCGCCTGGCGCCGGCCTGCAGGCCGGGGAGCCTGGCCAGCCATGCGCATTACATTTTAATCCCTAATTCCTGGAGGAAGCACGTGCCTAAGACAGAAAGATACACAAAGCATGTGCTTTAATGGGAAAACAATTCTAGTCGGTGTCCATTGTGGCATATTACCCTACCGCGGATTTTTTACCTCAGGAATACGCGCTGCAAAGCGTGTGTCTGGTCAGTCCTCTGGAGCGTGTTGTCTCCGCAGGTTTTCAACGAGGCAGAAAGAGGTCGATTTTAGGCGATTTTAGTGCCACAAAGGCATCTTGAGGCACCTGAGTGGAATTCAATGTCCAGGCAGGAAAACCACTCTGTGCCTCAAAATGATTCCCGCAAAGCCGACTGGGAAGCTGTCTCTGGAAAACCCACAAAATGGGGAGTTTGGGACAATCTGAGCGCACGCCTCCTTTTTGTTTTCAATACAGAGCTGGATCTGGACCTGCACAGCTCTTGGGGGGAAAACGGAACGGAAAAAGACAGGGTTTTGCATTAAAAAGAAGAAAAAACCCGAGTGGCGAGGGCAAAGGTGTGTAAATAGTACAGAAAGAGCTGTCAGACAGTAAAAAACAAGTGAAATCAATGGCTTTGAGCGTGCCTCAACTTCAACGAATTCTGCTTCCACATCATATTAAGTCCATCTCTGAAGAGCAATATATATTTCTCAATAGTTAGAAATTATAAGTAATTGTGGGAAAAGCTCAAAAACCAAGAGCGTAATTTCATCGGTGTCTTTTAACTGTGATAACTGGAACGTATTCCTGGCTGTTCCAAAATCAGGTTATTAACACAAGCTGAGGGGAAGATTACTCCAAACTCTCCATGGTCTTGTTGCCTTTGCCTAAGCAGAGGGGCAGAGCTCACCCGGGTCTGGAACAAGATGTTTCCACAGAGTTTAGGGGAAAGGAAGGAAAGAGGACAGGGCTGGGCAGCCAAATAGGTTTGGGATACAGATAAATAAAACTGGGTTGTGGGTTAGAAGTAAACAGCCATGTCAAGAAGACCATCTGTTGGTCATTGATCAAAGTGGGGTCCCGTTGGGAGGATGGGCCCAGGCACGTAGGGGAAAATATTAAAAGTCTTCCTAGGAATGAGAAACCTCAGGATTAGGGAACAACGTATAAAGAGAGAAAAAAGAAGAGGTGAGGATAAGGAATTAAAAATGAGTTGAAAAAGCCCAGCGGCGGCGACGCTGCTCCAGTCAAGGACGTGTCCCCAGGGCGGTTTGTCTTCATTCCGTCCCTCTTGCCCCAGCTACTCCAATCCACCTGCGACCAAATTGGCTTCAGATCTTTCCACCTCCATGTGGAATTTGCCGTCTCCTCAGGAGCAGTTGTCCAATCAGGAGTTTAATTTCTCCTGCCTCGCTTAGAAATGAGCTCAGAATAAAATATTGATTATCCTCTAAACTTCATCCCGCCATCCTCAATGGGGTTTGGAAGTTTCCATAGAGATGACATTTCCTGCTATGACTTCTACCATTTTCCAGTTTCAATGGGGCTCCAAGTGCAGCATAATAAACAAGTACTTTCTGCAAATTTCTAGAAAAAAAATGAAGTTATATTTCTTCAAAGTCTGATTGGGTGACAAGTCATCCCCAACAGCTCTCATTGTTCACAGAACTACGCCTGGATGCATCAGGTAAAGATTTTATAAAGGATTTGTTCCTGCAGCTCTTGGGAAATGGAGAAACCAAATGTAAAGGTCTTTCCCTGAGCCAGAGAGACTCTGTTTGCAGCCCTGTACACCCACACAGCAGAAATTCTTTATATTAAAGAGATAGCTGACCCACTAAAAAACGCAGAGTCACACACGTAACACGTGGATCACTGAATTTAGTATTAAAGGCGATGATATGAAAATACTGTTTAAAACAGGGGAGAATGTTTTCCTTCCTCCAAATTTAAGACTCCTATAATTTCTCCCTTTATAATGTGGAATAAAACACAGGAAACCTGACAATGTTTATGAACCAAACAAAAGATTCTAGATCTGAGCCATTGGAATACTATTCCAAAAATGGCTGAAGTGTCCACATAGGTCAAATTTAAACTGGAAAACTTCTAGAAGAAATAATAGTGAATATTCTAATGAGCTACAAAATGCTGTGAAACATTTAATGTCAATCTGGAGAAGTCAAATACATCCTGGTTAGAGAACTCAAAGGATAACATTTCAGGTAGATGTGTATGTTAGCACTTTCTCGGCATCAACAAACAGAAGGAGATTCTTCTAAAATGAAATCTTGGGTTTGTATAACCATTAAATATGAAAATTTACTGTGTGGCATCTACAAAGAATAAATATGAATTAGGCTGTATGTCATGCTCTACAGTAGGTATTCATTTAACAGAAGATATTTAAATGATAGCGACTTTACTTAACAAACTGACACTTGAATTCCTTCAAAGTCAGAACGAAAAATAATGAGTCAGATTTAGGTCTCTGAAAGACTACATGCATTACATAATTTTCAAATTATAAACGCATTGAAATATGAGAACTAATTGAAGCAAATTAGCAAGAACACGGCAAAATCACCTAAAATTAAAAGATAAAACAAACGCACTTTGAAGGCATTTGATATTTCCCTAAGTGAGTCAGGGAGATCGGCTGCACATAATGTTTTTAATGCATCAGGCACAGTGTCCTAAATGTTAATGATTACACTTTAAGGGTTTAATGGCTTACTATATTTTCAATGTAAGAAATTGCCATCCTAATGGGAATGTACATACCCTTTACCAGGCAGCCAGTTCCCCAGTTAACGTTATAAAAAACAGACCCAGCGTTCCTGAGGGGGAAGCGCAGAGCTGTAAAGGTACCGGGGTTAATTGGCTGAATTATTGGGACACTTTTCTCATGAAGCTTAAGTTATTCAAATGGGAGGCTTTGTGCAGTGAACTTTAGATGCATACTTGTGTATAAAAACACAAGCTGATCTTAGGCTAAAAGAGTAATTCGTAAGGTGTCTCTGATCACAGGGTTTTAGAAGAGAAAAAGCATGAAAGATTAGATTTTGGATGCTTTAAAAATTCTCCTCTGGAATAGAAACTTGCTAACAGGAAAGAATCCTCTGAGTTTCGGGGTTTTCCAATTCTTGATTATTTTTCTCCTGTACTCTCAATAGATTTAGGGGGAAACGATGGAGCAGAGGGGAAAGAGAAGAAAATGAGAGGGAAAAGCGGCTGGAGAGAAGAATAGATAAAAATCTAAACACAGGCATTTTAGAAGCATCTTCTGCACCCCACCCCCAGAAAGAAACATAATGTTTAAGTTGGATTTGGACTTGGCACATAAAACGACGGGATTTTTTCAAGTTCCATGAGAGAAGATGTAGGCCTATGCGCATGGTTGAGATGCCTTCAGTGCAAAAGGAAAGCACTGAACTGGAAAGGGATTTCTCCTCCTCGGCTCCGGGAAGAGCTGGGGAAAAGAGCTGCTCCCCCAGGCAGGCAAGGAAGAATTGAAGTTTACTTTTAATTATGCCAAAAGAAAACAGGGAGACGCACCGCTGAATTCCTACAGGAATCATGTGAGAAAAAGGAAAAATACTTCCCGAAAACAACATCTAACTTCTCCAGAAAATATGTGTGGAGTCTTACCCAGCTTAGATAGTGTTCATCCGTAATCTTGAAAGAGATCTCTATTTCTTACACAAAATTAGGAGATTAGGAGTTCATTATTTAGAGGTAGCTGATGCATCGAGTGCCTTTGGTTCTTCGCTGCTCACTTTTTGAGGCCTTTTCAATGCTGTCAGGAAATATGGCCCCGCTCTAAGGTATAATCAAGAGGCTTTCAAATAGAGAAATGAATGGCAGTAGCAAGAAAAAGGAATAGTCACCTATTATTCATTCATACACCCACACTAAAAGGACATTACAGCTCTTGAACGTTCGGAAATGCTGCTTAAGTTTGGCTTACAGTCAGGCGAGAAAGGTTAAATGTAGCTCATGCGTGAAAACTCTCCCCTGCCTCACTCGCTGCACAAACGAGGGCTGCAGGAGTGGATGAAACTGTCCCGTCCAACCTGAAAAAGCAGCTTTTTAAACCCATCACAGTACGCAGGGACCCAGCTGAGGAGTGGAGCTGCGGCTCCCGGGGGTGTGGGGAGGGCAGGGTCCACACGATGGTCCACTTGCTGCTTGGTAGTACCAGGTAATCAAAAAAATCATTTCAAAAGTATCTTGGATTCTCATGTGATATAGAACTATGAGAGCTGAGCCATTTTTCTGTGCTGCAGTCGGGGTAGAAAGTGGCCTTTTCATCAGATACTGCAGAGGACACTCCTGAAGTCAGAATAAGGATATTCAGCATTTTTGCTTCCTTGCCATCACTAGAGAAACTTCATGTCTTTCATCCTTGGCTCCTGCAACCCGGCCCATTCTCAATCTTTTTTCCTACTTTGATCTTTCCATTCTCAGTCCCACGTTTTGCTTTTCAAGGCTCCCAGCCCAGTCCAAAGCCAAGCAATCGTACTACTTCTCCCAACTTGTCCTCTTTTTTGTCACTCTCTCCATCTGCAGGGTCAGCCTCTTTGCCAGGCTTTCCAAAAAATGCATTTAAGAACAGCTCTACTTCTTCCTGACGTGAACACCTGACACAGATCAAAGTACTCTTGGGCTCCCCATCTACCTGAGTATGTCTAAGAACATCATTAATCAGGAGAGCTGAACCCAACTGACCAACAGAATATTCCACACGACACGACACGGTGCTCAGCAATAAAAGCCTGCGGAAAAGAAGATAAAAGGAGGGTGTTCATGGTTACGCCATTTGTCTTCCCAAGCAAACGCCGTGTGTGCCGAGGCCCCGCTTTTCAGGAGGAGGTTGGACGTTTGCCTGCGGATGGGAAGCAGTGGATGAATTCATCTTTTTGCTTAGTTTGCCCTCGCAGGTTTTGCTTTCCCTATGACGGTGGCATTATCTGGATCCACAAGTCTTCTTGCCTTCCATGGGAGAGGAAAGTGAGAGACGTAGGGTGAGCGCTTGGGCTGCCGCCCAAGACAGATGGCACTTGTAAGCCCCTGAGTCACCAATGTGCCCTTGTGGCCAAGAGGCCAACGGTACCTGGGGTACATGAGGAACAGTGCGAGCAGCAGGTCAGGGAGATTGTTCCTCCCACTCTGCTCTGCCCTGGGGAGGCCCCATCTGCAGTTCTGGGTCCAGGTCTGGGCTCCCCAGTTGAAGAAGGACAAGGAATTACTGGAGAGAGTCCAGTGTAGGGACACAAAGATGCTGAGGGGTCTGGAGCATCTTTGTGCTGAGGAGACACTGAGAGAGCTGGGGCTGTTGAGCTGGAGAAGAGAAGCTGAGAGGGATCTGATCAATGGATTAGTAGCTCAGGGTGGGTGTCAGAGGATGGACCAGACTGTTCAGTGGTGCCCAACGCCAGGGTGAGGGGCAACGGGCACAGACTGAAACACAGGAGGCTCCATCTGAACATGAGCAGAACTTGTTTGCTGGGAGGTGCCAGAGCCTGACCCAGGCTGCCCAGAGCGGGTGTGGAGTCTCCTTCTCTGAGACATTCAAACCCCCTGGACCCACCTGTGTGATCTGCTCTGTGACCCTGCGTGAGCAGGGGTTGCACTGGGGATCTACAGAGGTCCTGCAGCCCAACCAGCCTGGAGTTCTGTAATTTGAAGTGACAATGAAGAGAAGAACCAGCATACGACAGCATCGCTGCGGCATGACCAGTGGCCTTGGCCTGGCTGACATGGGGCTGCTGGGGCGATGGGCAGGGTGGGAGTGCCAGTAAGACAGGTCAGGGTCACCAAAGCCTCATTAAAAATCAATTATCTGGATGCAATACCAGATTGCATACTCTGAAATCTTGCTGATTCGGATCTTAATAGGCTGTTGTTGTTTCTAACGTAGCTGATGTGCCGCACATTGGACGGAGGCTCTGAACTCCTGCAGATGGTCCATCAGGAGCCTGTTCTCCCCATTTATTCTCCTTGAGGATGGAAAAGAACAAGAAGGAGCTCCCCCCATCCTGTATTTTTGTAAGCTGAAGTGAAGGAGATGTGAAAGAAGAAAGATTTGAAAAATAAAGCTGGGGTAACAATGCAACCTTTCCTCTTTGTTGAACAAAGCTGACACTAGACAACAGTGTTCACATGTGTCCCCGACCTGGGAAACTGTTCCATCAGACCTAAGTAAATCACATATGCAACTCACATCCTAGCAAAGCCATATATTAAAATGAACTAATAGATGATAAAATGGATTCTGTAGGGTACCACTGTATAATATTCAGAGAAAATGTAAAATATCACTTTTAAAAATCATTTTAAAAGTTTTAAGTAGGTTTGCATATTTATGGATGGCTATTCCTCAGCCCCCTGTCTTGTAACATATTCTACTGGTATTTCTTGCATATTTTCAACTCAAGGCAAAACGTGTGTCTCCAGGAGCACACTGCCAGCTAGTGCGTTTCTTTTCATAGGCACTGTATTAATCAAAGTTCAGGCAGAAATTATGCCGCTGCTTCCATTTACGCCCTTGAGAAATCATGCTTTTGTGGGGCCCAGACTTCCATTAGGCTCTAAAAAAACCCTGCCGCCTTTTGTCATGGCAGACAGGCTTTTCCATCTCACTTTCTTCAGGGTGGGGATGCAGAAGTCTTCACAGTTTGGAGGTCTAGTCCCATCCAGCTCCACTGGGCTGACCGGGCTGCCCCAGCCGCCTTCCTCGCCTGATAACATGAACACCACAAGGTCTAAAGCATTTTAAGGAAACTGCACTTAGGATAAAAATCCCGAATGCCTATGTCAGCCTGATGCAGGGAGAACTTCATTAGCAGCAGTTTATATTGTGTGAATCACTTCAGCCGATGAACCAAACCTGAAACAGGATTGCTCTATGGCCTCCCAGTGAACCGCCTTTCCAGTACCACCAGAACCATACTTCCGTTAAGCCGCATATTTATCTTTTGCCGCTTGCCTTTCTGTGCTCCGAGACTTCGAAACTGAGAATGTGAGTGGAGCTTATGGAATTCTGCAACTGGGAGAGGGTGGAAGTTACTTTTAGGTTGTTCTGTTGCTCAGATGTTTTTAAAGAAAGAATATTATAATGCTTATGCATCCACCGAATTCAAAGGTTCTATTTTAGAACCATGCCAAGTATCGCAAAACTTAAAATAAAAGCACGGAAACTGGAAACATGGAGAAAACATGACAGACATGAGAAACAAAAGAGCAGTATTTCCTCTGCGTAAGAAAAGCTACTTTTGTTTAAAAGGAGAATAAGATCAGTAGAGCAAAACCCCTTTGATCTTTACCAATTCTTAGAGTCTTTTCTTTCCTTTTCAAGATATATTTGGTATATATGTTGCTTGTGTTCATAAGGTCTTCGCAGCAAGTCCTGTCTACCTATATTTGTACAATAGCTGGCACAGCAGTGTTGCCTGAGCTCATCACCGGGGTTTGTAGGAACAGTGGGAATACACCTACAGAAGTTCGTTCTTATTGATTCTATTTCAGCAGTCACCACGTAAAGCTCTTATAAACAATGGGAACATTTTCAGCCAAACTTATTCAGAAGACACCATAGGAAAAAATAACCACAGGCGTGGCAGTTACAGCGGTACCAAGAAAAATCAGGCGGAAGCTCAAAGGCCCGTTCAACCCGTTAAAAGCCAAGAGGCGTAAAACCATCGGCGTGTGTTTCCACAGAGTAGACACAAAACAAGCCCGCTTCGGGGCTCATCTCTCTCTCCAAAGAGCTCCCCAACTTGTTTTTGCTACTAAGGCCACCAAGAAGCACAGTCACCTCTGGTAAATACAGGAAATCAGCTCTGTGAATTCAACAGCATGGATTGCTGTTTAGAACTCACTGACATTAACCACAGGTTTACTCTGTAAACTCCGGTGAATATGTTATATGACTTGGGCGTTCAAGACCTGCTACTTTAAGCGTTAAGCTCAAAATCAGCTAATTCCTGCAAGAGGTGCATGAAGCATCATTGAACAGGTTACAAAGAAGCCCACTGGGACAGTCTCGCTTCTGCAATTACCGTGTTCTGTGACCTAGGGGCTTTTTTATGCAGGGAGGAAAACGTTTACTTCAGTTCCAAGAGCTACCAGAAGTGTCTGCGTTAATATTTCTGAGCCTGAAGTAGAGACACAATAAACATACCCAAGCAAGTCCACCTCCTCATTGCATACTCTTGGAAAATAGGGAAAATTGTGCTGTAAGGTGAGCTGCGTGCCGAACAAACAGCAGAAAGGTGGGTGCTCTTTTGAGAGACAGAATAGCTCTCAAATTCTGAGTGTTACCTAGCAGCAGTAATATACATTTTTCAGAATAACACGCAGCACTCGCAAAACTTAAACCAGCTTACGAACGGCCCTCGTGTGGAGATACAGCTTCAAAGGATTTAAACAGCTGTACAGCAATTTAAGAGACTTCCTTGCAGAGCACAAGTCCCCTTCATGTCCTGACGTACTGTGATAATATCAGGAGTCTGAAAAATAACCTGGTAAGAGATGGAATTCTGCCAGCCTGTGGTGTGCAAGCGAGGCAGGACAGGTCACCCGCTTCCAAATAATGCGGCTCCTGTGCTCAATGGACGCTTCTTGGATTATTTGCCCATTACCGGTGAAAAGCTGAACTTCCAGGCTTGCATTTGTGTGCCCATGCACAAGTGCATAGTGTGAACTTGCATATTTCTGTAGCCAAAAAATGACCTACTGGACATAAAATTCTTATTTTTTGAGATGGGTTCATTTCTGCCCCATCACCAGGGAAACATTTCCAGGACAAACTGCTACCCCCGGACTTGCAAACTGTCTGCTTGTGTATTTGTCGCAAGTATATTGTGGCGACACCAAAACAACTCATTTCTGCTTCTAATGTGAGTGATAATAATGCAATCAAAGTTATTTTTGTTTAAATGATGGGTCAGTGATCAACTAGCTCAGACAGCACTTCCTGAAGCAAAAACCACTGGCATGGTACCTGTTGTTCCTCTCGAGCGCATCACATATGAACACCCAGCGGGGAAGCCAGAGAAATACTTACAGCCTCCTACAAATAATAATAATTTTCAGAATTTGCAGTGAAATCCATCTCGAAATACGTGTGAGTATTCAAACAGAAGCAATAGGGGAAACACAACAGCTTTGACAAAAAGGTGCAGAAACTACAGGTGACCAAATCCATCCCGCTCCGTGAATAACGACCAAAGCTGATCTGGGCTGACTGTGGTTATGAATCAGCTCGGAATAAGGCGGCACATTAAACACTGCATTATTTCATCACAGTATATCACAACAGCTATATGCTGAGTAAATAAGCATCTGTGACTTTCAGGTTCATTTTCCTGCATGTTTATTTAAAGTTTTTCATAAAACCTTTAGATACATTAGATACTTAAACCTTTAGAAGCCGCTGGGGAATTTTTGTTGTATCCCTTGAGGTGAATTAAACACACACTTGTACTTAAATAATTTTAAAAATGATAAATTAAGGGTCAGTGCATTGGGCAGAGTCCCACTGCAAAAGATGGTTCTAAGAGGATCCTGAAAAGATGCATCACTCACCAGTTCCTCCACCTAAAGATCTGGATTTTACACATAGGCAAGAATTGTTAAAGCATTTCCATAGAGTCATGTGGAAAGCTTGGCAGAATCTGGCCTTCAAAAACCCCAGACATGCAGGACTTGAGCCATGTGCAGAGAATTAGCCGACTGCACTTTTTCTGCAATTACATGTGCCCTTCCTTTCTTCCAAGCATTTAATCCCGTATTCATGACACACAACCAGCTGGTATCACACACGCCTAAATTCTACCTGTATTTTTAGTCAGCAACCATCAGTAGCCCTAATTGCCAACTGATGGCGTACTGGCCAAACATGTTATTAGGAATCATCACTTACAGCCCTGGCAAATATTTTCGTGAGGCTGAGAATGGCCACTAAACACATGCTACCACAGACAAATACTGGCAACATCGTGCTGGACACATTGGCCGGAGCCAAAAGCTGGAAAAGAGGAGGGAAATGCACTTCGCCTGCCACCGGGACATCACACACACCAAAAGGCTTCTCTTCAAGACACTCTTTGCCAGTTCTTACCTTCTGCTCAGTCAACTCCAAGCTTCACACAGCCTTTTCCAAAGTAGGAATGTCTGAGGTTGGTCTGGTTTAACGAGAAATATCTCCTCTTCTGCTCTGTGTGTCCCACATCCAAGGTCCCCAACTGGCGGTGATCTGAGACTGGGAGCACCTTAATGACAAACGGGTGACACCCGTGACTGCAGAACCCTCATCTTACTGGCTCTCTGTTCTTCTTTCGGCTCATTTTAAACACCTTCTTATTTACCCTGGCAATTTTAAGTCTGGCAGAAGGTGGCCCATGATTATCTGTTCTGATTTGGGAAAGTCACAAAGTTCTAAATGTTTCTGTTTCCCATTTATTTGTTTTTTCTAGCTTGCTGCCCAATACACGTATTGAGAACCCACCGGTCTCCCCATCCCATTTTCCCATTTTCAGTTCAATACAAACAATTTAAACAAATGAAAAACAGGGCAGGTTCTACTCTTATAGTTCTGAATTAAAAAGAAAAACAACTGATAATACATGCAGACACAGGGAGAGAATTAAAGTTGCAGAGAAAAACAGTCACTAAACTCACTCTGGAGCCATAAATACATTCTTTCCAGGCAAATTTTCCTGCTGTAACATACAGTTAGCAAGAAGAGAGAGTATGAAACGGATGAAGTAAATTGATATTTTGTTCTTGCTGCATCTACTTTATCTTAATAGACACATTAGCACATGTACTTTAAACCAAACCGACCAAACCATCTTCATATTTTCTGAAGAAACTTTTACCAATTAAAAGAGCGAACATCAGTATTTTCTTTTACAAACATTAAGCAGGTTGCAGAGTAACACTATATTATATATAAGGCATTTATGCTATCATGGGATGCAACAACAATTGTAACTGAAAAAATTAAGTTCTCTTAAATTAAACTCTTCCAGTTTAGTTTAACCCGAAAGGAACAAAGTTCATCACTCAGTGACATGCGCCAAAGCATAATATGATAAAAAATATATTTTAAAAATATTCTTAAAAAAATGAAATTTCCAAAGTGATTATAACTAAAACATTGAAAACACTTTAAAGTGTGCTTCTCCTTGTCATATCTTTTACCTAAGAGGAGCGGAACTGGTTTGTCTCATGAAAGGTACGAACTGAAATGCTGTGAACTGCAATGGAGTTTTGATTGAAGCTGATTTTTGAAGTGACTCTGATCCCTTTAGGGTCAGCTGTGAACTTGTATTAACTGATATTGCTTCACTTCAACAGAGCTCCCCTAGCTAAAGCAATCAGTCTCATTAATATTTCACCTCACTCTGCCAACTGCATTTATCGGCAGAGATGTAGTTACAGGTGCTTGTGAGGCGAACTACACTGGGCAAATTTCTTTTCCCATCCATGCCTTCCTTGCAAAACACCGGTGGACACTTTTGTTTCTGTTACGATGTGGTTTTCACGGGCAGGACTCCCTGAGCTTTGGTTATGACAAGAGAAAAATCATTCCAGCTGTTCAGAGTGGAAGAAGCATCTGCTGCAGCCATGAGTAATGGCTGGATGGGGTCACCAGAGGTATGTTTGATCCACTAATCGGGAGGTTAACAGCCAAGATGATGATAAATGCCCAGTCCTTTCCTCTGAGCTTAATGTTGAATTGTACACATGCACACACACACACACAGAATCTCACTTGCTTAAACTGAAATCGGTGATGTTCAGTCATTCAGAGAGAAAATGAAGCCATTGATTAAATGGATATATAGAGTCCAATACATCCCTTCGTACCACAGGTAGGCTGAAACAACAGGCAGATAAAGTCTGTATTCAGGTGGCGGTTCTGGTGGGCCTGGCTGCCAGACCCCACACGGCTGCGGTCTGACCCCGCAGCCACTCCCGCAGACAAAACAAGATTAAAAATCTTGTGGGGCCAGATAAAGCCAGGGAAGATCGCTCACCAGTTACTGTCACAAACAGAACAGACTCGACTTGGGGAAAATTGATTTGTTGCTAATTAAAATAGGCTTGGACAGTAAGAAACAAAGATAAATTAAAACATCTTCCCCTCAGCACCCTGTCATTTCCCTTCATCGTTCCCAGCTCCTCTGCCTCTTCCCCGAGCGGCAGGGGGACATGACAGTTGTGGTCAGTGGTGACATGTCCTGTCTACAGCTCTGTCCTCCTCACAGGTGTCCTTTGTAGCCAGGAAGGCCAATGGTACCTGGGGTGGATTAAAATGGGGGTGGTCAGTAGGTCAGAGAGGTTCTCCTGCCCCTCTACTCTACCCTGGAGACCACACCTGGAATATTGTGTCCAGTTGTGGCCCCTCAGTTCCAGAAGGACAGGGAACTGCTGGAGAGAGTCCAGCGCAGCCACCAAGATGCTGAAGGGAGTGGAGCATCTCCCGTGTGAGGAAAGGCTGAGGGAGCTGGGGCTCTGGAGCTGGAGAAGAGGACACTGAGGGGGGACTCATTCCTGGGGATCAATATGGAAAGGGGGAGTGTCAGGAGGATGGAGCCAGGCTCTTCTCGGTGACAACCAGTGACAGGACAAGGGGTAATGGGTTCAAACTGGAACACAGGAAGTTCCACTTAAATTTGAGAAGAAACTTCTTCATGGTGAGGGTGTCAGAGCCTGGCCCAGGCTGCCCAGGGAGGTTGTGGAGTCTCCTTCTCTGCAGACATTCAAACCCGCCTGGACACCTTCCTGTGGAACCTCAGCTGGGTGTTCCTGCTCCATGGGGCGATTGACCTGGATGAGCTTTCCAGGTCCCTTCCAACCCCTGACATTCCGTGGTTCCGTGATTCTGATTCTGTCCCCAGCTCCAGCGTGGGACCACAGCTGGGGACACCTGCCCTGCTCTGGTGTCCCCAGGGGCTGCGGGGGAGGAGGGGAAGGAGGGGAACCGCCTGTGGGCCTCCTGCAGCCACAGCAGGGCCGTTCCTCACACTTTTCCCCTCGCTCCTCGCTGCTGAGTAGCATTTTGCCCTTTATCAAATAAGAAATTTCTCAGAGGCGCCACCAGGCTCAGCTGTGGCTGTGCTGGGGACACTGTGGAGCCGGCTGGGACCTTCATGGGGCTGCCCCTGGCCGCCTCTCACAGACAGGCCCCTCTGCAGCCCCTGCTACCAGCACCCTGCCAAATACACCCCATTTCCAGTCTTTTAGAAAACTGTCATTACCAAAATACATTGAATCCATGAGAAACCTCGTAAGGGGTGTCCTGATTGTGAGGCATTAAAATTAATTACTGCAGCTGAGCAGCCGGCCATGTGAACTGGGCTGTCTTCACGGAGCCCAGGGTAATAGCCGAGGGAGACAAGCTGGACCCGCAGCCGGTACCATGGCAGCTCCCGCCCCCTTCTCCAGCGTTTTTTCCACCGCACACCTCCCTTGTCAACCCAAACAAGGTGTTTTCACTCCCTCAGCTCCTCACAAAGCACAAACAAGGGGTGGAGGAGGGCAGGAAATATATAACATGGTGCTAACCCATGTAGCGAGGGGTAGTGACTCCCTTACGCCAGACATGTGTGTCTCACCTAGATGAGCTCACCGCTCAGTCCACACAGGGGAAATATATCTAAAAATGATACTTCACACATGTTTTTAAAAGCTTGGCCCTCATTGCTTCCTTCTTGTCCTGTCCGAGGTGAAACCAACTGTTTTCAGAACCCAGAAGTAATGTCACCAAAAATGAGAAAACAAATTCGGGAGCGCGGTTGACTATACAGATGAAAACCTGCAATACATTTGCCAGCTCTAATTGATCGTGTTCAGCCATGTAAAAGCAAGAGAGAGAGTTGCCTAACGCTCATCAAGAAGTTGATGGATTTTTTCCTAACTAATAAAGGAAGGACGGGTGCTATGCCCAGATATTATTAGAGGGCTCTGGTTTTAAAATTGACCACAGAGATATTTTTGCTCACCAAAAGAAGTGACTTGGGCTGCCTTCCATTTCTTGGGGAGGTTAATGTAAGTTACTTTCAAGAACAAGGTTTTTTGTAGGCAAAGTGCCTGGATTTTCCTGAAAACAGAAGAATCTCAGAACCTCTGAAGCCCATTACATGATCCAAAACTCAAGCACCCTAAGAGTGTCAGTCCCTTTTGACCAAATAAAAGGACTGTCCTGAGGTTTAATCTCAAATACGCAAACCCATAGCGTTTAGCAAGAAGGGGAGGGCTGGATGTAGTGACTTTTCAGCTTGAATTTCTAGCTGCTGCTTCTTTTCAGAAAGTTCTGACATTCATGAGGGGACAATGTGCTCATTTGAGATACTTCGTGAAGCTAAGATATATGATTCAGAAGCTCTACATTATCCAATTACATGGTCCTGAAATGAAGATGTTAAAAGAGAGAAAAATGTTCATTTTATAGTTTCCCCCTCTTGCAAATTAGTCTGATATTCATTCCCATTTATATCATTTATATGCAGGGACCTGTGCACTCTGATGTTTCATGTCCCATTTTGGATCAGTTTTGTACTGAGAATAAAGGGAGAAAGTCTGCAACTGTGGGGCTGATTTTTGAGGCATTTTGGGGTCACAAGTGCCTACGCGTCATTAATCTTTAACAGATTTGGGCACCCGCCGCACATCATGCCTTAGAAAGCCCCTCCATATATATTGTGTAATCACTTCGGAAGATACGTTTTTCTCTCTCTTTACTCATTTCTTTAGCAAGGCCGTTCATTACTTTACACTGCTACCAGGTGTGTGGGAAGACATGACAAAATTGCCCATCTCCCTGTGATTTGTTGACATGCCTGCCAGGGCATTTCCACCGCTCTGGTAGGACCTTTTAATAATGATACCTTGCATTTAGTTGTGCATTACAGTAAATTTGTCATCGCTCTGCAACTATCATTTGTAGTCCTTATGCTCATTTGCTAGATAGCTAAATTGCCTAAGACTCACACTGCAGTGGCTGGGTTGTATCACCTCATTAAGCAAAAGAAAACGCAGTTTCATTCAAAACCAGCAGATAGGCTGGCAATGCGTTTCAACCAGAAATCCTTCATGCCCACTCAATCTCTAAAACACCTCGAGTCAGAAATGTTTTCTTCAGCTTAAGAACCAGCTAGGAGTCCTGTTTTACAGGTGACAATGCTTTTTTAATGCAAAGGAACCTTCTAGGAGCTGAAAATGCCTTCCCTGCATGTCTCTTGTTTTCTCAAAGCCAGGACAGTCTGGGCGTTGCTCTGACTTCCAGAAATGTCAGGAACTTCGGAGTTTGCTCCTCTTTCAGCTCTGTACCTTTCCTGTCCGTGACGTACTTTGAATTCCTGACCAGGTGGGGCTGAAGGAGCTCACCTGCTTTAATGTGATGCCTGTGCCCTTTGCGGGACGAGCCCAGAGCAGCACTGGTGTGGGTTGAACACTCTGGCATTTTGCTGAGCTTCCCAGCTCATGCGGAGCTATAATCCGTCATTGGTAAGCTCTGCCTAACTAGGCTGGCTTAAAGTTCGCTTGGGCTCAGCCAAGCTGCCACCATTGTGCTGTAAACATCCTGATAAAAGGGCAGCCTGCTCCCTTCAGCGTCTGCTCTCTCTGTCTCTCCCTCTGAAGGCTACTGAACGCATGAAAAAGTACAAGATTGTCCCTTCTTCTACTTTCTTGTCATGAGATTCCGCCCGCTTGTCTACCTGGAACTGAGCAAATCTTCCCGTGACAATCACTGCAGACGTTTCGCAATTAATGAGGCAGGCTGGGGATAAGTGGGTTATTCCCCTCTGATTCATTATCGTGGCGCAACACCCTTCTACCAGTTCACTCCTCGGGCGTCCACAACTTCTCGTCTCCTCACTCTCTACATATTCTTCCCTCCCATTTCCCGACTCCGGTCTCTCTGTTCTCATTTCTGACAGCTCCAGACCCCCCTTTTGCTCCTCTGGACACTCACTTTTATTTTGCACCTGAAGTGGTGACATCTCAGGATGGGTCAGATCGGTTTATGAAAGGCAGGTCGCGCCGGACTGACGTGATCTCTACGAAAAGATGACCCACGAAGTGGATGAGGGAAAGCTGTACAATGGACTTTAGCGAAGCCTTTGACACCATTTCCCACAGCAGAAAGAAATTCAGGGAATGTCTGAAACCCGGGAAAGAAGATTTTCTTTTGCTGCTAATCTTAAACATACTCTGAAAATTAGGATAGAAGGGTTTTAGCAGCATGTGGTAAGTGGAGCAGAGATTTTTTCTTTTCGTAATTTGATCAAAAGATGATTTTACCTGAAGCAAAAAGCTCCGAAAGGGAAATACACATGCAGTGCTGGGGATGGGTGAGTCAGACAAACAACAAAACCAAACCAGTCTGCAGAGTATTTTCATTGTACTCCATAGTCGCTGAATTTCAGCCTGAAACTGAAAATGACGAATGGCATTGGATTGATTGACAAGGGAAGCGACAGATGTCTTAGGACAAGAATAGCTATTTGAGCTGTTAGAAAGCAAACGCTGTTTTTTACATGCAAAGACTAGTTTGACACATTTTGGAATATCGGGACAGAAAATATGGGCTAAGAAATAAGATACAGAAAGAGGCAGAGGGAAAACGAGACAGAGAAGGGGGCCCGTGAGCAGATGATACACAAAGGAAGACTCTGATTTCATAGGAAAGCTGTGAAACAGTGGTGAACCCATGAGGGTAGAGACACGGAGACAGGTCTGCCTGTCTGTCCAGACCGATGCTGAGATCACCAGGGGTTTTTTCTTCATCTGCAGCAATCGCTTCTCTGCTTTATTTTGTTTTCTCCCCACTTCATTTCTTCCCGGAGCACGTGTCAAATCACATCCCAATGGGGACAATAAAGAAAGATCGGACAGTTGGTGTTTCAGTGCGAAAGTCAATGCCATGAAGGCAAAGCTCAAGTTTTATCTCCCAGATAACTGCTAACAAAATATAAATGCCTTTGCCCCGATATTCATGCCAGCTGCTTGTCTTTATTGTGTTAGAACTGGATTCAACAAGCTTGAATGTCTCATTCTTCTCTGCTGCCTCGTGGAGAAGCACGAGGGTCACAAGTTTTCTTTGGGTTGGGTTCCTTTGTACTGTGAATGGCAGTGGTAAGCCAATAGCTGGATCTTTTCAAGACCTACAACTTAAATGACCATACTGGGATAAGACTCTTAGCAAGATGGGAGGAAAGAAAAGAAAGGAACTTTTTGACAAAGAAAGCAACTAAATAAAAACGCTTAACTGTTAAGGTGCATCAAGATCTCACTCTATATAACTTCAGAATAAAACAACGTAACATTTCCTCTGCCCAATTAAAAATAAAATAGCATAATAATAATTTAAAAAGCTACCCGAATGGTTCCTCACTTAATCCTCAGGAAATTACATCTACTTATTGCTTTAACCATGCTGACTGAAGTCTGTATCACCACAAGTTATATCTTCGAGCTATCACACATGCAGGGAAGATTCCAGATCCTTTGGCTTTTCACCTGACCAACCTTTGTGATAACCCCTCAGACAAACGTAACAGTGGGAGGAAAAGTGTATTTGAGCCTGGGGAGAGACAGCGCCTGCCCAGGTATTCCTACTGCCATCTCTCCCTAGGATGGACGGGCCCCATCTCAGACTAAATGGACTTAAAACCTTTTTGCGTTGATATACGCTTCGACGTTATGATAATTAAAATATGTGATTTCAGACACTGGCTCCTCTACTTCTTGAGCATCTTTGGATTTAGCACAAGGCCCATCCAGGGTGTGTTTTGGAGCAGCCCTTTGCCTAAATAGCTGTTATACCGGAGACGGAGGCAAACATGAAACTGTGTTAAGTACATCAACTGCTAGTGAATAAAAAGAGAAAGTTTTGCATACAACTGAGAAGCAGCTTCTCCGAGTAATTCCTGTATTTTAGTGGTGATTCTACAGTTGGAATAATTTCTTAGATGCACTTTTCAGATGGGAACAGAACAGCTTTCTTTTCCGCCGAGGTAAATTGGGCAGCGAGGATCAGCTCGGCTGGACTACACTCAATTTACAACATGCGCATACCACAGTTTTAGCCATGAGCTCAGGGGGAACATTCTAATTGGGGACATTGCAGAGTCCTAGATAATCCAGAGACTATTTTTAAGCTGGAGTAAATCACTCTAGAAGGCCATGTTGTCTCACTTTCAAACGTCTTCGTGTTGAAATGACGTGCACAGCTATACGTGAATGCGAATTTTAGGAAAGGTTGTTTATGAGAAACAGCAATAAGACCTTATTAAATTAGCTTATTATTGAATTAATGTACCGCCTTGGTTCTGCCAGTAGCTGAGCAGATGTTTCAGAGAAAGGTGCATGAGTATCTTTTGATACCAGTCACTACATGGAGAGCTACCTTCGTTAACCACACAGCCAATTACTGTAGATTATCCCTTTCCAAAATGAAGAAACCCCTACAGCTAATTTTATTATGTTTTCCCTTTTTGCTACATAAGCTCAAAGATTCTAGTCAGTGGTTACTAGCAATAGATCCAGTATGACATAAGATGATAAATAATGTTTGGAGTCTTATTCAGTGTATTACAGCCTACCACAACATTCTAGACTATAAAATGGGAATCTATTTCAGTTGGACAGAAAAGCTCGCGATACGTCACAATTAAAGATGTCTCATTTAGTTCTGCTGGTTTGCAACAGCGAACCTCAGATGTGCAAACTTGCTCTTTCAAGTCTCTTAGGAACGTTTTGCCTTAATTTGAGCAAATGTTTCCTTTCTTTTCTGACAATTGTCATTTTTAATTCACGACAAGGTGTCACGTTAGTCTTTTCCACTGTGTACTCTATTCCCTCTTGCTTTCAGGCACCTTTTGAAATCTATAAGCTACACAATTTACAAGGAAGCTTATTACATGTATAGAAAGTGGCAAAGAGAGAACGATAAGAGCTTGTTTCCCTACCCAACAAGACAAAAAAGGGAAAGGAAACTCTCTGCATTATACTGCAGTTTATGCCTTTTTTATGAAGAGTTTTACTAAACTTCTTATCAGCATACGGCAAAAAGCTGGTGTGTTAGCACAGTCCCCTCTGACCTGTGGATGATGACACCAAAACCGACTCTTCCATTTGCTGTCACATACTAAGAATTACTGTCACAAAGGTACATTTGTATTCTAGAATTAATTTTTCCAAACAAAAGGGAAGTGATTCATTTAAGACTATAGAGTGAACCTCGAACGCATATTTAACTACAGAGGTCGCATGGCACCACTGATCTTGTGCTACCATAACAAAGCGCTTGACAAATACCACGTTTTCCCAGGGACTAACTGGCTCTTCATACCAAATTGTTAAACATTATTTCTAAGACTCGACAAAAACGGATCACTAGTTTTTATATATATCACAAAGGAAACCTCAAATGGCAAAGCGCTCTAGAAAGGTAAAAGTGATGTGACAAAATCCACTTATAAAATCATGTCCAACGTGGTTCTAACAAATCTAGACTAAATCTGCAGGGAGACTGAGTTTTCGGGCTGTATAAAATGTCCAGCTGAGAACTCCACACAGTAGCGTAGTGAGAGATGTTGATGGTCTGGAACCACCCCAGCTGGATTAACGAATGGTCCTTAATGAACTCATCTGGCTCCTGCTTCGTGTGAGTCAGGGAACGCGTGGCGATGTAACACAGGCCGCAAGCACAACCCGGAGTAAACGGGATTATTTATTGCTTCCAAGAGCGTAGCCACAATTCTGCAGACACTTCACAAGCTCTTTTGGGAGCGAAGGTGAAGCCGAGTCCCTCGGGTGCGTCTGAAATAGGCCCCTTTCCAAGGGAATGTCACATTGCTCTGAACGCACCCCCGATAATTCACCACCACCTCTGGTGGTTCAAGGGCTGCTGATATGCGTTGTTAAATAGCTTACATTAGGTTAAATAATTCACTATGGAAGGACAACCAAGCTGAAAAGGAAGAGCAGATGGCTAACTTAACAGAGCAGAACATATTGCTATGCTAAGCATTAATTAATTCAATTGGAAACTATTGCTTTGGCGATGGCTGAGCTCCAGGAGAAAAACTGGTAGACCTGGGAGTGTGCGCTGATGTCTTGAGAACTTACAACATGAACTGCTTATCTACCACCATTCACAAACACTCGTTATTTAAGAGAATTTCCAGGGAAATAATCCAAAATTCACGTAAAAAGAGCGTGCGCATAGAACAAGCTCTGAACTCTTGGAGGTAAAGGGTTTGGTCCAGGGAAGACGCAACAGAATGATTGGCATGAACTTTCCCCAAGGGAGAAACCTCTGTTCTTACAGTCATTCTATGATAATTGTAAGTAGAGCAAAACAACTGTGTGTAACACACCCATACGAGCAAAAAGGGCAATTTAAAAAACGCTGGCATTAAACTTACTTATCCTTTGGGAAGTATACAGACAAAACGAGGGTATGTCTGCCTAATGAACTATAAAGTGCAAATGAAGCAACCTGTATAGATACGTACAGTGTATCTACTCCACAATTTCTGTTACCGTGTGATTCGGTTTGAGTTTATTTCTTTTTTAATAACATTGATTTTTAATTGTGATTGTTGTATTAATATTTGGCCACTTCTGGTAACTTCTACTGGCTTTGTGCTTACAGCTCTGGTTTCCAGCTTGTCCAATTCTTGATTAAAAAGGGTCTTTAGGTGCCTGCTGGTTAGCGCTGGCCTACCAGCCGTCAGCCATCAATAACTTAAAGCAGTTTTAAAGTCATCAACAAGAAGGCAGAAAATAGATCAGAAGATTTATGTCTTCATAGGTAACACGCATTTGCTTGACACAACAAACACGCTCTTGAGGAAACCTCATAGAAAATGCTAAGCTTAAAAATAAGAGCTCTACTTAGATTTCTGGACTGTGTAAAATATATTCTGCCTTTTCAGAAAAAAACCCTTTACTACAAGCACAAAACCAAGGATTGAGCCAAGCTTAAGAGGGAAGCCAAGCAAGACTTCCTCACTCAATTCTCAACAAGGAAATAATAATAATTCTGGAGTTTGGCAAAAAAGGACATGAGTGCAAGGGTGGAGGAGAAAGCAACGGCTGGGTACAGGAATCACAGAACCATGGGGTGGTTTGGGTTGAAAGGGACCTTTAAAGATCATTTTGGATCATTTAGATGATCTTTGGATATCATCTGGTGCAACCACCTAGTTCAAGCGTGTCCAATTCACGTTCCCCGGGGGCCACATTGGCCTGGCGGTCGCCTTCGAAGGGCCGAATGTCATTGTAGGCCTGTGTCAATGTAAATACTCCTACATTGATACAGGCCTAAAATGACATTTGGCCCTTTGAATTAGACGCCGGTCTAGTTCATTTATCACAGGACCATGTATCTCTCTGAGACATGGAAGAGTCCAGGGGAAATAAACGACTATGGGAAGGAGAAGGAGAATGTGGAAAAAGAAAAAGGGGCCCGATGTGAAAACGAGGGATGGAATTCACAGCAGTATCAGCTGCACCTGCACGAGGCATTCACACACATTAACGACCAGCTAATAGACGATCACACCATATAAAGTTACCTCCTCAGCTTTCTTCTGAATTACATGATTTATGAGTCAACTGTGAAAAGACACAAGATAATCTGTCTGAAGGACATTGCTGCTCACACATCTCCCAGAAATCCTGGGCTCTGCTACACAGGAATTGACCTCACACCACAAAAGAGAAAGGAAGACACAAGATCTCTGAGGCAAAAGCAGCACCAGTATCACATCACGTTTTAGAGGTGTGAGGGACGGGACAACTGCTGCTGAAAGATTTCTGCGGTGCCAAAGACCTCTCAAAAAGTCAGCCTGAGATATTTAGTTGGCAGTTTGCTGAGGAACCTTTTCCGTTTTGTGTTAAAAAAAGCCTACAGCTCCTGCTATTAGAAATCCTGCATTCAGCCTCCACTATGGTTGCCATGAACACCGATACCACTGGAAAAACCTTTCTCAGGCTATTTTATTAAGGACATACAGTTGGAAGCTGTAGTTAACTATCAGCTCTTTGCACTTTTTTTCCCCTCCAGCAGCAAAAGGCCCAGTATTTGCTTCCTATTCAAAGAATGTCGTCCTTTTCTTGTGTTCCAGATTGGTTCTGCTGCACTTTGGATGCCAAACAGCATTGTGCTCCACTGTGGAAATACTAACATTTGGATGGACAACAAAGACAGGAATGTCTTTGATAACTGGTGCGGCCAGTTATAATCTGGGTGGGTACACCTAGGAACTAACAGGGATCAACTATTAGACATTCATCATTTTCAAACCTTCTGAGAAATAAACAAAACGTTTTGCACCTTCTTTACGATGTACTATGCGTTCAGTAATGATTTGCCTGTAAGAGGCAGGTTTGGATACAGCAGGATAACTATCAGTTTCTAAAAGGGATGTATACATATACATATTAATATTGATGTTTGTGAAAGATCTGCAGCAGAAAAGAGGGTAAAAAACTAGATGTCCACTGGGGAGAGGCAGAAAAGGATGAGTTTCCAAATAGCAGCAACGGGTAGAAGGAGAAACCTTTCACAGAACGGTGGTGAAGCGCTAGGATGAATTATCTAGGCAGGTTATGGTGTGTCATTGGAGGTCTCTGGTAACATTCTGAAACAGTCAGAAATCTTAAGATCAAGTTGCTCCTGGTGTAGAAAAGCTGGGTAAGTAAGATGAGCTCTCAGAACCCCTGTGTGGCCTGTCCGTATTCACATATACAGCCTTCTTTTCCCCTCTAAGGCAAGACAGAACTGTGACGCACATGCTAATCTATGTAAACCAGTCATTTATTATTTTAATGCTTCATTTTTAGGTGCCTAATTCACTCTTTCTCAGTAATGGAGACATGTGGATTTACGGGATGGAAGAACGTGAAAAATTAGAAAAGCGTTTGTTTTTTCGCCTCCTGCATTTTCAGTGATGTGACACAGATTGGCCTGGAGCTGCACCTGTCCCCCTGGAAAATGAAGGATGGATCAGAACCTCCGCTGAAATAATGATAAATAGCATCAAAGTGATTTTGGAGACGTCATAATGATTTGCACCAAAAGAAGGTAATGTCTCGTGTTGGTAACGCAGGCAGTTTGATAAAGGAAAAAACGAGATAATTTTGGGACCCGAGCTACAGAAGTTGTCTCCATGTGGAAAGGACTGATACCGCTTTGGGTACAAAGGATAGAAGAATGAGCCTTGTACTGCTGGCCCAGGCTGCCCAGGGGGGTTGTGGAGTCTCCTTCTGTGCAGACATTCAAACCCGCCTGGACACCTTCCTGTGGAACCTCAGCTGGGTGTTCCTGCTCCATGGGGGGATTGACCTGGATGAGCTTTCCAGGGCCCTTCCAACCCCTGACATCCTGGGATTCTGTGGATGCTGGTTAATCTCGTTTTTTGCCTTAATTTTTATTTTTTTAAATACCCACTCTGTCCTATAGAAATGCTGTTTCATGTAGTCAAACCATATCTACCCATGTGATGTTTCTTTACTTCCATTTAGACGGTGATCTCAGACAGGGTTTGGTCTTGTTTCAGAGCGTTGAAGAACTTTGCTCCATAGTATATTGATGCTATAACAAATTGTATTGTTTACCAATTCATGTGGCTCTGCACAGCTCACAGAAAAGCAAATGACATTTTTCCAATGCTGCTAAACATCCTTTAATTATTTCTTTACATTCCTATGAACTCAAATGCAAATGCTAATGTTCAGTCACATATTTAATTGTGACTTAAAGAAGAAACTGATTTCAATGTCCTGAATCCAGCGCATGATGAGATATGATTCCCCCCACTCCCCGCTATTTAATTTCACCCAGGAGTCAGCTGCACTAATTATTAACAAGGGATTTCTCAAGTTAATCATCCTCTTAGAAGACTTTTGAGACCTTAACTTGTGTTTACTGGAGGGCCTTTTGAAATGCAAATCACTTATGCCAACTTCAGAAAGCCCCAAACTCGATCTGGATTCATTTGTAAGTATTTAAAGATCAAAGTCACTCCAGCCCAGAAAGAGGACGCAAAGTCTTTTTCTTCCAAAACACTGATTTATTTTCCCTGCAAACTTTCAGAGAAGTGTTTTGTCTCGTACTTTTTGGTACCTGCAAACAGCAGTCAGAAACCCTTCCGACCGTTTGTCTAAAGATTAATAAGCCGTAAGATTTGTTTCTTTATTTCATAACCTTTCCCAGCGCAAGAGGTCACTCAATCTATGAAGATGACAGGTTTGGATATAACTTTCCAGCATTCAAAATGGGCGGCCCATGGTAAATTATACAGCTTGTGCTTTTTTGGGCAGTGGCTGTCGGTGTTTTTCATCTGCGGCTTTTCTGCAAAGGAGCCGAGGTCTCGCGGCCCCATTCGTCACACAGAAAGGACTCGGCGCTGGAGCCCATTCAAAAATTCTCATGGACCACATTTTCAGAAGTGAAGTGTCTGAACTTATCTATTACACCAAGTCAGAAGGAACCGTGGCTGCTCCAAAATACATCAGACCATTTGTACCCAGAGCCCTGTTTGGTACTATTACACTAGATCTTAACATGCATTAGATAAATTATTCCAGACTGCGAGTTCCAATGCCATCTGGATGAATTCATTTCAACATGCCACCCATATTACAGTCTCAAACGTAACGATTCTGTTATTATACTTACTGCTGGACCCGTGTGAAGAACTGCTGTGGTGCGCTAGAGTAACACTGTCAAAGGACATTCTGTGATCCAAGTGCTATTCCCCAAATTAATTCCAACATCTGACCCCGTCAGACTTCACAGCAGAGGCCTCACCAAAGGTATAACATCAATACTTGACCTAGGAGGCTGTAGATGTTTAAATTACACCCAAATTCATAGCAGCTGGAGAGATTCGTGGAAGAAAAATACAGATAGTACTCTCAATAAGATTAATGTCATCCAATTTCTGGCTCCAGGTATCCTTGGCTTTGAAGGAACATGACGAGAGTGTTTAGTGCTGTTCTTACACAACGGCCTGCTGGAGGAATCCCATTTGACTCTAATTAATGACCTGACTCCAATACGCATTAATACACACTCTAATGTTGCATTATGCACATTCGATAGATGAGAACACCGACCAGCTTCTGACATTATAGCCCAATACCAACATCGTGACGGGACTATAGCCCTTCTGCACGTCAACACAGCATTTTGGTGGCAAAAGCTGTTTTATCAAACTTCAGCTTTTTTTGTTTTCTCTTTTTTCAGCTTAGCCGAAGAGTTAAATGCAAAAAAAGGACGACGTAAAAACTGATTTTAAAGCACAGTTTATCCAAACTGCAATTCAGTTACTCACATACTGCATGAGAGGGGTTTTTATTTCAGTCTGTCTAAGCCACAGATGCCAAACTCACTGGTTAAAGGCAGCAAGTGCTCCAGGAGACATTACACGAGTCAGGTCAGAGAGCAGGCAGGAAAGGAGACGACAAACCACAGGTCACTCCTGCGCAGGGACAGGAACCCAAGGCACCAGCTATAATTAACTAGTGCTAGAAAGCATCGCTCACCTTCCTGCTGAAATAAATGGGCCCGCATTTACCAAAGTCAGCACACCTGGGACATTCACACCGGCAGAATATCTGACCCACACACCCACAGGTTCTTTCAGGCTCATTCTGGCCTGCGAACAACATAATTTTCATCCGTTCTGCGGCTGACATCTGCTGCTGCCTCGGCTGCTTTTTGTCACATAACCCCATTTACGATCTCTATTTACCTTCTTTACCGGGGGATTAGTACGATTCCAATCAGATAACGTCTCTTTCAAAGAGAAGATTACAAACGGTGCGGTAAAGTTGGTAAGATATTTTTAAAAAGCCAGGAGAAGGCAGTTACTGCTCAGCACGAGGGTAAGGGAGGGTGGAGAGGTTAATACACTCCACAGACCCGTTGCTTAAATTAAACACGTCCTTTGAATGGTATCTAGCAATAAGTTACGCTGGGTAGGATATTAAATTGCCTCAGTCTTGCTGTTTTCTTCTCTTCCCTTTTATCCGTTCAGTGAGTCCTGACTCCTGCCCAAGGGACCCGGCAAAACGCCTCAGCTCCAAAGCCTCCTCAGAAAATCGCTTTTAGGGCCTTGTCCCTGCATGCGTTTTTCTGCTCACACCTGGGCTGCAAACTGCTCCAAAATGAGCAGTTTATATCCATTTAGTCTCAGGATTCGGCAGGTATTTCACTGCGGCCATAGTTAAAGATTTACATATGCATTTCGCAGCGTTTTGATGCTGGCGGTGGACGCGCACATGCCAATATCATCCTTCAATTTGACCTCATACCGATGTTAGACTATGTAAGAGTGCTTAGAAACTGTTGGTGTATTTATTTACACACATAGGCAATTGCCGTTTGCATTTCCTCACATGTTAAAATGAGATAAGGTGTTATGCTCGGATGAAAATCCACTGCCTGTAGTTCACATTCACAACCGATGCACCGGCTTCAGGCCTACTACATGGAACATCGCTAACTTGATACTTAATATTAACCCAGGGAACAAATGTTTCAGAATCACAGCTCCAAAAGCCACAAGCTGAGGTGATGTGGAGCGTGGAAGAGGCTCTGAGTGATCTCCATAAGCTCGGACGTGGGCATCCAGGTCTTCTGGGCCACCTGGGCCTCCCAAACACCTCAAAAGCTCCTCCTGCCCACACCACAGCTCGCAATCCAAACCTCATTATGAACTGACAAACTCCATAAAGCCCAGTTTCTGGAATGGGAATGGAATAATCCCTCTCTAATGCAAGAAAATTGACATACTTACTCAAGATAATTAAATATTACATGCATGTATAATTAATAGGTGTCTAAGCCATCCAGAACAACAAATCCATCTTCATTTAAATTTCAAAACGGAGGACATTTAGATAGAAACTGATGGATGCAATCACGATTATTACTTTCCCCCCCCACCAAGTCCCTGACAGCGATTGTTTGTAAGTTCTTGGCACCGAGAACCTCTGTTTTCATTGAAGTCAGTGGTAAAACCCCCATGGGACTAAACCTGACAGCAGACACTGCCAGCACAAAACAAGGGCTTTGTAAAGTGCATCCTAATGTTTCTTCCAGGATGGGAACTGTGGCAATTTTCATATACAGCAGTTTAGTTTTACGACATTTTCTATTCCATTTTAGAACAAATACAAGTGTTCTACATATATCCCTAGGAAACACCCCTTGGTAAGGTTACAGTTCAAACTGAAGTGGGAAGCGGGCTGTTGTCAATTCAGACTGATTACATTTTAAATGGGGCTTCGGTGCATAATGATTAATATTTCACTATAATTATTTGTCCCAATTAAACGTAGCATGATTAAGTGGCATTTTCCCCTGTGCAGTTAAACTGCTTTGCTTTTTTTTTTTTCCCAAGTAATGATAAAATTAATTAAGGAAGGTTTGAGTTGCTTATTTTGCAATTTAAACTGCTCTTCTTTTTCAAATGCTAATTGAGAAATTTAATTTCTCCGGTATGGTTCTATTGTAAACAAAAGTGGCTGCGATCTGAAAATTAAAAAGAAAAAATCAATGATCCTTTCCAGGAAAATAAAAATAAGATAAAAGAGATTTACAGTATTAAGACCAATAATAGCTCTTGTTGACTTGGTCACCCAATTTGCATGTGATGATGACTTCTTGGTGTTTAGTTTATGAAATACATTAGATACAACAATGGAAAGAAACGGACTCTTTACAATTCTGAAATAAATAACTTCTGCTTTTTCTATGGATAAACAACGTTTCATCCAATTCCTTAACTGTATTCCTTAAACACGTGTTCATTAGAGCATAAGCAAAACAGCGCTGGGTGCGCGGGGGATTTACTCCGCCCAACACTCACACCTTTTAACAATAAGAAGTGTGCTTAAGGACAGTAAGGTGTTACATATTCATAATGACCCCAGGAACGCCCATACATATTCATTACCTTTCACGATTCTTATTAAAATGAGTCTCAGATAACCCTTTCCACAGTCTCCTCTTGACCCTCCCCTGCTGCGCCTGCGCAGTCACTTGGTGGTTTTGAGGAGGGGTCTTTGGATGAAGGCTCCTTCAGCTTCGTCACAGTGAACATTTTACCTTTGGCTCATTGTGATGAATTGGCTGGAACCCAAGTCAACCTAAATCAGTCTGGCACCCCCTTTTTGCTGTAAATCTTGGCTCTCTTGTCTGCTCAAGGGTTACAGCTGGTGCTGTAAAACTTCTGATCTCGGCATTCCACGAGGTTCTGTTTTTTTATTAACAAAACTGGTTACATACAGCTCTAAACTAGATACTCATTATGCGGCTTAAAGTGTTAGTTCGTTAGTAGGCCCTTATTATGTGGTTGGTTAACTCTTAAAATGTTGGTTCCCTCTATCAATACAACTTCATAAACAAGTTTCATGACTTTTTACATAGAACTTAACCACCTTTTCCTTTTTCCAGGTTCAGAGCCCATGCCTCATTTGGTTATATCTGTAAACATTAAACATCTTAGCACGAATCACAACTGCATTTCTCACAATTCCAATATTTGAAACTTCCGTGAAATAAAAATGCACTAACTGAAAGCTGCTGAAAAAACTCTTTGCATGTTACTTTTCTAATAGATGAAGGGGGTTCACCTCCAAATTTTAAAAGAAAAAGTAGATGTGCAGAAGGATAATTAAGCAGATGGCTAGAAAGGAAAATGAATGAAAATATAAAGTAAACACTTTGCAGGGGTAATAATAATAAGCCATATTATGAGAGAAAGAAAAAAACATAAAATTAAAAGAAAAGAGGTTGAATATTGGCAGAAGAACTTGACCGCTCGTGACTCCTGACAATGAAAAGAACAAAATGGCTCGTCAACAGAACTTTTACAGATGAGAAGTTCCAACTTGCTCTGGAATTCCCTTCCCTTGGATATTCATTATATTCTGGCAGATATTTTTAAACCTGCCTGTGGGATTTGGATGCCCAATTCCCATTAAAATGAATGTAAATTAATGGGAAACGACTAACCAAATTAATTAATTGAATTAAAATTAATGAGAGCTGGGCATCCATATCCTTAAGGCAAGTTTTAAAATTTCAGCCGGTGACTTTTAGGACAACGTATAGACATAAATATAGGGTTTGGATATCCACTGACCAACGGTAAATATGGGAAGGTGTTTCTGGCAGATCCTGGAAAACAGACGTCACTTCTGTCACTGGATGACTGACATCTCTCCAAACACTGACCAACGCTAAGGAAATGATGGTATTAAAAACCCTCTATATCTATATCCACATCCCAGGCGATGGCTGTTCATAATTCAGCTTAATTCCAGATAAAATGAGCTATCAGAACATGATTTAGAGCTGTAGTTTGATTTTTAAAGAGGGATTGTCATAATATATTTAAACGTTAGTATATCCTATTATTCAGAATTCCCCACAGATTTCACTAACTGTCACTTCTAGCGCTATTATTTCCTATTTCTAGAATATATTGATCATTTCCATTTAGTATATTTAAAGCTAGTGATTCCTCCCACATAGCTCTCCTATCATAAAAACCAGCCCGTAAAGTTTACAGGCCAGCAAGGAGCCGGCCACTAATACAAATAATGGATTTATATTAGCATCACAAGCAGAATTTTGGTCTCCCAAAAGCATTTATACAATTTGCTGATGACAAAAACCACACAGCAATAGAAACAACAACGTACCCGTGGAAATCCAATTGATTTAACATTGTTTGGCAGTTTTTCGAGTGACCTTCCATCAGTTTTTACCTGTAGTGAAGAATTCTAGATATTGAGTGACCTCAACCAGTCGATTATTAGGACAAATTCACTTCTTGTAAAAGCATCGACACAGAATTCTCTTGGGAGATGAAGGTACGGCAAACATGAGACCTGCACGCACCGTTTGGGTCAAGAACAGAACTTTCTATGAAATAAATTAGCTAAAGCAACAGCCTAGTACTGACTTCAGTGTCATAGTTGGGCCTTGACACTGGAAGTTCTCTTCCAATAAGTTTCATAAGCATTTTCATTCACATAGGCTGTCAGAGAATGAAGTTTTTCATGTCATTCAATAACGGAAAAGCACCACTTTATATAAAACACGGCGTCTTTCAGATTACATCCCATGTGCAGGACTGTGTTTTTATGTCAATGTTTTACAAAAGTAACATTAAACAGGCTGTTTCGAGCACTCTCTCATTTTTCTGACTGCAGGATGATATGGACTTTTAGGCTAACGGAGTCTAACAGAGTGAACGCTCCTTATCAGTCCTGCAGAATAGGACACAGGCACATCCCAAAGGAATTTTGTTCTTGCGGAAATCATTCTACCATTTCACGATTGTGACCACATGTCCACATTAAAACACTGATCATCCCTCTCAGGGACATGGGGTAGTGCCAGAGTCAGGTTATGGTTGGACTCAATGATCCTGAATGGTATCTTCCAACCTAAATGATTCCATCATTCTATGATTATTTTTTATTATTACTCTATCTGGTAGACACTGCTGTACAAATAGGCCACCATATAAACCGAGCTGAAATGGAAATTAGAAGTGAATCATCCAGATCACTGGCCTATTTCTATGCTTGACTTCCAGCCCTCAAAAAAGTGCCTCCTATTGCAGCTGTGACAAGTGACAATAGGTTGGTTTTAAATGACATATGAGGGTTTAGCACAAAAATTACAAAGGTTATTTGTTGTCCCATTATGCCCTGTTATACACACAACTATTGGCCACATCTGTTCATTATCTCAAACTTCCACAGCTTTTCCATTCTGCTTTTTTACTAATTTATCACCAGACACATCTAAACAAGAACTCCTGTCACATTAAGCACTTTAAAGGATTTAGACTATATGCTTGTTACTGTAAATGTTGAGTGTCATTAATAAAACGGCTGCTAAATTTAAATAAACTCCAGACTTTCACATAGGAACGCACGCGGATATAAAAGCCGGGAAAAAGATCAGATTTATAATGTCATAAAGGATAATTACTGAGAACATTATCGAGGCAAAATTTCTACTGTACTCCCTGTAATTAGCGTCCAAGGATCTATCTGAAACACAGCGGTTCAGAGGAAACACAGCACAGCTCGTCAGCTTCACCACAGATTCACGGCTTAAGCGCAGTTTTGGTGACAGCAAAAGATACGCATCGGCTTTTGGAGCCTTTTCTAACACTGCTACCCAACTATATGTTTTATTGTAATTAGATAATGAGAACTTTTTAAATATTTATGCCTTCCTATGCAATTCTTCCAGGAGAATATGGAAGATGTACAGAAGGAGCTGCAGAAGATACAGCTTTTATGGAAAATAGTGTCCTGAAGAGCTCCCATCCGCATCTCAGCTTGAATAAAGTCTCTTTTTTAAGACTACCTGAAAAAGAAGCGTTTCCACCTACGTATTACAAACCCCGAACAAATCCTGGCAGATATCATAAAAGAAAGCTGAATGTTCCAAGTGGTGAAATCACATTTTGAAAACTTTGAATGAACGACTGTGTTCTAGGGGTGTTTTTCTCTATACAAAAGAGAGAAACCTAGAGATGTTTCCAACCTCGCTGCTGATTTTCAGTGTTGAGCTGCCAGTACACAGCGGTTTTCTGCACAAAAGCGACGCTTTAGTTACCGAAGCAGGGCATGGAGCGAGCGCTGTGACTGTCACTGAAGTCACTTTGGAACCGCTGCGGTTGGATTCCCGCCGGGCCTGGGGCTGCTGAAGATCATCACGTGTTGATGCTGCACGCTGACTTGGCTACGTCCCAACCTGTATTTTTACGTGTGGTGGTAAGAAGAGGGAGAAAACCACTTAGTGAATGAATTCACACGGCCTGAACCCCCGGGAGATGCGGGGATCTCCAGCGACAGCATCTCCTGGGAGCGCTGGCGTTAATACATCGGTGTTGGAGCGTTCGAATCCAGGGATGACAGCGGCGTTCAACTACGACGTTACAAGCCTGCAACAAACCTCTGGAGACCTTTATTTACTCCAGTGCTATTCTTTTTGGAGCCCAGATAATTGGAACAATCCAATGTATAGTCTCTCTGACATGCTGGGGTGTTACAGCAGACCTCTGTCATGACACATCATATCTGTCTGTGAGGAAAGCGTAAAACAAAGCCCAGCCTACATTTTTCCCTAGAGAATTTTCTGCTGCTTGCCAAACCTGTCCCACAGTCCACCCTTGCTGCAAATACCGAGTGATTTATCAACAGCATGTGCTCTTTGAGTATTTCCTTCCAGCTGTTTCGGATGTGCGTGTCACTGTTCCATTAACAAAACGTTAGGCGCTATGATATATGCAGTCATAACTGTATTCACACATACACTTCTCCCACAAAAATAAGACAGGGTCTTATATGAATTTTTGCTCCAAAAGATGCGCTAGGGCTTATTTTCAGGGGACATCTTATTTTTTCCATGAACAACAATCTGCATTTATTCTTGAACAAAAAAATCAACATTTATTCCAATATAGTCATGTCATCACACCTGTCCTGCTGCATTCTACCGCCAATTAATTTTAGATTTTCCATGTATAGCTGCCTGGACAGTATTTAAATTGACTTTTTTGTGAACTGAAACTAGGGCTTATTTTCGGAGCAGGGCTTATATTTTGAGCATTCCCCAAAATCCTGAAGGATCATGCTAGGGCTTATTTATTGGGGTAGGGCTTATTTTTGGGGAAATAGGGTACACTCCCCACCCTCAGCTTTAAAAAAAAAAAAAAAATATTAAAAATTGTTATCTTATAAAAAGAGTTATATTTGCTACCACGGGCCAAAGAAATAGTGGCATTTATTTAAGTACTTTCGCTCTATCAACCACTGTTGGAGGTGGGATGCCAAAAAATACAAGATGAGGCCAAGAATGGGATCTTCTCTTCATAGAAAACTCAGTAGGTCCAGATAAAATATCTTAATGTGTCTTCGGGATGTCTGGAAAGTTAAGCCCTGCTTGCCTGTGAATTCTGAGTTTAGTACCTAATTGATCACCTGTGTGTTGTTCACGACTAAAAGTCAAGGGACACCGGCACGACATCCGTCTCATATCAGGACCAAGTTCTGTTGTCTTAATTGTTATAAATGTGTTTTTCACTGACCAACACTACTCGGTTACCACTGTTGGGTGGCCCTACTGACTCTCACAAGAATGATATTTCCAAATAGAGAAGAACCACCAACACAAAGCCCTTCTGACAGATTTTCCAACCTTGCCAACACCCCCGTGTGTCTGCAAGCGAGCAAAAGTGTGTTTGCTTAACCTCAGACAGCGGTTTGACAACGCACTCAATCTGGCTGCGCACTCCCAGGAGCGATTACAAATACTGCAGCCGCATGATAAAAATCCTATTTACTCTCTAGCAATATTTCTTGAACAGTATGAGCCAGCAGAGAAAATTTTGTGCCAGATAAGTTTCCGCCTGTGTGCCATGCTAAACTTTATACTGATATTGTCCGTCTTTCTGCACCGTCTAACTTTGGAAAAGTCAATGCGTACTAAATAGAATCAATCAGAATCATAAGGCAGTGTGATTTTTAATATACTGTCTGCTTCGTGTTACTTAGTAAGCTGAATTTGCTGAAATCTTGAGCTGTACGTTGTAAGGTTCTGTTCATATTCACCAAACTTGCACCTAATGAATGGAAACAGAAGTGGCGGCGGCGAACAGCTGCGAGATAAGGCCTGGTTTGCGCTTTGCTGGGAAGAAATAGGATTCGCTCAGACAAAACAGCACCTTCAAGGCTATGAACTATAAAAAATACCTGCAGTTAAACAAAGCAAAGGCCTGTGCGAGGTCAGCGAAAAGCGAGAAGCAAGAAGACCCCAGACTCAACTATTGCTGTTGGACTGAATCACGGTGTGAGTGGCGGGTAAATAGTTGTGAGGTATAAAAACCCGGGGATTTCTGTGCTGGGCTGGGCCCTCTGCGAACGCACCAGCTCGAGCCCGCCCTGCTGCTGTCCTACTCCATTACATTATCTATTTCTATGAACTTCGATACCTGAGATCTTGCTTTGAGAGCCCTGGGATCCAGACTTGGGAGCGACCTGACACCGGGAGGGGAGGTGAGCGGGTTGAGATGCAGAACGGTGAAACTTTGAAACCCCAGCCAAGCGAGGTAAAGAATCGGGTGTGCACACATAACCCTTTGGTCATGAATACATATAATCCCTTACCTGTTTTCCTTTGCTTTCTATGCCTCTTAGACTTGAACCGCTGCCCAATACTGGGGCCAAGCCTGGACCCAGCCCCACCGGGACTCCTGTCTGAGAAGGAGTTCGGAGAGCAAAGGGGTCCATTCTGTTTACGGTCAATCAGTTCCCGTTCACCTCCTTACTCTGTCACCCAAGACACAAGTTCAGTGTGAACATAAGGCAAAAAGACCTTGTAAGTTTATTTTTATTACACAAATGCCTTGAAGGCTCAGGAAATGTGCAACTTGCTGTGTAAATGCTGTAGGTGCACCTGCTGTCACAGCCACCGTCTCTAAAAACTTATAAACCCAACGTAATGAAAAGCGTAATACAATAATTGTTCTAGAAAACATGAGTAATGAAAACACTCTTATTACATTTTACTTCTTATGCAAGTCAAATATTTGTTTCAAAAATTGCCCAGATGTAATAAAAAGGGATAAAGCCAGAAAGGAATTTTAGGAGCAAGATTCAATTGTGGAGATGAACCAACTTCTTCTCTAGGTTCTTGTTCCATCTTTCATGTTTCACCAACCATTTCTTTTTGGTTAAATCACACCTCACTTGTCATTGCAGGCAATGAACCAAAACCATCTCAGAAAGCGCCAGCCAGAGAAATGGAGCGACTTGCCCAAGGTCACAGAAGAAACTCGGAAATTATCTGAGTCACAGTCCGATGGTTCGACATCCTCCCTCAATAGACCTCATTAATAACAACTGGCTGAATTATATTAATAGGAATTAATTTTGTCCAGGCTGGAGTTGAGTATGGTAGGAATATAACAGAACGATTACAGATGGTTCTCCGTGGCATTTCTAGCACTTAACTATGATATATACAAGTAAGTGCGTGACACCATGACAAGTGAAAGGTCTCACATGAGCGTCGTTATAAAAGAAAAATGGAACGTGTAGGTTAATAGGCACTCCAATACAAATTCCTTTTCATGTGCAGAAGTTCTCGCATTGTTTTATTTGTTTTGCCATGGCAGGGGCATTTATACAGACTCCCCCTCATGTCTAAAAAGTAATGAGCTTACGTTGCATTCCATAGGATAATGGATGGAAAACACAAAGCATCCTTTGCCGTAGTTTGAAATTCATATTCCAGAGCACCAGGATGGACATTGCCAGCCTATGAACTTCACGCGTGTACTTAGTACATGTGGTTTTTTGGACTCGGATTCTGTCTAGTTATGTTCTCCATGGAGTTTTATTATACTAGAGCAACGTGGCAATGCAGATTTTGCACTGTTGCTAAGTAAACCATATTTTTTTCAATGGTTGTTGTTTGATAAATGCTAAAGCAGCAGCTTTTGGTGTTCCAAGATAACACCGGAGAGCTGTAACCAACACATTCATGCTCAGCTCATGAGTCTCAGCTTTCTTCTTGTGTTTGCGTCTTCCACATTTGAGCCCACAAAGCATGTTTTCCAACAATTAACTAAAGTGAGGTGGTGTCTGTTCCCTCTGCAGTTTCTACGCCCCTTTTTCTGCCAGCCTATGACTTTGCTACTCAGCAATATCCATTCTGTGCCAATTAACAGGCAAATTAATACGGCAATAAAGGTTGGTCGGCTTTAGTTTAGAGCCTCTTGATTTCCCTTAAGGATTTCCTTCACCTTCCTGCATTAGATATTTTGTCCATCAGTATATTAGAAGCATTCACCTGAGACAAGAGTTACCTACCAAAGCAAACACGAATTTGCATGTAGACGACTTGCTTGATTTCCGCTGATAGAGGTTACCTGGAAATACTGATTCATTAAACTGGAGATTCCAGAATGGACGTCTGGTTTGGTCCAAAATGTCATAATTCGACTCATTTCCCATCCTTCTCACCACCATTAATGCAAAATCCCAGAAGAGCTGATAAAGATTTTGCCTGCTGTGCGTCTATACCTGGCACGATGTGGCCGTAAATACTGCACAATGTCCTGTTCTGCATTTCCTGCAAAGTCTATTAGTATCCACAAAATGTAAATCTATAACCACTGACATCTTTAATACCCTGAATCATTCCCAAACATTAAGGCTCTCACAGTGTGACAATATAAAGAAATATATGCTGATTTAACGCCACAATGCAAGATTTCTTCACAAAACACTCGGAACTTGGAGCACACTCTCATTTGCTAATACTCATTCCAAAGGCGTAGAGATTCAAATCCCTCTGCCCATCTACATCCGTAATGACAGCTCTTTGCCTATATATGTGGAGACTCACTACTGTACATTGAGTTCGTGCTGCATAGATAATAGTATCAGAAACAGAAAATATGCTCAGGTTTTCTATAATGTATTACAAGGCCAAACCCTGAAGCTCTTATTCAGCTGCATAAACAATAAAGTCATTATTTTTAGTTTCTGCACTCTGTTGCATGGATTCTGCCCCCAAAACATGGTTCTCATATCATTATTTCAGCCCTAAAATTATTCACGTTCTAGAGTGACATGACCATTTCTCATTTCCACCTCTGCAGACCAGTTTCTTCAGTAGGAATGGAGGATTTGAGGCTGGCTTGCTAATGCTGATGGACTAAGTTCTTGTCCGCGTTACGTCTCACAGCACGACTTCTCCTTTTTGCTCCGCCTCTATGGGATCATTTATTTCTCATATTTAATTCACCATCGACTTTCTGTTTGGAGTTGTTTAGCTATTCAGAACAAGGCAAAACTAGACGTCCCTGTTTTCATATAAATACGTATGCAAAGTAGCATGGAAATAACTTTCTTAGTAATTGCCGTATCAATTGCTTCCTCCCAAAGTAATTCATTATTTGAGCCATTACCTGAAAGACCTTCCTCACCCTGCCCTACATCAGAGCAGGGCTTCGTTTCCTCTTGGAAATCAGTGATTTGGTTAAGACTTTTAATCTCAAACCCGCTAAATTGTGATAACAATTAGGTTGATTTCCTTGCCTCTGCAAGTGCTATACAAAAAGCCATCAATCAAGGTGTATCTAATTATGAAACTAAGTTAAGAGGTGTTTGAACAAGATGGCTGAGATTCTCAAGGGACCAGAGAATTGAATTGGTACTTCAGACATATCAAATTAGTTAATGATTTGGGGACCTTTATTCTGCAAGAGCATGTAAATTAAAAAAGAATAATGAAATTCATTAAAGCTTGGCAACATGGAGGAAGGAGGACATGTGGGCCTTGCTGCACGTAATTTTTAGAACCTGCTTTATCTTAGTAGAATGAAAAGCAGCTTGGTGAGGGGAGTGCTTTTCTTCTGGAATTCACATTACAAATGACCACAGTTTGCTGTGTATATCTAATTATCAAGCACAACTCATCCCTTGAATTATTTCAAGCACTTTTCAACTACTCTGGCTCAGACTTGCTATAGTTGGGTGGGTGGACTTAGTCCTTGCACATCCAACATCCAGAGGACTTGGGGGGACCTTTCCCAGCCACCAAGCAGCTCCTTTTTGGAGCAATAAGGAGGAAGAGTGATGGAAGATGATCTGAAAGGAGGCTGGAGCATGGAGGGCGTTGGTCTCTTCTCCCAAGGAACAAGTGATGGGATCAGAGGAAATGGCCTCAAGTTGCACCAGGGGAGGCTGAGGTTGGATCTGGGGAACAATTTCTTCTTCCTAATTGGATACTACAAAAAAATTCTTCATGGAGAGGGTTGTAAATCACTGGAACAGCTGCCCAGGGCAGTGGTGGAGTCACCGTCCCTGGAGAGGTCTAAAGGACATGTAGATGAGGTTCTCAGGGACATGGGTTAGTGCTAGAGTTGGGTTATGGTTGGACTGGATGATCTTGGGGGTCTCTTCCAACCAAAGTGATTCTGGGATTCTAGTACACCCCACGATGTGCACAGAGAGCACCAGGACACACGAGCAGTGTCGGTACCTGCCCTTACAGACTTGACACACGAGGAGAAGTTTATTTAAGCCAGATGGTTAGAAACAGCGCTTATGCTAATCTTGCATTCATCCTCTCTATATTAAGATTCTGTTTTATAAATCAAGCTTGCTGCTTACGAGTGCTTAGAGTCTTTAAAGTCCATCCTGAATCAACACACAGAAAGCACCCATGTCCTTTGAATTAAGGAGTGAATAGCTTGACGACAACACCTTTGAAGAGGGCTGGAGTGGTCTACGTACATTCAACTTCAAGTGGCAGGTAGATTGGTAGAACACTTCAGGTCACACTCTGCACTGAATCCTGTTACCACGTTAGATTCTCTTCTAGTTTTTAATTAACCTTTAGTTTGAGAATCTAGCATACTTTTGTGAAGTACCTGATCGGCACCCATTTTAGCAATATTCTTGAAGTGTGCTGTTATAAAGGTGGATAACAGAAACAATGACCTGTTGCTGCATTTGAGGTGTTTTTGGTTTTCTTTTTCCAAAAGTGAGTATGAAATATAGCACTGAGATTCCAGTAAGAACTCAGAAGACGTTTTTAGACTAGGAAAAAGCAACTGGGTAAGTTCCTTGCATATTCATTCATGCTGTAATACAGTCGCTCAGTAACACTGTTGGTATCAGTTGATATGATTCCTCTAAGCAGAGCAATTCCAAAATCCAGTTTCAGAGCCTGACCTACAAATACAGGTGAAAAACTGATATGTTGCCAGCTCAGAATATTACTACACATTTTTACTCTGCCCACTGAGAAACAGTGACAAAACGTGTGTTTTACTCCGCATTATTTGCTCCAAAGTGTGCGGTACCCACACGAGATAACCTCAGACTTCACCAGATGAGCGCGAGTTTATCACCCGAATCGCGCTGCCAGAGGACATCAGGCACTAAACCAAACGTTTTCTGGTTGGGATTCATTTTGAAGAACTGGATGACTTAGCACACCTCAAATTTCGCTTCCGTTTACGTATCTGTCATCTTTTTATCCCCCCCCACTGCTCATGACCTACAAGGTTTTGGGGATCACCCACTCCAGTCAGATATATTTGCAGGACATGGTTGCCTGGGGTTACCAGCCAACATAACAAGGTGTATTTCCAAATATTTGTTTTTTTCTTTTGAAAATTAAAAGCTATTATTTAAGTGCCTACTAGGACCACATTTAACCCAGGTATTTCATATATGGGGACCTGGAACATAAAGAGGAAACTACTCACACAAGTAAACATTCCATTGGAAAATACTGATTAGAAAACAAGCAGAAAAATAACCATAATAATTGAATCCTTTAAAACCACTTGACTGGTTTTAGCCAATGCAACTAGATCCAGGTTCATGGCAGCTTCAGTTTTCAACATCTGCTAATTTCTTAATTAAATATGTTCAAGAAAATAATTACGAAAGTCCGTTTCCAGTGCTTTTGGAACTCAGCCAGTAAATAAGTGCTGAGTAAACAAGCTGTTAATATATAATTATCCGAAAAGTAGATTTTGGTCTCCAAGCATGGCTCGGCAATTCTGGAATCCACCACCCAGGAAAACTAAGATACTTTTGACTTGAAAATCCCTCCCAAACCACAAACATGCAGCCAAGGGTGGCGAAGATTGGCCTGATATCATCGAGGGATCAGCAACAAAATTAATTTAGCTCATTCCACTAGGATTGCACGTCAGATTCCAATATATTACCATTTGCTCTCAATTTCCAAAAATGCTTCTAGCTCCCTGGGTACACAAGCACTATAACTTGACCTAATCTGTTTCCTTACCCTGTGCTTTCCCTAATTGTTTCCTCGTCTTTAACATCATTTTTAAATTTCATGGGCTTTTTTTTAAGACGACACGATAATGAGTCACCGGGTCCATCCCACCCTGTGCCGCAATCCTGTGTTATGTGTTCCCAAGCACAAGACCTTAAACTTGTCCTTGTCGCAATTAATCAGGTTCTTGTTCTTGCATATTCCGCCCTATTCATTGTAATGTATCTATTCACACACAACTCTTGAAAGAGGTGTTCTTTTTGCTCCTGAAGCAACCCAAAAACATGGTGTCCAGAAAAGCGTCAAGTCACAGCACAATTATTTTTGAGCGACGCTGGTTTTGCAATCTAGTCTGAAACCTTTTCTTAGTTGCTCCAGCGTTTCTGCAATCGATTCGAAGAGTTCCGACTGATTTCAGGGGGGTTTGGAACAGGCCTTTGCTAAATGGGATTTTACTTCTTCGGGGTTCCAACGGCCGTTATTTCCTCCTGTTCAAAATGTGGTTCTCTTAGGGCTTTGTTAGCACAGAGAAGCCCTGAACTGACATCCTGAAAAGAAGAAAGACTCACGGAAGCACAAAATCCTGCAGCCAGCGTGAGTTATTCCATTTGCTCGCAGTACGGAATTGAGAACAGAGACGCGGATTCTCACCGGCATTAGTCAGAGCCCTCAAACAAACCAAAAATCAGTAAGAAGAAACTCTGTCATTTCCCCGCTTTTTGATATTTTGTCATTTCTTCCTATGGAGACAAATTGTGCGTGAGAGAAAAAAGGGGATTGCATTATAATATCTGGTCTGATACAGTCTAACGGGGTAAAGATCTCACATTTGTATTTATCTTCACTGGTCTCTCCACCCAAAGGGCAAATTGGACTTGTATTTTTGAGATAATTCACTTTGAGTCTCAGAGGAATCTCGAATGTTAGAGCATGTGAGTAGAAAATAACATTTCTACCATATCTTATTAAAAATCCTGCTCTTTCACGGTTTTGTAAACTTTCGTATAAAATGCATTCCAATAAAATGTTTTAATCATGCTGTATTCAGTATCTTTCTTTGATCCAATTTCTTCCTAATTATTTAGGGTCAAGCACATCCTTAGGCTGTCCCCATGGAGATGCGGTAAATACTCAATAGCATTTACAACAGGTTCATAAAATGTGTCTTTATTACAAGCACAATGCTACATCCCTTACCACCCGGAGTGGCTTTTTAGGATGAGAACTGTGCGATCTGTCTCTGCGCTGATTCATGCATGACAAACTCAGCTAAAAAGCACATCCGTGATTTAAAAGCTTTTCTCTTTAACTCACAGAGCAGCCAAGTCAGTCAGCTAGAAAACACCTCAGGATTTGTATTTATTTATGCTTTTTTTTTTTTGCAAACTTACTGTTTTCAAATAAGAGAACAGACCTGATACCTAAAATCAGAAATGGGTAATCAAATCAGTGTCTTCAACTTGCAGATTTCACAGTTTCAGGCCTAGTTTCTGGACTGGTTCCTCATTGTAACATTGCCACGAAGATACAAGTGGTGAAATGTGGTTTTTGAGATGAAGAAAAGGGTCAATCCCTTGGTGAGTGGGCAGAAAGCTGGAACAGTCTGACAAGGAAAATCCTTCATTAGTGTGTTTCGAAAAGTGCATTTTGTTTCATTGCTAATCTGAAAGGGGCAGAATGAGACGAAAAGCTGCAATTCCAGAGAAAGAAATCCACTTCCATATGCAAACCTAAGCAATAAAAGATCACATTTTGCATCATTTTCTTGGATACTTATCAGTTGTTCTTTTTCAGTCGCTCCTTTCCAGCACGGCCTCCTGCACCACTGAAGAGCAGGAATTTCGACACCGTGACGTTTGACAGATGTGGAGAATTTCTCGCTTCCTCCGCTGTTTATAAACATGATCGTATCAAAATTTGTTTTGCCAAGGGCGAACATTACCTCTGGAAGGAAGTCATGAGGAAGAAAGCCGTATTTCAGGAGCTGTCTGCAGCACTTCCATTAGCCCAAGGTACATTCCCCGGGTCCCCAAGGTTCCATGCTCTGCGAGGCACATTACCCACTATGTGCGCCGCTTCCATTTTCCTGACAGGAACAATTACAAATGCCACGCAAGAATAATTTCCTACAAAGCACTGAAACAGGCACCAGGAATTCTCTTAAGGAGCAGTAACAAATGCTCATGCTAATGCTGCAAGCAAAAATACTGACTAGTAAACAGGTTTAGAGTTATCTTAAAACCTCATTATATGCATTTATATCAGGGCACTAAGTATTATCTGACATGCTAATCGTGACCTTCAAGGCTTCAGCATAACATTTAAACGAGTTTTCTTGTTCAGATCGTGGAACTCTTCACCCCATCCCTGTCCCAGTAACACCAGCAAGAGCTGCCATGTGTCCCATTGAGACTGGCACACGTTGCACTGGTATTTTGGATTAAAAACCAAAGGAGTGAGGGAAAGAGAAATTTGCTTTAATCCCCCAACACACGCAAAGCTGAAGAGTCAATGCAAATTCACTCCACAAGGACTGCATTTTCTTGCTGACTAGGTATTTGGGCTTTAATTCTTGAAGAACTGATAGTACACGCAGAACGCTCAAGTGCTGCCTTACTCTTTTATAGGAATATTAATTTTTGAATATACCTTGATATACAGCACTACGAATGAAACAACCTGTTCTCAACAACCACTTTGTTTTGACCGGAGGATACGCCGCCGTCATAGATTCATTTTTAATTTTCCTCTGGACGGCTCCAGGATATTTTGGCGCTTTTTCCACCATTTCTTGCCCTCAGCTCCTGTGTCTGTGGAGTGAGGAATAACCGAGCAGAACGCTGTTTAATAAAGCACAGAACCGGAGCAGGGAAGATATATAAGTGAGCGCTAACATAACTTATCTGAGCCGGCGCTGCAGGTGGCTGACGTTGGAAAGGAGCTGGGAAAAGAGGTGCGCTCGCAGCTGATAAAGGTCCTTCCGACAAGGTTAATGGAAGAGCCTCTCCCACCAATTATTTGTTTTGCAGGACTTCAGTCTGTTTGCTGTCACGTTTGGCTGGATTTTGTATTCTTTAAGGTTAAGCTCTTGATATTCCCCCCTCCCCAACTATTTGGTGCAGCGGCACTTTCCCCTGAAAAATGCTATCTCATCAGAACAGTGACGGTTTTGAGAAGCAGCACAATAAACTCATAGAGTCATTTTGGTTGGAAGAGCCCCTCAGGATCATCGAGTCCAACCATAATCCACCCCATGTCCTGAGAACCTCATGTCCGTCTGTCCAACCCTCCAGGGATGGTGACTCCAGCACTGCCCTGGGCAGCCTGTTCCAATGCCCCACAGCCCTTTGGGGAAGAAATTGTTCCCAGATCCAACCTCAACCTCCCCTGGCGCAACTTGAGGCCGTTTCCTCTCATCTTGTCACTTGGGAGAAGAGACCAACCCCCTCCATGCTCAACCTCCTCTCAGGCAGTTGTAGACCACCAACAAAGTCAACAAGAAGCCTTCTCTGGTCCAGGATGGCATTTGTGCTTCATACAGAGGAGAGAAAGATAAACCCAGCACAGGTGGAAGGTGAGAGATCCCATTTCAAGCCCACCTTCTGCCTGGCTCTCAAGAGGGCCTTGAAACTACACCTGAGCTGCTCGGCTCACGGCTCCTGTATGGCTATGCTAGAGCATGCGAATTCTTTCCAAAAGCAAAATAACATCGAGCCTTCAAAACAAGAGCTGTTTTTCTGCCGTTCAGCTGGGCTGAGCAGATGCCTTCAACTCTATCATCTTAAAATTAGGCAGGTCTTTAATGACCTGAGAACACACCTGCCTGCTGCTTCTCTGCTCCAAACTTAGCTCTCCTCAAGTGTTTTAGGACAACCATTGCAAATGCTACTTTCTTGTAGTAAAAATGTTTTGTGCAGCTGAAAATGGTTTCCCATCCAGCCACAATAACAACAGCATCTATTGGCCAAGTATCACTGGAGAGTGGTGACTGAAGACCGGTGACTACTGTGACTTTTCAGGCAGAGGCAGAAGTCAACCAGAATCTTTTGGGTTCTGGTTGGTTGGTTGGTTTGATCTGGTTTTTTGTTTGGTTTGGTTTGGTTTTTTCTCCTATTTTGTCATTATCATCTCCCCCAACCGACTGCACCCCTTCAAGCATCTCGACAGCTTTTTGCTTTCCAAGAGTTTGCTGAATCCCAAAGCATGGATTTTTAAGCTACAGGAATAAACAAACTTATTCCTCATTGGCAAAAATGTGCTGATCCCGATATTGATTACTAAAGATGTGCTTGAGCCTTGTTATAATGACTTAAAATTCCCAGTCCAAAACCGCAATTACTTTTGCACCATCTAACAGCATGCCTGCTCTACAGGGCCTTGGCCATTTGTCCCAAAAAACAGAGATGTTCAACCGAATTTTGGCACCAATATTAAGCCCCAAGGCACTACAAGTCTTTGAGGAGCACTTCTTCATGAACATACCCACAAACTGGGCTGAGCTGTCTGGCCGCCGTTTCCCCAGATCCTCCTGTTGCCCCAGTTAGGCGCAAAGGCAGGACATTAATCATGGATGATGAGTTAAAATTTACTGAGGAAAGAACGGTCAGGGACAGAGGCTTCTGCAGACAAAACAGTCTGTTTTCAGGAAAAACGCCACTCGGATAATCAGAACAACTTCCATCTCCTCCTCAAACCCTGTGTTTTGCACAGGCTGAGACAGAGGGAGCTTCACAGCCTTTCAAAACCCCTTTGAGGACACCTCTTTGATGGGGCTCGGCCCATCCGGACAGGATCACGCAATTAACCATTTTGGGACTGCATTTGTGGCCAGGAGCCCCCGTTCTTTGTGTTGTTTTGTGCTGTTTGTGTTGAGAAGAGGCCTAGTTTAATTGGACACTAAACCCTTTCACCGCAGGGCTCTTTGAAGGGCAAGTAAACTGCAATAATTCCAACATCACCTTCACAGCTTTTTTCTTCCATCTGCAGTTGCAAAGCACACTGGGAAAAAAAAAAAAAAAGGATTAAAAAAAGAAATCGATAAAGATTAATAAATATGTTGTTGACCTACCCTTTAATCCCTCTTCACAAAAGTGCCCAGTTAGCTGCCGATTTGCATCGGCTGATCTGCTGCTGTTTATACAGGTCTTGAATTTCCATCAATTCCACTTCCCAGGGAGCCCCTTCTTGTTTCAACTTTTAGAAACTAATAGTTTAACACCTTATTTTTCCCCAAGAATAAGGTTGGGATGAAGAAATCATCCTAGACCAGACCGAACCCAATAGATAGCTCCATTTCAAACACTAAACTTTGTGAAGTTTTTTTTTCTTCTGGAGCATTACTTATGGAATTTTTGAGCTTCTTTCTGCACTATTCTCCGATCTAATGCTGCTCATTCGAGCGGGATGCTGTCACACAGGGTTTGAACTGTACCTACAGGAACAAATCCCTCCTGCTTCCTCCACCCCACTGGGTTTCACCGTTTGGTTACACAGCTTTGATATCCACATGGAAATCCATTCCAACTAGTTCATTAGTACAGAAAAGTTGCATTTCAGATAAAGGCTACCCGTTATCATTACATATAGCTAAAAGAGACATGCCAGTGCTAGACAGGACCTTCTAAAACCTGTTTTACTTGTTAAGATGGGATTATCATCTACTTTTAGCACATAATCTGCTGACGCGCGTCAGACGCTGACGGAGCTTTTGAACGGCTGGCGAGTCGCACCGATCTGATCTGTGAGCCTTTCCTGAAAGGCAGGAAAAGCCAGCAGCAAAAAGCCATTTATTAAATGCCTGCAGGCGTTCCCAAGCCACTGTACCTCAAATCGCCTTCCACAACATTCCAACTGCTGTTTCCACCCGTGCCCTGATGACCCTGTCAAGCATATTAATCGCATATGGTTGATACTATACAGAGGGAGAATGTACTGTAGTTGTGGCAAATAATGGAGATGCACCATATTATTAAATGCAAAGTATTTCTTCTACAGCTGAAATTTTTCATTGATATTGCATTATCCACTCTTAGGACAGCAAAAAGTATTTTGGGGAAGACTCTCATAGATCAATGTCTTTTAAGCGCAAAATGTTTCTTTGGTGTGTACATTCGTGAACTGAGGCTTGGGGGTGTTTCAAGTTTGCTGCTGCCCCCAGCATTTAGAAATGCAGCATACCTCATATATCTGTGGAACAGAATGGTCATTTATATGCTTTGGGTATCTTGTATTAAACAAGAGGTGTACAGAGATTTTTCTTCAATGAAATAAATCATCTTTGTTTCAAAAATGCGGGGAAAAAAACGCAGTTTAATGTTCTGTTCTTTAAAAGACAGCCCTGCAGTTTCCTAACCCTTTCAGGGCCACCCCAGCTCACCATCTGAAATCCTTACCCACGTCCTCCCCAATATGGTATCTTGAGTTTTCTGAGTAGGGGATTCAGCCTTATTTCTACTTGTTCAGGTAAATATTAGCTCCTTTTTTCTCCTTAAGCAGCGAAAAGATGGCAGAAAATGTAAGACTTTGTTTTTTCATGATGTATTTCTACTTGGGCCATCTGAATGACTCAGTCCCAAAGAGTTGATAAGGTCTAAAAGCAGGAAAACATTATTCTCCGATATCTGCTATTTAGAAAAGGCGAGAACTCTCTTCGAGTGGATTTAAGTAACATTTTGGCTCTAGAAGTTACACACGTGCTATTTCTTCACTAGTGCGAGCCAACATTTGGTGTCTGCCCTGCTTCCAGATATTAAAAATCACCTTGCTTAACTGTATCTTTCTTCCCATCTTAAACTGCGGTTGCTCATTTCCTGAAACTTGCTCCTCGCTCACACCCGAGTCAGACGCCGCAATAACCGGGGTCTCTTCATTCCTGAAGGTTTACAGGTCATGGGGAGATACCAGCCAGACGTCTCATCTATTCCCACCTGCCTTCACCAGCCACACTCCATTCACGGCTGACACAAAAACGACAAAAGCAGCAGCTAACAAGACGGTACAAGCCAGACCAATCTGACTACGATTGGACATGCTGAGCGGGTAGAAAGACATTATCCAGCAATGGGTTTCATGTGGGTATTTCATTTATGGATGGAGTTATGCTGACCCCCAACCGTAACATCCGCACGTTTCATGTGCACCCACTCTCAGGCCTAACAGCTCATTTCAGCAGCTCTTCTTGTATGGATGGACCCCCCTTGACCTGACATCAGAGCACACAGATCACCAAACCCAGGAATATACATTCTATAGAGGTCTTAAAGAAACATTTAGAATGCCTTTTGACCCAGTGTTGCACACAAACAGATATATCGCACGTTTTCGGGTGTTCTTGCTATGAAAGAAAGCATCCTCGTTTTGCACAAGCCCTTCAGAATGTGTTAGGTAGCGTGTTTATTTAATCTACGGCAAACCTTAATCGGTGTTGGGGATAAGCATGTACGGAATCATGGTGAGAAAGGAAACAGGAAAACAAACAAAAGTCCTAAAGTCACAAAAATAAGTGCAGTTAAGAGCTACAATTAAGAGTTCGAATTTCCTTTCAATGTTATACTCTCTGTAGGCCATTTTTGATCAGGATTAGGAGGCGTAAGACATGCTGTTTGTTTCCCTGCAAGAAACGCCACAAAGGAGGGTACGGAACTATGAGTAAACCCCAAATTACATCACCTCATCGCATTTCGATTAGTGAAGTTCTCGGTCCACTAGGACGCCTGGCACTGTGTACCATGAAAACCTCAGGCCTACAAGGTGACCTCAGGGCCACCGCTCGCACCTCGGCACAGGTGACACTTGCAGCCTCGGGAAAAGGGAACAGAACACCTGTGAAAGCCAAACAAAAACCAAACCAGCTTGAGACGCATTATGGACAAGTCACGGAAGGGCCATGAAGGAGTCACGGCACAGTGACAAGAAGATTTAGGGAGATAAAGTGAACTTTCCTTGGTAGTGGCCACAGCCACCCAGCCTTTTCAAAGTCTTTGAGCCATTGCGGAAGCGGCTGTCTGGTGTTTGAACAGAAGTTGTCACTGCAGCGTGGGTTTTCCCGAACCACCTTGGGAAGTACTGTGGTGACTTACAATAAGGATCAAGGTGGAAAAACTGAAAATATTTCTCACTGTTCCTTCTCTCCTTCCTTTCTGACCTAAAGATCTTCTCCGCAATACACAAAATAACAGAAATATAGGGTATATATTGCCGACAACTGCTGGCTTCACAGCACAAGCTGCTGAAGGGTGTGGGTGTGATAAACCTCCAAGGCACACGAACTCTTCCAAAACTGCTATCATGTTGCTCTAAATTCTACGGAAATATCTCTATAGAAGTCTTGAGACAACTCAAATGTATAAAACTAATTTCCCTTCAGGAAAATACTTTAAAAAAATAATTATAAAGAAATCACTCCATCGATTTCCAGGTACAAACCATGTTAAGAGAAGTCTTAATTGTACCTACCATACAACTGTCCTTAAAAATTGGTGGTGGGTTGACCTTGACCTTCTCATTCCTCCTCCTCAACAGCATCTTGGTGGGTGGAAATAAAGTGAAAAGGCTAAAGATCATATACCAATTACCTTCACAGGCAAACCAGACTCATCTTGGGGAAAATTAATACAACTGATCACCAGTTAAGTTACATTTGGGTAGGAGAAACAAAGACAAACCCACCTTAGGCTATGCATCACCCATGTGTAACCACTGTTCAGATTGATTTGTAGGTTTGCACTAAATGGATTTTCGAAACTGTTTTCCCTAAACCCTTCCCTCCCACATCTATAATTAACAGTGGAAGATTTCAAAATAATCACGACATCTGCACCTCTTTCAAATATGAGTTATTGCTGGCTTTTGGTTAAACTTGATGTTTTACCGAGGAAACGTTTGGTTCCTTGCACTGAGACGTTCAGACACGAGCAGAAAAATAAACCTGGAGAGAGCAGCACTGCAAGGCTTCCCAGGCTGTAAGGAATAAGCTAACACTAGTTAATTTTAGCTTTGGGACCAGATTCATTTGTGCTGTCTGGTTTCTTTGTTTTGTGCCTTGCGTTTTCCCTCCTTTGCGCTGCTCCCAGTACAAGCTGGCCCAAAAGCCCAGCTCTCCAGTTAGCAAACTCGGCTGAAGCACATTCATCTGCAGCTGGAGATCGGAATAAGGAAAACAAGAGGCACTCCAGGATGGAGATGTGATGGGAAAACACCCAAAGAGAAAATATATTGCCACGCCAGTTTGTCGGTGTTTCCCGCACAGAGAAATACACATCCCACCACATCTGTTGTCATGGAAAGAGCTAAGACTTTGAATGCTTCGCTTGCCGCTAAATTCATCGGGATAAATTGTGATGTGTTTCTAGGGAAACTGTCACGGAAAACATCCCCTGCGACCTGTTGTTAAGGTCAGGGGCTCGTCCTCAGCCTCACCCGAGCCCCACGGCAGGGACGAGGGACACTCGGAGCTCATTCCCTGCTGCAGTCCCCAGGATCAGCTTGGCTGCTGAACCTTCCCACCACAAGTGCCTCTGACGCTTATTTTCTGGTTCTACTTAACCCATTTCTCAGCAAACTGGCCTACAAAAGGGAAAGGTCTCATTCTGTGAAATTAGCAGCTCTATCACAACATTTATTGACACGTTAACATCACTGTGGTGGTACAGCCCATTAAAATCATATTCTCTATGTAAAGAAACCCCATGGGGACATCACGACTCCTGTGACAGTGTTATGCGTATGACAGACTGATGTGCATTTTGCAGACTGCTTTATCAACAAATATTAAAAACCCTCACAGCAAATATACTCATTTAAAGCCATTGATAGGGGGCTGGGAAGAAAGCAAACCTAGAAAATTCCCCAAGGAGACACGGACACGAATCCTGCTGCTGTGAAAAGGAACAACAGGGGTTAGAGAGGAAAGTGCCTTTATGTGAGTGGAGCAAACATGGATGCGGTACGTGGAGGAAGGACTAGAAGAGGACGCTCATAAATGCAGAGAGTTTACGGATTTCTGTTTATTCCACAGTTCCTGTCTTTCTCGCTCATCTCTGCTGGTGCCAGGGTCACAAACAATTAAAACAGAAAAGCAGATGAGTTTCCGAGTTCTGGACGGTGCGAGTGTGTTGGTTCTTTGGAAAGGACAAAAAAGGGGAAAACCAAAGAAAACCAAATCTGTTCCATGCCGGTGTGGATGAACGGGGGAAGCAAGGCTCTGATTCCAGTCACATCCTCACAGCTGTGGAAAACCTTCCGGAAAGTTCTGTAGGTCAGAGGTGTGATCTTCACTCTGCATCCCCCTCTCCTCAGGGTCAATATCCCCACAGCTCCCGACCAGCGGTGACACCGCAGCACAGGTGACACCACCCACGCTCCCAAGGCCTCTGTGATGTCACCGTGCGTTGCCATGACGACCCCACGCTGTCCCCAAGGCCATCTGGCCGCTGACAGCCCAACTGTCTGGTCGGATTGCCCAGCGCTCTCCAGTGCCTGTCACTGCGAGAAGAGCAGACGAGCCCAAACTCATTGATCCTCATCCTCACCCTCATCCTCAGCCAACTTCATCCTCATCCATCATCACCCAACCTTATCCTCGTCCAACGTCATCCATCCTCAGCCAACCTCATCGTCTTCCGTCATCGTTCAACCTCTTCCCCGTCCATTATCGTCCAGTATCATCCTCTTCCACTCTCATCGTCACCCTCGTCATTCCTCCACCACCCTCATCCTCACCCCGTTTCGCCACCGCAGCTGAGACAGGTGAGGGACCGGGACTTGTCCTGGGGAGGTTTCAGAGCTTCCCTGCCCCAGTTCAGCACCAATGACGGGCTCCATTGCCTGTGATGGCAGATTCATCACCAGCTGGAAGCGCTTTGGGCACCGAGGGAAATTCTGTCCGGCTGCTCTTTATGAGGAGCCAGCCCCTCCGTGCTGGCAAATCCTCCTCCTGTCTGCCCCGCTGCAGGAAAAGCAGCACGTGGGGTGCACGGGGCAAAGGACCATGTGGGTCTGAGGCAAACATGAGCCCGTTAGCCCCTAGAGACTCCTCCTTGTGCAGAAAACAGGAGAGAAAAACTGCAAGTGGTGAAAAAACAAAATCTTTCCTTCCCGGCCCTTTTCACTCCAACAAATTGGGGTGAGGAAATCCAGCCCCCCAAAGAAATCACGTTTGGAATGGGAAATTGTGGGGACAGGAGACCGTCAGGATGGGAAACAAATGCGGAGCTGAGAAATCATTGTTAGGAAACCGTCATTCAGGGCAAACCAGGCCAGGCAATCAGCAGCAGGACGGGAAATCCCTGGGATGGGAAGTTGTGCTGTGAAACTCAAGCCCTCACCCCTCTGTGCTTCCCCAACAGAGAGGATCCCTCTGCAGCTGCCCATGGCGTCGAAGGGACGGACCAGGAGCTTCACCACCCCGGCCGTGGCACCACCGGTCCCTGCCCACGTGCTGCCCTCTGTCCCAGGGCTGCTGGTGTCCCCCCAGCCTGCCCAGTTCCACCCTGTCACCCACCAGCTGGGACAGGGCAGCGTCTGGCAGGGGGTGCCGGGGGCCCTGGGGCAGCTGGTGCAGCTCCCGCAAGGGGTGCAGCTGTGCCAGGGGGTGCAGCCAGCCCAGCTCCCCCAAGGGGAGCAGCTGCTGCATGGGCTCCAGCTCCCCCAACCTGGGCACCCCGTCCAGCTCCCCCAGGGGCTGCAGCTGGTCCCGGGGCTGCAGCAGGTCCCGCTCCACCAAGGGCTGCAGCTCCAACCAGGGGTGCAGATCCTGCAGGGCCCCCAAGGGCTCCAGCTGCCCCAGGGGGTGCAGCAGGTGCAGCTCCCCCAAGGGGTCCAGCTGGTCCAGCTCCCCCAAGGGGTCCAGCTGGCCCCTGCCCCTGCTGCCTGTCCCCCATCCTACCCCTGGGGACAGCAGGTGGTCACAGGGACCACGCTGGTGCCACATCAGCCCATGGGGCTAGGGCTGTGGGCTGGGGTCCAGGGGCAGCCCCTGTACCCCACAGGCTCTTTCCAGTTGCCTGTGCCCCCGAAACAACGTGGCCCCGCAGCTCGGCGGGCGCAGGGCCCCCCTGTGCCCCACACCCTGCCCGGCAGTGCCCAGGAGCCAGCGGAGGCCTCCGGCAGGGACGGGGTGGCCATGGGGCTGGGCGTCCCCGCTGCCAGCCCCCACCAGCCCGCCCTGGCCGCACCAGCAGACACAACCACCGGGAAGCCCACAGGTGAGTGCTGGGCTGGCAGAGCCCGCGGGCGGGTGGCCGAGCTGAGCACAGCTCCCATCACCCACCTTGGGGGGCTTTGTTTGCTTTGGCAGGAGTGGTGACCACCCCGGCAGCCCTGGGGAGCCTGGTGGAGCTGCCCCAGCAGGGACCGGACGCCTGCACTGAGGCCGTTCCTGAGCCAGCAGAGGACACCACGGCTGATGACGTGTCCGCCTGGCTCGACGCCATGGATGTGGGGGACGCCATCCCCGATGTCCCCGTCAGCCCCGACTTGGCCGCCTTCCTCAGGGAGCTCCCCGACCTCTCTGAGTACGTGGCACAGGGCGGCTGCCCAAAGCAGCCAGCGCTGGCACTGGGGCTGGGGGACAGCGAGGTCACCAACCCAATGTCCCTGACACCCCAAACCCAGCACCTGCCTCAACGAGCTCCCCGATCTCTCCAAGCACAGGGCACAGGACACCAGCCCCAGAGAGCGAGGGCCGGTGGCACTGGGGCTGCAGGACGGCGAGGTCACCAGCCGTGTCCCCAGCTCTCCCGCCTTCCTCAGCCAGCTGCCCGACCTCTCCGAGTACGTGGCACAGGGCGGCTGCCTCAAGGACAGACTGGTGGCCGTGGGGCTGGGGGATGGCGAGGACACCGTCCCTCATGGCCTTCATTTCCCCAACAGCCTCCTGGAGATTGACGGTTTCTGGGAGCCCACGGCCGACAGCACCCACCCCCAGGAACAAGTGGTGCTGTCACCGCTCGGGGACAGCGGGGACACCGGCTGTACAACCCACGGCCCCAGCGTGACCAACGATGTCTACGACGAGCTCCCCAAGTACGTGGATGAGGGCAGCTGTCCCCAGGAGCCCGTGGTGGCGGGGGGCTGAGGGATGGTGAGGACACCGTCCCCCATGTCCCCACGTCCCCCACTTGACCCCCTCCCTCAACATCTCCCCACCTCTCGGAGCGCAGGGCAGATGGCGGCTGCATGGAGGAGCCAGCGGCAGCGGAGCCGCTCCTGGATGGGGCCACAGAGCTGCCCCCCTGCCTGCAGAGGAGTCCCCTGCAGAGCCCTGAGCAGAGTCCCCAGCAGCCGGCAGAGGACAGTCCCATGGGCAGTCCCTGCAGGGACAACCAGCCGGAAGAAATTATGTGGCCTTGGCTCAGCCCCCTGAGGATCCCACTGCTGAGCCCCCTGTCCAGCCCTCCACCTGCTCCCCAGACAGAAGACCTGAAGTGGCCTTGGCTCAGCCCCATGCGGATCCCCTTGCTGAGCCCCCTGCCCAGCCCTCCACTTGCTCCCCAGCCAGAAGACCTGAAGTGGCCTTGGCTCAGCCCCATGCGGATCCCCTTGCTGAGCCCCCTGCCCAGCCCTCCACCTGCTCCCCAGCCTCAGCCGCCCTCCACGGCCCAACTGATGGAGGAGCTGCTTCCCCGCCTGCCCCTGACACCGGGCACCGGCTGCTGCTGGGGGCTGCCAGGACCGGGAGCCGCAGCGGCCAACAATGCCAAGCGCCCAGTGCCAGCCAGAGACCCCCAGGGGCAGGAGATGTCACCGCCTGACGAGATCCCAGCAAAGCGGAGCAGAAGATGAGGGACACCAGGACCCCCCTGCCCAGCACGACAGCGCTGGCCCCGGTCCTGCCAAGCGCCGGCTCTGACACCTTCACCACTGCCTCCAGCGCCAGTGATGGCAAGAAAGAGATGGCAAGAAGGAGCCGGCAAGAAGGAGCCGGCAAGAAGGAGCTGGCAGCGGCATCGAGGAGCAAGGATGCACCAGGGGATCCAAACTGCAGGAGCGGGTGACCCTGTCAATGTCACTGGACAGTGCCAGTTTTGTGCAGAGGGACACGGACTGGAAGGAGACACCAGTACGGCCACCAGTAACGCACCACTCCAGCACCGTCCCCATGGCTCCCACACCCAGAGGAGATGAGGAGAGAGAGACGGGCACCCTCCCACCCTCTCCAGCCTCAGCACCTCCCAGATCCCGCTTTCGCGCTTCTGCCATTAAATCAGTTCGGTGTTGGCTTTGCGGCGCCTCTGCCCGCGGCATTTGTGCGCTGGGAGGGGTGAACGCAGCCCCTGCCCAACCCGAGGGCGCTGAGCTGGGCTGGGAACAGACACGGAGAGAGGATGTGGACAGAGAGCATCGCTCCAGGGGATGGGCACCCGGGGGAGAAACCATGGGGACAGCATCAGTGCTGGGGTAACGGAGGCACCATCACTGCCCCAGTGTCACCGTCACTGCCCCAGCGTCACCGTCACAGACCCTGAGCTGCTCTCACGGGACATTCGCACCCGTTCCGTGCCAACTGAGGCCAGAGCGCAGAGGAGAGAATTTCAAGGGCAAACACTTTTTCCCGTGCAGGCCATGCCCCAGCCCTACTGAGACATCCCAAATGGGGCCTTAAGGGGGTTCTGATGCCCTTCAGTCCTGCAGGTACAAGGTGACTTCACTGATCACCAACACTCACACCTCCCCTCACTGAGCACAGTCCAACGTGGCAAAGCAGCTCTAGGTTCGCAGCATTTGTTCTTAAGGCTTTTGGCTACAACTACAGCCAAGAAAATTTACCGTTAGAAGCAACCGGCTTTCCCTCCTTGATCGGCACCTCTCTCTCCATCAGCTCTGTGCATTTCTTTAGTTCCTGGGCAGGACGCACCGAGATTTTCCTCATTCAAAGAGAGGAGAAAGCACAGTCACAAGCCTGCAGAAAACCTGCACAAATTAAGGACCAATTGAATACAACCACCACTTGTGGTTACTGTTGATGGCGAGGAAGTGGAAAGAATGAAGAATTAAAGCTGTTCCATCAGCGACACCAGGACCGTGAGGAAGCTGCTGTGGCCTCCAACCCCAATGCCTGTGCAGAGCTGCTCCTCACTTCAGCTCTACACGCATACGGGACATGGCTCTTGACTTGTGGCCGCAGGAATATCTCAGTTGGCAGCTTCACAGACATGGTGGGGAGGGGGATGATGTCGGGCTCACCCTTGACAAGATGTGGGACGAGACGCCAAGGACGGGGGGGTCTAGTGAGGACCCTCAGCTGGTGGCCCTGGGACGTGTTGGCCTCACTGCAGCACTCCTGGAGTCTCATGGGGAGGAGCCAGGGGCTCCTGAGGTACCAGAGGCCAACAGGGAAACCCCACTGACATACTGCAAAGGAATTTAGGGACTGATGTCACCGTGCGTTGCCATGCTGACTCCATGCAGTCCCCAAGGCCACCAGGCAGATGACAGCCCACCTGTCTGGCCGCATTTCCGAGTGCTCTGCAGTGTCTGTGACTGCGAGAAGCAGCAGCAGACAAGGCCAAACTCATCCACCCTCATCCTCGTCCCTTTGACTGTGACGGCTGAGACAGGAGACGGACCAGGACCTGTGCCGAGGCCGTTCCTGAGCTGGCGCAGGACACCGTGGCCGATAACGTGCACGCCTGGCTCGACGCCATGGATGTGGGGGACACCATCCACGATGTCCCCGACAGCCCTGACTTGGCCGCTTCCCTGACCTCTCCGAGTACGTGGCACAGGGCGGCTGCCCCAGAAACAGAGTGGTGGCCGTGGGGCTGGGGGACAGCGGGGACACCGTCCCTCGTGGCCTTCATTTCCCCAACAGCCTCACTGAGGCTACACGCGATAATCTGGGGGATTTTGGTGCTGTCTTTGTTTTGTTTTGTTTCCTTCCCCCCAGGGAACTTATGAGAAAACAAAGGTACATTTCTGTGTCATGAGCAGACATGGCGAGATTCAGGCCACTCATGGGGAAATATTTTACCCCCTGAGGGTGGTCAGAGCCTGTTTCTGAACCTCTTGCAAGTCCCATACGATGCCATCTGCATGGACAGGGGACACTGCTGTTCCTGCAGCAGCCCTGTGGTGGAAGCAGAAGAACCTCAGATGGAGCGGACAATTCCCCTGGGGCTCTTCTCTGTATAGGCCGCAGGTGGGTGATGAGGCATTTGCAGGGAGCTGGGACTGAACTGCTGAGAAAAATGCTCCTTACTAAGTTCTCCTTGACACCCCAGGGACACACATGGCCTGCCTGATTTCAACACTGACAGCTCTGCTTGCTGCCGTGTTCAATAACATGGGCCTGTGAGGAAGGGGGCAGGCCAGGCTTGGGTTTAGCTTAGAATCATAGAATCATGGAATGTCCTGGGCTGGAAGGACACACAGGATCATGGAGTCCAACTGCTGTCCCTGCACAGGACACCCCACAGGTCACCCCGTGTGTCTGAGGACGCTGTCCAGTCTCTTCTTGAACACTGTCAGGTTGGGGCCGTGACACCTCCCTGGGAGCCTGTTCAGTGTCCAGCACCTCTGGGTGAAGAACCTTTTCCTCATGTCCCACTGACCCTCCCTGGCACATCTTCTGCCATTCCCTGGGCTCTGTCACTGTCACAGAGAAGAGCTCAGCCCTGCCCCTCCTGCTCCTGCTGAGGAACCTGCAGCCCCATGAGCTCTGCCCTCAGTCCCCTCTGCTCCAGCTGAGCAAACCCAGAGACTTCAGCCGCTCCTCATACGGCTTCCCCTCCAAACCTTCACCAACTTTGCAGACTCTTCTGGACATTCTCCAGCAGCTTTGTCTCCTTTTCTCCTGTGTCCCCAGCCCTGCACTCAGTGAATGCTCCAGGTGAGGCCGAGCAGAGTGGGACAATGCCCTCCCTGCCCGGCTGGCCGTGCTGTGCTGGATGCACCAGGACACGGGTCCCTCTTGGCCCCAGGGACACTCTTGGCTCTTGTTCAACTTGCCCAACGTGTTCAACTTGTTCTGTACAGCCAGGGTTGCCAGGTCCCAGGTGCAAAATCCGGCACTTGCCCTGGTTGAACTTCATGCAGCTGGAGATTGCCCAGTTCTCCAGTTTGCCCAGATCCCTCTGCCGGGCCTCTCTGCCCTCCAGAGCGTCGACAGCTCTTCCCAGTTTTGTGTCATCCGCAAATTTGCCAAGCAACCCCTCAAGTCTTGAGTCTAAGTCATTTAGGAAGGCGTTGAAGAGCGCTGGCCCTAAGATGGATCCCTGTGGAACCCGCTGGTGACTGGTCCCCAGCCCTACATGACCCCATTCACCAGAACCCTTTGAGCCCGGCCCGTCAGCCAAGTGCTCACCCGCTGTACTGTGTGTTCATCCAGCTGTGTGCTGGACATCTTGTCCAGAGGACACTGTGAGAGACACGACCCAAGACTCCTCTAAAATCCAGAAGGATCACATTGACAGGCTTCCCTTGGTCGACTAGGTGGGTGACCTTGTCACAGAACGAAATTAAGTTTGTCAAGCAGGACTTTCCCCTCATGAACCCGTCCTGGCTGAGACCAACGACTGTGCTGTCGTTCTGATGTCTTTCAATAACTCCCAGAACAATCTCCTCCATGATTTCGCCATGCACAGAAGTGAGGCTGACAGGCCTGCAGTCACCGGGGTCATCCCTGTTGTTCTCCTTGGAGGCTGGGACAACGTTTTCCATCTTCCAGCCATCCCAGCCCTCTCCAGATTCCCAGAAGCGCTGAAAAGTCACGGAGAGAGTTCTCGCTATGCCGTCAGCAGCTCTTCAAGCACCCCTGGATGATCCCATCATGCCCCATCCACTTGTAGGGTTCAGGCTGCAGTAGCAGAGCCCGTACGAGCTCTGCATTGATTGGGAGTTCATTGCTCTCTCAGCCATGGTTCTCTAACCAGGGCTATGGGGGCCTCCAAATCCATCTTCAGTGTTGAAGACTGAGGCGAAGAAAGCATGAAACTTCTCTGCTTTGTCTACATCCCTGCTAATAAGGTGATCATGCACATCAACTAATGGGCCAATATTCTTTCTAGTTTGTCCTTTGCCATTAATGTATTTTCAAAAGCCCCTTTTATTGTCCTTCACAGCACTGGCCAGCTTCAATTCTAGGGGAGCTCTGGCAGCACAAACTTCCTCATGGAAAGAGCTAAGACTTTGAATGCTTCGCTTGCCGCTAAATTCATCGGGATAAATTGTGATGTGTTTCTAGGGAAACTGTCACGGAAAACACCCTCTGCGACCTGTTGTTAAGGTCAGGGGCTCGTCCTCAGCCTCACCCGAGCCCCACGGCAGGGACGAGGGACACTCGGAGCTCATTCCCTGCTGCAGTCCCCAGGATCAGCTTGGCTGCTGAACCTTCCCACCACAAGTGCCTCTGACGCTTATTTTCTGGTTCTACTTAACCCATTTCTCAGCAAACTGGCCTACAAAAGGGAAAGGTCTCATTCTGTGAAATTAGCAGCTCTATCACAACGTTTATTGACACGTTAACATCACTGTGGTGGTATAGTCCATTAAAATCATATTCTCTATGTAAATAAACCCCATGGTGACATCACGACACCTGTGACAGTGTTATGCGTATGACAGACTGATGTGCATTTTGCAGACTGCTTTATCAACAAATATTAAAAACCCTCACAGCAAATATACTCATTTAAAGCCATTGATAGGGGGCTGGGAATAAAGCAAACGTAGAAAATTCCCCAAGGAGACACGGACACGAATCCTGCTGCTGTGAAAAGGAACAACAGGGGTTAGAGAGGAAAGTGCCTTTATGTGAGTGGAGCAAACATGGATGCGGTACGTGGAGGAAGGACTAGAAGAGGACGCTCATAAATGCAGAGAGTTTACGGATTTCTGTTTATTTCACAGTTCCTGGCTTTCTCGCTCATCTCTGCTGGTGCCAGGGTCACAAACAATTAAAACAGAAAAGCAGATGAGTTTCCGAGTTCTGGACGATGCGAGTGTGTTGGTTCTTTGGAAAGGACAAAAAAGGGGAAAACCAAAGAAAACCAACTCTGTTCCATGCCGGTGTGGATGAACGGGGGAAGCAAGGCTCTGATTCCAGTCACATCCTCACAGCTGTGGAAAACCTTCTGGAAAGTTCTGTAGGTCAGAGGTGTGATCTCCACTCTGCATCCCCCTCTCCTCAGGGTCAATAACCCCACAGCTCCCGACCAGCGGTGACACCGCAGCACAGGTGACACCACCCGGGTTCTCAAGGCCTCTGTGATGTCACCGTGCGTTGCCATGACGACCCCACGCTGTCCCCAAGGCCATCTGGCCGCTGACAGCCCAACTGTCTGGTCGGATTGCCCAGCGCTCTCCAGTGCCTGTCACTGCGAGAAGAGCAGACGAGCCCAAACTCATTGATCCTCATCCTGATCCATCCTCAACCAACCTCATCCTCATCCATCATCACCCAACCTTATCCTCGTCCATCCTCATCCTCAACCAACCTCATCCTCATCCATCATCACCCAACCTTATCCTCGTCCAACCTCATCCATCCTCACCCAACCTCCTCTTCCGTCATCGTTCAACCTCTTCCCCGTCCATCATTGTCCCGTATCATCCTCATCCACCCTCATCCTCACCCTCGTCATTCCTCGACCACCCTCATCCTCACCCCGTTTCGCCACCGCAGCTGAGACAGGTGAGGGACCGGGACTTGTCCTGGGGAGGTTTCAGAGCTTCCCTGCCCCGGTTCAGCACCAATGACGGGCTCCATTGCCTGTGATGGCAGATTCATCACCAGCTGGAAGTGCTTTGGGCACCGGGGGAAATTCTGTCCGGCTGCTCTTTACGAGGAGCCAGCCCCTCCGTGCTGGCAAATCCTCCTCCTGTCTGCCCCGCTGCAGGAAAAGCAGCACGTGGGGTGCACGGGGCAAAGGACCATGTGGGTCTGAGGCAAACATGAGCCCGTTAGCCCCTAGAGACTCCTCCTTGTGCAGAAAACAGGAGAGAAAAACTGCAGGTAGTGAAAAAACAAAATCTTTCCTTCCCAACCCTCTTCACTCCAACAAATTGGGGTGAGGAAATCCAGCCACCCGAAAGAAATCACATTTGGAATGGGAAATTGTGGGGACAGGAGACCGTCAGGATGGGAAACAAATGCGGAGCTGAGAAATCATTGTTAGGAAACCGTCATTCAGGGCAAACCAGGCCAGGCAATCAGCAGCAGGACGGGAAATCCCTGGGATGGGAAGTTGTGCTGTGAAACTCAAGCCCTCACCCCTCTGTGCTTCCCCGACAGAGAGGATCCCTCTGCAGCTGCCCATGGCGTCGAAGGGACGGACCAGGAGCTTCACCACCCCGGCCGTGGCACCACCGGTCCCTGCCCACGTGCTGCCCTCTGTCCCAGGGCTGCTGGTGTCCCCCCAGCCTGCCCAGTTCCACCCTGTCACCCACCAGCTGGGACAGGGCAGCGCCTGGCAGGGGGTGCCGGGGGCCCTGGGGCAGCTGGTGCAGCTCCCGCAAGGGGTGCAGCTGTGCCAGGGGGTGCAGCCAGCCCAGCTCCCCCAAGGGGAGCAGGTGCTGCATGGGCTCCAGCTCCCCCAACCTGGGCACCCCGTCCAGCTCCCCCAAGGGCTGCAGCTGGTCCCGGGGCTGCAGCAGGTCCCGCTCCCCCAAGGGCTGCAGCTCCAACCAGGAGTGCAGATCCTGCAGGGCCCCCAAGGGCTCCAGCTGCCCCAGGGGGTGCAGCAGGTCCAGCTCCCCCAAGGGGTCCAGCTGGTCCAGCTCCCCCAAGGGGTCCAGCTGGCCCCTGCCCCTGCTGCCTGTCCCCCATCCTACCCCTGGGGACAGCAGGTGGTCACAGGGACCACACTGGTGCCACATCAGCCCACAGGGCTGGGGCTGTGGGCTGGGGTCCAGGGGCAGCCCCTGTACCCCACAGGCTCTTTCCAGTTGCCTGTGCCCCCGAAACAACGTGGCCCCGCAGCTCAGCGGGCGCAGGGCCCCCCTGTGCCCCACACCCTGCCCGGCAGTGCCCAGGAGCCAGCAGAGGCCTCCGGCAGGGACGGGGTGGCCATGGAGCTGGGCGTCCCCGCTGCCAGCCCCCACCAGCCCGCCCTGGCCGCACCAGCAGACACAACCACCGGGGAGCCCACAGGTGAGTGCTGGGCTGGCAGAGCCCGCGGGCGGGTGGCCGAGCTGAGCACAGCTGCCATCACCCACCTTGGGGGGCTTTGTTGGCTTTGGCAGAAGCGGTGACCACCCCGGCAGCCCTAGAGAGCCTGGTGGAGCTGCCCCAGCAGGGACCAAACACCTGCACTGGGGCCGTTCCTGAGCCGGCACAGGACACCGCGGCTGATGACGTGTCCGCCTGGCTCGACGCCATGGATGTGGGGGACGCCATCCCCGATGTCCCCGTCAGCCCCGACTTGGCCGCCTTCCTCAGGGAGCTCCCCGACCTCTCTGAGTACGTGGCACAGGGCGGCTGCCCAAAGCAGCCAGCGCTGGCACTGGGGCTGGGGGACAGCGAGGTCACCAACCCAATGTCCCTGACACCCCAAACCCAGCACCTGCCTCAACGAGCTCCCCGATCTCTCCGAGCACAGGGCACAGGACACCAGCCCCAGAGAGCGAGGGCCGGTGGCACTGGGGCTGCAGGACGGCGAGGTCACCAGCCGTGTCCCCAGCTCTCCCGCCTTCCTCAGCCAGCTGCCCGACCTCTCCGAGTACGTGGCACAGGGCGGCTGCCCCAAGGACGGACTGGTGCCCGTGGGGCTGGGGGATGGCGAGGACACCGTCCCTCATGGCCTTCATTTCCCCAACAGCCTCCTGGAGATTGACGGTTTCTGGGAGCCCACGGCCGACAGCACCCACTCCCAGGAACAAGTGGTGCTGTCACCGCTCGGGGACAGCGGGGACACCGGCTGTACAACCCACGGCCCCAGCGTGACCAACGATGTCTACGACGAGCTCCCCAAGTACGTGTATGACAGCAGCTGTCCCCAGGAGCCCGTGGTGGCGGGGGGCTGAGGGATGGTGAGGACACCGTCCCCCATGTCCCCACGTCCCCCACTTGACCCCCTCCCTCAACATCTCCCCACCTCTCGGAGCGCAGGGCAGATGGCGGCTGCACGGAGGAGCCAGCGGCAGCGGAGCCGCTCCTGGATGGGGCCACAGAGCTGCCCCCCTGCCTGCAGAGGAGTCCCCTGCAGAGCCCTGAGCAGAGTCCCCAGCAGCCGGCAGAGGACAGTCCCATGGGCAGTCCCTGCAGGGACAACCAGCCGGAAGAAATGATGTGGCCTTGGCTCAGCCCCCTGAGGATCCCACTGCTGAGCCCCCTGCCCAGCCCTCCACCAGCTCCCCAGACAGAAGACCTGAAGTGGCCTTGGCTCAGCCCCATGCGGATCCCCTTGCTGAGCCCCCTGCCCAGCCCTCCACCTGCCCCCCAGCCTCAGCCGCCCTCCACGGCCCAACTGATGGAGGAGCTGCTCCCCCGCCTGCCCCTGACACCGGGCACCGGCTGCTGCTGGGGGCTGCCAGGACCGGGAGCCGCAGCGGCCAACAATGCCAAGCGCCCAGTGCCAGCCAGAGACCCCCAGGGGCAGGAGATGTCACCGCCTGACGAGATCCCAGCAAAGCGGAGCAGAAGATGAGGGACACCAGGACCCCCCTGCCCAGCACGACAGCGCTGGCCCCGGTCCTGCCAAGCGCCGGCTCTGACACCTTCACCACTGCCTCCAGCGCCAGTGATGGCAAGAAAGAGATGGCAAGAAGGAGCCGGCAAGAAGGAGCCGGCAAGAAGGAGCTGGCAGCGGCATCGAGGAGCAAGGATGCACCAGGGGATCCAAACTGCAGGAGCGGGTGACCCTGTCAATGTCACTGGACAGTGCCAGTTATGTGCAGAGGGACACGGACTGGAAGGAGACACCAGTACGGCCACCAGTAACGCACCACTCCAGCACCGTCCCCATGGCTCCCACACCCAGAGGAGATGAGGAGACAGAGACGGGCACTCTCCCACCCTCTCCAGCCTCAGCACCTCCCAGATCCCGCTTTCGGGCTTCTGCCATTAAATCACTTCGGTGTTGGCTTTGCGGCGCCTCTGCCCGCGGCATTTGTGCGCTGGGAGGGGTGAACACAGCCCCTGCCGAACCCGAGGGCGCTGAGCTGGGCTGGGAACAGACACGGAGAGAGGATGGGGACAGAGAGCATCGCTCCAAGGGATGGGCACCCGGGGGAGAAACCATGGGGACAGCATCAGTGCTGGGGTAACGGAGGCACCGTCACTGCCCCAGTGTCACCGTCACTGCCCCAGCGTCACCGTCACAGACCCTGAGCTGCTCTCACGGGACATTCGCACCCATTCCGTGCCGACTGAGGCCAGAGCGCAGAGGAGAGAATTTCAAGGGCAAACACTTTTTCCCGTGCAGGCCGTGCCCCAGCCCTACTGAGACATCCCAAATGGGGCCTTAAGGGGGTTCTGATGCCCTTCAGTCCTGCAGGTACAAGGTGACTTCACTGATCACCAACACTCACACCTCCCCTCACTGAGCACAGTTCAACGTGGCAAAGCAGCTCTAGGTTCGCAGCATTTGTTCTTAAGGCTTTTGGCTACAACTACAGCCAAGAAAATTTACCGTTAGAAGCAACCGGCTTTCCCTCCTTGATCGGCACCTCTCTCTCCATCAGCTCTGTGCATTTCTTTAGTTCCTGGGCAGGACGCACCAAGATTTTCCTCATTCAAAGAGAGGAGAAAGCACAGTCACAAGCCTGCAGAAAACCTGCACAAATTAAGGACCAATTGAATACAACCACCACTTGTGGTTACTGTTGATGAGGAGGAAGTGGAAAGAATGAAGAATTAAAGCTGTCAGGGACACCAGGACCGCGAGGAAGCTGCTGTGGCCTCCAACCCCAATGCCTGTGCAGAGCTGCTCCTCACTTGAGCTCTACACGCATACGGGACGTGGCTCTTGACCTGTGGCCACAGGAATATCTCAGTTGGCAGCTTCATGGACATGATGGGGAGGGGGATGATGTCGGGCTCACCCTTGACAAGCTGTGGGACGAGACGCCAAGGACGGGGGGTCTAGTGAGGACCCTCAGCTGGTGGCCCTGGGACGTGTTGGCCTCACTGCAGCACTCCTGGAGTCTCATGGGGATGAGCCAGGGGCTCCTGAGGTACCAGAGGCCAACAGGGAAACCCCACTGACATACTGCAAAGGAATTTAGGGACTGATGTCACCGAGCGTTGCCATGATGACTCCATGCCGTCCCCAAGGCCACCAGGCAGATGACAGCCCACCTGTCTGGCCGCATTTCCGAGTGCTCTGCAGTGTCTGTGACTGCGAGAAGCAGCAGCAGACAAGGCCAAACTCGTCCACCCTCATCCTCTTCCCTTTGACTGTGATGGCTGAGACAGGAGACTGACCAGGACCTGTGCTGAGGCCATTCCTGAGCCCAGGACACCGTGGCCGATGACGTGCACGCCTGGCTCGACGCCATGGATGTGGGGGACACCATCCACGATGTCCCCGACAGCCCTGACTTGGCCGCCTCCCTGACCTCTCTGAGTACGTGGCACAGGGCGGCTGCCCCGAGAACGGAGCGGTGGCCGTGGGGCTGGGGGACAGCGGGGACACCGTCCCTCATGGCCTTCATTTCCCCAACAGCCTCACTGAGGCCACAAGCGATAATCCGGGGGATTTTGGTGGTGTCTTTGTTTTGTTTTGTTTCCTTCCCCCCAGGGAACTTATGAGAAAACAAAGGTACATTTCTGTGTCATGAGCAGACATGGCGAGATTCAGGCCACTCATGGGGAAATATTTTAGCCCCTGAGGGTGGTCAGAGCCTGTTTCTGAACCTCTTGCAAGTCCCATACGATGCCATCTGCATGGACAGGGGACACTGCTGTTCCTGCAGCAGCCCTGTGGTGGAAGCAGAAGAACCTCAGATGGAGAGGACAATTCCCCTGGGGCTCTTCTCTTTATAGGCCGCAGGTGGGTGATGAGGCATTTGCAGGGAGCTGGGACTGAACTGCTGAGAAAAATGCTCCTTACTAAGTTCTCCTTGACACCCCAGGGACACACATGGCCTGTCTGATTTCAACACTGACAGCTCTGCTTGCTGCCGTGTTCAATAACATGGGCCTGTGAGGAAGGGGGCAGGCCAGCCTCTGGGTTTAGTGAGGCTGACAGGTCTGTAGTCGCCGGGGTCATCCCTGTTGTTCTCCTTGTAGGTTGGGACAACATTTTCCATCTTCCAGCCTTCCCAGCCCTCTCCAGATTCCCAGAAGCGCTGAAAAGTCATGGAGAGAGTTCTCGCTATGCCGTCAGCAGCTCTTCAAGCACCCCTGGATGATCCCATCATGCCCCATCCACTTGTAGGGTTCAGGCTGCAGTAGCAGAGCCCGTACGAGCTCTGCATTGATTGGGAGTTCATTGCTCTCTCAGCCATGGTTCTCTAACCCAAGGATACGGGGACCCCCAACTCCATCTTCAGTGTTGAAGACTGAGGCGAAGAAAGCATGAAACTTCTCTGCTTTGTCTACATCCCTGCTAATAAGGTGATCATGCACATCAACTAATGGGCCAATATTATTTCTAGTTTGTCCTTTGCCATTAATGTATTTTCAAAAGCCCCTTTTATTGTCCTTCACAGCACTGGCCAGCTTCAATTCTAGGGGAGCTCTGGCAGCACAAACTTCCTCATGGAAAGAGCTAAGACTTTGAATGCTTCGCTTGCCGCTAAAGTCATCGGGATAAATTGTGATGTGTTTCTAGGGAAACTGTCACGGAAAACATCCCCTGCGACCTGTTGTTAAGGTCAGGGGCTCGTCCTCAGCCTCACCCGAGCCCCACGGCAGGGACGAGGGACACTCGGAGCTCATTCCCTGCTGCAGTCCCCAGGATCAGCTTGGCTGCTGAACCTTCCCACCACAAGTGCCTCTGACGCTTATTTTCTGGTTCAACTTAACCCATTTCTCAGCAAACTGGCCTACAAAAGGGAAAGGTCTCATTCTGTGAAATTAGCAGCTCTATCACAACATTTATTGACACGTTAACATCACTGTGGTAGTACAGCCCATTAAAATCATATTCTCTATGTAAAGAAACCCCATGGGGACATCACGACACCTGTGACAGTGTTATGCGTATGACAGACTGATGTGCATTTTGCAGACTGCTTTATCAACAAATATTAAAAACCCTCACAGCAAATATACTCATTAAAAGCCATTGATAGGGGGCTGGGAAGAAAGCAAACGTAGAAAATTCCCCAAGGAGACACGGACACGAATCCTGCTGCTGTGAAAAGGAACAACAGGGGTTAGAGAGGAAAGTGCCTTTATGTGAGTGGAGCAAACATGGATGCGGTACGTGGAGGAAGGACTAGAAGAGGACGCTCATAAATGCAGAGAGTTTACGGATTTCTGTTTATTTCACAGTTCCTGGCTTTCTCGCTCATCTCTGCTGGTGCCAGGGTCACAAACAATTAAAACAGAAAAGCAGATGAGTTTCTGAGTTCTGGACGGTGCGAGTGTGTTGGTTCTATGGAAAGGACAAAAAAGGGGAAAACCAAAGAAAACCAAATCTGTTCCATGCCGGTGTGGATGAACGGGGGAAGCAAGGCTCAGATTCCAGTCACATCCTCACAGCTGTGGAAAACCTTCCGGAAAGTTCTGTAGGTCAGAGGTGTGATCTTCACTCTCCATCCCCCTCTCCTCAGGGTCAATATCCCCACAGCTCCCGACCAGCGGTGACACCGCAGCACAGGCGACACCACCCACGCTCCCAAGGCCTCTGTGATGTCACCGTGCGTTGCCATGACGACCCCACACTGTCCCCAAGGCCATCTGGCCGCTGACAGCCCAACTGTCTGGTCGGATTGCCCAGCGCTCTCCAGTGCCTGTCACTGCGAGAAGAGCAGACGAGCCCAAACTCATTGATCCTCATCCTCACCCTCATCCTTAGCCAACCTCATCCTCATCCATCATCACCCAAACTTAACCTCGTCCAACCTCATCCATCCTCAGCCAACCTCATCGTCTTCCATCATCGTTCAACCTCTTCCCCGTCCATCATCGTCCAGTATCATCCTCTTCCACTCTCATCCTCACCCTCGTCATTCCTCCACCACCCTCATCCTCACCCCGTTTCGCCACCGCAGCTGAGACAGGTGAGGGACCGGGACTTGTCCTGGGGAGGTTTCAGAGCTTCCCTGCCCCAGTTCAGCACCAATGACGGGCTCCAATGCCTGTGATGGCAGATTCATCACCAGCTGGAAGTGCTTTGGGCACCGGGGGAAATTCTGTCCGGCTGCTCTTTACGAGGAGCCAGCCCCTCCGTGCTGGCAAATCCTTCTCCTGTCTGCCCCGCTGCAGGAAAAGCAGCACGTGGGGTGCACGGGGCAAAGGACCTTGTGGGTCTGAGGCAAACATGAGCCCGTTAGCCCCTAGAGACTCCTCCTTGTGCAGAAAACAGCAGAGAAAAAATGAAGGTAGTGCAAAAGCGACATCTTTCCTTCCCAGTCTTCTTCACTCCAACAAATTGGGGTGAGGAAATCCAGCCCCCCAAAGAAATCACATTTGGAATGGGAAATTGTGGAGACAGGAGACCGTCAAGATGGGAAACGAATGCGGAGCTGAGAAATCATTGTTAGGAAACCATCATTCAGGGCAAACCAGGCCAGGCAATCAGCAGCAGGACGGGAAATCCCTGGGATGGGAAGTTGTGCTGCGAAACTCAAGCCCTCACCCCTCTGTGCTTCCCCGACAGAGAGGATCCCTCTGCAGCTGCCCATGGCGTCGAAGGGACGGACCAGGAGCTTCACCACCCCGGCCGTGGCACCACCGGTCCCTGCCCACGTGCTGCCCTCTGTCCCAGGGCTGCTGGTGTCCCCCCAGCCTGCCCAGTTCCACCCTGTCACCCACCAGCTGGGACAGGGCAGCGCCTGGCAGGGGGTGCCGGGGGCCCTGGGGCAGCTGGTGCAGCTCCCGCAAGGGGTGCAGCTGTGCCAGGGGGTGCAGCCAGCCCAGCTCCCCCAAGGGGAGCAGCTGCTGCATGGGCTCCAGCTCCCCCAACCTGGGCACCCCGTCCAGCTCCCCCAAGGGCTGCAGCTGGTCCCGGGGCTGCAGCAGGTCCCGCTCCCCCAAGGGCTGCAGCTCCAACCAGGGGTGCAGATCCTGCAGGGCCCCCAAGGGCTCCAGCTGCCCCAGGGGGTGCAGCAGGTCCAGCTCCCCCAAGGGGTCCAGCTGGTCCAGCTCCCCCAAGGGGTCCAGCTGGCCCCTGCCCCTGCTGCCTGTCCCCCATCCTACCCCTGGGGACAGCAGGTGGTCACAGGGACCACACTGGTGCCACATCAGCCCATGGGGCTGGGGCTGTGGGCTGGGGTCCAGGGGCAGCCCCTGTACCCCACAGGCTCTTTCCAGTTGCCTGTGCCCCCGAAACAACGTGGCCCCGCAGCTCGGCGGGCGCAGGGCCCCCCTGTGCCCCACACCCTGCCCGGCAGCACCCAGGAGCCAGCGGAGGCCTCCGGCAGGGACGGGGTGGCCATGGAGCTGGGCGTCCCCGCTGCCAGCCCCCACCAGCCCGCCCTGGCCGCACCAGCAGACACAACCACCGGGGAGCCCACAGGTGAGTGCTGGGCTGGCAGAGCCCGCGGGCGGGTGGCCGAGCTGAGCACAGCTGCCATCACCCACCTTGGGGGGCTTTGTTTGCTTTGGCAGGAGTGGTGACCACCCCGGCAGCCCTAGAGAGCCTGGTGGAGCTGCCCCAGCAGGGACCAAACACCTGCACTGGGGCCGTTCCTGAGCCGGCACAGGACACCACGGCTGATGACGTGTCCGCCTGGCTCGACGCCATGGATGTGGGGGACGCCATCCCCGATGTCCCCGTCAGCCCCGACTTGGCCGCCTTCCTCAGGGAGCTCCCCGACCTCTCTGAGTACGTGGCACAGGGCGGCTGCCCAAAGCAGCCAGTGCTGGCACTGGGGCTGGGGGACAGCGAGGTCACCAACCCAATGTCCCTGACACCCCAAACCCAGCACCTGCCTCAACGAGCTCCCCGATCTCTCCGAGCACAGGGCACAGGACACCAGCCCCAGAGAGCGAGGGCCGGTGGCACTGGGGCTGCAGGACGGCGAGGTCACCAGCCGTGTCCCCAGCTCTCCCGCCTTCCTCAGCCAGCTGCCCGACCTCTCCGAGTACGTGGCGCAGGGCGGCTGCCCCAAGGACGGACTGGTGGCCGTGGGGCTGGGGGACGGCGAGGACACCGTCCCTCATGGCCTTCATTTCCCCAACAGCCTCCTGGAGATTGACGGTTTCTGGGAGCCCACGGCCGACAGCACCCACTCCCAGGAACAAGTGGTGCTGTCACCGCTCGGGGACAGCGGGGACACCGGCTGTACAACCCACGGCCCCAGCGTGACCAACGATGTCTACGACGAGCTCCCCAAGTACGTGTATGACAGCAGCTGTCCCCAGGAGCCCGTGGTGGCGGGGGGCTGAGGGATGGTGAGGACACCGTCCCCCATGTCCCCACGTCCCCCACTTGACCCCCTCCCTCAACATCTCCCCACCTCTCGGAGCGCAGGGCAGATGGCGGCTGCACGGAGGAGCCAGCGGCAGCGGAGCCGCTCCTGGATGGGGCCACAGAGCTGCCCCCCTGCCTGCAGAGGAGTCCCCTGCAGAGCCCTGAGCAGAGTCCCCAGCAGCCGGCAGAGGACAGTCCCATGGGCAGTCCCTGCAGGGACAACCAGCCGGAAGAAATGATGTGGCCTTGGCTCAGCCCCCTGAGGATCCCACTGCTGAGCCCCCTGCCCAGCCCTCCACCAGCTCCCCAGACAGAAGACCTGAAGTGGCCTTGGCTCAGCCCCATGCGGATCCCCTTGCTGAGCCCCCTGCCCAGCCCTCCACCTGCTCCCCAGCCAGAAGACCTGAAGTGGCCTTGGCTCAGCCCCATGCGGATCCCCTTGCTGAGCCCCCTGCCCAGCCCTCCACCTGCCCCCCAGCCTCAGCCGCCCTCCACGGCCCAACTGATGGAGGAGCTGCTCCCCCGCCTGCCCCTGACACCGGGCACCGGCTGCTGCGGGGGGCTGCCAGGACCGGGAGCCGCAGCGGCCAACAATGCCAAGCGCCCAGTGCCAGCCAGAGACCCCCAGGGGCAGGAGATGTCACCGCCTGACGAGATCCCAGCAAAGCGGAGCAGAAGATGAGGGACACCAGGACCCCCCTGCCCAGCACGACAGCGCTGGCCCCGGTCCTGCCAAGCGCCGGCTCTGACACCTTCACCACTGCCTCCAGCGCCAGTGATGGCAAGAAAGAGATGGCAAGAAGGAGCCGGCAAGAAGGAGCCGGCAAGAAGGAGCTGGCAGCGGCATCGAGGAGCAAGGATGCACCAGGGGATCCAAACTGCAGGAGCGGGTGACCCTGTCAATGTCACTGGACAGTGCCAGTTTTGTGCAGAGGGACACGGACTGGAAGGAGACACCAGTACGGCCACCAGTAACGCACCACTCCAGCACCGTCCCCATGGCTCCCACACCCAGAGGAGATGAGGAGACAGAGACGGGCACTCTCCCACCCTCTCCAGCCTCAGCACCTCCCAGATCCCGCTTTCGGGCTTCTGCCATTAAATCACTTCGGTGTTGGCTTTGCGGCGCCTCTGCCCGCGGCATTTGTGCGCTGGGAGGGGTGAACACAGCCCCTGCCGAACCCGAGGGCGCTGAGCTGGGCTGGGAACAGACACGGAGAGAGGATGGGGACAGAGAGCATCGCTCCAGGGGATGGGCACCCGGGGGAGAAACCATGGGGACAGCATCAGTGCTGGGGTAACGGAGGCACCGTCACTGCCCCAGTGTCACCGTCACTGCCCCAGCGTCACCGTCACAGACCCTGAGCTGCTCTCACGGGACATTCGCATCCATTCCGTGCCGACTGAGGCCAGAGCGCAGAGGAGAGAATTTCAAGGGCAAACACTTTTTCCCGTGCAGGCCGTGCCCCAGCCCTACTGAGACATCCCAAATGGGGCCTTAAGGGGGTTCTGATGCCCTTCAGTCCTGCAGGTACAAGGTGACTTCACTGATCACCAACACTCACACCTCCCCTCACTGAGCACAGTTCAACGTGGCAAAGCAGCTCTAGGTTCGCAGCATTTGTTCTTAAGGCTTTTGGCTACAACTACAGCCAAGAAAATTTACCGTTAGAAGCAACCGGCTTTCCCTCCTTGATCGGCACCTCTCTCTCCATCAGCTCTGTGCATTCCTTTAGTTCCTGGGCAGGACGCACCAAGATTTTCCTCATTCAAAGAGAGAAGAAAGCGCAGTCACAAGCCTGCAGAAAACCTGCACAAATTAAGGACCAATTGAATACAACCACCACTTGTGGTTACTGTTGATGAGGAGGAAGTGGAAAGAATGAAGAATTAAAGCTGTCAGGGACACCAGGACCGCGAGGAAGCTGCTGTGGCCTCCAACCCCAATGCCTGTGCAGAGCTGCTCCTCACTTCAGCTCTACACGCATACGGGACGTGGCTCTTGACTTGTGGCCACAGGAATATCTCAGTTGGCAGCTTCATGGACATGATGGGGAGGGGGATGATGTCGGGCTCACCCTTGACAAGCTGTGGGACGAGACGCCAAGGACGGGGGGTCTAGTGAGGACCCTCAGCTGGTGGCCCTGGTCTGTGTTGGCCTCACTGCAGCACTCCTGGAGTCTCATGGGGAGGAGCCAGGGGCTCCTGAGGTACCAGAGGCCAACAGGGAAACCCCACTGACATACTGCAAAGGAATTTAGGGACTGATGTCACCGAGCGTTGCCATGCTGACTCCATGCCGTCCGCAAGGCCACCAGGCAGATGACAGCCCACCTGTCTGGCCGCATTTCCGAGTGCTCTGCAGTGTCTGTGACTGCGAGAAGCAGCAGCAGACAAGGCCAAACTCGTCCACCCTCATCCTCTTCCCTTTGACTGTGATGGCTGAGACAGGAGACAGACCAGGACCTGAGCTGAGGCCGTTCCTGAGCCCAGGACACCGTGGCCGATGACGTGCACGCCTGGCTCGACGCCATGGATGTGGGGGACGCCATCCACGATGTCCCCGACAGCCCTGACTTGGCCGCCTCCCTGACCTCTCCAAGTACGTGGCACAGGGCGGCTGCCCCGAGAACGGAGCGGTGGCCATGGGGCTGGGGGACAGCGGGGACACCGTCCCTCATGGCCTTCATTTCCCCAACAGCCTCACTGAGGCCACAAGCGATAATCCGGGGGATTTTGGTGGTGTCTTTGTTTTGTTTTGTTTCCTTCCCCCCAGGGAACTTATGAGAAAACAAAGGTACATTTCTGTGTCATGAGCAGACATGGCAAGATTCAGGCCACTCATGGGGAAATATTTTACCCCCTGAGGGTGGTCAGAGCCTGTTTCTGAACCTCTTGCAAGTCCCATACGATGCCATCTGCATGGACAGGGGACACTGCTGTTCCTGCAGCAGCCCTGTGGTGGAAGCAGAAGAACCTCGGATGGAGAGGACAATTCCCCTGGGGCTCTTCTCTGTATAGGCCGCAGGTGGGTGATGAGGCATTTGCAGGGAGCTGGGACTGACCTGCTGAGAAAAATGCTCCTTGACACCCCAGGGACACACATGGCCTGCCTGATTTCAACACTGACAGCTCTGCTTGCTGCCGTGTTCAATAACATGGGCCTGTGAGGAAGGGGGCAGGCCAGCCTCTGGGTTTAGTGAGGCTGACAGGTCTGTAGTCGCCGGGGTCATCCCTGTTGTTCTTCTTGTAGGTTGGGACAACATTTTCCATCTTCCAGCCTTCCCAGCCCTCTCCAGATTCCCAGAAGCGCTGAAAAGTCATGGAGAGAGTTCTCCCTATGCCGTCAGCAGCTCTTCAAGCACCCCTGGATGATCCCATCATGCCCCATCCACTTGTAGGGTTCCAGCTGCAGTAGCAGAGCCCGTACGAGCTCTGCATTGATTGGGAGTTCATTGCTCTCTCAGCCATGGTTCTCTAACCCAGGGATACGGGGACCCCCAACTCCATCTTCAGTGTTGAAGACTGAGGCGAAGAAAGCATGAAACTTCTCTGCTTTGTCTACATCCCTGCTAATAAGGTGATCATGCACATCAACTAATGGGCCAATATTCTTTCTAGTTTGTCCTTTGCCATTAATGTATTTTCAAAAGCCCCTTTTATTGTCCTTCACAGCACTGGCCAGCTTCAATTCTAGGGGAGCTCTGGCAGCACAAACTTCCTCATGGAAAGAGCTAAGACTTTGAATGCTTCGCTTGCCGCTAAAGTCATCGGGATAAATTGTGATGTGTTTCTAGGGAAACTGTCACGGAAAACATCCCCTGCGACCTGTTGTTAAGGTCAGGGGCTCGTCCTCAGCCTCACCCGAGCCCCACGGCAGGGACGAGGGACACTCGGAGCTCATTCCCTGCTGCAGTCCCCAGGATCAGCTTGGCTGCTGAACCTTCCCACCACAAGTGCCTCTGATGCTTATTTTCTGGTTCAACTTAACCCATTTCTCAGCAAACTGGCCTACAAAAGGGAAAGGTCTCATTCTGTGAAATTAGCAGCTCTATCACAACATTTATTGACACGTTAACATCACTGTGGTAGTACAGCCCATTAAAATCATATTCTCTATGTAAAGAAACCCCATGGGGACATCACGACACCTGTGACAGTGTTATGCGTATGACAGACTGATGTGCATTTTGCAGACTGCTTTATCAACAAATATTAAAAACCCTCACAGCAAATATACTCATTAAAAGCCATTGATAGGGGGCTGGCAAGAAAGCAAACGTAGAAAATTCCCCAAGGAGACACGGACACGAATCCTGCTGCTGTGAAAAGGAACAACAGGGGTTAGAGAGGAAAGTGCCTTTATGTGAGTGGAGCAAACATGGATGCGGTACGTGGAGGAAGGACTAGAAGAGGACGCTCATAAATGCAGAGAGTTTACGGATTTCTGTTTATTTCACAGTTCCTGGCTTTCTCGCTCATCTCTGCTGGTGCCAGGGTCACAAACAATTAAAACAGAAAAGCAGATGAGTTTCCGAGTTCTGGACGATGCGAGTGTGTTGGTTCTTTGGAAAGGACAAAAAAGGGGAAAACCAAAGAAAACCAAATCTGTTCCATGCCGGTGTGGATGAACGGGGGAAGCAAGGCTCTGATTCCAGTCACATCCTCACAGCTGTGGAAAACCTTCTGGAAAGTTCTGTAGGTCAGAGGTGTGATCTCCACTCTGCATCCCCCTCTCCTCAGGGTCAAGATCCCCACAGCTCCCAACCAGCGGTGACACCGCAGCACAGGTGACACCACCCACGCTCCCAAGGCCTCTGTGATGTCACCGTGCGTTGCCATGACGACCCCACACTGTCCCCAAGGCCATCTGGCCGCTGACAGCCCAACTGTCTGGTCGGATTGCCCAGCGCTCTCCAGTGCCTGTCACTGCGAGAAGAGCAGACGAGCCCAAACTCACTGATCCTCATCCTCACCCTCATCCTCAGCCAACCTCATCCTCATCCATCATCACCCAAACTTAACCTCGTCCAACCTCATCCATCCTCAGCCAACCTCATCGTCTTCCATCATCGTTCAACCTCTTCCCCGTCCATCATCGTCCCGTATCATCCTCTTCCACTCTCATCGTCACCCTTGTCATTCCTCCACCACCCTCATCCTCACCCCGTTTCGCCACCGCAGCTGAGACAGGTGAGGGACCGGGACTTGTCCCGGGGAGGTTTCAGAGTTTCCCTGCCCCAGTTCAGCACCAATGACGGGCTCCATTGCCTGTGATGGCAGATTCATCACCAGCTGGAAGTGCTTTGGGCACCGGGGGAAATTCTGTCTGGCTGCTCTTTACGAGAAGCCAGCCCCTCCGTGCTGGCAAATCCTCCTCCTGTCTGCCCCGCTGCAGGAAAAGCAGCACGTGGGATGCACGGGGCAAAGGACCATGTGGGTCTGAGGCAAACATGAGCCCGTTAGCCCCTAGAGACTCCTCCTTGTGCAGAAAACAGCAGAGAAAAAATGCAGGTAGTGCAAAAGCGACATCTTTCCTTCCCAGTCTTCTTCACTCCAACAAATTGGGGTGAGGAAATCCAGCCCCCCAAAGAAATCATATTTGGAATGGGAAATTGTGGAGACAGGAGACCGTCAGGATGGGAAATGAATGCGGAGCTGAGAAATCATTGTTAGGAAACCATCATTCAGGGCAAACCAGGCCAGGCAATCAGCAGCAGGACGGGAAATCCCTGGGATGGGAAGTTGTGCTGTGAAACTCAAGCCCTCACCCCTCTGTGCTTCCCCAACAGAGAGGATCCCTCTGCAGCTGCCCATGGCGTCGAAGGGACGGACCAGGAGCTTCACCACCATGGCCGTGGCACCACCGGTCCCTGCCCACGTGCTGCCCTCTGTCCCAGGGCTGCTGGTGTCCCCCCAGCCTGCCCAGTTCCACCCTGTCACCCACCAGCTGGGACAGGGCAGCGCCTGGCAGGGGGTGCCGGGGGCCCTGGGGCAGCTGGTGCAGCTCCCGCAAGGGGTGCAGCTGTGCCAGGGGGTGCAGCCAGCCCAGCTCCCCCAAGGGGAGCAGCTGCTGCATGGGCTCCAGCTCCCCCAACCTGGGCACCCCGTCCAGCTCCCCCAGGGGCTGCAGCTGGTCCCGGGGGTGCAGCAGGTCCCGCTCCCCCAAGGGCTGCAGCTCCAACCAGGGGTGCAGATCCTGCAGGGCCCCCAAGGGCTCCAGCTGTCCCAGGGGGTGCAGCAGGTCCAGCTCCCCCAAGGGGTCCAGCTGGTCCAGCTCCCCCAAGGGGTCCAGCTGGCCCCTGCCCCTGCTGCCTGTCCCCCATCCTACCCCTGGGGACAGCAGGTGGTCACAGGGACCACGCTGGTGCCACATCAGCCCATGGGGCTAGGGCTGTGGGCTGGGGTCCAGGGGCAGCCCCTGTACCCCACAGGCTCTTTCCAGTTGCCTGTGCCCCCGAAACAACGTGGCCCCACGGCTCGGCGGGCGCAGAACCCCCCTGTGCCCCACACCCTGCCCGGCAGTGCCCAGGAGCCAGCGGAGGCCTCCGGCAGGGACGGGGTGGCCATGGAGGTGGGCGTCCCCGCTGCCAGCCCCCACCAGCCCGCCCTGGCCGCACCAGCAGACACAACCACCGCGGAGCCCACAGGTGAGTGCTGGGCTGGCAGAGCCCGCGGGCGGGTGGCCGAGCTGAGCACAGCTGCCATCACCCACCTTGGGGGGCTTTGTTTGCTTTGGCAGGAGCGGTGACCACCCCGGCAGCCCTGGGGAGCCTGGGGGATCTGCCCCAGCAGGGACCAAACACCTGCACTGGGGCCGTTCCTGAGCCGGCACAGGACACCGCGGCCGATAACGTGTCCGCCTGGCTCGACGCCATGGATGTGGGGGACGCCATCCCCGATGTCCCCGTCAGCCCCGACTTCGCCGCCTTCCTCAGGGAGCTCCCTGACCTCTCTGAGTACGTGGCACAGGGCGGCTGCCCAAAGCAGCCAGCGCTGGCACTGGGGCTGGGGGACAGCGAGGTCACCAACCCAATGTCCCTGACTCCCCAAACCCAGCACCTGCCTCAACGAGCTCCCCGATCTCTCTGAGCACAGGGCACAGGACACCAGCCCCAGAGAGCGAGGGCCGGTGGCACTGGGGCTGCAGGACGGCGAGGTCACCAGCCGTGTCCCCAGCTCTCCCGCCTTCCTCAGCCAGCTGCCCGACCTCTCCGAGTACGTGGCACAGGGCGGCTGCCCCAAGGACGGACTGGTGCCCGTGGGGCTGGGGGACGGCGAGGACACCGTCCCTCATGGCCTTCATTTCCCCAACAGCCTCCTGGAGATTGACGGTTTCTGGGAGCCCACGGCCGACAGCACCCACTCCCAGGAACAAGTGGTGCTGTCACCGCTCGGGGACAGCGGGGACACCGGCTGTACAACCCACGGCCCCAGCGTGACCAACGATGTCTACGACGAGCTCCCCAAGTACGTGTATGAGGGCAGCTGTCCCCAGGAGCCTGTGGTGGCGGGGGGCTGAGGGATGGTGAGGACACCGTCCCCCATGTCCCCACGTCCCCCACTTGACCCCCTCCCTCAACATCTCCCCACCTCTCGGAGCGCAGGGCAGATGGCGGCTGCACGGAGGAGCCAGCGGCAGCGGAGCCGCTCCTGGATGGGGCCACAGAGCTGCCCCCCTGCCTGCAGAGGAGTCCCCTGCAGAGCCCTGAGCAGAGTCCCCAGCAGCCGGCAGAGGACAGTCCCATGGGCAGTCCCTGCAGGGACAACCAGCCGGAAGAAATGATGTGGCCTTGGCTCAGCCCCCTGAGGATCCCACTGCTGAGCCCCCTGCCCAGCCCTCCACCAGCTCCCCAGCCAGAAGACCTGAAGTGGCCTTGGCTCAGCCCCATGCGGATCCCCTTGCTGAGCCCCCTGCCCAGCCCTCCACCTGCTCCCCAGCCAGAAGACCTGAAGTGGCCTTGGCTCAGCCCCATGCGGATCCCACTGCTGAGCCCCCTGCCCAGCCCTCCACCTGCCCCCCAGCCTCAGCCGCCCTCCACGGCCCAACTGATGGAGGAGCTGCTCCCCCGCCTGCCCCTGACACCGGGCACCGGCTGCTGCGGGGGGCTGCCAGGACCGGGAGCCGCAGCGGCCAACAATGCCAAGCGCCCAGTGCCAGCCAGAGACCCCCAGGGGCAGGAGATGTCACCGCCTGACGAGATCCCAGCAAAGCGGAGCAGAAGATGAGGGACACCAGGACCCCCCTGCCCAGCACGACAGCGCTGGCCCCGGTCCTGCCAAGCGCCGGCTCTGACACCTTCACCACTGCCTCCAGCGCCAGTGATGGCAAGAAAGAGATGGCAAGAAGGAGCCGGCAAGAAGGAGCCGGCAAGAAGGAGCTGGCAGCGGCATCGAGGAGCAAGGATGCACCAGGGGATCCAAACTGCAGGAGCGGGTGACCCTGTCAATGTCACTGGACAGTGCCAGTTTTGTGCAGAGGGACACGGACTGGAAGGAGACACCAGTACGGCCACCAGTAACGCACCACTCCAGCACCGTCCCCATGGCTCCCACACCCAGAGGAGATGAGGAGACAGAGACGGGCACTCTCCCACCCTCTCCAGCCTCAGCACCTCCCAGATCCCGCTTTCGGGCTTCTGCCATTAAATCACTTCGGTGTTGGCTTTGCGGCGCCTCTGCCCGCGGCATTTGTGCGCTGGGAGGGGTGAACACAGCCCCTGCCCAACCCGAGGGCGCTGAGCTGGGCTGGGAACAGACACGGAGAGAGGATGGGGACAGAGAGCATCGCTCCAAGGGATGGGCACCCGGGGGAGAAACCATGGGGACAGCATCAGTGCTGGGGTAACGGAGGCACCGTCACTGCCCCAGTGTCACCGTCACTGCCCCAGCGTCACCGTCACAGACCCTGAGCTGCTCTCACAGGACATTCGCGCCCGTCCCATGCCGACTGAGGCCAGAGCGCAGAGGAGAGAATTTCAAGGGCAAACACTTTTTCCCGTGCAGGCCGTGCCCCAGCCCTACTGAGACATCCCAAATGGGGCCTTAAGGGGGTTCTGATGCCCTTCAGTCCTGCAGGTACAAGGCGACTTCACTGATCACCAACACTCACACCTCTCCTCACTGAGCACAGTCCAACGTGGCAAAGCAGCTCTAGGTTCACAGCAGTTGTTCTTAAGGCTTTTGGCTACAACTACAGCCAAGAAAATTTACAGTTAGAAGCAACCGGCTTTCCCTCCTTGATCGGCACCTCTCTCTCCATCAGCTCTGTGCATTTCTTTAGTTCCTGGGCAGGACGCACCGAGATTTTCCTCATTCAAAGAGAGGAGAAAGCGCAGTCACAAGCCTGCAGAAAACCTGCACAAATTAAGGACCAATTGAATACAACCACCACTTGTGGTTACTGTTGATGAGGAGGAAGTGGAAAGAATGAAGAATTAAAGCTGTTCCATCAGGGACACCAGGACCGCGAGGAAGCTGCTGTGGCCTCCAACCCCAATGCCTGTGCAGAGCTGCTCCTCACTTCAGCTCTACACGCATACGGGACATGGCTCTTGACTTGTGGCCACAGGAATATCTCAGTTGGCAGCTTCATGGACATGATGGGGAGGGGGATGATGTCGGGCTCACCCTTGACAAGCTGTGGGACGAGACGCCAAGGACGGGGGGTCTAGTGAGGACCCTCAGCTGGTGGCCCTGGTCTGTGTTGGCCTCACTGCAGCACTCCTGGAGTCTCATGGGGAGGAGCCAGGGGCTCCTGAGGTACCAGAGGCCAACAGGGAAACCCCACTGACATACTGCAAAGGAATTTAGGGACTGATGTCACCGAGCGTTGCCATGCTGACTCCATGCCGTCCCCAAGGCCACCAGGCAGATGACAGCCCACCTGTCTGGCCGCATTTCCGAGTGCTCTGCAGTGTCTGTGACTGCGAGAAGCAGCAGCAGACAAGGCCAAACTCGTCCACCCTCATCCTCTTCCCTTTGACTGTGATGGCTGAGACAGGAGACAGACCAGGACCTGAGCTGAGGCCGTTCCTGAGCCCAGGACACCGTGGCCGATGACGTGCACGCCTGGCTCGACGCCATGGATGTGGGGGACGCCATCCACGATGTCCCCGACAGCCCTGACTTGGCCGCCTCCCTGACCTCTCCGAGTACGTGGCACAGGGCGGCTGCCCCGAGAACGGAGCGGTGGCCATGGGGCTGGGGGACAGCGGGGACACCGTCCCTCATGGCCTTCATTTCCCCAACAGCCTCACTGAGGCCACAAGTGATAATCCGGGGGATTTTGGTGGTGTCTTTGTTTTGTTTTGTTTCCTTCCCCCCAGGGAACTTATGAGAAAACAAAGGTACATTTCTGTGTCATGAGCAGACATGGCAAGATTCAGGCCACTCATGGGGAAATATTTTAGCCCCTGAGGGTGGTCAGAGCCTGTTTCTGAACCTCTTGCAAGTCCCATACGATGCCATCTGCATGGACAGGGGACACTGCTGTTCCTGCAGCAGCCCTGTGGTGGAAGCAGAAGAACCTCGGATGGAGAGGACAATTCCCCTGGGGCTCTTCTCTGTATAGGCCGCAGGTGGGTGATGAGGCATTTGCAGGGAGCTGGGACTGACCTGCTGAGAAAAATGCTCCTTGACACCCCAGGGACACACATGGCCTGCCTGATTTCAACACTGACAGCTCTGCTTGCTGCCGTGTTCAATAACATGGGCCTGTGAGGAAGGGGGCAGGCCAGCCTCTGGGTTTAGTGAGGCTGACAGGTCTGTAGTCGCCGGGGTCATCCCTGTTGTTCTCCTTGTAGGTTGGGACAACATTTTCCATCTTCCAGCCTTCCCAGCCCTCTCCAGATTCCCAGAAGCGCTGAAAAGTCATGGAGAGAGTTCTCCCTATGCCGTCAGCAGCTCTTCAAGCACCCCTGGATGATCCCATCATGCCCCATCCACTTGTAGGGTTCCAGCTGCAGTAGCAGAGCCCGTACGAGCTCTGCATTGATTGGGAGTTCATTGCTCTCTCAGCCATGGTTCTCTAACCCAGGGATACGGGGACCCCCAACTCCATCTTCAGTGTTGAAGACTGAGGCGAAGAAAGCATGAAACTTCTCTGCTTTGTCTACATCCCTGCTAATAAGGTGATCATGCACATCAACTAATGGGCCAATATTCTTTCTAGTTTGTCCTTTGCCATTAATGTATTTTCAAAAGCCCCTTTTATTGTCCTTCACAGCACTGGCCAGCTTCAATTCTAGGGGAGCTCTGGCAGCACAAACTTCCTCATGGAAAGAGCTAAGACTTTGAATGCTTCGCTTGCCGCTAAAGTCATCGGGATAAATTGTGATGTGTTTCTAGGGAAACTGTCACGGAAAACATCCCCTGCGACCTGTTGTTAAGGTCAGGGGCTCGTCCTCAGCCTCACCCGAGCCCCACGGCAGGGACGAGGGACACTCGGAGCTCATTCCCTGCTGCAGTCCCCAGGATCAGCTTGGCTGCTGAACCTTCCCACCACAAGTGCCTCTGATGCTTATTTTCTGGTTCAACTTAACCCATTTCTCAGCAAACTGGCCTACAAAAGGGAAAGGTCTCATTCTGTGAAATTAGCAGCTCTATCACAACATTTATTGACACGTTAACATCACTGTGGTAGTACAGCCCATTAAAATCATATTCTCTATGTAAAGAAACCCCATGGGGACATCACGACACCTGTGACAGTGTTATGCGTATGACAGACTGATGTGCATTTTGCAGACTGCTTTATCAACAAATATTAAAAACCCTCACAGCAAATATACTCATTAAAAGCCATTGATAGGGGGCTGGCAAGAAAGCAAACGTAGAAAATTCCCCAAGGAGACACGGACACGAATCCTGCTGCTGTGAAAAGGAACAACAGGGGTTAGAGAGGAAAGTGCCTTTATGTGAGTGGAGCAAACATGGATGCGGTACGTGGAGGAAGGACTAGAAGAGGACGCTCATAAATGCAGAGAGTTTACGGATTTCTGTTTATTTCACAGTTCCTGGCTTTCTCGCTCATCTCTGCTGGTGCCAGGGTCACAAACAATTAAAACAGAAAAGCAGATGAGTTTCCGAGTTCTGGACGATGCGAGTGTGTTGGTTCTTTGGAAAGGACAAAAAAGGGGAAAACCAAAGAAAACCAAATCTGTTCCATGCCGGTGTGGATGAACGGGGGAAGCAAGGCTCTGATTCCAGTCACATCCTCACAGCTGTGGAAAACCTTCTGGAAAGTTCTGTAGGTCAGAGGTGTGATCTCCACTCTGCATCCCCCTCTCCTCAGGGTCAAGATCCCCACAGCTCCCAACCAGCGGTGACACCGCAGCACAGGTGACACCACCCACGCTCCCAAGGCCTCTGTGATGTCACCGTGCGTTGCCATGACGACCCCACACTGTCCCCAAGGCCATCTGGCCGCTGACAGCCCAACTGTCTGGTCGGATTGCCCAGCGCTCTCCAGTGCCTGTCACTGCGAGAAGAGCAGACGAGCCCAAACTCACTGATCCTCATCCTCACCCTCATCCTCAGCCAACCTCATCCTCATCCATCATCACCCAAACTTAACCTCGTCCAACCTCATCCATCCTCAGCCAACCTCATCGTCTTCCATCATCGTTCAACCTCTTCCCCGTCCATCATCGTCCCGTATCATCCTCTTCCACTCTCATCGTCACCCTTGTCATTCCTCCACCACCCTCATCCTCACCCCGTTTCGCCACCGCAGCTGAGACAGGTGAGGGACCGGGACTTGTCCCGGGGAGGTTTCAGAGTTTCCCTGCCCCAGTTCAGCACCAATGACGGGCTCCATTGCCTGTGATGGCAGATTCATCACCAGCTGGAAGTGCTTTGGGCACCGGGGGAAATTCTGTCTGGCTGCTCTTTACGAGAAGCCAGCCCCTCCGTGCTGGCAAATCCTCCTCCTGTCTGCCCCGCTGCAGGAAAAGCAGCACGTGGGATGCACGGGGCAAAGGACCATGTGGGTCTGAGGCAAACATGAGCCCGTTAGCCCCTAGAGACTCCTCCTTGTGCAGAAAACAGCAGAGAAAAAATGCAGGTAGTGCAAAAGCGACATCTTTCCTTCCCAGTCTTCTTCACTCCAACAAATTGGGGTGAGGAAATCCAGCCCCCCAAAGAAATCATATTTGGAATGGGAAATTGTGGAGACAGGAGACCGTCAGGATGGGAAATGAATGCGGAGCTGAGAAATCATTGTTAGGAAACCATCATTCAGGGCAAACCAGGCCAGGCAATCAGCAGCAGGACGGGAAATCCCTGGGATGGGAAGTTGTGCTGTGAAACTCAAGCCCTCACCCCTCTGTGCTTCCCCAACAGAGAGGATCCCTCTGCAGCTGCCCATGGCGTCGAAGGGACGGACCAGGAGCTTCACCACCATGGCCGTGGCACCACCGGTCCCTGCCCACGTGCTGCCCTCTGTCCCAGGGCTGCTGGTGTCCCCCCAGCCTGCCCAGTTCCACCCTGTCACCCACCAGCTGGGACAGGGCAGCGCCTGGCAGGGGGTGCCGGGGGCCCTGGGGCAGCTGGTGCAGCTCCCGCAAGGGGTGCAGCTGTGCCAGGGGGTGCAGCCAGCCCAGCTCCCCCAAGGGGAGCAGCTGCTGCATGGGCTCCAGCTCCCCCAACCTGGGCACCCCGTCCAGCTCCCCCAGGGGCTGCAGCTGGTCCCGGGGGTGCAGCAGGTCCCGCTCCCCCAAGGGCTGCAGCTCCAACCAGGGGTGCAGATCCTGCAGGGCCCCCAAGGGCTCCAGCTGTCCCAGGGGGTGCAGCAGGTCCAGCTCCCCCAAGGGGTCCAGCTGGTCCAGCTCCCCCAAGGGGTCCAGCTGGCACCTGCCCCTGCTGCCTGTCCCCCATCCTACCCCTGGGGACAGCAGGTGGTCACAGGGACCACGCTGGTGCCACATCAGCCCATGGGGCTAGGGCTGTGGGCTGGGGTCCAGGGGCAGCCCCTGTACCCCACAGGCTCTTTCCAGTTGCCTGTGCCCCCGAAACAACGTGGCCCCACGGCTCGGCGGGCGCAGAACCCCCCTGTGCCCCACACCCTGCCCGGCAGTGCCCAGGAGCCAGCGGAGGCCTCCGGCAGGGACGGGGTGGCCATGGAGGTGGGCGTCCCCGCTGCCAGCCCCCACCAGCCCGCCCTGGCCGCACCAGCAGACACAACCACCGCGGAGCCCACAGGTGAGTGCTGGGCTGGCAGAGCCCGCGGGCGGGTGGCCGAGCTGAGCACAGCTGCCATCACCCACCTTGGGGGGCTTTGTTTGCTTTGGCAGGAGCGGTGACCACCCCGGCAGCCCTGGGGAGCCTGGGGGATCTGCCCCAGCAGGGACCAAACACCTGCACTGGGGCCGTTCCTGAGCCGGCACAGGACACCGCGGCCGATAACGTGTCCGCCTGGCTCGACGCCATGGATGTGGGGGACGCCATCCCCGATGTCCCCGTCAGCCCCGACTTCGCCGCCTTCCTCAGGGAGCTCCCTGACCTCTCTGAGTACGTGGCACAGGGCGGCTGCCCAAAGCAGCCAGCGCTGGCACTGGGGCTGGGGGACAGCGAGGTCACCAACCCAATGTCCCTGACTCCCCAAACCCAGCACCTGCCTCAACGAGCTCCCCGATCTCTCTGAGCACAGGGCACAGGACACCAGCCCCAGAGAGCGAGGGCCGGTGGCACTGGGGCTGCAGGACGGCGAGGTCACCAGCCGTGTCCCCAGCTCTCCCGCCTTCCTCAGCCAGCTGCCCGACCTCTCCGAGTACGTGGCACAGGGCGGCTGCCCCAAGGACGGACTGGTGCCCGTGGGGCTGGGGGACGGCGAGGACACCGTCCCTCATGGCCTTCATTTCCCCAACAGCCTCCTGGAGATTGACGGTTTCTGGGAGCCCACGGCCGACAGCACCCACTCCCAGGAACAAGTGGTGCTGTCACCGCTCGGGGACAGCGGGGACACCGGCTGTACAACCCACGGCCCCAGCGTGACCAACGATGTCTACGACGAGCTCCCCAAGTACGTGTATGAGGGCAGCTGTCCCCAGGAGCCTGTGGTGGCGGGGGGCTGAGGGATGGTGAGGACACCGTCCCCCATGTCCCCACGTCCCCCACTTGACCCCCTCCCTCAACATCTCCCCACCTCTCGGAGCGCAGGGCAGATGGCGGCTGCACGGAGGAGCCAGCGGCAGCGGAGCCGCTCCTGGATGGGGCCACAGAGCTGCCCCCCTGCCTGCAGAGGAGTCCCCTGCAGAGCCCTGAGCAGAGTCCCCAGCAGCCGGCAGAGGACAGTCCCATGGGCAGTCCCTGCAGGGACAACCAGCCGGAAGAAATGATGTGGCCTTGGCTCAGCCCCCTGAGGATCCCACTGCTGAGCCCCCTGCCCAGCCCTCCACCAGCTCCCCAGCCAGAAGACCTGAAGTGGCCTTGGCTCAGCCCCATGCGGATCCCCTTGCTGAGCCCCCTGCCCAGCCCTCCACCTGCTCCCCAGCCAGAAGACCTGAAGTGGCCTTGGCTCAGCCCCATGCGGATCCCACTGCTGAGCCCCCTGCCCAGCCCTCCACCTGCCCCCCAGCCTCAGCCGCCCTCCACGGCCCAACTGATGGAGGAGCTGCTCCCCCGCCTGCCCCTGACACCGGGCACCGGCTGCTGCGGGGGGCTGCCAGGACCGGGAGCCGCAGCGGCCAACAATGCCAAGCGCCCAGTGCCAGCCAGAGACCCCCAGGGGCAGGAGATGTCACCGCCTGACGAGATCCCAGCAAAGCGGAGCAGAAGATGAGGGACACCAGGACCCCCCTGCCCAGCACGACAGCGCTGGCCCCGGTCCTGCCAAGCGCCGGCTCTGACACCTTCACCACTGCCTCCAGCGCCAGTGATGGCAAGAAAGAGATGGCAAGAAGGAGCCGGCAAGAAGGAGCCGGCAAGAAGGAGCTGGCAGCGGCATCGAGGAGCAAGGATGCACCAGGGGATCCAAACTGCAGGAGCGGGTGACCCTGTCAATGTCACTGGACAGTGCCAGTTTTGTGCAGAGGGACACGGACTGGAAGGAGACACCAGTACGGCCACCAGTAACGCACCACTCCAGCACCGTCCCCATGGCTCCCACACCCAGAGGAGATGAGGAGACAGAGACGGGCACTCTCCCACCCTCTCCAGCCTCAGCACCTCCCAGATCCCGCTTTCGGGCTTCTGCCATTAAATCACTTCGGTGTTGGCTTTGCGGCGCCTCTGCCCGCGGCATTTGTGCGCTGGGAGGGGTGAACACAGCCCCTGCCCAACCCGAGGGCGCTGAGCTGGGCTGGGAACAGACACGGAGAGAGGATGGGGACAGAGAGCATCGCTCCAAGGGATGGGCACCCGGGGGAGAAACCATGGGGACAGCATCAGTGCTGGGGTAACGGAGGCACCGTCACTGCCCCAGTGTCACCGTCACTGCCCCAGCGTCACCGTCACAGACCCTGAGCTGCTCTCACAGGACATTCGCGCCCGTCCCATGCCGACTGAGGCCAGAGCGCAGAGGAGAGAATTTCAAGGGCAAACACTTTTTCCCGTGCAGGCCGTGCCCCAGCCCTACTGAGACATCCCAAATGGGGCCTTAAGGGGGTTCTGATGCCCTTCAGTCCTGCAGGTACAAGGCGACTTCACTGATCACCAACACTCACACCTCTCCTCACTGAGCACAGTCCAACGTGGCAAAGCAGCTCTAGGTTCACAGCAGTTGTTCTTAAGGCTTTTGGCTACAACTACAGCCAAGAAAATTTACAGTTAGAAGCAACCGGCTTTCCCTCCTTGATCGGCACCTCTCTCTCCATCAGCTCTGTGCATTTCTTTAGTTCCTGGGCAGGACGCACCGAGATTTTCCTCATTCAAAGAGAGGAGAAAGCGCAGTCACAAGCCTGCAGAAAACCTGCACAAATTAAGGACCAATTGAATACAACCACCACTTGTGGTTACTGTTGATGAGGAGGAAGTGGAAAGAATGAAGAATTAAAGCTGTTCCATCAGGGACACCAGGACCGCGAGGAAGCTGCTGTGGCCTCCAACCCCAATGCCTGTGCAGAGCTGCTCCTCACTTCAGCTCTACACGCATACGGGACATGGCTCTTGACTTGTGGCCACAGGAATATCTCAGTTGGCAGCTTCATGGACATGATGGGGAGGGGGATGATGTCGGGCTCACCCTTGACAAGCTGTGGGACGAGACGCCAAGGACGGGGGGTCTAGTGAGGACCCTCAGCTGGTGGCCCTGGTCTGTGTTGGCCTCACTGCAGCACTCCTGGAGTCTCATGGGGAGGAGCCAGGGGCTCCTGAGGTACCAGAGGCCAACAGGGAAACCCCACTGACATACTGCAAAGGAATTTAGGGACTGATGTCACCGAGCGTTGCCATGCTGACTCCATGCCGTCCCCAAGGCCACCAGGCAGATGACAGCCCACCTGTCTGGCCGCATTTCCGAGTGCTCTGCAGTGTCTGTGACTGCGAGAAGCAGCAGCAGACAAGGCCAAACTCGTCCACCCTCATCCTCTTCCCTTTGACTGTGATGGCTGAGACAGGAGACAGACCAGGACCTGAGCTGAGGCCGTTCCTGAGCCCAGGACACCGTGGCCGATGACGTGCACGCCTGGCTCGACGCCATGGATGTGGGGGACGCCATCCACGATGTCCCCGACAGCCCTGACTTGGCCGCCTCCCTGACCTCTCCGAGTACGTGGCACAGGGCGGCTGCCCCGAGAACGGAGCGGTGGCCATGGGGCTGGGGGACAGCGGGGACACCGTCCCTCATGGCCTTCATTTCCCCAACAGCCTCACTGAGGCCACAAGTGATAATCCGGGGGATTTTGGTGGTGTCTTTGTTTTGTTTTGTTTCCTTCCCCCCAGGGAACTTATGAGAAAACAAAGGTACATTTCTGTGTCATGAGCAGACATGGCAAGATTCAGGCCACTCATGGGGAAATATTTTAGCCCCTGAGGGTGGTCAGAGCCTGTTTCTGAACCTCTTGCAAGTCCCATACGATGCCATCTGCATGGACAGGGGACACTGCTGTTCCTGCAGCAGCCCTGTGGTGGAAGCAGAAGAACCTCGGATGGAGAGGACAATTCCCCTGGGGCTCTTCTCTGTATAGGCCGCAGGTGGGTGATGAGGCATTTGCAGGGAGCTGGGACTGACCTGCTGAGAAAAATGCTCCTTGACACCCCAGGGACACACATGGCCTGCCTGATTTCAACACTGACAGCTCTGCTTGCTGCCGTGTTCAATAACATGGGCCTGTGAGGAAGGGGGCAGGCCAGCCTCTGGGTTTAGTGAGGCTGACAGGTCTGTAGTCGCCGGGGTCATCCCTGTTGTTCTCCTTGTAGGTTGGGACAACATTTTCCATCTTCCAGCCTTCCCAGCCCTCTCCAGATTCCCAGAAGCGCTGAAAAGTCATGGAGAGAGTTCTCCCTATGCCGTCAGCAGCTCTTCAAGCACCCCTGGATGATCCCATCATGCCCCATCCACTTGTAGGGTTCCAGCTGCAGTAGCAGAGCCCGTACGAGCTCTGCATTGATTGGGAGTTCATTGCTCTCTCAGCCATGGTTCTCTAACCCAGGGATACGGGGACCCCCAACTCCATCTTCAGTGTTGAAGACTGAGGCGAAGAAAGCATGAAACTTCTCTGCTTTGTCTACATCCCTGCTAATAAGGTGATCATGCACATCAACTAATGGGCCAATATTCTTTCTAGTTTGTCCTTTGCCATTAATGTATTTTCAAAAGCCCCTTTTATTGTCCTTCACAGCACTGGCCAGCTTCAATTCTAGGGGAGCTCTGGCAGCACAAACTTCCTCATGGAAAGAGCTAAGACTTTGAATGCTTCGCTTGCCGCTAAAGTCATCGGGATAAATTGTGATGTGTTTCTAGGGAAACTGTCACGGAAAACATCCCCTGCGACCTGTTGTTAAGGTCAGGGGCTCGTCCTCAGCCTCACCCGAGCCCCACGGCAGGGACGAGGGACACTCGGAGCTCATTCCCTGCTGCAGTCCCCAGGATCAGCTTGGCTGCTGAACCTTCCCACCACAAGTGCCTCTGACGCTTATTTTCTGGTTCTACTTAACCCATTTCTCAGCAAACTGGCCTACAAAAGGGAAAGGTCTCATTCTGTGAAATTAGCAGCTCTATCACAACATTTATTGACACGTTAACATCACTGTGGTAGTACAGCCCATTAAAATCATATTCTCTATGTAAAGAAACCCCATGGGGACATCACGACTCCTGTGACAGTGTTATGCGTATGACAGACTGATGTGCATTTTGCAGACTGCTTTATCAACAAATATTAAAAACCCTCACAGCAAATATACTCATTAAAAGCCATTGATAGGGGGCTGGGAAGAAAGCAAACGTAGAAAATTCCCCAAGGAGAAACGGACACGAATCCTGGTGCTGTGAAAAGGAACAACAGGGGTTAGAGAGGAAAGTGCCTTTATGTGAGTGGAGCAAACATGGATGCGGTACGTGGAGGAAGGACTAGAAGAGGACGCTCATAAATGCAGAGAGTTTACGGATTTCTGTTTATTTCACAGTTCCTGGCTTTCTCGCTCATCTCTGCTGGTGCCAGGGTCACAAACAATTAAAACAGAAAAGCAGATGAGTTTCCGAGTTCTGGACGGTGCGAGTGTGTTGGTTCTATGGAAAGGACAAAAAAGGGGAAAACCAAAGAAAACCAAATCTGTTCCATGCCGGTGTGGATGAATGGGGGAAGCAAGGCTCAGATTCCAGTCACATCCTCACAGCTGTGGAAAACCTTCCGGAAAGTTCTGTAGGTCAGAGGTGTGATCTCCACTCTGCATCCCCCTCTCCTCAGGGTCAATAACCCCACAGCTCCCGACCAGCGGTGACACCGCAGCACAGGTGACACCACCCGGGTTCTCAAGGCCTCTGTGATGTCACCGTGCGTTGCCATGACGACCCCAGGCTGTCCCCAAGGCCATCTGGCCGCTGACAGCCCAACTGTCTGGTCGGATTGCCCAGCGCTCTCCAGTGCCTGTCACTGCGAGAAGAGCAGACGAGCCCAAACTCATTGATCCTCATCCTGATCCATCCTCAACCAACCTCATCCTCATCCATCATCACCCAACCTTATCCTCGTCCATCCTCATCCTCAACCAACCTCATCCTCATCCATCATCACCCAACCTTATCCTCGTCCAACCTCATCCATCCTCACCCAACCTCGTCTTCCGTCATCATTCAACCTCTTCCCCGTCCATCATCATCCCGTATCATCCTCATCCACCCTCATCCTCACCCTCGTCATTCCTCGACCACCCTCATCCTCACCCCGTTTCGCCACCGCAGCTGAGACAGGTGAGGGACCGGGACTTGTCCTGGGGAGGTTTCAGAGCTTCCCTGCCCCGGTTCAGCACCAATGACGGGCTCCATTGCCTGTGATGGCAGATTCATCTCCAGCTGGAAGCACTTTGGGCACCAGGGGAAATTCTGTCCGGCTGCTCTTTACGAGGAGCCAGCCCCTCCGTGCTGGCAAATCCTCCTCCTGTCTGCCCCGCTGCAGGAAAAGCAGCACGTGGGGTGCACATGGCAGAGGACCATGTGGGTCTGAGGCAAACATGAGCCCGTTAGGCCCTAGAGACTCCTCCTTGTGCAGAAAACAGCAGAGAAAAACTGCAGGTAGTGAAAAAACAACATCTTTCCTTCCCAACCCTCTTCACTCCAACAAATTGGGGTGAGGAAATCCAGCCCCCCCAAAGAAATCACATTTGGAATGGGAAATTGTGGGGACAGGAGACCGTCAGGATGGGAAACAAATGCGGAGCTGAGAAATCATTGTTACGAAACCGTCATTCAGGGCAAACCAGGCCAGGCAATCAGCAGCGGGACGGGAAATCCCTGGGATGGGAAGTTGTGCTGTGAAACTCAAGCCCTCACCCCTCTGTGCTTCCCCGACAGAGAGGATCCCTCTGCAGCTGCCCATGGCGTCGAAGGGACGGACCAGGAGCTTCACCACCCCGGCCGTGGCACCACCGGTCCCTGCCCACGTGCTGCCCTCTGTCCCAGGGCTGCTGGTGTCCCCCCAGCCTGCCCAGTTCCACCCTGTCACCCACCAGCTGGGACAGGGCAGCGCCTGGCAGGGGGTGCCGGGGGCCCTGGGGCAGCTGGTGCAGCTCCCGCAAGGGGTGCAGCTGTGCCAGGGGGTGCAGCCAGCCCAGCTCCCCCAAGGGGAGCAGCTGCTGCATGGGCTCCAGCTCCCCCAACCTGGGCACCCCGTCCAGCTCCCCCAAGGGCTGCAGCTGGTCCCGGGGCTGCAGCAGGTCCCGCTCCCCCAAGGGCTGCAGCTCCAACCAGGGGTGCAGATCCTGCAGGGCCCCCAAGGGCTCCAGCTGCCCCAGGGGGTGCAGCAGGTCCAGCTCCCCCAAGGGGTCCAGCTGGTCCAGCTCCCCCAAGGGGTCCAGCTGGCCCCTGCCCCTGCTGCCTGTCCCCCATCCTACCCCTGGGGACAGCAGGTGGTCACAGGGACCACGCTGGTGCCACAGCAGCCCATGGGGCTGGGGCCATGGGCTGGGGTCCAGGGGCAGCCTCTGTACCCAACAGGCTCTTTCCAGTTGCCTGTCCCCCTAAAACACCGTGGCCCTGCAGCTCAGCGGGCGCAGGGCTGCCCTGTGCCCCACACCCTGCCCGGCAGTGCCCAGGAGCCAGCGGAGGCCTCCGGCAGGAACGGGGTGGCCATGGGGCTGGGCGTCCCCGCTGCCAGCCCCCACCAGCCCGCCCTGGCCGCACCAGCAGACACAACCACCGGGGAGCCCACAGGTGAGTGCTGGGCTGGCAGAGCCCGCGGGCGGGTGGCCGAGCTGAGCACAGCTGCCATCACCCACCTTGGGGGGCTTTGTTTGCTTTGGCAGGAGTGGTGACCACCCTGGCAGCCCTGGGGAGCCTGGGGGATCTGCCCCAGCAGGGACCGGACGCCTGCACTGAGGCCGTTCCTGAGCCAGCACAGGACACCGTGGCCGATAACGTGTCCGCCTGGCTCCACACCATGGATGTGGGGGACGCCATCCCCGATGTCCCCGTCAGCCCCGACTTGGCCGCCTTCCTCAGGGAGCTCCCCGACCTCTCTGAGTACGTGGCACAGGGCGGCTGCCCAAAGCAGCCAGCGCTGGCACTGGGGCTGGGGGACAGCGAGGTCACCAACCCAATGTCCCTGACTCCACAAACCCAGCACCTGCCTCAACGAGCTCCCCGATCTCTCCGAGCACAGGGCACAGGACACCAGCCCCAGAGAGCGAGGGCCGGTGGCACTGGGGCTGCAGGACAGCGAGGTCACCAGCCGTGTCCCCAGCTCTCCCGCCTTCCTCAGCCAGCTGCCCGACCTCTCCGAGTACGTGGCACAGGGCGGCTGCCTCAAGGACAGACTGGTGCCCGTGGGGCTGGGGGATGGCGAGGACACCGTCCCTCATGGCCTTCATTTCCCCAACAGCCTCCTGGAGATTGACGGTTTCTGGGAGCCCGCAGCTGAGAGCACCCACCCCCAGGAACAAGTGGTGCTGTCACCGCTCGGGGACAGCGGGGACACCGGCTGTACAACCCACGGCCCCAGCGTGACCAATGATGTCTACAACGAGCTCCCCAAGTACGTGTATGACAGCAGCTGCCCCCAGGAGCCCCTGGTGGCGGGGGGCTGAGGGATGGTGAGGACACTGTTCCCCATGTCTCCACTTGACCCCCTCCCTCAACATCTCCCCACCTCTCGGAGCGCAGGGCAGATGGCGGCTGCACGGAGGAGCCAGCGGCAGCGGAGCCGCTCCTGGATGGGGCCACAGAGCTGCCCCCCTGCCTGCAGAGGAGTCCCCTGCAGAGCCCTGAGCAGAGTCCCCAGCAGCCGGCAGAGGACAGTCCCATGGGCAGTCCCTGCAGGGACAACCAGCCGGAAGAAATGATGTGGCCTTGGCTCAGCCCTCTGAGGATCCCACTGCTGAGCCCCCTGCCCAGCCCTCCACCTGCTCCCCAGCCAGAAGAACTGAAGTGGCCTTGGCTCAGCCCCATGCGGATCCCCTTGCTGAGCCCCCTGCCCAGCCCTCCACCTGCTCCCCAGCCAGAAGACCTGAAGTGGCCTTGGCTCAGCCCCATGCGGATCCCCTTGCTGAGCCCCCTGCCCAGCCCTCCACCTGCTCCCCAGCCTCAGCCGCCCTCCACGGCCCAACTGATGGAGGAGCTGCTCCCCCGCCTGCCCCTGACACCGGGCACCGGCTGCTGCTGGGGGCTGCCAGGACCGGGAGCCGCAGGGGCCAACAATGCCAAGCGCCCCGTGACAGCCAGAGACCCCCAGGGGCAGGAGATGTCACCGCCTGACGAGATCCCAGCAAAGCGGAGCAGAAGATGAGGGACACCAGGACCCCCCTGCCCAGCACGACAGCGCTGGCCCCGGTCCTGCCAAGCGCCGGCTCTGACACCTTCACCTGGCGACCCTGCTGGCTCCAACCCTGGAGAAGAGGCCACGGCCCTGACTGGCACCTCATGGTCACCCAGAGGAACCAGCACCCAAGAACCAGACAGAGACCGGCACCCACCCACCCTCTCCACTCCCAGCACCTCCCAGATCCCGCTTTCGCGCTTCTGCCATTAAATCAGTTCGGTGTTGGCTTTGCGGCGCCTCTGCCCGCGGCATTTGTGCGCTGGGAGGGGTGAACGCAGCCCCTGCCCAACCCGAGGGCGCTGAGCTGGGCTGGGAATGGACACAGAGAGAGGATGGGGACAGAGAGCATCGCTCCAGGGGATGGGCGCCCGGGGGAGAAACCATGGGGACGGCATCAGTGCTGGGGTAACAGAGGCACCGTCACTGCCCCAGTGTCACCGTCACTGCCCCAGCGTCACCGTCACAGACCCTGAGCTGCTCTCACGGGACATTCGCACCCGTTCCGTGCCAACTGAGGCCAGAGCGCAGAGGAGACAATTTCAAGGGCAAACACTTTTTCCCGTGCAGGCCGTGCCCCAGCCCTACTGAGACATCCCAAATGGGGCCTTAAGGGGGTTCTGATGCCCTTCAGTCCTGCAGGTACAAGGTGACTTCACTGATCACCAACACTCACAGCTCCCCTCACTGAGCACAGTCCAACGTGGCAAAGCAGCTCTAGGTTCGCAGCATTTGTTCTTAAGGCTTTTGGCTACAACTACAGCCAAGAAAATTTACAGTTAGAAGCAACCGGCTTTCCCTCCTTGATCGGCACCTCTCTCTCCATCAGCTCTGTGCATTTCTTTAGTTCCTGGGCAGGACGCACCGAGATTTTCCTCATTCAAAGAGAGGAGAAAGCGCAGTCACAAGCCTGCAGAAAACCTGCATCCACATGCACGGTGCAACACAGGAACAGGCTTGAGGCCCTGCACATACACAGAGTATTGAACTAAGGTCCTGTTTTCCTAACCAGGGAGAAATTATGTATCAGCTGAATACAACCACCCCTTGTGGTTACTGTTGATGGCGAGGAAGTGGAAAGAATGAACACGGGACCACGAGGAAGCTGTGGCCTCGCACCCCAGTGCCTGTGCAGAGCAGCACAACGTGATCTCAGGGCTCTCTTCATTCACTCGGCTCCCATAACGCGCTTTGCAGCCAGCCCTGGGTGCCGCGGCGTTTGGGCAGTGGCGCTGCAGGCTGAGCTCCGGCTCCGGCAGGGCCGCACCAGCTCCTGCCAGCAAGCTGGGATGGGGAACATTCCCCATTTTCCCCAAACACAGGAAAAATATGGTAAATGCTCTGCCAGTCTTCACACAGCCCTCATTCCAAAGTGACTCGGAGACCAGAGTGTTTTACTACACATAATATCCATTTAAATTGCCCACGCAGCTCCCAGTATCATAAAGGCTATATCTGCTTATTTTTGTTGATGTTTCTTCTATTTCCTTAAAAACATATAAATTGGTACAGAAACCTCAAATCCGCTAATATTGCTAGTACCTGCTATAAACAAAGCTCTTCATCCCAATCCAAACATCGTTATTTGATAGATATACTTTGCTGAACAGCTGCCAGGCACTCAATTAATATAAGGTGTCTCGGAAGCACTAAAGCCATACGCTGACTCCTGGTGTACAAAGGTGAGTACAAACACGTGTCTATAGGTAAGGAGGTTGGTTTCGCAGAGCCCAGGCTATGTAAGAGCTTCACAAGCACAGCAAACACTTCACTAAAACATAAAGTCAACATACAACGCTTTTCTAAGGCAAGTGCTTGAAGATGCTCACCCCATTCCTCAGTGCTCCATCTTGCTTATGGTTTGATTTGCTGGGAAGGAGACGGCACCTGAGGAGACCAACACACGGGACTTCACAACCCCTTAGGAAAAAATAAAGGAAAAAAAACCCCACCAAACACACAAGACTGTGTTTCTGAACCTCTTGCAAGTCCCATACGATGCCATCTGCATGGACAGGTGACACTGCTGCTCCTGCAGCAGCCCTGTGGTGGAAGTAGAAGAACCTCAGATGGAGAGGACAATTCACCTGGGGCTCTTCTGAGGCCACAGGTGGGTGATGAGGCATTTGCAGGGAGCGGGGACTGAACTGCTGAGAAAAATGCTCCATACTAAGTTCTCCTTGATAGCCCAGGGTGCTCCAAAAAGACAGAGCCAATCTGAAAGCTACACTGCTTTGAAATTGGGCGCATCCCTTTGAAACACCCTGTAGACTCAAGTGTTCTCTAGGATAAGGAGGCTTTAGGGAGGGGTACAGGTTTTGGGTTGGAAGCTGAGCTGGTGAAGATGTCCCTGCTCATGGCAGGGGTTGGACTGGATGAGCTTTGAAGGTCCCTTCCAACCCCAAATATTCCATGGTTCTATGGTTCTAGGAAACAAGGGGAGGTGAGAGCTGCTGAAGAGTTAAAATGGACAGATGTGGACACAGAGAGAACTGAGGTTGTATCTGGAGCTGGATTAAGACCACAGCTCTTAAAGGGACAACTTTTTCTGTGAAAGGAATTAAGTTAATGATATCAATTATCAGCTGTTGCAATTAGAAGACTACAGAAGCCAGTGACAGTCCAAAGCACAGCTGTTAATTATGTCCTTTTCCCTGCACAATGAGGTTTTCAGCCCCTTCCCAGGGCTGTGTTGGATATCACAAATTAATTGCTGCACGAAAATGACAGCAGGACAAGGCCCATAAACTTCAGTACAAACAGCAAAAATAAGATAATAAATGAATAAAAACCCAGAGCAACTAACTGCTTCTCCACTCACAAACAAAAACAGAACAAACCAAACAGGAAGATGGGAAGGAAATGTTTTATCCGTCAAGATTTAACTGCACCATTACTTTGGCTCTTTATGGGCCAAGAGAATAATCTTTTTCGGTGCCTGTGTCAGGTAGAATCAATCATTAATTTATAATATGTGCTTTGTAACCTGGTTCTCTCTTCCTAACTAGCAGTTGGCTAAATTACTTTGCAATGTTAAATCCATAAATATGATACGCTGTCTCTTCAGGCTCCAGGGATGTTTTCAGCTGTTAATCAAGCTGCCTCACTTCTTGATTTTAGTTGTCTGGCTCCACTGTGACTATTAATTGTTTGTTCGGCATCAGGACACGAGTATTAGAAATCAGCAGATGGCACTGATACCAGTAACGCTTGGCTAATACTAAACACACACATTGAAACACAATCGCCTTTTATTTTTGAGGAAACACCTCCTGATACAATTGTGAAACCTAAGCAAATGCCATTAACTGCGGAGAAGGCGATTGCAAAGGCAGCACAAAAGGATCACAGCTTGGTAATATGTTGGTTTTCTTCCTTGAGCCTGAGACATTCTTGTATCGGGGAGAAAGACAATTAATAATAGTCCCGTATTCATCTTCTCTGTTCCACTCACGATTTACAAACCACAGTCTCATCCCCTTCCCCAGGATGATCCTTCCTGCCCTTCTGTGTTCATTTTCTAGCTCTCTTACATCTTTTTTTGATGCAGGTAATCAGAACACCAAATAATACGCACCACGCCGGGATATTCTAGTTACATACATTACATTTGGGGGGATTTTTTTCCCCTTTCCAAAAAAACCCTAACGCGATTTGATTGTGACTGTAATGGAGCGACGGTGTGAAGAGTTTGTAAATGTATATATTATAACTTCTCAAGGTGTAGTATTTTGCAGTTCAATATTGAAACCTAGACTGGTTTTCGTATATGTTCATCACCGTTGAATTTCATCTACTCTTTTATTATCTATTGAGTTACTTTTCCAAGATCCTTCTGCAATCCTTCTTAACTCAGCTTTCCTGGTTTTCGAATATTTCCGGCAAACCCGGTCACCTTTAAAAAACATTATAGGAACAAAACACTCTTCCCAAACAACTGACTTGCTCTACTGCATAACATCTGTATACTTCCCCAGACACTTCTCTATTAAGACATTAAAATACCTTTTAAATGGGCATGAAACACTGAATTGCTGATTCTTCGCTTTACCTAATTTCAATAGACCTTTGAAAGCAGCGTACGGATCACGTTTGCATGAACAACTCAAAGGCTGTGGAAATAACAAAGGCATCCTGAGAACCAATTAAACCTTCCGTAGGGTTACTGTGCCGAAAGGAGGCATTGTTATGCACTTTTTTTTCCAATTTACAGAAAGTGAGGAGTGATATTGCCATGGCTTAGTAACCACCTGCTGAGCAACGTCAACTGCAAAGCCGCACATTGAAATGAGCGTCCCGGCCATTTGCAGGAACTGTTTGATAGCTTAAAAAGGGATGGATTTACTTGTTTTCTAACACGATAAACGCAACGACGACGTTTGAATTAGAACCGAGCTGCTATTTTTACAGGGTTGAAAAGTTCATAAGCAAATAAAACTTTGCAAGGCAGACACAAGCCTGGTACGTGAAACTTGGCACCTTCTGATCCCTTTCTTCGCTTTTTAGAGCCCCTCGCCGCCCGTCAGGTGTTTGTCCCTACTAACAACTGTTATGAATCTACTATCGATATCACTGTTATGGGTGGTTTTCCACCTCCTGCCACCCACACTTATGTAGAAGTGTGGGAAATGGGAAAAAGCCTTTCTGAAGGTTTCTCTCCTTGTCTAAACGACGGGTTCAGGTTCTCGGTTTATTCAGAGGCATGTGATAAACAAAGCTGATCCAAGATGCTGATCTGATCCATCAGCTCCAGCCTCCCGATACTTCTGTTCTCGGCCAGCCAAGAATGGCCACTAGAGATTGCAGGGAAACAACCCATCTCACTTCTCTTTTCACCCTGAAGGTAATTTCAGCATCGGGTGTTGAAGAAAGTACAGCAGGACTTCACCTTTGCACTGGGATCATCTTATTATTGCACGTCCAGCCCCACAGTATCTACCAGTGGTACCACAAAAACAAAAGAGCATAAAATCTGATCCATGTATCTTAAGGGTTGGCCTGAGGAAACATTTTTGTTTCATTTATCACAGTATCTAAGCAAAGAACAGGCATCTCAGGGAACTGCAAGAATAAAAGCAGCGTAACAGATTGGCACAGGCTTTAACGCCTTAACGCCAAAATGGCAATGCCTGTAACTTCTGAATTTTAAGATGCAGCTGGCATTGAGAGATATAATGTGAGTTACAACAAAGCACTAGAGCTCTAAAGCAACCTTCCACACTTAACGGATCCAATTAACCATTTTGAAATAGACACATGCTCACTTGCTTACGACATGATAGGAACCTCCAAGGCAGGATAAATTGGGTCATACCAGCAGCATCAAGATCAGCATCAGGATGTGTCAAGTTGCAAACAAAAAGCCACCTCAGGTACCTGTACACAGAGATACCGGCTCATCTCTCACCGCTGCAGGTGCTACAGCCACTCTGAAGCTTCATGGCTGAAGACGCTGGTTCATACTGAATATAATGTTTTTTAAAGTATGGTCTCTGCTGTAAAAATATTCATGACATAGAAAAGTACCTTTGTTTTCTCCTAATTTCCTTGGGGGGAAGGAAATAAAACAAAACAAAGCCGCCACCAAATCCCCCCAGATTATCGCTGCTTCCCATATTGATGGGAAAGCTCATCGTCTCGATAGAGCTCGAGATGTAAAGAGCAACAGCCAGGCCACAGGGACCGCTGAGGCCTGAAGAGTCAGCGAATGCTCTCGTGCTGAACAACGGAGAGAATGAACAACCTGACCACGACATGAGGGAGTAAGTAACACCCAGACAATAACACCCTAAATCTCTTTTCCACATGCTAGTCAGACATACTCCGCACGCTAGGGTAACCATAGCACAGGCACACTCTGCCTCATATAAAATACATGTGGCAAATGCTGTAGATAAATGGCTTTGTCAGCTTGCAAAATTCTGGGTAATTATCGAAATTAAAATTTTAAGACAAGGTAAATTGCTGCATTAGCCTTTTGAAAGTACAATTTAATTATTCTCTACGTGGTTTGCATTATTGCAAGCTTTTGGTTGGAAAGAATATGTCACTCCTCTTAATTGCTCCAAAGGCCACTAGGAAATCCGATTTATACACATTCATCAACACATCAGTTTATTTTTAAAATATCCTGGGTTTTAAAGGCTTTTCCATGGCTGTAAGTGCTGTCTATAGTAAAGAAAGTGTAACTGGAGTTGGAAGAGCATCAGCCCTTGTAGTTAACACTGGGCATCGAATCCCAGCGCTGTGCTTCCCCTTTTCTTCGTGTTAATTTGTTAATTCAGAGGTTCTAATCTTGTTTCCATTTCAGCAAACAGCTCCCAGTATGCAGACTGCATTTTCCTCTAAATCGCACCCTTTCTGATGTCTGCTCATACTTTTTTTCTGGCAATATGTATTTTTTTCTGGTTATATTGACAGCTCCTAGAGAATATACAAAAATACATCAAATAATGTGTATGTGCAGTTAGTGAACAGAATAACTGCAGGACTCAGGGGACTCTTCTGTTGTTATCACTTTTAGATAAGACTATTTTCAATAATGGAGCTACAGCTACAAAGATGTAATGACCACAAAGACGGGGGGGATAATAGTTCAAAAACATGTGTTCCCTCATTTTCACCACCCATCTATACAGAAAGAGTTCAATTCTTTTCCCCTCCACTCCCCACCCTCAAGAATTTCAATATTACTCACCGAAGAATCCCCAAAGAGCACCTGAAATATCTCTTACAGTCGGGGCAGTTCTACCAATATGTTCCGACTTAGTGTAAATGAGAAAGGTATCCCTGGGAGGATCCCATATATTGAAGTGTTGCCTTTCAGGCTTATTGTAGCCAAACGCAATTCAATAGTTTTCTCTGACTGACTGGACTTTATCCCGCAGAATGAAAAAGCATCTTATTATAAAGATATTAGCCCTCTATTGAGCACACAATGGACTGTTTGGGGGATTTTGTCTGCCGAACAAAGTTAGTTCTTATTTGTCACAGTGACTCTGTCAAGGTCCAAGAAAGAGCATTTCAAGCTGTGTGCCTGCAGTGGGAAGCAGATCGAGGATGATGAGGCTCTGAGACGAAATGTGATGGACCAGCTGGAGGTCTTACCAAAGGCAGAGCAAATGGAGACACACATGGGCTTGTCATCGGCTCTCAACTGACAGGAGAATCACCGGGGAGCAGATTTAAAAGAGCTACACAATTTCTGCAAGCAAAATACACCTGTCCCTGGGCTTACTCACTAAAATAGAGGGAGGTAAATCAGTGAATAACAAGAATAACTCACCAGAAGGATGAAGGCACCACTGTTAGTTCTGGCATGCAGCTGAAGGCACCAGCAGAGCGGGTTGAGCTCCGTGTGCGGCTGGCGGGGAGGATGGGGGGTGCGGGTGACGATGAGGATGAGCTTGGCCTGACCAGCCTCTGCAAGCTGATCCATCTGCACAGGACCTTCCTCCTGGAGGGAAGCGGCGAGGGAGCCACAAACTGCGTTCGCGCCACTGGTAACAACAAAAGCAGAAAGGCGTTTTGGCAAGGGTTGTTGCTGACCCAGCTCCAACCACAGCATCACAGAATCGTTTTGGTTGGAAGAGCCCCTCAGGATCATGGAGTCAACCCATACCCCACCCCTGGCACTGCCCCATGTCCTGAGAACCTCATGTCCGTCTGTCCAACCCTCCAGGGATGGTGACTCCAGCACTGCCCTGGGCAGCCTGTTCCAATGCCCCACAGCCCTTTGGGGAAGAAATTGTTCCCCACATCCAACCTCAACCTCCCCTGGTGCAACTTGAGGCCGTTTCCTCTGCTCCTGGCGCTTGTTCCTGGGGAGCAGAGCCCGACCCCCCCGGCTCCAAGCTCCTTTCAGGCAGTTCAGAGATCAGAAGGTCTCCCCTCAGCTCCTGTTCTCCAGCTGAACCCCCCAGGTCCCTCAGCCGCTCCCATCACACTTGTGCTCCAGCCCCTCACCAGCTCCATTCCCTTCTCTCAACTCGCTCCAGCACCTCAAGGCCTTTCTTGAGCCCTCAGGTGATTTTGGTGCCACTGGCGCCGCCATTTTGTGCACTGAGGTGATCCCGCCACCCCTGGTGCCGCCATTTTGAGCCCTGAGCTGAGGGGCCCAGAACTGCCCCAGGATTGGCGGTTTGGCCTCCCCAGGTCCCAGCACAGGTTCGGTCACTGCCCTGGGCCTGCTGGCCACACCAGTGCTGGTCCCAGCCAGGATGCTGGTGGCCTCTTGGCCACCTGGGCCCACGCTGGCTCATGTTCAGCCGCTGGCACCAACACCCCCAGGGCCTTTTCCTGGGGCACTTTCCAGCCGCTCCTCCCCAGCCTGCAGCGTTGCTGGAACCGCCCTTTCCCTTGTCTCTTTACTCTCCAACAGAGGGAAACAAAAGTAAGGGAGGTAGTTTTGAGCCAGATCCTGCAGTGTTGAGCCCAAGAGGTGAATAAGTGGCAGTAAGACCCAAGATGGGTAACAGATCATACCCTCTTCCTTCAGCAAACCACAATTCACAAAAGCACAATTCTGCCGCATTGACTTTTGTCTACGTGCGTTACACCAGGGCGAGAGATAGCCCAAGTTGTTGTCTTCAAAGAACACGATTAACTATTTAATCCTGAAAGCCTCACCAAGTCATCTTCTTGTTTAAGTCCTAACATGGCAGCTCCTGAAAAGCTTCATTTCCACAATATGTGGATGGACACGAAGACTTTAAGTATTTTCTGTTTATCTCGCATCTTTCTGGTATTGCCGGTGCTTTCTCCTTTTCAGGAAGCCTTATCAAATCCATACTCCACGTCCCTGAGAATCTCATGTGTTTCATTTATTCCTGAAGCAGAAAGGACTTGTCACAGCAAGATGATGTAATACTAATGAAAATCTGCAGGTTTATAAGCAGATGGTTGACAGCAACATTCAAGATGGCAAAATTTCAGAATAAAAGAATATGGAGAAAAAATCCTTTACCAATACTAAGGTGGAAACAATTGATCTTGGATACGTATCTCAAAAACTAAAAAATTATTAATATTTTTGAGGACTTGCAGCAGATTTTACTTTTTAATGTAATGTGTAATAAAAAGTAAGCTATGTCAATGAAAAAAAAGACGGTAAAGAAAAAGAGCCCTTGGAACTCTTTCAGAAAAACAAAATGAAAAGCAACAGTGTATGGTGAAAGGCACATCCTGTCATCTGGGGGAAAATCCTCCTAGATCCTGAATCCAGATCTGTCAGGTCACCCAATGTTCCAGGTGTTTCTCCGGCGGAAGGGCACAGAAGGCCTGACAAGGTGTCCTTAGGCTGGCACGCTTTGCCATGTTCCCTATTGAACTGCAACAAGAGGTGACGATGCCTCGCGTGTTAAGTGATGTTTGCACGGCGCCTTCCTTAGTCCTTGCAAAATCGATTTATCTATTTAAAGAAATCTCAGTCGCTCACAAGTCTGTCCTGTTGAGATAAGGCATCATCGCCTATACATTACATAGTGTTATGACACACGTAAATATAGGACTAATTCTGACCTTCTGTGCAACTCCCAGGATACATGCAGTTTAACTCTCCAGCTTGTAAAAGGGCATTAATAACTTTAATATATCAAGATATTACTCAGAGGACTGAACAGACGGACATCACCGGACTTTATAAATATAGCGGGCTCTGAAAGGCACATCAGTTTATGGTAAAAAGCTATGAAAATTCGCATTTGATTTATTAGTCGTGCACGCACCGGAATTTTAAAATTGCTGAAAGCCGTATTTTCAAGGACTCAGCAGCTTTCCTGGGCTGTGCAACACTGCCATACAAACCTCCCAGTCCGCAGGTGACCTAAGAGCGCTGGGTTCGACTCGCATGATTTGCACAGCTCTTTAATTATCTTGCGACCCAGGGAGCTGCAACGTCCGATGAAGCTGCTCCTATAGCTGGGACTGCACGACTTCTCCGGGGTCTAACCAGGCTGGGGCCACTCGCTGCCCTGCGCTCACTCTGAGCTGCCCCGGCTTTTCCAAGACTTGCAGGAATTCACTGTTTTGGGGTCTGTACCCTGGTGTGGGGTTTGGCCGCACACAACCTGTGGGGCTGAAGCTGGGGCTCCTGCGGTAAGGCACTGGGATCTGTCTGCTCTACGGCCACGCACAGCACAAGTCGTGCTTTCTTGGGTTAAAAACTCCTCTTATTGGTGTTTTAATGAACGTTTCTTAACAAATGTCCTCCTGTGGGCACCCCCAGAAGTGTGCGGAGTCTTCCCACTCGCACAACACTCTTGCAGGGTAACCAACCTTTCCTTCTGACACCAGCCCGTTAAGAATCAATCCATGCATGACACAAAATGTGCATTTTGGGTTCTTTCTAGACAAGCAAGGAAGTTGTCAGATAGTTTCAAATTACTTAACAACAACATTTCCAGACTCTCCTTTCTCTCGTTGAAGACAAGCAAACGAAGATTCACCATAACTTGTCATAATATCTCAGTCTAGTGAAAAGAAAGCAGTATCAGCTGGATACACAACAGCCTTACGACCCAGCTCACCTGGCTATGGCGCGTAATACAATTCTATACCAGTTGTTTGAAGGAAGGCAAAAACAACGAACAAGAAAATATACCTCTTATTTGCTGGAATAGCACTTTCTTTTAAATATTATAAACTTTGGAATATAATGAACCTGTATTTCACTTGCGTGGAAGGCCCTCACACAGTAGAAGAAGCAAGGTAGATATGTGAATCAAACCTATATTTTAATATCATCTCAACTGTAATTAAACAAAGGAGAATCAGGGCAAGATGAAACATCTACACTATAGAATGAATTTTTGCACTCTTAAGTACCTTCATTGGAAATGTACTTTTTCTTCACGACACAGGAGTAGCCAGAACTATAAAAGCATAATTTAACGCCATAGTAAAAATAAATCGTAACACATTTATTCTATATCATATTTATTATGAATGTTTCTGCTCAGCAGGATTGTTAAAAATTAACATACTGTAAGTCACTGAGTGGAAGTTTAGAAGGCAAAAGGTGAATCTGTCATTTGCCAATAGATCGGAATTTGAACAAAACCCAGGCATGCTACTGTCATACGTCTGTTATCTACCCAAACCACAAAAACTGTGGGAGTGCTGAGTAACTCCTACTCTTCAAGACTGCACAAGCTGAGCTTTTCAACGCATACGTTGCAGTTTTGGGTCAGTGGTGTCAGGCTTTCACCCCTAAGCCCTATGGAGACGGGAAGAAACGCAAAAATATTGAGGCCTACAGCTCAGGTTGTTAATGCCGCGGATGGGGAGGAAGCACAAAGGCGGGATTTATTCTGCTTTGTCTCTGTATCCCAGTGTGTGGCGACTCGTGTTGTCTCAGAAACCAGCATTTTTGGAGGGGATTACGTCTATCTTTTCCAGTCAGAAGAACTGTTAACCCAACCGCTGGCTTCCATCCCCGTTTATCGACGCCTCATTTCTCTGCTTCTGCCAACCTGGGCCCGCAGAGAAAGATTTTCAGTAACTCACAGCCACGTCTAAGCCAACAGCTCCTTTTGTCTTCTCACTGTAGGTCTGTATAGAAAAAATAGTCTCATTTTCTTTCTGTTTGTTGCTGCTGTTTCCCCTTCTGGAAAACGGATAAAACATCAATACCCTCAGTAGTGCTGCAGCTGCTGAACAATGTGTACGTTGCTCGGGTATTTTCAAGACGCCTGAATTAAGGAGTTTGCAAAGATTTTGGCTTTAAAGGGTGCTCCTGCAAGGCAGTATTGTCCTATAGCAATACGGCAGATGTTGATACTTGAGTGCTGCCGACAGAAACTCACGTGGAATGAAGATTCGGGACCACGATCCTGCATCCCCCGTGCAGAACATCAAAGGCAGCGGGGTGGTATTCTCGGGGAAAAGATTTTGATTTCCCATGAGAAAGAACAAAGTCATCTTAAATTGTACACCTGTCTATTCAGGAGGATGCTGGAGAAAGTATCCATTATTTACAAGCTAGATTGCTCAAAGCATTTAGTTTCTCCCAGTTTCTTCTGACTTCTGGGAAGGAAAAACCACCTTAAATTGCCTCCTGTCTTTCTGTAGTTCCAGGCGCGTCTCTTGTGCTTTTTCCACCTCTGCTTTTATTCATGAGTTGTCACTAAAGTAAGAAAGCAAGTGGAAAACAACGCAAAATAAAACAACAGAGCGCTCAGAGAGCCTGACAGTAGGTTTTGCCCTAGGGCCACCAGTTCAAACCCATCATAAATCAGCAGCAGCTCGAGCATCCGATATTTAATGGTTGTCTGACGACATACAAGGTTTTGTGTGGCAGATCCAGGCTGTCACGGCAATGAAGTCTTTGCAGACCCAATAGAGAATATATGTATAGAGAGTGAGGTCAGGAATAAAAACATGAAAAAACAAATATTAAAAACAAAAGTTGGAATCCTACATGTTTTCTTTTCAATCACACTAAAGTGCTCTTGTTCTAAACACCAGTTGAATGAGTGGGAAAGAATCAAACTCTTAATGGAAACTGGATAACAGGTATTAACTTAATGCTTCTAACCACTCTTACGAAACAACACGAGACAGAACAGGCTGAGAAAAGAGATTAATGAATGAGATAGCCCAGTCCTTTCCTTCTGTGCTGAAGTTGCATCCTCTGTTACTTAGGGAAAAATACCTATTTTATTACTGAAACAGCCACTATGCCTCAATATAATCTTATGGAAAATCAGCATTGTCCTTCTGTAAAAAAAAAAGGATAATTAAAAAAGGGATCACTAAATCACTTCCACTGACAAGGACATTATTTCTATGGGATTGAAGCCCGGTTTCCATCCAGGTGTTCCCGTGTCAGGGTGAAGAGAAGCTCTGCCGTCCTCTGCTCCCATCTGCAGCGTTTTGCTCGCTCCATCCAGGAGATTTTCTACCTCCGGGGGGAAAAGCCGCTAATTTTTGCACAGGATTGCTGCAGCTCAGCTTCCAAATGAGATCCTCCATCTCCAGCAAAATTAGCTGCTTGACGGCAGAATGATTCTACGAACTTTGCTGGCCGGGGTTATCTGGAGTGCAGATTAGAGTGTCATAAAGGTGCTTTCTGGTGTTGAAATGTGTGACAATATACGGAGCACAATTAAGCTGCTTTATTGCTGGTTTACTAGGGAGTTGATAGCCAGGGCAACGTTTGTTGGTGGTATTGTTACAAAGAGGGGATTTTTATTACAGCTTTTCATAGAATCAGAGAATGTTCTGACTTGGAAGGGACCCACAAGGATCATAGAGTCCAACTCCTGAATTGACCATTTCCAGCCATTGAAAAAAAACTACGTCCCTTCATTAAACCAATAGTGTTAAATGTCTTTTGCTGTCCAAGCGTACTGATAAAAGTGTGCATCTGATTGTTAATTAACGACACATGAACCAGGGAGACCTGTGGCTCCTTTGTAATGGCTGCTTCAAGTAATCAAACGTACAAGTTATAAAACAATTAAATGACATTGTCACCATTGCAAGTCGCCCTGTGTCACCAGCGCCACGCGACCACCTCCACAGCTCTAGGGTTACGTGTGGTCACAGCAATCTCTCCTTGTGGCCACCACAAGTCACACATCTCCTCCCAGGAACTCGGCGTGAATCGTGCCGTGCTGTCTGCCGTACTGCTCTCACCCAGGGAAGTTTTTATCACATAGGTCCTTTGTGTTAGGAAGGGCTAATCTTTTGGTCCTTGATGCACAGTACAGATCACAGAGAACGGTTGGGGTTGCAGGACCTCTGTAGATCCCCAGTGCAACCCCTGCTCACGCAGGGTCACAGAGCAGATCACACAGGTGGGTCCAGGCGGGTTTGAATGTCTCAGAGAAGGAGACTCCACACCCGCTCTGGGCAGCCTGGGCCAGGCTCTGGCACCTCCCAGCAAACAAGTTCTGCTCATGTTCACATGGAGCCTCCTGTGTTTCAGTCTGTGCCCGTTGCCACTCACCCTGGCGCTGGGCACCACTGAACAGAGTCTGGTCCATCCTCTGACACCCACCCTGAGATATTGATCCATTGATCAGATCCCTCTCAGTTTCTCTTCTCCAGCTCAACAGCCCCAGCTCTCTCAGTGTCTCCTCAGCACAAAGATGCTCCAGACCCCTCAGCATCTTTGTGTCCCTGCACTGGACTCTCTCCAGTGATTCCTTGTCCCTGTGCTTGTCCTACATGCTCACAGAAATTCTGCCACTGCCCTAGAGTAACCAACCCCGCTTTTCCCACTATTCCTGCTATTAACGCTCCAGTGTAAATTTAAACCTCATTGAATGCCGCCAAACACCCACCTGCATGATCACGGACTTTTTTGAAGCGTGCTCGGCTGAAAAAAACCCATTCGTGGTGCAAAAGCCAGACATCAACTTCACTGTCAAGTTCCTCGTCCCGAGCATTTCAAAATAACCACTTCACGATGAAGACTTTAATCATGTCAGCTATTCTTAATGCTGTTTAGCTTTTCGGCGTGTATTTCTTTTGGGAAAGCAGCTCTTCACTATACCCATCTGTGAGGGGGCGCTGGGTGGATGGTGTTCGCCTCCAGAACAGCACCGGTATGCTGGGACCAAGAAGGGAAATGGCAGCCAGTTTGCTGCCTCCACACCAGGAACCTTATTACACGTGATGAATAATAGCTCCGGATAAATAAACATGCACTCCTTTTTCCAGAATAATTGGCTTTATCTTCTGCCTAGCAGCTAGAAGCTCTACTTCTAATTTACTCTTTTTCTTATTCACTTTCTGATGTAACAGTTCAATGAGGGTTTAAATTCCTTTCCCCATGCAGCCCTTTTATCGTGCTTCTAATTACCTCACCTAATTGCTCTGAACTGGTATGAGCCCGTGCATTTTTAAAAGATTTTCTTTAATTACAATTCTTTACTGAAGAAAACGTCACTGAAATACATCTTACTAAAACAAAAAAGCATCTTCCAACCTCTTGAAAACACGGAAGTTCAGTTTATTTTAACTTCGCCCTCATCTTGTCCACGAAATCATGAATCACCACACACAAAAATACACAAAATATTAAAACAAGAAAATCCTAGAAAAAGGAAATGATAATATAATACCTGACATTCCCAAAGTGGGTCCTAGGGATAAAAATTAACAACTGCTTATTTTATGAGCGTAAGATATGTTTTGGATTTTCACCTACTAAATGTTTTCATAATTCTGATGTATTGTCCTTTTAAATAATCTAACGCATTATCTGAGATCACTCCAACACAAATCCCCAAAAGGGAACAATCATTTATTCGTTTAATGATATGAGAAGCTGAAACTCTGAAGACCGGTGCATCTTTATGTACATGTATTGGCTCATTTCTTGCTTTGCAAGGCTTAGCTTCAACTTTCCCATTAACCACCAGCACAACAGACAAAATATTCTCTGTTGCCTAGGATGGCTTTTCTCTCAGTGATGTGTATCACAGCTGCTATATGAAAGATGAATGTTACCCCTCATTGGTATCCTCTACAATTTAATTAATTTCTCAGCAGTATATTAATTAGGCAACAAAGTCAACCTAGAACTCTGGTACTTATGAGATCAGAAATTGATACCAACTTTCCTAAGTCAGCAAAACAAAGTCATGTATGAGGGCATTGCCTGTTTATGATAGAATCACAGAATCATTCAGGTTGGAATAGCCCCTCAAGATCATTGATTCCACCCATACCCCACCCCTGGCACTGCCCCATGTCCTGAGAACCTCATGTCCGTCTGTCCAACCCTCCAGGGATAAGAAACACCCGTTATAAGAACACCTGCTGTCCACCAGGACCGCGGGAGGTTGCTCAGGAAACGACCAGTGCACGCAAAGCTGGCTCACAAGGAACGTTGGTTTCTGCCCTCTCTAATGACCACATCCCACAGGATGAAGTATTCATGAACCTGCAAATGGCTGTGAAATGAGGACAGCTATGGACATGCTGAGATGGAAGTGTCTGGTGATTTCAACACTGCCATCCTTGGGCAAGAACAGAAATCTTCCACGGAAGACAAATTCAACCCAATCCACACCCCTCTGATGAGCAGAGAGACTTAGGCTTCAATAAAGCCTTTAACACCGTATCCCACAGCATCACTTTCTACAACTGCCTGAAAGGAAGTTGAAGCACGGAGGGTGCTGGTCTCTGCTCCCCAGGAACAAGCGCCAGGAGCAGAGGAAACGGCCTCAAGTTGCACCAGGGGAGGTTGAGGTTGGATCTGGGGAACAATTTCTTCCCCAAAGGGCTGTGGGGCATTGGAACAGGCTGCCCAGGGCAGTGCTGGAGTCACCATCCCTGGAGGGCTGGACAGACGGACATGATGTTCTCAGGACATGGGGCAGTGCCAGGGGTGGGTTGTGGTTGGACTCAATGATCTTAAGGGTCTCTTCCAACCTAAATGATTCTATGATTCTAAAAGCATTCACTGTCCATCATCGGGGCAATTCCAACAAACCACTCCAGTTTTAGTGGCACTAAACACAGCAGGCTGAAAGAGGATAAAAGCTATTTTGCCATGGCCATACACTTGCTGGCAATGCCTATGGCCTCGAGGACAGACCTGCTGCAAACGGGACCTTGGAAATCAGAAGCCAGCTCCGAGCAGGGCTGGAAGCGGCTCTGCGCAGGGAGCAATGGCGAAGGTGTCCTGGGTTAGTGTGACAAGTCATCCAACCGAAGTTCTGGGGTTAAAGTTCTTCAACACATGGAATACATGGAATCCTTCCTTCACAGAAGGACACTTCACTTGGTTTGTTTATTCCGGGGCAGTTCCTTCTAATTCGGCCCTCGGGGCTTAAGCGGAGTGTCCCAAAGGTTTTCTTTGCTGAAGAACCTCACGGCACAACATAAACACGGCTTTGTGTCCGAGGTTGCAATGAATCACTCAGGAGTTACACGCACGGTGGACTCACTGCCAGGTTACCAGAGAAAGATTTTAAGTGTTCTTTTCACTGCTTTAAATAGGATGTAAATATACACAAAGTGCTCAGGTAATTGTCTGTTGAGTTCTAAGGGAAATAAGAAAGATTACGCTCAAGTCAGAGGCTCCTCTTGTTGTCGTCGCTTAAAAGAATGAATCCTGTCTGCAATCGCTAACTTAAAGATATATAAATCCTTTCGGTTTTAGGCTGGCCTGCTCATATAACAAAGTAAGTGTGACATGCAAAACACCTGATCATGAACTACAGACACCACTGACCATGCAGCTTTAGGCCTTTTGAAGCCCGCACAATTAGATGAGTTGCTTTAACACATATCTGGAGACTGCTGGATAAAGTGTCCTTCAGCTGAACACCACTCATCATACGCTAAAAGGATTGTGTAATGCACTATGTAAAAGTGTAACCAACTGGCTCTTTAGGGTGTGAACTCAGTGGCGAGATTTTCTATATAACACCTTTTATTTTCTTCCTAGCGTGCTGGCTTTGTTCAGCATCCCGACCTGCCCAACTCCACAATGAAACATCTCATCTCTGTGTGCTAAATTGGGCTCAGCTGTGTGCACAGCGGGCAGAGAACCCGCAGTTTTGGGACAAAAGCCTCGTATATGTGTCACACAGAATCACAGAATCCCAGAATGTCAGGGGTTGGAGGGCCCTGGAAAGCTCATCCAGGTCAATCCCCCCATGGAGCAGGAACACCCAGCTGAGGTTCCACAGGAAGGTGTCCAGGCGGGTTTGAATGTCTGCAGAGAAGGAGACTCCACAGCCTCCCTGGGCAGCCTGGGCCAGGCTCTGCCACCCTCACCAGGAACAAGTTTCTTCTCATATTTCAGTGGAACCTCCTGTGTTCCAGTTTGTACCCATTACCCCTTGTCCTATCATTGGTTGTCACCGAGAAGAGCCTGGCTCCATCCTCCTGACACTGCCCCTTTCCATATTGATCCCCATGAATGAGTCCCCCCTCAGTCTCCTCTTCTCCAGCTCCAGAGCCCCAGCTCCCTCAGCCTTTCCTCACACGGGAGATGCTCCACTCCCTTCAGCATCTTGGTGGCTGCGCTGGACTCTCTCCAGCAGTTCCCTGTCCTTCTGGAACTGAGGGGCCACAACTGGACACAATATTCCAGGTGTGGTCTCCCCAGGGCAGAGCAGAGGGGCAGGAGAACCTCTCTGACCTACTGACCACCCCCTTCTAACCCACCCCAGGTACCATTGGCTTCCTGGCCACAAGGGCCCAGTGCTGGCTCATGCTCACCCTGCTGTCCTCAGGACCCCCAGCTCCCTTTCCCCTACACTGCTCTCCGACAGCTCATTCCTCAACAGTGCTGAAGACAAACCTGTCCTTAAGTTACTATCTGAGAACAATCTACAAAGCGTGGTTTTGATACCTGGGCACAGGATAAACCATCAGAACCGGCGGAATGAGCAAAACGAGAACGCGTGACAGAAGTGCTTTTAATGTACTAAGAATGTCGCGGTGCTTCAGCCAGGACCCGGTTTGGCTGAACGACGTACTTCTCAAAAAATAACAGGGGAGGCAGGCCCCGTGCCCCAAAGTTTGCAATCTAAGCAAAAGCACGGTTTGCCATAAGGGCAAACCCATGTGGAAGAATCAGTGTCTCCTATTCTCTTCGGATTCTTTGAGAATAGCAACAAATAATGGATAAAATGAGTCAAAGTAATTTATTTGGATTTTCAAAAGCCTTTTGTCAAGCTCTCTAGAGAACATCAAACTCAGCAGTCTTGCAAAAAGAGGTAAAACAGCAGAAAAAAACCCTACTTTAATCAGTGAGAAAACCATAACGCTTTGGAGCTGCAAGATTTCCATACCTGGACAGAAATGTACAGACTTAATATAGCAAATATAGTAAAGTTTGCCAATTATTTGGGTAAGTTTAGATGAAAGGAGACACATTAAAGCAGTTCAAAGGAATCCAACGAAGCTGGATGAACAGGAGGGATATTGGCTCACAGGCAGGTACCGATATTGGAATAAACAGTTTGAGCTACTCAGACACACTCCTGGTCCCTCTTCTGGAAACACCACCCAAAAGCCCCATGATTGGAGTGAAGGAAAGTCTCACAGACCTGAGCACATCTCAGACTTTTGCTTTTGAACGTGTACAAACTAAGGGCGCTGGTCAGAACTCTTAAAAAAGGAAAAGTTCCTATGCAAAATTTTGGTCTGGATTTAGGAGTCAGGCACGACTAACGCTCAGCACCAAGTCATGCTGCCTCCTGCTATCGAAAAGCGCCTTTTTACCCTGCCGGGGGTGGTTATACCTGAATTTCCGGCAGGGGGGACAAACCCCCGTGTTTTTCACTGTGTTGGGGTGGGTTATCCAGGTCTCTCTTTTTGTTTGGCTTTCTTGCTCGCCCATTGAGCTGAGGTGTCATGCTCCACGCTATATATTGATTTAAAAGCACAACGGCGGCTGGTGCCTGCCTTTAAATCTATGATGATAACCTTTCCACGGAAGACTCTTAATCAATAACTCGCCGTATCTTTGATGTCCTTGGATCTATCTCAGCGATGCATTTCTTACTAATCACACCCTCTCAAGGTGAGCGGAACAGCAACACCTAAAAGGCGGCTTTTCCGCAGCACGGGGTCGGCCACTGACGTGCACGGAGCGCTGAGGAGCATCACCTGGGCAGCAGGTGATCCACGGCTCTGCCAGCGGCAGCACCAGAATTAGCGCGGCCGTGCTGACCGCCGGGCCGATGCTACGCTTTGCTAAATAAAACACATCGCACCCATTAGCAAAGCCGAGATTGACAGACAGCACCCAAACATGTAATACATGCAGAATTACTAAGGCGCAGCCTTCTAATATGTCTGAACAAACAAATTCCAGCCCGTTTCAAGGTTTAGATCGTTGTACTTTTCCATCAAAGCAGCCAGCCTTGGGCACATGGAGATACTTTCTTCATTGCATCCTTGAAATAATATGTGTTTGCCATTCCTCTGCTGCCATCTGCCCTCCAACACGTATGCGTGCAGCCAGGTTTGTCCTCCCTTCAGAAAGCTTCAAAGGCATTAAGCCAAAGACTAAAACCAACAAACGGGTCTTAACAACATGCGTTCCCACTTTCTTAAAGACATTTAAAAAGAAAACGATACGGTGATATCAAACTAGAAAACGAAAGGATGACTTATTACCCACTGCAAGGAAACTCCCTCAATAAAAAAGAACTGCAGGCATTTAAGTGGTATAATGGTATATTCCGTGTCCCCCAGCGGGCAGGTTGGTGGGATGGGGTTGGTTTGTGCCCGTTTTAATCCTCTCCTTATCACGAGATCTTTTGGAGCGGTGTTGCAAACCAGGATCGGTGATAGAAATAAAATCAATAGAAGTTCCAAAGCACATTAAAGCCCCTTTATATGGTAAATCTGAACAGATAAATGTGCCCGGGAACAGGAAGTGTTCAGGCTGCGGTGCAAGGTGACACATCTGCCTTTCACATCACAAAAACAACAGGCCAGATGTTTTCTTTGGGGTAGTTTTTCTCCTTTCTCGCGTTCGTTCGCACTGAAAGTGAGGAGGAATAATTAACAATACGTGTTTAACGTTCCTCAAGCACACAAAGCTCTGAAGTCGAAAAGAGGTGCTGAGGGAAGGCAAGAATTTTTTCTCGGTGTAATTCAGTGCCTCAAGTATTTAAGCCTTGTGTGTAACTGGGCCATATGTTCTCTGTAGGACACATGGGACTGAAGAGGTGTCTCTTACTCCATACAGCCTGACTTCAGGAAAACACCTTATAATTTTAGAAGCCGGGCAGATCCTGCTATTCACCGTCCTATGGAAAAAGCCCAAGTCCACGGACAACCCCGTTGGTTTATTTCTTTCATGGCTATCTCTTTGTTTCTCCATATCCCACAGAATAAGAAACACCAACCAGTGTTATATCGGATTAACTGAGACATGAAAGAGTAAATATCCCCTTTTTTTTCTGCTTATAGCTCTCATCCGTGAGCTCCGAGCGTTGCAGCACGGTGCCAAAGAAAGAGGATTAGATGTAATTCAGTTCAAAGCTACTCTGATAAAAATCCAACCCAAGAATCTAACTTATTTCAGATGCCCTCTCCCTCCTTACCCACCTATCGCTGCCAGTTGCTGCGCTGCCAAGAGACCGACGGAAGGTTAGAAACAAGCCCCTTCCGAAGCAGGAACAGGCGGTGGTTATCGCACCATCTGTCAGCAGAGCCCGCGCTGCCCGGCTGCTGCGGCTCCATCTCCACGTGCCCCCGGCCCCCTGCCCGCTCGCGCTACGTCTGGATGATATCCGAAAGCAGCTCGGCGTTTCCAGCCACTCTTCTCCTTTTTCCCCGTTTTTACAGAGATCCTCCATACGAACGCATTAATTCACGCGGGTGTCTCGCTTGTCTTGATGGAGAAATGGGGAATCTACAATTTTACTTTGACGGTGGGAGCGAGGAAGGAAAAAGGGTGAAAAAAGTGTAAAATCTTCAGTATTTCCACTTATTAGAGAGACTTTTCCAAACGCCTCGCTAACGGATTGCTTTAAATCACCTAAGAAGTTAAAAAAGCAATTACATGTAATGATAAATTACTCCTTCAGGTGGGCTGCAGGTGTCACATCTGACGCAAAGTGGAGCAATGTACAGAACGTGTCAGCTTCTTCCCTTGCACACGGGTTATTCGCAAACAGATCGGAACTACGGAGCCACCTTTGCTGTCACTGCTCTCCACAGCGCTTGCGAAGGGACTTAACGTGAATGTTTCCGTTAGCAGCAAAATGCATCGACTAAACTAAAATAAACAACCAAAAAACAAAGCACCAACACGAAACTCCCCCATTTTTAGATGTCCCTGAGCCACGCATTTTCACAGAGATCCATACAAGTCACAGCCTAAGAACAAGTTAAATTAACAATACAAGCTGTGATCTAATTAGAAGTCAACGCCAGCTCCAGACTGACCTTCCTGGCCAATAACAACTATATTTGACTCTTTTGTTAAATCGGAATAAGGTACCAGATGGGGAAACCAACCGATATTCATGTGCAAACCCAGCGATGGTGCGTCTGTAATATGAAAAGATAACGTACCATATGTGCTCCAAAAATGAACCAAAGTAAAAGGCAGCTAATTCGCTTCATTTTCATTTAGCTGGTCTGAGCTTCCATTTGCAGGCACTGAAGGTGAAACCTGAACCGCTGATCTTAATCATTGTTATGTCCATGCAAAGATCTACAGTCGTACACGTTCCCATAGGAACAAAGGGGATCATTTACAAAGATACAACGAGGATGGTGTGAAGTATTACACATCGGGAAATATTTTGCTGAGAACAAGGAACTGGACCTCATGAGTTTTCCTTGAAATAATACAGTTTATGCTGTTCATTATTTATACTTTGAAATAAACTGCTCTGCCTGTTGGTGGAAGCTGCAAAGGACACGTTCCCAACAGCCAGCCCATTGCTAAAGTTACTCCCTCAAGTTTCTGCTCCATAATCCAAAAAAAGGCCGATCTTATGCTGCATCTGCTGCCTAGCGGCGAGACTAATAGCACCTCGTGGCTTTATGTAGCCACATATTTCAATGAGACTTGTAGCGAGGTTACTGTTTTATTGATCTCTTATCCGCGGTTTATTAGGGTTGAAATTGGCCACTGGATTCAAAAGGTAAGAGGAGGAGGGTGATATCAAAGCTTTGGCAGACAGAGAACTCGCTTATCAGATTTTTCCTTAGGACAACCAAAGCTACAAAACCGAGAAACACACCACAACGGAAATAAATGAAAATAATCCTAATAATTGAAAGAAAAATCCTTGATGGGCTTCAGAGTTCAGGCTACAAAAGGCTGCCCCGTACAATGAGCTATGGTCACGTAGCTTAGGCGGAAAAGAGATGGGTATCTTCTCATATTGCTCCCAAAGCTATTAAATACTGGCAAGATCAGTTTAGCACATATTTTGGAAGCTCGTAACAGGCCTGTTAGTGAGGTTATTACTCTGTAAAACTAATTCTTGCAATAGCTGCTGGTGCTGCTTCTCTTCTTCTATAGTAAGTTAAACAAATCTGCTCCCTGGACAGTTGAACAAATACAAATGGCAATACTATGCCCCCACTCTAATCTACCATCTTGTGTCCAGCAGCCTGTGAGAGTTAAAGTAAAAATCCATAACGGTAAATTCAGCGCAAATAAACCAAAGCTAAAAATCCATGGAAGTAAGTGTGAGGCCCAGAAGCGGCACAACAGCCCATCTCTGTGCTGGGGACAACCCCCAAATGCAATTAATGGGCACGTTCCTTCTGCAAAGAAGGGTGAAAATACACCGCTCTGGTGTTAAATGACACATAGGGCTATGTGTTTATTTGAGTGTTTCCTGCTGACTTAATCTCTGTGCACAGAACTTAGGTATGGCTTCCAGAGCCGTTTCTTTTGCGATCGGCACCCACCACAACCACGTGCACTGAACGAGAAAACTCTGGATTCTTGCCTGTGATCGAAGCAAAACTCACCTGAGATCCTATGTTAGCATTTGACAAATATCCTCCTATCAACAATGTTTGCATTGCAAGCGCAATGTACATATAGGCACATCAAAAATCAAAGCTTCTAAAGCAGCAGCAGGGATTTGAGACCTGCTCTATTTCCTTACCTCGGGCCATTTAATGAGGGTTGCTCGTTAAGGGATATGGTTGGGGCTCCTTGTGCACAGTTTAAAGCAAGGTGAAGATCACTGAAGCCACTGCAGAGCCTGTTATCTCCTCCCCAACCAGGGCTATCATCACCCAAAAGCTTTTCAAGCTAAAATAAAAGTGGCTTGGAAGGAGCTGTGAGATTGCTGGCAAAAGACAGCTTGAAAATAGATTCTAGCTGAAGGAAAACGGCTCCTGGGAAACTTTCATCTATGGATCTCAAACAAACCCCGAGGGTCTGCTTGCAGTGCCTGGTGAGAGCTGAACAGCATTGTAGGTGTTAATGAGCCCTGAACAGGCTGAGGTTGCAAAATGAACCAGGACCAGCCTCTGATGCCCAGGAAGGGAAGAAGCGAGGAAAAGCCCCCACTAAAAATAAATCCTGGTCGCATGTGCCCAAAGTGGTTTTTAATACCCTTCCCTCCTCCTTCCACCAATCTCACAGCACAGCCAAAGTTCCAGGGTTTCCCAGCCCGGAATTCCTATTCGCTACCCCAAAACTCCACTGAGCCCAGCGTTCCTCCCTCATCTTCCCACCTCAGAGCCGCTTTTGGGGAGATGAATTTCTTCCTTCTCTCTCATCCACCCGTTTGTTTGCTGAACGGTATTTTTCTCCCCATCCTGGTCCGCTTTGCTCACGCCCCTCCCCACCTAAATAACCGATGTCTGAACCTCATCCCGAAAGCTCCTTTGCTCGCTGCAATCTGAGCTGCCCCACACCGACCCCGCTCCGCTGCCTCATTTCGGGTGCGTTTGACACCTCCTTTCCCCCATGGAATGTGCAGAAGGCGACAGGGGAGCAAAAAGTCCCGTTAGACTAGATCTGTGGAAATACATTTCTATTTTCATACAGGTCAACATGGAAAAGTGAATGATACTTTTTTGGCCCAAAAAGGCTTGTTTTGCATTTCTTTCACCGTACGGCAAGGCTGCAATAAAACGAATTCACAGTCTTATTTGGGCTGAACAAAACATTCCGTCCATTTTAAAACTTGTGGCAGCCTGTGAGAATCAACTCAGCAGCATTTCTTTTTAATGAATACATACGAGACGGATAACACAACCACATAGCTTCACACACCCATCAGCTTTACAACAGACGCGCCAAGTTCAGCCTCTAAATAGGCTGAGATTCATTAATTAGCCCCCCCAGTCAACGTAGGGTCACATCCAGCAATTACAGAATGAAGAGTAAAATCCCTCGAGAACGGGTCAAGCAAAACAGCTGCGGCAGATGTTGCCCGGGCAGAAAGCAGCAGACACACCAACAAGAGGAAACATCTAAAGTTCTGAAGAGCAGTAGAGGGCTGGCGCAGGCGGTTTGTGCCCCGCAGAGATTCATCCAGCGCTGGCGGCAGCCGAGCACCGCGCAGGGCCTACGCTGTGATCAGCGACCCTGTCTAGAAAGGCCAGACTATGAAAGCTATTTAGAGAATAGTCTTTTTCCTCCAAAAATTCTCCACTTATTAACATGGAAAGTGATTTCTTAACAAAAGTCAAAATTTCCTGCAGGGAAGAGATTGTTCCCGTAGGATAAGGTTGTTAATTAAACCCCGTGTTTCCCTCTAAGGCAAACGAGCTGCTTTGGCCGTGTGTGTCTTACCAGCCTTTAAAGGTCTTTGCCCGCCACGGAGCTGCTGTGAGACGGGAATCTGCAAGGTGGCCGGTTCCCCCTTCCCTGCTTAGAAGGGACAAAACGGTAAGAGGACCTACTGTGTTGTCCCTTTTCTCCCCGTTATCACTCCCTTTCCCTGCGTACGCACACAAACCCAGCCCTGATGCAAGGTCCTCGGAGTTCTGGGATCCAAGCAAACCAGCAGGGCAGCCCAACGGGGTTTTAATGAGCTGGGGGGGTCAGAACGAGCTGTGCCGGCGTCTCACGGACTATCTCTGCCCAGCGGTGATGGGCAGATCGGCATCGCCCCACCACGACCCTCCCTGGCCCCACCACGTCTCAATAGCTCCTTTTTCTTAATTGTTTGTTTTAGTTTATTTAATAAGAAATCTGGAGTGATTTAGAAGTATCTATAAGAATTTCTCGCCGAGTTGGGGGCCATGTTTCATTTAGCTGGGAGACACAAAAAGAGCTTGTTTACTCTTTTTTCATTGGAATCAAGTATGCGCTGTTTCTATAGCAACCCCAACACTCTAACTGTTGTGCAGACAGAAAGCGTTTAACCCTTTGAAGTCTAAGGACCGGAATCGTTCCGAATCGATACCACAATAATTACACTTTATCATACAGTCAGGCTTTGTTTAACAAAGCATGGCGCGGGCTTTGTGCTTTATTTTGTGAAATATATCCTGCCCAAGTTTGTGGCTTATTGACTCATGGGGCCATGAGAAGCAAGGAGACGTTACTATGCTTGAATTTATGACCAGGGCGAAAAAATAACTGTTGTAGCATTGAGAGCTTGCGGTGCTTGACCCCCAATCTACGAACTCAACTGAAAATGTGCGGGATCCTTAAGAGCAGATAAGAAACCCAGCAGAACAGTTTTAGAATAACTGGACATAACACAAATCCCAGGTTGGAAACCACAATTGTGATGGTCCTGACCTCGCGGTTTATTCATCCCTCTACCGAACATTTATCTGATGGCAACACCTTCAGAAAACAACCTTTTTTCCCTCATTTCTCCTACCTCCAACCACATAAGCCCTTTCCTTCAAAGCAGCTTATGGCACATGATGCTTCCCTCTGGTTAAACCTCTAATATCCCCAACTGGGTAACACAAGCACAAAAACCATTGGGATATCTAAATATTTGTAGCATTTTGGATGGTTCTGTTCTGGATTGAAGTGCCGTGACTAAACGCATGGCTCAAACACGCAGTATCGCACCCTATCTGCTGATGAAAAATCTGAGACGGACTAAAGCAACTTAGGGATCTTTTCTATGAGGTTTGCAGAGGTTTCCATGAAGATGTTTTTTCTATATGTCTGCTAGAAGGCGCAATATTGATTGACCTAGATTTTGCTTGTATGAGACGAGACGTAACACTATCCCTAAATAATCTCGGAGGAGTTTCAGTGAGCACAATACCAAGGCAAAGATCTTTCTCAAAACACCGATTTAGGGCAATTATTTGCTTTCTTCAGAATGATTGTAGAAAACTTCATTGCTGGGGCCAAGGAGGAAAAAAACATAAAGAAACAGTGATGGAATGCATAACCGGAGCTTGGTGATCTACCCTTTTAGCTAAATTGCTCCATTTCTTTCTCTTCAAGTTCCAAATTGGACAAATTTCAAACACGCACATATGTATTCTATATGGTTACAGCGTGCTTTTAAATACTTTGTATTTCAGAAATAGAGGAGTGAATTGATGTGTGATAATGAAAGAGGAGGAGGCTCCCTGGCGCAGCAGTCTGAATGTATGCACACCACAAATACAGCGCCGCAGCGCAGATTTGCTGATTAACTGGCCAACCAACCTCTGGCTGGGAACCACGGCGCTGCTCGCCAGATTCCCCCGCGACTTCGGTTTCCAGCGTTGGGGTTGAGAAAGGGTGGAAACGTCTAAATTGCTGTTGGGAGAATGTGAGAGTCGGTCTGAAGATGGAGCAGTATTTGCCTGAACTTCGCTATCAAGAACTTAAGAGGACTGAAGCTGAGACCGAAAGAACCCATGGACAATGACTTGGAGAGAGACCCGAGGAGCAGCATTGTGTTGCACTCTTTCTCCGATACCGGGTGGCTCCTGCTAACAACGGCTGTTGTGTGGACTTTGCCTGCTTCTCCAGCCAAACCAGCCCCAGCCTCCTGAAAGGGATTGTTATGAGGGTCTCTTTGACCCAGGGACAATCGCTGCCATCCAGAAGATGTGTGCTCACCTGCAGCCTCAGTCACACCTGTCCCTCACCTGCTCCCCCAAACAACGGCCAACAAAAAGGAGCATGCCCAGAAGCTCGCCAAGGGTCCTGAGGTCATCCAGTGGACCAGAGAAAGGCCCCTGAATGCTGGACACGTAAGCGTTGGCAAAAGAAAGCGTGAATCTTTCAAGCCTGCACAGTACAAGCTTGGGCTGCGAAAACAATAGGAGCAAGGGGGGGTGAAGCAGCATAAAAGGTGACTCCAGAATGAACACCGTTGATGATCTTCCCACCAGAGGATCCCAAACCATGACACAGGACTGGCTTGACTGAATCATAACCCCTTGGCATTTTGGTCGCCTTCATTTTGCGCTCTGAGATCAAGGTAAAAGAACCATCAGGAGTCCATCGCCGAATGGACCGTGACAGAAGGGCCGGGCGCTGACGCCGCGGGTCGGGGTTCGATGGGAGCGCAGAACGGAGCGGCTCTGCAGCCTGACTGCGGCAGGCGGGGGGTGATCAGAGACAGGGGCTGTTCGCCCAGCAAAGACACCAGAGCAAGACAAAGTGTCTGAGATATAAATAAAGAGTGTGTTACTACCAGGGATCAACATACATACAGGTCATAGAGTAATAAAAACAACACAAGTGACGAGATAGAATTGGCTGCATCACTCAAAATATTCTTTCATGTTGTGGTCCATAATGATCATAAGAAAATATAAAATGAAGCTGGCAAGCTGTAATTAAAGGTAAAGTGGCTTAATAGGGGACGTGTCCTAAGGTGGTTTTCTAGAGGGCAAGTCATCTTTTTAGGCTGGATTTTCTTGCAAGATTCATTTCCACAAAGTTTAAAACACAGGTTGTCCTGTAGTGTGCAGAGAAGTTTCACTTTGTACCTCTGAGGCCAGGACAAAGTAACATTTCACTTTTTAAAAAGTTGACTTTAAAAGTCGAGTCACACCACACGTTAGTGAGGAGGATTTTTTTCCTTCTCTGGAATGTGGGCAAGTTAAATGAGTGTTGCTTTTCACTGAAACCAGACTTATTGAGCTTAACCACCTCTACACTAATTAAAGCATCTCTCATCCCGTTTGACCTATTCAGCATTATACTGCGAGCTTCGAATGGGTTTCACAAAGCCAAGGCAGTAATAAGTAGTTAATAGTGGTTTATTATTTCTCAGGTACAATGAAGATATTTCTCTGGCTACAGCCAAGAGCCCCTGGGGAGGCAAAGTGTGTAAGACGAGTGGGAACGTACCCTCTCAGCACCACTGCTTCTGCGCAAAGGGGAAATAACATTCAGTGTCTGTATGATCTGCTGAGGACAGCACCAGATGAACACCAGACACTGACTATTCATTAGGAAACTGCAAAGAGGAGTCACTTTTCTTTTCTTTTTTTTTTCAAGAAATGTTGTCTCTTAGCAACTCAGCTTCTCTGGCTCCAAATAATGAATTAGAATATGACAATGTCAGGTTATTTTCCACAGTAATTTTGAAATTTGGCTTAATTGACGCTTATGCTCTAGCTGGATTACCAAACAAGAAGCTGGCAGCTACATTGGTAAATAATTTGGGGTTTAAAGGGCGGCCCTTCAGAGACCAGAGCTTGATGCCGGACTGAAATTTGTGGCTGGACGCACCTACAGAAACATTTCCCTCAAGACTCTGGAAACCCAAACCCCTTTTGGGGCCTGATGGTGTAAATGTCAGAAGTTCCTGAGCTCCTCCTGGGTTCTCACCTTGCCGTTTTCATATTATCATAACAATTCACTTGCGAGTTTACACAAAAGCAGAAGACTGATACGCCCAGAGATGCTGCATGTTCTGTAGAATCTATGCTCCGATATAGTTATACAAATACAACACAGCTTAGTGCCTTCAAAATAAAATATCGCAGTTCAGCTGCATAAAGGTCACTCTCAGGTCCCACTGCCATCATTTAAACACGGGGATCCACTGAGTTGCAGTAGCTGGGCTTTGAAGCATAATGAACCCGAAGGGCGGAAGAATGTCCTCTGAATCTCCTCCAAACTGAAATGTGAAAATCAAACTGGGTGGAGTGTTGATGTGCTGGAGGCTGGGAAGGCCATACAGAGGGGTCTGGCCCGGCTGGATCCATGGGCTGAGGCCAATGGTCTGAGGTTCCCCAAGGTCCTGCACTTGGGTCACAACAACCCCATGAACGCTGCAGGCTGGGGAGGAGCGGCTGGAAAGTGCCCCAGGAAAAGGCCCTGGGGGTGTTGGTGCCAGCGGCTGAACATGAGCCAGCGTGTGCCCAGGTGGCCAAGAGGCCACCAGCATCCTGGCTGGGACCAGCACTGGTGTGGCCAGCAGGCCCAGGGCAGTGACCAGACCTGTGCTGGGACCTGGGGAGGACAAACCGCCAATCCTGGGGCAGCTCTGGGACCCTCACACCAAGAAAGGCCTTGAGGTGCTGGAGTGAGTGGAGAGAAGGGAATGGAGCTGGTGAGGGGCTGGAGCACAAGTGTGATGGGAGCGGCTGAGGGACCTGGGGGGTTCAGCTGGAGAACAGGAGCTGAGGGGAGACCTTCTGATCTCTGAACTGCCTGAAAGGAGCTTGGAGCCAGGGGGGTCGGGCTCTGCTCCCCATGAACAAGCACCAGGAGCAGAGGAAACGGCCTCAAGTTGCACCAGGGGAGGTTGAGGTTGGATCCGGGGAACAATTTCTTCCTGGAGAGGGCTGTGGGGCATTGGAACAGGCTGCCCAGGGCAGTGCTGGAGTCACCGTCCCTGCAGGGTTGGACAGACGGACATGAGGTTCTCAGGACATGGGGCAGTGCCAGGGGTGGGGTATGGGTGGACTCCATGATCCTGAGGGGCTCCTCCAACCAAAACGATTCTATGTTATTATTCCCATAAAAGAAAACGAGGTCAAAGGAATAATCATAGTTCTGTTGCCTATGGCATATGAAATACATTTTAAAATCCTCCTAGCTCATACTGAAGGTTCATGATTTCTTTAAAATGGCAGACGACACAGTCTTTGAACCTTTTAAATATTTAATTTGTATGTTTTTAAATCCAAAAGTTTGGAATGCAAGGTGCAGTGAGGAAAGCGAATATTTTTGTTCTGGTAAACAAAAGTGTTGCTAATGAGTCGTAATCAAGAGACACTGCAGGGACACAGGACATAAAACAAAACAGCGAGGGAATCCAATATGCTGCCATTCCTGGCAGTTCTAAAAATTAATTCAAAACTGCATCCATTAAAAGAGTAATGGAAAAGTAGAGCTCCATGTCTGTAAATATTAGGACTGTGGCTGATAGCTTCATTTTCTCCCCTACCTCAATCAAATATGGTAGCTTACAGCTAAATTACACAATGTGGCCACAGTTTGTAAACAAAACCATCAACGTTACAAATGTTTGTGCCTAATAAACAGATATTCCACTGTATCAGTTGGAATTACGCCTCGTGCAATAGCTGCTCATTTCCAAAGAGGTATATCTGTTATTAAGCATCTGATTATTCATTTCTCCACTCCCAGTGCAAAATGGTTGAACAGAAAGGAGCCTGCTGCTGCCACATTTTTACAAATCACCCCCAAAATCTTCCTAAAGTAGCTCCCATTCTGTTCCAGATCGAATTGCCCCAGACAGCCGTATGTTGTCAGCCTGACCCAGATGCTTAAAACGCAGTCATGTTTACGCTTTAAACTGGAAAAAACCAATCGTTGAGTATGATAATCCAAGAATCAGCCTGTGCCCCGCTGCACCTCGGTGGATTTCACTGCCTGGTCTTTTCTCATCCTTGTGTAACCCCAGCATCCCTGCTTCATTTAATTCCTTAAGCTTTAATTAAAAAACTGCAATGAAAGCCAGCAAGACAAAGCAGCTGAAAATTCCTTGATAGCTCGCGGAACAGCTAATATCGCTCTGAGAAGAGGCAGCGAGCACCACATCCGAATACAAAGGCGGTCTATGGAAACTTAATCTCCCCTGTTTCATCCCGCGTGTACTTCACAGAGCTGCTCTTTTATTTATGTTCTTGCGCCGGGGGAAGGGGGAACCATAAAACTTGTGCAGTTTGTGTGTACATCCACTCTGGTTTTCTCCTCCCGTCTTTCTGCAGGAGAATAACAACAAAATGTTATTAAGGACGCTTCTTTTTTAAAACACAAAGCCCTCGCCTCCGTGTGGGGCGACAGGGAGACTTGGTCATCAACCCGGGTTGGTTTGGTGCTGCAAGAGAGGGACATTTTTATCACCTATAAACTCACTTCCCAACTACCAAAGGTTTTATCTGAGTGCGAACCTTCCTTCCCGGGTGTTTTGCACAGGCACTGCGATCAGCTCGCAGCTCACAACAAAGCCACCGGTGAATCGAGAACATTTTCAGGTGTCTTTTCAAGTGTTCTCAAGTCATCCCAAAATGGAAACAAAACCAGACCTTACCACCCAATGTCTATTCGCATGAAAATGGGTAATAAAAATCATTCTAATCAGTAAGTTCTATAAACCTGGATGTGGTTACAACCAGTGCGATCCTGCGTTTCCAAAAGCCCTTAGGAAGCCCCGGTCTCCTGGCCCACCAGGACCATTGAGCCCGATCCTACATTGTCTCACAGGCAGGTTTTGCACAACGGCATTTAAGGCCACCAAAGCCGGAACCAAACGTAGGCGCAGCTTTCACTGAACGACATTTTACATCAAAATAACAGGCGGCTAGAGGAGAAGGCCCCAGTGTATTAAATATTCTAATGTGGTGGGTGGACCTCTGACCTTCATTCAATATAAATGTTAGTCTTTCCCAAAAATTGGTGACCATGCTTTAAATTCTCCATTTTCTGACCGGTTTTGAGCCATAATGGGCTGGCACTGAAGTAAAGTATGCTCTGCATTCCCTTTTTATACAGTTGACTTCTTCAGTTCAGTAGTTTTACGGCTTTCAATTTGACTTTTTAAATACGAGTTTATAGCGTTTCACCTTTCCCTCAAATGAATAAGCGTGTGAGAACTTTGCTGTTTGATTAAGTTATCATGCATGAAGAACCAGAAAAATTTAAGACAATTGTTCATTTAAATGGCTGTTAATTACATCCTCCTGACACAGTTATTGTACTATAAGCACACTTTGGATAAAACTGCTGTACTATCTAATTGAACTCAAAAATATTTCTGACATTTTAATGAACACACCAATTAGTTTTATTTTACAAGACTTCCAAATGAACCGCAGAGGATTAGAAAATGACATTCAAGGTCTGCATATAATTAAATTGCATAACACAGAAGGGGTAAACGCAGTGTCATGTTAAGAAAAAGATACGTCGGGCCACATCAGCATTCCAGATGTGTGCGAGTCAATAAGGGCTTTGTAGAACAGACGCCACTCGCTTTTTGCCACCACAGCTGGCAGAAGTCAATGCAATGACACAGCGTCACTGTCACCAGTCGCAGATCGCGAGGGGCCACCGGGGCCACTGTCCTATTCCTCCTCAGAGACCCCATTTCTATTTCACTTCCGTGAGGATTTTTCCGTAGTTATTTGCGTAAATCAAGTGAGGTTCCCAGAGCCAGCGGAGCTGTGGGGAACGAACCAGGTGCCAAGGACAAACACTTGGACTTCAGGACAACAGCGGAGCACACGAGGCTTCCTACATGGGAGATCAGCTGCACAGAACAGATATTAAAGGCATTTAAATCAGTTAAATTAGACTTAACGGATTTCACAGCCGCCTGGATGCATTTGACTAAGCTGCTGAAAAAGCGGGACAGATCACACGAGTTTTCCATGGAAATAAAGGGTCTGGGCTTCTCTCCCCAGCAGGAAACTCAGACCAAAGGAAGGAGCACCCTGTTTCCCTAAAAACAACACAGGTTCTTATACAATTTTTGCCTTTTTTCAACATGGGCACTATTTAAATTGACTTTTTTAATGAACAGTTTTCACTGTGATGTGTAGCGACAAAATAAGCGTAGTCAAGGAAAAAGGGAAGAAAATAGTGGTGGGGAGGAAATATCAGTAAACTTGGAACAACATTCAATTATAAAACCGGATACAAAATTCAATGCTCAGGAGCATCCATCTGAATTTCATTATGCTCTAAGTAGAATCTGGTACTTGTTAAAGAGGACAAATGTTCTTGTGAGATACGCTGCTCACGATAAAAAAGGTAAATAGAACGAACTAATCGGTCTTTGTGCCAAAGCCGAAAAGAGGAAAGCAAAAATCAAGGATGAATGTTCAGCTCTGGAGGAGGTTGCCACTTAGACAAATAAAGCCACAGGGTCTTGGTTTTTCTATGTAAATCAATTTACGCCAAGGGAATTACTCAATCTATACCACAATGTATGAGCAAGTTTTTGTTCTCTGAGATATTGTTTGCTTGTTTTGGACTGGGCTTCCTCACCGCCAGCCCCAAAATACCGAAGAAAGGAGGAAAAGGCATTGCTAGAATTTTAGGAGCTGTATCTGTGTGGTTAGAGAAGCCCCTCCAATTCTGCACGTTCTAGGACAGCGTTGCATCCCTAGAAAAAAGCTTAGATCTCTCACACTGTCCTAATAAGAATGTAGAAATTAATAGGAATTTGTCCTTGGAGTAGTCAGCATAAACCAGAGAAGGTAAAATAAATCAATAGCTGAGTAATCTCAGAGAAACACAACTGATCCGATTTGTCCTGAAATTCAGCAACCACTATCACCTTTAATTTGCTAGATCCCACACAAACATTAAATTAAAGAGTGGCTAAAGCAATTCCACATCCTGATTTTGACAATTTTATATCGCTGTAACTATAGACTTGCGTAGCATCGCTGCCAATCTCCTCCCTAAAGTGCCCAACTAGATCCTCTATTTAACAGTTACCTGCATTTAAATCCTTAAGTCATCGGGTCATTTCCTATATGTGGAGGCAACCGTGCAAATGTAAAGCCTGATCCTTACACAGTCTCGATCAATATAACTTTGCTAAGGGAGAAAAAATAGAAGTATAAAATGCTTGACTGCGCAAGGCTTTCTCACTTAACACATCTTAACAGCAAAGAAGTACTGATAGATGGCTAAAAACATCAAAAACTTACTAGATGTTGGTGAAACATGGAAAACTGCACGTAATTCAGTAAATCAAATACAAGTTTTCACACTGGGACGCCAAAGCTCCATCCAGAAACAACAGCATTTCCAAAAGTATTTCCTAAAATATTTATTTCCGTATTGTTTAAAAGCAGTTCTTCAAAAGACTCATTCCTTGTGCTTGGTGGAGAGATCCATTTTAAAGGTATATGGAATTCGCTGTATGGAACGAAGAGGCACTAAGGTTAGATAATGTCTTACCTGTATCAGTATATGTATATTCGACTTCATTTAGCTGTGTTTTGGCATATTTTGCCACTTTATATGCAACACAAGGTTGGTTGCCTAAAACTTAATGTCCCAAATACATTTGTGTTTACTTCTCATGCCTATTTTAACATCTGCTCCACAGCAGAACATTTAGTCCATTATCTAGACAATGTATATTTACCACATAGAGTGTGAAGTCTATAAATCAGTAATATTTCTTACCCCATCTATTGCATAAATGATGCTCAGACCTTCCAAGAAAAATCTGTCTACAGAACCCCAGCTGGTTGGGTTTTGGGACCTCTGCAGATCCCCAGTGCAACCCCTGCTCACGCAGGGTCACAGAGCAGATCACACAGGTGGGGCCAGGCGGGTTTGAATGGCTCAGAGAAGGAGACTCCACACCCGCTCTGGGCAGCCTGGGCCAGGCTCTGGCACCTCCCAGCAAACAAGTTCTGCTCATGTTCAGATGGAGCCTCCTGTGCTTCAGTCTGTGCCCGTTGCCCCTCACCCTGGCGCTGGGCACCACTGAACAGAGTCTGGTCCATCCTCTGACACCCACCCTGAGATATTGATCCATTGATCAGATCCCTCTCAGCTTCTCTTCTCCAGCTCAACAGCCCCAGCTCTCTCAGTGTCTCCTCAGCACAAAGATGCTCCAGACCCCTCAGCATCTTTGTGTCCCTCCCTGGGCTTTCTCCAGTGATTCCTTGTCCTTCTCAAACTGGGCAGCCCAGAACAAGACTACAGTTTTATTAGTTTTACTTGGTTCTCTTTTAACTTGCATCACTGGTGGTCTCCTAACGTGGTGTCCACCGAAGATTGCTGTCTCCATCCTGAGAGGAAAACCATGGCAACCGTGTCACCGCACCACTGGAAACCCCTTGCCCCCCAGTTCCTGTGGCTGTTTGCGCTTGGTCCTTTGCAGACGTCACCTCCGCAGACCCTGGTGGCTCCCCATAGCTCCTCATGCACAACCAGAGCAAGGAAAGCTGAGGTTTTCAGAGCACTTAAATGAACAGAGGAGACCTCTATCAGAGATGACCTCATGGCAGCCTACGGCTCCTTCAGCAGGGGAGCAGGAGGGGCAGGGCTGAGCTCTTCTCTGTGACAGTGACAGAGCCCAGGGAACGGCACAAGATGTGCCAGGGAGGGTCAGTGGGACATGAGGAAAAGGTTCTTCACCCAGAGGTGCTGGACACTGAACAGGCTCCCAGGGAGGTGTCACGGCCCAACCTGACAGTGTTCAAGAAGAGACTGGACAACGTCCTCAGACACACGGGGTGAGCTGTGGGGTGTCCTGTGCAGGGACAGCAGTTGGACTCCATGATCCTGTGGGTCCTTCAGCTCAGGACATTCTGTGATTCTATGAAGCTGAAGGATCACAGTGAAACTCTGGACATGCGGAAAACGGACGGGAAAAGATTCAAACCGCTTCAGCCCTTGTCTGCAAGCAAAGGGACAGGGACAATGTGTGGAAGGGAGCGATGTTTCTGATAACTGCTGATTCAAGGGCACTTGATGTGTTTAACAGTTCACACGGGAAGGTTGACTCCGCTCCTCACAGAAATGACATCCGAGACTGACAGATTCTCGTCGGGTTCCACGGGGAAACAAGGCCAACTGCAAATTGCCAGAGGCTGCACAAGTATCCCGGGAAAGCATCACTAAATGCTCTATTTTACCTCCTTCCCCAGGCACCTGCTGCTGGCGCCAGCTGGAGGCAGGACACGGGGTTAACTGGGTTGCTGATTTGATTGGAGTTGGCCCCTCTTGCGAGATGATTGTGTTGCGCCTCGTACCCCGATTAGTGCTCGACCTCATTGGCCGCCTTGCCCTGGTTTCTCGAAGTTCGCAGCCACGTTTCACACAGAACGACAACAGGAATTCTGAGGGCAGGATGGCTGGGTGACACAAAACACGTGGGTGCCAGATCTCCAGGGACAGCCGAAGACCCTTGGGCACCACCAGCATCCTGATGGCCATTCTGCCTGTGCTAGAGGCACTGACCAAGTCAAAATCATCATTTACCACTCGTGTCCTACCGTATCACTCACCACTTCCACTCCAGCCCTCTCCCCAGGCACCAGCGACCTGTCCCAGCCCCTCTCCCCTGCTTGAATGTGCCAGAGCCAAAGTGATACCCCCCTCCCCAAAACCTTACCTCCTCTGCTGTGCTGCAAAACTGAACTTCACCTATACCGCTAACAACCCTAAACTGCTGTGGCTACGAAGCCACCGAGCCATCAGAAAGCAAGCCTGTCTTCTGCTGCTCATACAGCCAGATAATTCAGGCAGCAGGAACGCAAGCCATGATGGTGGAGGAGCCGACCAGGAGAGGTGCACTGCTGGATCTCATCCTCACTAACAAAGAGGGTCTGGTTGAAGCAGTAAAGGTTGAGGGCTGCCTGGGTTGCAGTGACCACGAGATGGTGGAGTTCAGCATCTCGTGTGGCAGGAACAGAATAGCAAGTAGAATTGCAACCCTGGACTTTGGCAGGGCTAATTTCGGCCTTTTCAAGCAACTGCTGAGGGAAACCCCATGGGCAAGACTGCTTGAAGGAAAAGGGGCCCAAGAGAGCTGGATTGCATTCAGAGATTGCTTCTTCCATGCTCAGGATCAGAGCATCCCCACACGTAGGAAGTCGAGGAAGGGAGCCAGAAGGCCTGCGTGGTTGAATAGGGATCTGTTGGGTATGCTCAAGCAGAAGAGGCGAGTTTACAGGTCATGGAAGCAGGGACTGGCCACTTGGGAGGAATATAAGGCTGCTGTTAGAGGATGCAGGAAGGCAGCTAGGGTAGCCAAGGCCTCCTTAGAATTACAGCTGGCGAGAGGGGTCAAGGACAGCAAGAAGAACTTTTTCAAATACATAGCAGATAAAACTAATACCAGAGGCAATGTAGGCCCACTGATGAATGAGGTGGGTGCCCTGGTGGCAGAAGACACAGAGAAGGCAGAATTGCTGAATGCCGCCTTTGTCTCTGTCTACTCCGCTGGAGGATGTCCTGGGGAACCCTGTACCCCTGAGACCCCGGATGAAGCCAGGTTAATGGAGGAGTTTGCTTTAGTCGATGAGGACTGGGTTAGGGAACAATTAAGTAGTCTGGACGTCCATAAACCCATGGGTCCAGATGGGATGCATCCGCGGGTGCTGAGGGAGCTGGCTGAAGTCATTGCTAGACCGCTATCCATCATTTTTGCCAAGTCTTGGGAAACGGGAGAGGTGCCCGAGGATTGGAGGAAAGCAAATGTCACTCCAGTCTTTAAAAAGGGCAAGAAGGAGGACCCGGGTAATTATAGACCGGTCAGCCTCACCTCTGTCCCTGGGAAAGTAATGGAACAGCTTATCCTTGGTGCCATCTCAAGGCACATAAGGGATAAGAGGATCATTAGGGGCAGTCAGCATGGCTTTACCAAGGGTAAGTCATGCTTGACCAACCTCATAGCCTTTTATGAGAATGTAACAAGGTGGATGGATGATGGCAGAGCGGTGGATGTGGTCTACCTTGACTTCAGTAAAGCCTTTGACACAGTCCCTCACAGCATCCTCACAGCTAAATTGAGGAGGTGTGGTCTCGACAATAGAGTAGTGAGGTGGGTTGCAAACTGGCTTAAAGAGAGAAGCCAGAGAGTGGTGGTCAATGGTGCGGAGTCCAGTTGGAGGCCAGTATCTAGTGGAGTGCCTCAGGGGTCAGTACTGGGGCCAATATTATTCAATATATTCATTAATGATTTAGACGAGGGAATTGAGTGTACTATCAGCAAGTTTGCTGATGACACTAAGCTGGGAGGAGTGGCTGACACGCCAGAAGGCTGTGCCGCCATCCAGCGGGACCTGGACAGGCTGGAGAGTTGGGCGGGGGATAATCTGATGGAATTTAACAAGGGAAAGTGTAGAGTCCTGCATCTGGGCAGGAACAACCCCAGGTTCCAGTATAGGTTGGGGCATGACCTATTAGAGAGCAGTGTAGGGGAAAGGGACCTGGGGATCCTGGTGGACAACAGGATGATCATGAGCCAGCACTGTGCCCTTGTGGCCAGGAAGGCCAATGGCATCCTTGGGTGTATTACAAGGGGGGTGGTCAGTAGATCGAGAGAGGTCCTCCTTCCCCTCTACTCCGCCCTGGTGAGACCCCATCTAGAATATTGTGTTCAGTTCTGGGCCCCTCAGTTCAAGAAGGACAGGGAACTGCTGGAGAGGGTCCAGCGTAGGGCAACAAAGATGATTAAGGGAGTGGAGCATCTCCCTTATGAAGAAAGGCTGAGGGAGCTGGGGCTCTTTAGTTTGGAGAAGAGGAGACTGAGGGGTGACCTTATTAATGTTTATAAATATATAAAGGGTGAGTGCCATGAGGATGGAGTCAGGCTCTTCTCAGTGGCAAACAATGATAGGACAAGGGGCAATGGGATCAAGCTGGAACACAAGAGGTTCCACTTAAATTTGAGAAAGAACTTCTTCTCAGTGAGGGTAACAGAGCACTGGAACAGGCTGCCCAGGGAGGTTGTGGAGTCTCCTTCCCTGGAGACATTCAAAGCCCGCCTGGACACCTTCCTGTGCGACCTCACCTAGGCGTTCCTGCTCCAGCAGGGGGATTGGACTAGATGATCTTTTGAGGTCCCTTCCAATCCCAAACATACTGTGATACTGTGATACTGTGATACTGTGAAATCTGATTTATTCAGTCCTCCTGAGTCAATCTTGCAATTGTGAAGGGCTACATACATATGAAGGTACCCAACACGAAATCCAGAGGCAGAGAACCTTCATAAGGCAAGTAAAATGCAGCATAAAAGTAAGGACAATGCACACCGAGTACAAAGATAGACAATGTCCAGCAGCTCTGGCATTCAGAAAGGTTCAAATACCCAAAAACAATTTATGCACTGAGACTGTCCTCAAGGGAAGGTGTAAGAGATGCAGTTATCAGTTGTACATGGGTAACATCCCATTCCACAGACAGTCAGGTACTGGAGATTTGCTGCAAGAGAAGGTGAGCTGGATGAACGTGAATCCAGCACGGCAGCGCTCGTGTTGGAGAAAAGTTTGGTTGAAATAACCGATCACCAGTATCTCTGTTTGTGCCAACCCACAGGAGAAAAGAGTTTAGCTCTAATTTCAGGCAATGACAATGATGGATATTAGTACCTACACTGAGCCCACAAATAGATGAATAAAATATAAATATAAAGGGCCACAGATGTATACCTGTCAAACACTCAAATGACTAATTCAAGAAAAAACAGAAATAAAAAAATGAAGCATGCAGAAGAGATTGGCATGAGGTGGGAGAATGTCTGATTCTTGTCAAACGATCCCAAAAGAGAATTATTTAAGAGCTAAAAATACGGAGGGAGAGACTGTGATTCAGTTGCGAAGGCACTAAAGACAGCGGTTTCTGAATACAGCCTACAGTTAGAGTTTAAGACATCAAAGTTACTGTATTATTAATGTGCCTTAAGCAGCAGGTAAACTGGCAATCTCTTCCTCTGCAGGCACCTGGTGCCCCCACAAAAGAACGCCGTGTTTGACATCCCCGTCATGCGGCGCAGGCTGTCTGGCAAGGGACGAGCTGACGAGAGGGATCCTGGTGTGGCTTTCACACCTGTTGCTGTGTAGACCTTAAAAAAATAAATATCTATACATATTAAAAAGGCCAAGCAACATATAAGCTTTATCTTCAAGGATGCTGGCGCCTCTGTTTCGGCACCAGGTGGGCTGTGGTTGCCGTCACCCTCCGGCGCTGCTCCAATGAGGAGGGTGTCATTAGGAGAAGGGCCTGGTAGGCTCCAGCAAGAGGAGCAGGAATAGTCTGCAGAAAGCAATATTTTATCTATCATCTATCTATCTATCTATCTATCTATCTATCTATCTATCTATCTATCTACCACCTATCTTAATCCATTTGTAGAAAGCTGTAGATTTCCCTAGAAACCGCTGAGCTGGATGCAATTGGATTCTCGATGAACAGACCGTCCCATCTAAAGGTGTTAATCTTACCTTTCATATAAAGGCATATAAAGGTGTTTTCAGATATTACCATACCTTTAACTAAGCACCTACCTGCACTTTGAAAGGGTCACAATAATTCTTCTTAAAGAAAAAGCCCCAAAATTCCAACATCTTAATGCAGTCACTTTCCTTTTATAGAGAGGCCTTTCCCAAATGGCTTTAGATTGATGTAGCAGCTCACCCTGTGACAGCAAGTTAGGCAAAATAACCCACCCTTACCGTCATTGTGTAAGTTTCCTTACCTTCTCTACTGTTGAAAAATGGTATTAAAAATTTAACAGACGCTTTAGCAAAGGAATTTTTCAAATGCACCCCTATTTAATTCCAAAAGCATCGTGAGGCTGAACCAACATGAATTCTGCACAGAGCTGTTCACTGGCCTCTGGCACAGAAAAAGTACTTAATAAGAAAATTCAGCAGCTCTCTCAATTGGAGACACAAACAAATAATGGCCGCAGTTAGTGGCAAAACGCTATTTGAGATTTATTCTGGAAGACGCACCTTTCCATTTAATAGATGTACTACTGGGTGTTGTGAATGTCGTGATGCAGCACCCCGTGATCCACGCGGCGGCTGAAGGGCTGTGCAAAGGTATGATTAGAAGTCTTAAGTGTGTTATTCTTCCCTTTGTTACTCATTCAGATTCAAGTGCTGAAAAAACCTCCGCGGCTCTAAGAAACCAACTTTTTATCTGATGAAGTGCCTGCCTTGCCTGCGAATTGAAAGTGTAATGGGAAAAAAAGAAGATGCAGTAACATGAAAAGTTAACTGAAGAAGTTTTTTTAATGAAATAAGGTTTTCTAATTTCTACTGCAGTATTTCTACTCCCACTATTTACTCCGATTTCAGTGCTTGTTCCTTAAAGTCAATGATTCCCTCCTCAGTTCATCACATTTAAATGCTACACTCCCAACAAGTGAACATACGGCGGCTCCTTCCTCCCTTTTCCCTCTCATCTCCACCACCACTCTTCTATCCATATTCCTTTAATTGGAAACATTCATTTTAATTCTGCTTCGTACAGGATGAGCAGTTTGTCTTCAATCACGACGGGGCAGGCTCCGGCGCAGCCTGCAGGCTGAAAATCCACAGTGCCTCTGCCATCCGAGCCGCTTTTCCAGTCACTCGGCACCTGGAAGTTTGGAAGCGCAGCGGCGTGGGACGCGCGATGAAGATGGATCGCTGCGTTTTTAATGAGCAGCCCTTCAATATTTACTCGGTTAAAAGACAGTGGATACTTTATCTTGCCTGTCATAACAAATACGTTCCTCCCGGCAACTCGTGTTTAACGCTACGTTGACAAATGTGGCAAATGCAAGCATAACTTTTAAAATTTTAAAGGGAACGGACCTGTAGTTTAACTTGGTTTGGGTTTTTTTTGTTTTGTTTTTCTCCGCTATTCTTTTAATTTTATAAACGCAGTGCTTATGCGAGAGCTGAAGACAGTTCCTGCAGTTTAAGTCTAAAACACCGATTCAGCATCATTTCCTTATAACTTCTCAGCTTCATGCTCAATAGCGTAAGTCAACAGAAATAAAAAGGTTAATGCGGAAGTCCTGAAGTCTGATAATAAGGACCAGCTTCCCAGCCTGGCAGCCAAAATGGGATTTACCGCTCTAAGGACGAGGACAAAGCGACGCCTCCCTATATACGGCGTTTATCAAAACGGTTCCTCCAGCCCCTTCGCAAGCATCGTCTTCCTTGCAGACCCTAAAAAGGATTTGAGTGGGCTCAAAAAATAACGTCAGGGTGGTAAAGATAAAAGAGACTGGTCCTTCTTACCTCACCGGCTGTTCTAACAGCGACTTCCCCTTGCCCGGGTGTGCTTTACATGGTCACACAGACGTGGCTGCGGGAAAGGGCAGCAGGAACTGCTGGTTCTCAGCTTCCTGGGAGCCCTCAACATCACATTTCCTGACACGACTTCCCGCTATTTCACTTGGATGTTGCCAACCAACAGCGGGTCCACCGAGCCATGTTCCCTCCTTTCGCAATTCAGCTGGAGCTGACGATCGAATTTTCAGGTCAAAAGAAAATGCATAAAGTATGGAAAAGTCACAGAGGACAAGAATAAGGAACATGTGAGCTGGCAGAGGAAGGGATGGATCTAGAATGGGGTTTATGGATGAGAGACGCGGGGAAGAACGTGGCGTGGGAGTCACGGGGCCGCAATGCAACAGTTGACTTGTGTACGCGCACAAGCTCCGTTCTACCTGCACATCACACAGAAATGCACAGACATTCGCCTTCCAGCCTTCTGACAGCAGCAATAATAGAAAAATATATCTCTGAGTATTCCTATTTTCCCCCCAGTCAAAGTCCAGCCAGATTCCCTATTTATCATCATTTACTCCAGTACATACCCAGGCCAATTATCTTGCTGTCACCGCTTGCAAATGGTGTCTTGGTATCATGGGATTCCTGTTCGGAAGCCTTGTTTTGATTTTGAGGCCTCTAATCTTTATCAGCTATTCCACACCACCCATCACTGTCAGCATCCCGAGCAACATCAGGGCCGTATAGCACGTGAATCATCCTGCAGCTCATCCTCCGCATTCAGACTGCCCCGAAAAGTAATTAACCCTCTGGTTTGATGAGTCATTCAATGAACCAGCTGCATGGCTCAAAAAGGTTTTCTGAGCAGTGTGGCCCAACAAGACTTCTGCCAGAGTTGATACGAAGAATTCTTGCTTCTAAGAAACAGGCACAGACCCTTTCAGAAATACTTCGGAATGAAAGGGCCTTGGAGAGCATCCCCTTGCCAAGCGATGCTCTCCCACAGAACTTACGCTTCTCCCTGTAAGTCTAAGTGCAACGTGTAAGTCCCAGCCTAAAGGATCTTCAGGCGCCCCACGTGGATTAAATAGCAGACGAGGTCAATGGCTCCTTGCTCACAAACACAGGGCAATTTCCACACCTCCTTCCTTCGCTTCTGCTCGGCTGTTCGGCTTTAGTTCTGCATCGAATCAAAGTGCTTTATTAAATGAGAGGAGGTAATTACAGCCGCGCCAAAGCCTGCTGAAGCACAAACAATGCGGGATAAGGTGACTGATGGTGGAAGATATTATGTGTATGAGAAATAAATATGCCTCTGACTATAAAAAAAAAAAGTATTGACAACCATTTTTTATCTTAATAACTTTATCAAAAGCGACATTAATGGTGCAGAAAAAAGCACAGTTTATTAACTGAAAGTATGATGATGTGGTTTCTCATCTTTTTGTGAATTAATTTCATTATAAAAATTCCTTTTCTCAGCCTCTTCGCTACGCAGAACAGAGGAAAAGAGGGAGATAACACTATGAACTGCTTTGGAAATATCCAACTCAGAATTCTTTATATTTTTGGATTTTTGTCTGGTTGGTGTGGGTTTTTTACAATCCAACAACCAAAGGAGGACATTTTGACACTGAGTCAAAGCTTCGATCCCATTGTTAAGCGGGAAAATGAATGAAAAAATCCCCAGGTTTTAAAAACAACAACAAAAAAAGAATTTATAAAAACCTATTTTTACCTTGAAAAAGATGATAAACATGTAATTCTTGGACTTCACAGGTACACTGCAGAGTAGCATATGGAGGTGCCTCCCTTGCCCCTTCCCTCTGATTCCACTCACACCAGCAGCGGTGGGAACAGAGCCTTTAACGGGGCATCTGACACTAAACATTCCCCCCAAACTGTGCCTGTTTTTCCAAGCAGACTTTTAGAATCATCGGATCATTTGGGCTGGAAGAGACCTCACCTCCCTCTTATGACTACTTGACTCGGTAACTTCCTTCCGCAGCTCCAGCATCTATCAGAACACGGAATCTGGAAATACATTGATTATTATTATTCGCTTCTCCCCACCTCTTTTCTCACTACAAGCAACACCAACGGGCGGCTCCATTCTCCAGGATGAAAAATAAAGTTTTAAGATATCATCTTAAATCGACAAGAGTCTTCTCTTGTTATAGCACATGAGCATGTAGAAATGGTTATGAAATACACAGAAGACAAACAGAACACAGACCCCTCCATCCTCGTCACACAGCTGCAATTCCTATTGCGGTCACGCCGAGCTGTGCGTTCTCACGTTAGAAATATGAAGTGTGGAAGAGGTTTTTAGTGCCGTTATTTATTGGACAGGTTCTCCACATTTTCACCATCCATAACTCACGCCTTTGAGTGGATTCGCTGCCGATTCCCCTAAGTCATGTACAGAAGGTCTCCGAGCACGGGATTTCTAAAAGACCATTTTTTAAATTTCACATTTACATGCATTCCATCTGCACGCTGAGAACATTAAATATCATAGATGGAGAGTTAATGTCTCATTTTTTAAAATTATGCAGTTTTGTAATTACATTAAATGAGGGGATACTGACTTTTAGAAACTGCGTTCCAAGTCTCTTCCTATTGCCAAAGGAGTCAGGAGTATCTTTAAATAAGTTTGTGCTGTAGGGACCCTTTAATGATCCATCTGCTGGAACTAGAAGAGGAGAAAGTGGTGGAATCCTAAGAAATGAACCTTCAATTCTCCATACATTAATAAAGAGTTCAGCCATTCATCAGCAGCAAGACTTTAACCAAGTTTTTCAAAGTTATATCCATTTACGCTTAAGAACAGGCTTCCATTAGTTCTCTCCAACACCCAAAGAGAATTAAACATATGAACTGAAAATTTCTTACCCAAGTCTATTTTTCACAACTCATAGCTAGAAATCCATTATAAGAATCTCAGGAAGAATTATTTCATTTTCACCCTTCACCTAATTATATTAATTTTCAAAGACAATAAGACTACAGAGACACCTGTATTTGACTGATTTTACTTAGTTCCTTTTTTGTATCATGGTAAATATACTTACAGAGTTCCCAGTAAACCACCAACTGCAGTTTGCTATTTCTCAAAGTCTTTAGGAAATGCCTGGGAACCGTGCCGGTAAATATGATTTAGCTAAAATCTGGTTATTTGGGTTTGGTGCCAGAGTATTTGGTGGAAATCTATAGACGACCTCATAGTCATTGAGAGGTTGGCGCGTACAATCCACTTTAATATTGCAGCATAACTTTCATGCAGAGTTTACTCTCCAGGTTAAATATAATTCAAGTTAGATGGCAACTATAGAGACTCTGCTCTTTTTCTTCCTGCAGAACAGCACTTGAGTAGCAGGCGAGCGGCATCTGCAATCGGCAGGAAGATTTACAAAAGCAGCAGATTTTCCCCCGATTGCTTTTCGACTGAATTATATCCTCGGACCAAAAAGGGTTCGTGTCATTCAGCAGAGGTGCTGCGACAAAACAACTTCTTCGGCTAAAACAAATCCACAGGTAAGTAGTGTTGATCATGACGAAATGTCTGGTGGTGCCTTGGGTTGTCCTGTTTTGATTTGGAGACTATGTGGAGATAGACCCCTAAATGAAAGAGCCAACAAAAGCAGTGACAACCTCATCCAAATACCAACAATACGCTGAACAAAATCAGGGAGTTAACACTGAATATGGGATTGAAGATGCTGCTGTGAAAATCTTGTTTTTCAGATAAGGGGAGATAAGGTTCCAGTTAAGTTCCCAGGCTCCAGTGTAAGTTGGGGAATGAGCTGTTGGAGAGCAGTGTAGGGGAAAGGGAGCTGGGGGTCCTGGGGACAGTAGGGTGACCATGAGCCAGCACTGGGCCCTTGTGGCCAGGAAGGCCAATGGTACCTGGGGTGGGTTAGAAGGGGGTGGTCAGTAGGTCAGAGAGGTTCTCCTGCCCCTCTGCTCTGCCCTGGGGAGACCACACCTGGAATATTGTGTCCAGTTGTGGCCCCTCAGTTCCAGAAGGACATGGAACTGCTGGACAGAGTCCAGCGCAGCCACCAAGATGCTGAAGGGAGTGGAGCATCTCCCGTGTGAGGAAAGGCTGAGGGAGCTGGGGCTCTGGAGCTGGAGAAGAGGAGACTGAGGGGGGACTCATTCATGGGGATCAATATGGAAAGGGGCAGTGTCAGGAGGATGGAGCCAGGCTCTTCTCGGTGACAACCAGTGACAGGACAAGGGGCAATGGGTACAAACTGGAACACAGGAGGTTCCACTTGAATATGAGAAGAAACTTGTTCCCGGTAAGGGTGTCAGAGCCTGGCCCAGGCTGCCCAGGGAGGTTGTGGAGTCTCCTTCTCTGCAGACATTCAAACCCGCCTGGACACCTTCCTGTGGAACCTCAGCTGGGTGTTCCTGCTCCATGGGGGGATTGACCTGGATGAGTTTTCCAGGTCCCTTCCAACCCCTGACACTCTGTGATTCTGTGGTTCTGTGGCCATCGCTTGGTGTCACAGTCAGATGTCAAAAGTGCAGTTAAAAGGCACGGAAAGAGTTTGTTTTGCTGCAGAGCGAAAGGCGCAGAGCACAGGAGCAATAGAGGGTTGGGACTTAACAGTAAACAAAATATTCCTTTTTTTTTTAACAAAGACATCCCATTGAAGTTTTACAACCTCAAAAAAAAATGGTGCATGCTGCAAAAACCACACTGAAAAGGTCATTTTGCCAGGACCATACCTGTTTTAAGGACTTCTTTTCAAAAAGCAAAGGCAGTTCTTAAAAAAAAGGGGGCAAAACGCCGGTTTTGGAGCTGATTTTTGACGGTGTTTGCTGTCGGCAGCTGAGTCAGGAGAAGCAGCAGGTACCGACCACCCGAGGACAGGCAGCCATGGACTCAAAGCCCCTGAAACCAAAGGGGCTTCGATGGCCCCGCATCCCGCAGCTTTTGAGGGCCAACGGTGGATGGGCTGCCACTGAAACAAAGCCTGGCCCCGTTCCGAGGTGCTGCCAGCTCCCTAACGCCCCCCAAGTACAAAGGCCGGTGCAGACAAAGAAAAACGTCTTTTATTCCTCTCTTCCGCACAGTTTTGCTCTTCAGCAGGTAATTTTTATTTAGGTTACTTTCTACTATAAATTCACCCCTTTGGTGGTGTAACCATTTCCTCTGATGTCAAGTCTACCGCTATCAGTAAGATATCCCAGTGGTTAATTAACCTGCTTGTTCAAACCAAACAAAAGCACAAAAACCCAAAACACACACACGAAAAACCCGAACCAAACCAAAACATTTTAGCTTCAACTTCGGGACATCAGGTCTTGTAACAGTCACAACCAACCATCAAAATCTCTCTTTAAAATTGCTCTTTCCTGTGTTGGAGTTGCAAGTTACATACCCTGTTTCCCCAAAAATAAGACCTACCCTGAAAATAAGCCCTAGCATGATTTTTTGAGGATGCTCGAAATATAAGCCCCACTCCTAAAATAAGCCCTAGTTACAGTTCATCAAGAAGGTCATTTAAATCGTGTCCAGGCAGCTATACTCATAAAAAAGTAAAATTAATTGGCAATAGAATGCAGCAGGACAGATGTGACACAATGTGACAACATGACTATATTTGAATAAATGTTGATTTTTTTTGTTCAAGAATAAATGTAGGTAGTTGTTCAGGGAAAAATAAGACATCTCCTGAAAATAAGCCCTAACGCAGCTTTTGGAGCAACGATTAATATAAGACCCTGTCTTATTTTGAGGGAAACAGGCTACTTTGTGCTTCCTCATCTTTCCAAGCGTCCCCTCCCGGCGCGCAGCCCCTGCACAAAGTCACCGCTTCCCAGAACAGCCACCGCCAAAATTGTTTTTATTACTAAATGCAAGACCACCTGCCCCACTTCATACATTCTCAATGCAATGGCCCCGAGTGGTGTGGTTCTGTTCTCAGGACCACCTCACCCCTCAATTCCCTTGAAACACCAACACAATCCATCCCATTCCATGCTCAGATGTGGCCATTCCCCAATACACCTGCTCAGGTTTGCTGGAGTGTATGCTGTGGGTAGTTTTTTCTTTGGTTTTTTGTATGCAGCTTCTTTTTTCCAACTGAGACCGAATGAGTTAAAAGAAGGGGAAAAAAAACCCATAAATATTAAGCGATTCCAAGTAGGAAGAGCTAAGCTAAAGTATTTTTTAGTATTTTCAACTGTAGTCAACTTTGAATAACATGCACAATGCAAAGAAATTACCCAAGTGTAAAAGACATTTATCTGAACAAGTAAATGACAATGGCACTGAGAGCAAATCCGCCTGCGACCAGAGCTGCCAAAAGCCTTTCCTGCTTTCTCACAGTTCCAGAGGCAGGGTCTAACTCAGCTCAGCACATCTGTCTCCAGCAGCTTTTCTGGCAACCGCATGCAGGAAGAGACAGTTACTGATGGCTAAGAAAATACAGAAAATATATACGTATATACCTAAAGGAGCCGTTTGCAGCCTCTGTTTTCCTGGCTTCATTGGCATTCGTATGTGTAAATCAATGACTTCACTGATTTCAGTGAGATAATTCTAAAGTGTAGAGGTAAAAATGTGTCTAGGTGCCTTCCGATTTTAGTGAAAGCTTTGAACGCTACAAGAGCCACCTGAGCTTCTTAACTATGACCGGGTTGTACTTTCACCATGTTTTTTGTCCTTGTCTTCCAGCATAAAGACAAAGAACGAGGTGCAGTATCAAATACAGAGACGTGCTACCTCTGTTGTAGACAAATGTCCCCACGCTGGCCGTGTCGACCCGGCTTCCCTGTATTTCTCCGGGAGGAATATTGAGGAATCCGGAAAATCAAGTGCTGAGTTATCTGAGGTGTTACCTGCAGCGATTATCAAGACTTTAAGGGCAAGTGCTACATAATTCTTAGAGCTGAAAAAAGGTGTTTAAGTGAGATAAAATGGCATGGTTCAAAATACCAGAGGCTATCACGTAAGCAGGTGTTCAACTGACGGAATAGTCTCCAATGCCTTATATAAATATAGGAGTAGTTACATTGATACAGGCCTACAATGACATTCAGCCCTTTGCAGGCGACCGCCAGGCCGATGTGGCCCCCGGGGAACATGAGTTTGACACCCCTGACTTATATTAAAGGTACCCAGAGATGGTATTTATTGATTTAAAGTGGTGCTGTGTGGGCCTAGAGAACCCTCCAATCCTGATTTTGACAATAACTCTTAACAGGCCCTTGTCCCATCCACTTGACCTCTGTCTTTCTACTTCTCCTCAAGCATCTGGTGGTATCACCAATTCAAAATTCATCAAGACGAGGATTTTGCTGTTTGTGAAGCATCTTGCACACCGTGGCCTTGGTGTCCGGGCTGCTCGTTCCTGCCGCTGCATAACTAAGGCACAACAAGTACCAACAAGTTCCTCTCCATACAAGGGCCGTTGGTTGATCTTTTTAATTTTCTTTGTTTCGTGGGGTTTATTTCCCCAGAGAAACTCCGAAGAGGGTGGCTGCAATTCCAGCAGGGTCACTCTGGTCATCAAAAATCCCAATTCAAAGCGGAATATTCATTTTAGAGCTATTTGAACCTGTTGGCATCGTCACTTCCAGTGAGCGGATGGGGTTTTAAAAGCATTCCTTTCCTCTGCGTTGGTATCAGGAAACCAGCGGCCGTCCCACAACGCATCCAGGCTGTACGCATACAGATTATATTTGTTCTTTTTAGTCAGTGATCCTCATTTCTTTTATTTCCCATTTGACCCCTCTCGACTGGCAGCTAAAAATTTCAATTTAAGCAACCGGTCGAGGTTCATTTACTAGAACTTATAAGCAGAAATAGTGCTCTGATTAGCAATGAGGCTCTCGCCCTCCGAAGAATAAAGAGAAACCAGATTTGGAGAAGAGTATGAATATGTATACAATACCGAGGCTGTTATACAAGGATGATATGATTCATTTAAATTACCTCCGGTTATTTACTGCACTTTTTAAAAGTTCTGCAGTTTGCAAGAGGAGCCAAGCTCGAACAAAGTGTCAGCAGATATTACACATTCTTAGGCATGCGCTTTAGTCCTGGCTTACAGCTTTCCCGTTCTATTGTTCATCTGCTCCTGGTTATGTCTATTACTGGAATCCTCTGCTTGCCCAAGTGCCTCAAACCCACCACTTTGTTTTTTTCTTGGGCCTTTCCCACCTTGGTTTTGCCTTCAGGTACCTGAAACAACCAAACTGCGTGGTGCCATTGAGCAACGGAAATTATGAAGATAAGACAAAGGGAACTGAAGCCAAATGCAGCGTTTTCATTATATCCAGACCATCAAAAAAACATATTTTGGCTTGGGAAAAATTGTTACTCATGTTGAATTCATACATCACATGAATCTACGTATTCATATAGAAGCTGCAGTATTATATCTAAACAGGAGCACTGAACACATTCTCCCATCTGAATTTAATTTTGTCCAGCTAAATAACATTTATTAACGCAGACACTAAATGGATCTAATTGCAAGACCTGACAAATGCAATCCTGTCAGATTAAGACTGATATTGACTAAATGTTATTATGAAAACCGGCTGCGTTCCTGTTTGACCTGGCAAACACCCCACTGATTTCCGAAAAAAACCAACCAGGCATTGGCTAGTAAGGATAACAGTGGCAGCCTGAGCTGTCCCAACAACAATATTTGCATTGCTCAAACTCACGACACCTAATTCAGCACTTTTCACCCTGTTTTTTCGTTTCCCAGCTAGAAGAACCCATGCAAGCAGCCTGTTTGCGCACCCCCTGGCCACGGCCTTTTATCCAAACACCTGTATCCGCATGCAAACAAGACAACGGGTCGATACTCGTTATTTGCTATTCCCTGTTTGTCATTTGTTATTTTAATTATCTTGGGCTATAATCATTTCAGGTGGCTGATTAGGGAGTAGTCGAGTCACCGAGGAGGAGATCGCACGTCCCGAATGGCAAACGGGTCGGGCAGCCAGGGACCGATGTGACCATTGCGGTGAACACGGCAAATGAACACGTTTATTAAAAAGAAAAAGCAACCTCCAAAATGTGCCAGAGCTAGGCAAAAAATACATTTAATCAACTAGCACGCAACAGTTAATAGCTCTAATGGTTATTCTGAATTTAACAAAAAAAACCTTCAGTGTTTTTTCTTTTCATGGGATCACAGAATCCTTTTGGTTGGCCTCGGGGGTCAGTACTGGGGCCGGTATTATTCAATATAGTCATCAATGATTTGGATGAGGGAACAGAGTGACTGTCAGCAAGTTTGCTGGTGACACCAAGCTGGGAGGAGCGGCTGACACTGGAAGCTGTGCTGTCATCCAGAGACCTGGACAGGCTGGAGAGTTGAGCGGGGAAAAATTTAACGAAATATGACAAGGGAAGGTGTAGAGTCTTGCATCTGGGCAGGAACAACCCCAGGTTCCAGTGTAAGTTGGGGAATGACCTATTAGAGAGCAGTGTAGGGGAAAGGGACCTGGGGACAGTAGGGTGACCATGAGCCAGCACTGGGCCCTTGTGGCCAGGAAGGCCAATGGTACCTGGGGTGGGTTAGAAGGGGGTGGTCAGTAGGTCAGAGAGGTTCTCCTGCCCCTCTGCTCTGCCCTGGGGAGACCACACCTGGAATATTGTGTCCAGTTGTGGCCCCTCAGTTCCAGAAGGACAGGGAACTGCTGGAGAGAGTCCAGCGCAGCCACCAAGATGCTGAAGGGAGTGGAGCATCTCCCGTGTGAGGAAAGGCTGAGGGAGCTGGGGCTCTGGAGCTGGAGAAGGCTGAGGGGGGACTCATTCATGGGGATCAATATGGAAAGGGGGAGTGTCAGGAGGATGGAGCCAGGCTCTTCTCAGTGACAACCAGTGACAGGACAAGGGGCAATGGGTACAAACTGGAACACCGGAGGTTCCACTTGAATATGAGAAGAAACTTGTTTGGGGTGAGGGTGGCAGAGCCTGGCCCAGGCTGCCCAGGGAGGTTGTGGAGTCTCCTTCTCTGCAGACATGCAAACCCGCCTGGACACCTTCCTGTGGAACCTCAGCTGGGTGTTCCTGCTCCATGGGGGGATTGACCTGGAGGAGCTTTCCAGGTCCCTTCCAACCCCTGACATTCTGGGATTCTGTGTGAAGCACAGCGTCTACTCTTAGTTCAATCACAGAAGTCCAAATGACCTGCATGATGAAATCATGAAACAGGTGTCCTGAAAAGAGTTGTGACATCATTTACAATAAAAACCAAAAAGCCTTGGGTACCACCATCAGTAAAAGGATGGACTGAAGCTGCTTTAAGTTCAGTTTTTCCCATACTCACAGTAATGGGCTTACCCAGAGCCAGAAATGCAACATTGGGTACTGTCAGACAACTGCTCGCAATTGATTCTGCAGGTTTCTCATGGTTATTAAGTCAGATTTGGGTTGGGTTTTTTTTGTGGAGATCAACAATAAGCCTGTTTGGTGCCAACATCGATGCACTACCATGAAATCATCCTAAATCAGACCTACTGCTCTGAGAAACCGAGAGATAAGGACTCACAGTTGTTTGTGTATGTGATGACAGGAAAACATGAATTTATTCAAATTTAACGTCTTCCAGGTAAAACCAAAAATCTATAGTCAGCTAAATGATTTGCCTGATAAATGCATCTGTTTCTTAATGAGCCTTTTTCATTTTATTCTGAGGTAGTCTGACCAAGTGGTGTGTCTGAGCACATCATCAGTAACCTTGAGGACAAGAAGTCAATATCTGGGAAAAATCCTTGCAGCAAGATGCCAGAAAACTTAAAACTGACCATCTCCGCAGGGACAGCTGCTGGGTGATGACTGGGCATGTGTGACATGTTGGTATTTAAAAAGGATTAAGTATACAGAATAAAAGACGGGAGCTTCCAGCTGTGGGCTGAGAAGACTGAATTCCAGACCCTGTGTATCTGCAGGTCCACCTGCAACATTTTGAGCGCCATCCCCAGCTATATATGTTTATCTTTTGTGTGAGAACAAGAAGCAAAGGTTTAGTGGAACTTTGCGACTCGCAGAACTGCACATCGAGCGCACACCTGCGACCCCAGGGAAAACAGGGAAGCGCCAAAAGAGAAATCCTTCTCGTTTAAGGGAAGAGAAGGAAATTTTCATGCTTGAAAACAACGATAGGCTGTAATTTTTACTTCTTCTCTTTTTAATTTTGGAATTCATAATTTCACTAGCTAGATGGCAAAATCCAAAATACCTGACCGACGTTACTCATCACCAGCGTATTAAAGCATTAACATCATGGAGAGATTGATGCTGTTGCTATAGGTGTTTTTCTTTAAATAAATTCTAGTCTCTTTAAAACATTCACAGCCTAGAGACAGGTAGAGATTTTACTGTTCCCCTTCATTCTCCCTTGGGGATTTGTGCCGGCTTTTGTTTCTCAGCTGGTTGTATTATTACCAGCCCTAACATGCTCCAGTAGCCCCAGTGATCTGAGAGCACTGAAAAAAATCAACCCTGAGAACGGCAATGCTGGCAGCTTAGTGGAACAAAGAAGCCGACAAGCTCTGCTTTCAAATGGCAATCAATATTAGCTTACATCGCGCCTCACAGACAAGACAGATTCGACAAATAGGATCAAAAACCTACCTCCAATTGACTTTCGTAAAGGAATGTTTCTCCTGTATTCCGTTTATGTTTTCTAGAGGTTATTGAAGTTGTTTAATACTGTTCTTGTGTCATCAGAGAATTTGTTATTATAACTGAATATCTTTTGTGCTTAGAGAACTTCAATCAGCGAAAAACAAAGATACAGAAAAGATATTCCAAATAGCTCAGTAACATGTAAGTAAGCAGGAGACGTTACCATGTTGCTCGCTTCTCCCTGCCAGGTGAGATTCACTTCATTATTCAGGCAGAACGCTCTTTCACACAGACAGCAACGTGGAAACTTCTGCATGTTTGATTCTTCACTAAATCTGCGTTTCACTAAACCTCCTATTTCAACATCTACACGGAACGTTTGCCCCATTTTAAAAAGCACGGTCACCTCCTTTTCTGAACTGCTAGTTCGCTAGTTTACCCCAGCAAAGAATAAACCTTTTCAACATCCTTACTAAACATCCTCAGAGACTGCTCTGGCTGGAGATGTATTCCCATTAAGACAGAAGAAAATTTCACCAAGAAAATCAAGTGTGCCTATTTTAAGGTGATGATTTCATCGATCCGATAATAATTTCAGCTACGCAGAAAATGATCCACGGCACACTGAACAGCACTATCTACAAACAGAGCAAATACACGTACTTCATTAATGGATTTGCACAAAAATTAATACTGTTTGCTAATACTGGTCTAATATACACGCTGAGCCTACTATATGGATCAGGTTGAATTCCTCATTGCCATGCACGTCATGCAGTCGTCTAAATCAATGGGAAAAAAAATCAACAGAATGCTATCAAACTGAAATGGCCCCCGAGTTGTATTGAACCAACGGAGCAGATTTCACGAGGAAGACATCAAAGAACAATCAGTCTTGGACTGTTCAGCATTTCGAATGCAAAGAGTCAATCTTGATTTCTAACAATTAGCAAAGGCAGATGCCAAAACACAGAAATATGAAGTAACAATGTCTACACGGCTATACCAGAGCAAAGGGACAAGAAGTGTTACAGTGAAAAAAACCTAGAACTACAGATACTCTGTCAAACTTGAGCTAACTAAATGCAGGCCAGCTTCCAGAAACAGAAAAGTAACGTGTTCAGATAGTGCTGTTTCCAAGTCCTGCACTCAATAAGGTTCACTCCTAAGGCCAGGCCTAGATCTGATCTATTAAAATGTGCAGATTAAGGTCAAGTCTGAGAGAGGGACGGTGCCTGCAGGAGCGGCACCCTACAGGGGGACGGGAGCTGGAAACGAACTGCGACAAATCCCGCTGGTCAGGAACTGGCCGGTCTCAGGGCCTTTGTGTCTTTGGTGAAGTTCTGCAGCCAAAGTTGAACAAATTTGTTCCTTTTGATCGCAGGGTGAAACATCAGGGAAGTGACCGTCCCTGTGCTGGGACCCGGGGAGGCCAAACCGCCAATCCTGGGGCAGTTCTGGGCCCCTCATGCCAAGAAAGGCCTTGAGGTGCTGGAGCGAGCTGAGAGAAGGGAACGGAGCTGGTGAGGGGCTGGAGCACAAGTGTGATGGGAGCGGCTGAGGGACCTGGGGGGTTCAGCTGGAGAACAGGAGCTGAGGGGAGACCTTCTGATCTCTGAACTGCCTGAAAGGAGCTTGGAGCCAGGGGGGTCGGGCTCTGCTCCCCAGGAACAAGCGCCAGGAGCAGAGGAAACGGCCTCAAGTTGCACCAGGGGAGGTTGAGGTTGGATGTGGGGAACAATTTCTTCCCCAAAGGGCTGTGGGGCATTGGAACAGGCTGCCCAGGGCAGTGCTGGAGTCACCAGCCCTGGAGGGTTGGACAGATGGACATGAGGTTCCCAGGACACGCGGCAGTGCCAGGGGTCAGTTATGGCTTGAAATGATGACCTTGAGGGTCTCCTCTAACCAAAATGATTCCACGATGAGCACAAGCCATGGTTACGGCTGCTCCAGGCAGGTACAACATGGGCCCAGCTCGCTCCTTGTCTGGGAATGGCTTTTCCACCCCACAGACAGACCCGAATGGTCCTTTATTTACACACCACCCCCATTTTTTGGCTCCAAGAGCTCTGTCCCCTGCAGCCGGGAGCTGTGCTGCCCCACAGATACAATCCCAATGAGCAACCAGACACACAAGATAGAGACTTCTTTTTTTATCCAGGAGACGGAGAGCAAGCTGCAAAAAGAAATCACATACAGTTTGTTTGCTTCTGAGCCCTTCCCATCTCGCTTCTCAGAATAAGCAGAAGTGTCTATAAAAACTGAATATGACATATATTGTCGTTATTATTATCCTCCTTGCGCTGTAAAAGGAACGGAGTTAGCTCACCACGTTTGTCTCTTCTATTTACTCTGCTTCCCTTTTCCAGATAAATCCTCTCTCCATATGCATTTCTCAGAACAGCACCTGGATTGCTTTTATCATTTTTTAGTCCAATTTCTCTTTAATTAAAACGTGCACTTGCCGAATTAGAATAAAATATCACTAGTGGCAACCGTTACAGACAAAGGTCCCCCTGGATATCTCAGCAAGGTTTTTGTTATATTCTGTGGTTGCTCTTGTTTCGTTGCCCTGCTTCATCCAGGGTTACAAAACACAATCTAAACCCCTCAGACAGCCACATGTGCTAAACTCTCGTATCGACTTTTAAGAGTTTGATGGTGGATTTTCAGATGTACCCAGCAGAGCTCTGGAGCCTGATTCCGCTCCCCGTTAGCGCGCTGCAGACCTCCATTCTCACACCCAATCCCACCAGACACCCTACACACAAATCCCATAAACATCTCAATATTTGGTGTCCGAAGTGCTTCAGCTCTCCCCTCGCTCCAGATTTCCCTCTGTGTAAATGTGGCTCTCGGACCCCCCCGTTCTGACCGTTCCCATCTCCCCTCACCCAGACCCCAAATCTCCAGGACATGGCTGCACAGGCCAGGGAGAACCACCAACACTGTACTGCAAGACTGGCCAGGAATCCCCTCACTTGCACTTCCATGGACTTTTATGGACTGGTAGAAGGCTTAACACAAACTGGAGTTTAACGGGTCTTCGTTAAAAAATGCATGAAGTCATTTTTAATTATGGTCGTTATCAGGAGTACAAAGCTAAAGAAATTCAGGGTCTTTTGTACAAATCAGAAAACTGCAGTTTTTAGCCAACCTAAGCTAAGAAACACAAACCCCCATGCAGCAAGGATGGCACCAGCACTTTTGGCTGACCACCAGCATTTCCCACATGTGGGGAGCAATGCATCTTATTTGTGAGTTCTTATTTCTATAAAAACAATGATTCATGCTTTTTTCCCTCCCCCCAAAAAGCCTTTGTTTCTGGGAGTCTGGTCTGACATACATGGCATGCAAAGAACTGAGCCTGGACCAGTTCATGGTGATGAACTCACTAATCCAAATGCGAGGAGGTGCTACCTGGATCACGCCATGGTAATGTGAGAGTCGGTCTGAAGATGGAGCAGTATTTGCCTGAACATCGCCATCAAGAACTTAGAGAACTGAGGCTCTGACAGAAAGAAGAGATGGACAATGACTTGGAGAGGGGCCCGAGGAGCAGCATTGTGTTGCACTCTTTCTCCGATATGGGGTGGCTCCTGCTAACAACGGCTGTTGTGTGGACTTTGCCTGCTGCTTCAGCCAAACCAGCCCGCACCTCCTGAAAGCTGTTGTTATGAGGGTCTCTTTGACCCAGGGACAATCGCTGCCGTCCAGAAGATGTGTGCTCACCTGCAGCCTCAGTCACACCTGTCCCTCACCTGCTCCCTCAAACAACGGCCAACAAAAAGGAGCACGCCCAGAAGCTCGTCAAGGGTCCTGAGGTCACCCAATGGGCCAGAGAAAGGCCCCTGAATGCTGGACACATAAGCGCTGGCAAAAGAAAGCGTGGATCTTTTGAGCATGCGCAGTACGAGCCTGGGTTGCGAAGTCTAGGCAGAGACTGGCCTGAAACAACGGGAGCGAGGGGGGATGAAGAGACATAAGAGATGACTCCAGAATGGACACCATTGAAGATCTTCCCACCAGAGGATCCCGAACCAGGATGGAGGACCGGCAGGACTCCACGGGACCAGAGACCAGAGGGACGCTTCTGAAACTGGACTGGTGATAAACACAACCTCATGTCTCATCTTTACTTTTACTTTTCCTTTTCCCCGTTTCTTTTCCCTTTTCCCTTTTCTTACTTTCTCTATCGCGTGCCACTTTACGGGCAAATTAATAAAGTAACACTGCTTGATTGAATTATAATCCCTTGGCATTTTGGTCGCCTTAATTTTGCACTCTGAGATCGAGGTAAAAGAACCATCACAAGTCCATCATCAAATGGACCGTGACAGGTAATGAGGCCTCATCGGCGCTGTTTAAGAGCAACGAAACACATATGTTGGTGACCAACAGTTTGTACCACCAGAATCACAGACGGGTTGGGGTTGGAAGGGCCCTCTGGTGATCATCCAGACCAACCTACCTGCTAAAGTATGGTCACATATTATTCATCTTGATGACCAAGGAAGACCCCCCCTATACCTCCCATGTTCATTATATAGTTTTGTTCATGTTCATCTTTATTACCATTCCTAAGCAGATAGCTGAGAGCCACCACTGACAGTGACCATTCTTCCTACAAATCCTATGCCCAGGGAGTTACCCTATAGACGTGATGTATTATTTGCATCATATTTGAGCCTTGTAACTAAGAGACAGTCTGTAATAGATCACCGCTGGTAATGTATAAGCAGGACTGGGTTTGATTGCAGGTCCTCTGGTCACACCAAATACATCAGATTTTCCTCCCATCTCCTCCCCAGGGTCTGCAGTGCAGACAGAAAACGGGGAAAAGTTCGCTCTGGATTTTTTACCTTCTGCTCAGGGATCTCTTTTGTGTACCTTCCACCAGAGGTGACACTGGGATCTCGGTTTAGGTGACATGTGCTTCAGCGCTGGGTTTTGCTGCTCTTCTCACATTTTTGGACATTTGCTTCAAGCCCAGCAAAGGTTGGAAGCATCAAGGGGTTTCTTCACTGCTCGGAGCAACCTGTTGTCCTAGTGGAGCCCTGAAGTTTAAGCAAGCTTAAGAACTTGCTCCGAGACTTGGGGACATTCACTCGGCCTGATGACGTTCAGGTCAAGCCAGAATTAGGGCCTGAAGTTGTAAGTTTCTCGGTCTCGGCCAAGAGCGGTTACTTGGTGAACCACGGAAGCAACGAGACTATTTAATTAACCTGAAATCTCCCACTGGCACAAAATTAAAGCTCTTTTGCCAGAATCATTAGTAATTTGCAAGCTCCGTTCAGCAGGAGAGTTAACGGATATTTGATCCAATGTGCCCTTTCCAGGAAATGACAGCCTTTATGGTGGAGGGGTGGGGGGGACTCGCTCCAAAATCCGACCCATCAAGCGGAGCATTTGGAATACGTCATGCTTAAAAGGCTGTTAACCCTCACTGTCGTTTCACAGCACGTGCTGGAGAATGAGGATGCTGTACTGCCTTCCTTCTCCTCCCAAACCTGACATACATCTGGATTTTAAATGGTTGTTAATACGTACCTGCAGGCAGCAGCAGGGAGGGAAGGCGGCAGAGCCCTCATCACCTCCCTCGACTGCGTCATGCTCTAAACTAGGAAAAAGCAATTAGTTATTGTATATATCATGTATATTTGGCTTAAGTCATTGTCAGGAGCTAAATTTTTTATTGATGACAATTCACGTATCAGGTAATTGCACACGGGATGGAGTGGAGCATCCACAGGGGCAGCCCAGGAAACACCACCCCAAAGAAAAAGCCTAACAAAGCCAGGCTTATCTGTACAGTGCTGCTTGCGAGAGCAGTCTAGCCCACAAAAAACACTGCCCCCTGCTGTTTTATTCTACTCATGTTCAAAGGAGGAACATTGCCTACCGTCCTCATAAATAAACAGGATTACATGATAGGATGGGTTCTGCAACGAGCTCCGCTGTCTCTGCCCATGGGCGACCTCCCCAGCAAAAAGACTTGTGGGGACACAAGCCAGAGCAATGGGAAGAATTCTGTGACAATGGTCCCACAGTTTGGTGTACGGGGCAGCTGCTCTTCAGGGATGAGAAGTGAAACATTGGAAGTGCCTACATCTTTCATTTCCTTTGCTATCGAGTGTCATGTGCCAGAGTGAGGAAAAATCCAGCACAGCTTAAACACGAGCAACGGTGACCACAGAGGAGATGGGGAAAGATCCAAAAGTGGCCAGTTTGGAAATCGTTTTGATGAACTTGCTAAGAGTAACTTGAAGTGATACACGATATAAATGAGCCTGTTGGAAACCTGTAGCTTCTGCAAGCACTTTATCAAGACAAGGAGAGATGAGGCTGAGCTGCCAAAAGACAATATTTGTCCTGTACCTTTACACGCACCAGGAGTTTCCAGTTAGCTGGAGATAAGGATAATTGAATTAAAAACCTATATAAATGACAGATCTGTAATTTGAAGAGGAAAAAATGGGCTGAGCTAAAGATAACTCACGCAGCCTTTTTTTCCCCTATAATTTCACTTTGGTCCTATAGACAATTTTAAACAGAAAGCAGATCATTCTCCTGTTTGACAGCGCACTGATAGGATTATTTTCACGTATATCTGGCACCAAATATCGCGACGTGGTTGCAATAGTTCCTGACACCGGGACACTCTCCCTGCCGGGTCGGACCAGCACAGTGACGTGGATCAGAACCAGGGATATCTGCATGTCCACCCGTCTGTAATACATAGGTGACACACACAGCTGTCTGTTAAAACGTGATTTCATTTTATTTCTTTAGCCTGAAACAAGTTTACAACTAGTTTGCTATTTTTTCTGCATTTCTTTCACCTTGAGCAATTGAACTACACTAAAATCAGCTTCTCCCTCAGTCCGTTTTTCTTAAGGATCACAGGGTAACTCAGGCTGGAAGGGATCTCGAGAGGTCTCTTCAAGAAGAGACTGGACAACATCCTCAGACACATGGTGTGAAATGTGGGGTGTCCTGTACAGGGACAGCAGTTGGACTCCATGATCCTGTGGGTCCTTCCAGCTCAGGACATCCTATGATTCGATGACTCTAGGTTTCTGGTACAACCTTCTACTGAAGACAGGGGCAGCTCTGCCTTCACACCAAGTTGCTCAGGGCTTGATCTGGTCAGGACATGAAACCTTGGAGGCTGGAGACCCCAGAATCTCAGTTCTTGTCCCTTGTCTCCCACCTCCACTGGCCTCACTCCAGTTTGCCCAAGTCAATGATTTTGGTTCTTCCCAACCTGTACGTAGCTTCTCCTGACCCATGAGGTTCCCCTTTGACTCTAAGCCCTCCTGACTTCATGTAGCTTGGGAAAAGAGATTTCTGCTGGGCACAGCAACACGCTCAGGAGCTTGTCTATACCAGATTCACCCTGAAATGAAGCCTTGGGTCAGTCTTTACGTTCTCCATAAGCAAAGAAGGTGAATTCCTTGATGCTTGTCAAGTGGTTCTGTGCTAGTCCGTTATCTCTTATAAGGAGCTTTCCTTTCCCAAAGTTACATGTTGGACAGAATCATTTTGGCTGGGGAGACCCTCAAGGTCATGGAGTCCAACCATATCCCACCCCAGCACTGCCCCATGTCCTGAGAACCTCATGTCCATCTGTCCAACCCTCCAGGGATGGTGACTCCAGCACTGCCCTGGGCAGCCTGTTCCAATGCCCCACAGCCCTTTCCAGGAAGATACTTTCATGCTGAGCAGCGCAGTGAGGCCACAGACCACGGGCAGATCCATCAGCGCAGCCCAGCGCAGCCCGTCTGCACTGCACGGACACAGCCCAAGTTTACACACTGGGTTTACATACTTTGATCAGAAATTACATCTTAAGGCATCTTTATACATTAATTTCTCCTTCAAGTCGTCCTTCAATTTAAGATGGCCTGACAGAGATTCTACACAGGCCATTCTTCTCACAACATACTCAACAGTCTCACAGATGCACTTTCCAGAAGAAAAAATACCTGTTCAGTTTCTTTTGCTTCATTGCGATGACAAAATGTCCAGGAGCAGGTTGGATGGGGTTTGACCAAGGCTTCCAACACCAATATTTTTTACCTAACTTTATAACAGCTTACAGTCTTTACTTATAAGAGAGAATCCAACAAAAGCAAGAATACTATATTGTTATCTTTTTTTAAATGGGAAAAGATGAATATTATGTCTTGTGAGCAGGCTATATATGGCAATGAGTTACATTTATTCATCCCACCGACTGAACATGGGGGCATGAAATCAGTACAAGAGATAAAAATGGATGCTTTTCTGCATATGTTATGAAATTTATGGATGCACCTTTGCTCGCATTGTTCCAAAGGGAAAATTTTTCACAGTAGGCATCAGTTGCTTAATTAGCACAGAATAATTAAAACTCACTGCAGGGAAAATTCCATAGCCCCACAGCAATTATATAGGGAGAGTTCTTGGGTACTGCATGTACAATACAAAAATAACTTTCAGGTAGGTTACCAAAAAAACAGCAGCTATTCAAAAGTGCCTTGTAACTGCAAGAGTCCTCAAGCAACTAAGACAACTAAACCAGAAAAAACCCCAATCTAACAGCCATCAGTGAGGTCCAAGCAAGAAGGATTTAAATGCTTTCATTTGGTTTTCCAGGGTCAGTTCTTCTTATTGATCTATGTAGATTCCTGAACCTAGAGAAATAAATCCAGTGTAATTAGGCACCTTCAGAGTTCATTAATAATCGTGAAATAGTTCAATCAGGACCAACAAGTGCTCATTTACAGTATACTTCTTTTTAGTATTCATATAGTCATCAATTTCAACAGATTTTAGACTTGTAAAAAGTTAATTTAATACCCTTGTTTGATGCAGAAGAAGTCAAAACTGTCCATATGAAAATGTTTTTGCCTACAGAATGGCACATGTCTTGGTAACAGAACGAAAAGAAGCATCTGTCACGATCAGTGACAAATTTTAGTTAGACATGGGTTTGGTGATATATAAAAATAAAGCTCATTAATTTATTTTGTGCTTCCCACTTCCTTTTGGTACCAATATTCCCACACAAGCTTTCTTTTTCATTTTGCTTTCACCTCACTATTTCATTCCTTCATTAGAGAGCAGTGCAGGGGACAGGGACCTGGGGGTCCTGGGGACAGCAGGGTGACCATGAGCCAGCACTGGGCCCTTGTGGCCAGGAAGGCCAATGATACCTGGGGTGGGTTAGAAGGGGGTGGTCAGTAGGTCAGAGAGGTTCTCCTGCCCCTCTGCTCTGCCCTGGGGAGACCACACCTGGAATATTGTGTCCAGTTGTGGCCCCTCAGTTCCAGAAGGACAGGGAACTGCTGCAGAGAGTCCAGCGCAGCCACCAAGATGCTGAAGGGAGTGGAGCATCTCCCGTGTGAGGAAAGGCTGAGGGAGCTGGGGCTCTGGAGCTGGACAAGAGGAGACTGAGGGGGGACTCATTCATGGGGATCAATATGGAAAGGGGCAGTGTCAGGAGGATGGAGCCAGGCTCTTCTCGGTGACAACCAATGATAGGACAAGGGGCAATGGGTACAAACTGGAACACAAGAGGTTCCACTTGAATATGAGAAGAAACTTCTTCATGGTGAGGGTGTCAGAGCCTGGCCCAGGCTGCCCAGGGAGGTTGTGGAGTCTCCTTCTCTGCAGACATTCAAACCCGCCTGGACACCTTCCTGTGGAACCTCAGCTGGGTGTTCCTGCTCCATGGGGGGATTGACCTGGATGAGCTTTCGAGGTCTCTTCCAACCCCTGACATTCTGGAATTCTGGGATTCTCTCCCAGGCAGCATCAAACCCATATTAACCTGGAAGTTCTTTCCTTTGCATGGTGCCATTAACTCCAGTCACTTCCATCTGGCTGGTTCCTTCGCACCTGAAAATCACCCATTTCTCATGCCTGGCAATGCCTCGTTACGGACAGAAATACCCAACACAATCAGGGTGCTTGTGCAGGGCTCCGAGCTGCTATGTCCACGTGCTGCTGCATCCCAGCAGGTCCTGCTCTGCACGCTATCATCTGAATTTTAAACCTGTGTCAGGCTTCAGTTCAGCTTAAAACACAAGACAGTGGTATCTACGAACAGAACAACTTTTCTTCTCATCTTACTTTACTAAAAATATCAATAAGCTCCGAATATATTTGGCTTTGGTGTTCTGTATGGGTCGCAATGATGTAAAGCTTTTGCAGAGGTTTTTTCTGGTGAAGAAGCTGCCACACAATTGGAAAGACTTTGGGTGTGAGATCTCCCATACCGGACATGCTCACGAGAACACCTCACGCCTCTTGTTTTGCGGACAAATAGATGCGTGATGCAGATAGATTCCACAGTTGAGCTGGGTTTAGGGGCATGGGAAAGGAGGGAAAACCAACGCAGGTTTACATAGAACAGCTAATAGATCGTTGAACTCATCTTCTCCCCAAAGTTGGCGTCCAAAGAAGCCCGTCCCAGGGCCAGCCTCAAACCTGACTTGTTGTCTCCAGCCACCTTTCAAGAACATGTTCCTCTGCATCTCAAAAAAGGTCAAAAAAGCCTCACTCTGCCCTCCTGTCCTAAAGATTAACTTAAGCCAAGCCTTACTCATCTCCCTTTGAATAGGCCCCTTCACTGTAAGCCCTTCAGGCCATCTGCGTTTTCACCAGTCGGTCCTGGATGAAAATCAGCAAGGAGAATGTCCACAAAACTCATTAAAAAGTCTTATTTATGTAATTTATTAATAACCATAACATTACACTCCCTTCATAGTGGAGTAAATTAATAAGTAAACAAGATACTATGCAGTGAAGATTGTGCCTGCTGCAAAAATAACATCTAGAGCTTGCTTTATTAACTTCTGCAAAGCATCTGGGGAATTGAAAGAGGAAACAAATCCCCTTTTCGGGTCATTTAAGCCAATTTATAAGGGACAAAATCACATCAAGACGCCATGAACAGATTTGTCCAGGTGTAAGTTACGCAGAACCTGAATTACTGTGACATTTTAAAATTAAATGACTGAAAAAATGATTTAATATGAACCAGTGTGGTTGGGTACACTACGTGACAAGCTGTATTTGTTGCTGCGATTCATAATGCACTCGCTGTCTGATGGAGATGCTTTTTCCATCGCTCTGGTTTCATTAGCTGCCATGGAATCACTCCTGTTTACGCCACCGTTACTGAGACCGCTTTAATTCTGAATATGCTCTCTTTTGAGAACGGGAGATCCTTAAATGACGCTACTGTACCTTTTATTAAGGGGAGACAGAGCAAAGGCGGTGATGGATTTGCAGACACACTAAACAGAGAAGTGGAGGCGAGAGTTCAGTCGAGGAGAACGCCAAGGTGATATACGGTGAGGATAAAGATAAGTTCTGATCGGGTAAGAAAGTTAAAGCCTTTGGAATAAATCTTCTACGGCGGAGTAACGTCCCGAAGCAGGAGCTTACCCGATGAGTAAGTTTGATCTCTGTCCCTGAATACGGCATCAACTTCATGCCCCACCACACACGCGGGTGTGATTTAGCAGCATTTTTAACTGGGGAAAGCCAGGTTCATCTTGTCAGCTTCACTTACTTGGTGTATGTATATATACATATATATATATATATGGCATTCCCGACCCTATGCCTACACCACTCGACCAGCATATGGGAAGCTGTCATTTGTGACCAGCAAAAATCAATTTGCTGTTCTTGGTATTACTGCAGCCACTAAAGACAAGTGTCCAAAGATAAGCCAGACCTGTCAAGTCTGGAATAAGCATCAGTTCCGGTCTTGCTCCGCTAAGTCGCCCATCAGATTAAAGGCACTAAGCTCCTACAAGTGCAGTGATACAAAATTTGTCTGTAAAATACTCTGGGAAGCTTTACAAAGGCAAATTTCTACGAAGCACATGAATTCCCATTCTCTGTCGATGGAATGTGCCTAACTAGCATTTCTGCCTTGAAAAATCGAGTCCTTTCTGGCTCTGAAAGTATGAGGTAGTTACTATAAATGAAGGTGCTGTGTTTCCCATCTTTATAGCATAAATCTCTCCACAAGGACAGAATAAATCTGTCCTGAAAGGATGAATTGCAAGACCTGGACCTCAGCACTCTGCTGGAAAAGCAGCTCATGGGCATCCCGTATCACACTCCAGGGTGTGTGATACAACAGAATCATTCTGGTTGGAAGGGACCCTCACGATCATCGAGTCCAGCCATAACTCCAGCACCAAACCCTGTCCATCAGAACCTTGTCTATGCACCTTCGAAACCCCTGCAGCGATGGTGACTCCACCACTTCACTTTCTGCTGCTGTTTGACTAAAGCCAGGAGAACAGGAGTATCAAGAAAGTCCCACAAACTTCCCTTGCAACCTCATTTCCCTCTTTTTGACTCATGAGCTCCCTTCCGCAGCTCAAGCATCTATCAGAATAGAGAATCTGGAAATGTATTTACTACAATAGAGATTATTATTAGTCACTTCTCCCCACCTCTTTTCTCACTCGAAGAAACACCAATGGGCAGCTGAAGTCCTGTCCCAACGTCTGTCTTGTCCTGGGCTTTGCAGCGGTGCCGTGGAGGCCCATCCACTTGGCCTGAATCAATTTGCCTAAGACCAAGCAAATATTATACTCACCAAAATGCTTCTCCACATATTCTCCCTGTTTTCTGGTCATTCTGATGACTTTGAACAAGAAGTGATGCGTGGTCCTATCAGGCTGAACTACAGTCGCCAGTGCCAAAAGTGGAATCTCGAACCCTCGCAGCAGGTCCTGCGGGAGATCTGGTGAAGCCAGAGAGTCCCCTGGATCCCATCCCAAAAACAACTCTGTGGAGCTGATGGAGCTCCCAGAATGAGCTCCTTAAGCATATGTAATTTCCACGATGCCGGCAGCTCAATTAACTCCAACAGATATTATCCATATGCTTAAAGGCTTTACTAGCTCGCAGTCCGAGCTATTAGCAGCAATATCATTTACTGATTGAAATAGACTTTTCACATTATAAATATTGTCAGCTGGAAAGCCTCAGCTTGGGTTTGAGGGGGAGAAACATGGGCAAGGAGCACGGGATAAATATTCCATATGGCAATACTCAAAAGGAAACAACTCATGTAATACAACAACAAACCCCTAGTTGTCCCGTACTGAAGCAGCTGGATGGTTAATTATGTTTCTATCAAATACATAAGCAAACCATAAGCAATACACACTGGTAGGTAAACTCTCATTACCGCTCCTCCCAGCCAAAGCTGGGTCCAAGATCTTACGGGGAAAAATGATTTCTTAACTACTTGCATATTTTAAACTGTGAGCAAAACTTTTGTTCTTACTTACTTGTAATAAATAGGAACTAGAACCAAAATTGTCAAGGGGAAGGGTAGAGCTTGGTGCTTGACTTTCAAAATAAACGCCTACTTCATTCTGAAATACTGAACAGTCAACTGTGGTTATTGTAATAGTTTTTAAATGCCACTTATCTACAAAAATGTCTAAGCAGAAAACCAGATGGTTAAAGGGATAAATAATTGGAGGGAAAAAACATTTCAAAACCTTCTGTAATGGCCCAACATGAAACGTCGTTTGCTTCACCGGGAACAAAAAAATCCAGATTTTATCCACTGAATTGCAATGTTGCAGAAGAATCGCAAATTTTGGCTCCAGGGGTAATCCTTTGTATCTTATGAGCTTAACAGAAGTAAAGGTGCCAAGTTCCTATTAGCATAAAATAAATCCGTTTAAAAAGCTGCCAGGCCTGAAAGAACAATTGCAATCAACTAGCATGGCTTTCTGTACAACACGACTTTGCTGGGTTTAATCCAGGGGGTATTTTTCAGGACTCTTTCCAACACAAAACCTAAAATCGCACCCAGGGCCCATCCAAGCCCTGACAGCAACACGAAAAATGGCATCGCCCTTGGTACCTGACTCCTCCACTATTAAATATCCATACACGTACACCTGAATTTGTTTGCTTTAGAATGGGAGGAATTAAATGCAGTCATGACTTGGATCTTTATTCCTGTTTGACGGGAAACATTAGTAAACACTGCTATAAAACACAAGTGCAACATTTCCCATCGGGTCTGACCTCTAAAAACGCCACTTGCACCTCAGCATGAAGGGAACATCTTTTAAACATCCCCGTTTTCCAGCAAAGGTTGATGGAAACGTCCCCATAAAGCATATGTTCGAAACTATTAATTGTATTGCAGGAAATGAAATCTCAGCAACGTTACGCAGAAACCCCAGATGTTGTATCGGCAAAGCCAGTTTCACCCATTGCTGGTTGGTGTAACCACCCCAAATCCAGATGATTCCTTTCCTTTAGGTGTTCGCCGAGGCGCGAGAGTTCAGCATCTCAGGGGCGGATGAGTTTGAAGACAAGTGCAATAAGAAGAAGGTTTCTGTAGAGTGAAGAAGCTGATGTTATGGGAGATCAAGGCACAGCATCCTGAAAAGCTTACAGAAAACCATGCAGCGTGAGGGCGCACGCCCCATCGACATCCCAAGGAATTTAAGCAGCAGCTGGAAATAAAGCTGGTCCACAAATACTTTCTCTGAATCAGGATGAACAGACTGTATATGGTTAATAAAGTATGGTAATCTAAATGCTTTTAAAATGATGAAGATATGGAGGATGCAAAGTTTTTCGATCGTCTGAACTGGACTTCCCTATTTGACAATGATGCCCTGTATAGCAGATAGCTATGTAAACCTGACGTTAAAGATTAGGTATGTACAAACGAAAGTAACTGTGGGGTTTTAGGTGATTTGTATAATAAAAATGGAAACTAACAACTAACCTTGAAGGTGACTGGTCAAAAGAAAGATCAGAAAGGCACGGTCTTCCAGAGATGGCTGGAGAAAATGAAGATTAGGTGAACAAGGAAAGATCTGATCGGGAGATCAGGATCAGACTGGAGATCCCCAATATAAGCACGAGCTGTGCCAGATCACTTTGGGCAAAGTTCTTCTGAAGATGCTGGGGAGACCAGGCAGTGAACTCAAACGACAATCAGAAGATAAAACAAGGACACTAATAGAATCATGGAATCATTTTGGCTGGAGGAGACCCTCAAGGTCATCAAATCAACCCATACCCCACCCCTGGCACTGCCCCATGTCCTGAGAACCTCATGTCCGTCTGTCCAACCCTCCAGGGATGGTGACTCCAGCACTGCCCTGGGCAGCCTGTTCCAGTGTTTAATAATCCTTTCTGGAAATAAATTGTTCCCCAGATCCAACCTCAGTCTCCCCTGGCGCAACTTGAGGCCTGGGGAGTAGAGCCCGACCCCCCTGGCTCCAAGCTCCTTTCAGGCAGTTCAGAGATCAGAAGGTCTCCCCTCAGCTCGTGTTCTCCAGCTGAACCCCCCAGATCCCTCAGCCGCTCCCATCACACTTGTGCTCCAGCCCCTCACCAGCTCCGTTCCCTTCTCTCAGCTCGCTCCAGCACCTCAAGGCCTTTCTTGGCGTGAGGGGCCCAGAACTGAACACAGAACCAAGAAGCAGAACTCTTAGAAAGTCTTGTGTAGCAACACATGAGAGGCACAGCAGGAAAAGGTCACTTTTAATAACTGGGTAGGGGTAGATGCCCTATTCACTATCTGCAAAACACACAGCAAGAGCTCCCTGTAGCTAAACATGAGCCAACTGCTTAGACTGTTTCACCAAACACCCAAGTCTAAACATTAGATCCCTTAATTTACACAGCAGTTGAATCAGCGTTTATTTCCTTTTATAAAATAAAATTGTATTTATTCTCCCTCTTTCTGCAACTTTTTGTTAAATAAGGCACAAAGTTCTAAAGCACAGAAGTGACAGAGAACAAGTGCGCTGACTTTCTGCAAATACGTGGCAGGCTAATTGCAGATTTTTCCTCCTCGAATCAGAGCAAAAAAGAGCAACTGATGACTACAGCTGGCTGAATGCGGCAATCATTACCCTTGTTATAATGATATATTGCAATAACAACCGCAATACTTGATCCCCGTGGATGGTTCTATAATGACCGTGGATTATGCTGAGAAAATGCTATTCCTAATTTTATTCTTAATGGAGTGTGAAAGTCTTGCTATGTGGTAGAGACTAATAGTCACTTTAAACGCAATTTACATCACTCAAAGAACATGTATGCTTCATGGTATTAATTAAGGGATACCACGAAAGGTTTGGTTGACAAGAAATGGTGGATTTCTTACTTCAAGCCAAATGGAGCACTTATCTCACTACAAGAACTCTTATTATAATTTAAGAAAGCACATTTTAGCGCCGATAGTGTGTGGCCGTGCAAAAGAGCACGCGTGGCCCTCAGAACGCTCGCTATCCACGTAATTAAACCACCTTGGCAATTGCAGAGCAGTAGTCAAAAGTCAAATCTTAATGACCTGGAAAAACAATACTTCAATTTTCTGTCTCAAATCCCCAAATTACCATGATGAACACAACATCCTTCTAACCGGTGAAAAAACAGGGACTCTTTTCCTTATTTTTGGATAGTTCCTGGGTATTAAAGACATTATTTGCAGCGGCTTTGTGAACCATCAGTTTTGAGTAGTTTAATCACGTAAGTTCTTGCCCCCTTCTGTGGCATTTTTGTTGAAAATACCGTTTTCTCCCTATTTTTTTTGGTTGTTGTTGCTAAACTTCCACTCCATTAATGCCAAAATACGGACATTAGACGTGTGGTGCATATTTCCCAGGGGGTGAAATGTTGCTGCCTTGCCCGAAGTGGTGAAAGCACGAGACGAAAAATCTGGCCCAAAGTGCAATTGTTACCTGAAATCAAGGAACTTGAGCTTGAGACGTCGGTAGGTCCTTGTTTCATGGGCATTTTGCAGCAAATGCATTTTCTGAAGTCATTCAGGCAGCTCATCAGCATGTCTGTCTGTCTGTCTATCTATCCATCCATCTATTTAATTAATGTGCTATAACTGAGCCAAGAGAAGATATTACCTAAGGGAAGGAGGCTGGGGAAAAATCCTAAGCCATTTTTTTGGGATGGATTCATAGAGGATCATCCTCCCGTCCACAAACAGGTGAACCTGCGAATATGACCAGTGTTTCTCCACAATAAACCTCATTTTAGCCCTGAGAAATAGCCAAAGCTTTAGAGAATAGCTCAGCCATCTGCGCCTGCAGGTGTTTACACCACAGAATAAATGAAGGAGTGACACGGCATCCAGAAGGTTACAGTTGAATAATTACCGTGGAAAACTCAAAATCCGACGCGCCATTTCAGCGACTGAAGACGGAGGGTTTTTCTCTGTCCTTTGAAAATCGGTTTCTGCTTCAGTTTAGTTTGCCCAACTGCCCGAAGGACAGCGTATCAATACCTGTTCGAACACAGTATCTCTTTCTTTTTGATTCAGTTGATGCAAGAAATTCAGTTTCCAGCGCTGAGCACGAAGAGCTGAGCTTTATTATCTCCAGCTTGTTTGGCGAGAACTTCTGGTTTTGTCTGAAAATCTCTAGAAATGTTCCGTCCGGACACGGTGAAAAGAAACACACGGAAAAATGCGGGATGGGGGATGCTCCCAAGCCTTTTTTCCCTAATATGATCCTGTTTTGTGGAAAGCGTTGGCATTTCACACACAGTTTTCAGAGGTGAAGGTCAACCTTGAGATTAATTACACACTGTCCACCTTCCACACGCATCAGGTATGTGGTACTAACAGTAACACAAAGTGCTTAGATCTCATCACAACTGGGCTGGCCTTGAAAAATTGAAAAGGCATTTTTAAAATTAATCAAACATCGCTATTTCAGCACTGAAACACGAGAAATTATTCCATTCATGGAGAGCTGCTGAATTTGGAAACAGGAAGTTTTTTAATATATTGCTTCTAAGCATCATATACGATAAATTCTTAATAATGAGAAATGTTCACAACATCTTATAATGTAAAATTCGGCACCTTTTTTAGGCAAGGGAAATGCTTCACCTTTCCTAAAACTGTTGAAAATCGAAACAAAATAGATTAAAAAAATTAATTGAAACATTTTAATGGGTTGAGAGAGGTTCTCCTGCCCCTCTACTTTGCCCTGGGGAGACCACACCTGGAATATTGTGTCCAGTTGTGGCCCCTCAGTTCCAAAAGGACAGGGAACTGCTGCAGAGAGTCCAGCGCAGCCACCAAGATGCTGAAGGGAGTGGAGCATCTCCCGTGTGAGGAAAGGCTGAGGGAGCTGGGGCTCTGGAGCTGGAGAAGAGGAGACTGAGGGGGGACTCATTCATGGGGATCAATATGGAAAGGGTGAGTGTCAGGAGGATGGAGCCAGGCTCTTCTCGGTGACAACCAACGGTAGGGCAAGGGGCAATGGGTACAAACTGGAACACAGGAGGTTCCACTTGAATATGAGAAGAAACTTGTTCCTGGTGAGGGTGGCAGAGCCTGGCCCAGGCTGCCCAGGGGGGTTGTGGAGTCTCCTTCTCTGCAGACATTCAAACCCGCCTGGACACCTTCCTGTGGAACCTCAGCTGGGTGTTCCTGCTCCATGGGGGGATTAACCTGGATGAGCTTCCCACGGCCCTTCCAACCCCTGAGATTCTGGGATTCTGTGAGAGGAGATAACTATCAGAAACTTTCATATAGCAGGTACTATACTGAGCCACAGCAGCGGTGGATTTAAGGCTATTTAGAGACAAGCTATGCACAAGAATAAATAAATCAGTAATTAAGCGTTCTGGTATCTTCCTCATGTGATACAAGATCTTTTATTTTTCTGTATTCACAGAAGACCGTGGACACAAATTTCCACAGCACTTAACAAGCAAAGCAATTAGTAGGACTCTGAGTAGGACAGGGATTGCAGCTAAAGCCCAAGATCTGGCTGGGTTAGTAACACTAGATGCATTCGGGTGGCAATCACAAAAATACTTAGAATTAAATATACAGCAGTAAAAAAACCTAACAGCAAACCTGGACATGGGTTATCTCTGTAAAGCAGATGTTATTAATATATCATATGCTAGCTGGTGTGCAGAGGAACTAATAAAATGATTTACAGCTCTAATTATTCTTATTTTAGTATGTGGAATGAACCATACTGAGATGCAAATCCAGGAAACCCCGCTGAATATTCCTAATAAAGGAATTTAATCGTGACTTTGAGCAAGACCCATGTGTGCAGGTCGATACAAAAGGCTATTTCTGAATATGATTTTATAAGTCCCTACCCAAAGGGCAGCAGTTCCGGCAGAGGCTGTTGAACACAACAGCCCAGGATCCATGTGGCTTTTTGTCCCTCGGTTCCAGCATCCAACATCCGCTCAATATTATTAATTTTTCCTCTTAATTAGCAACATCTAATTCTTTGCTTCGGTGTTGTAGTTTTCAGAGGACAACTACCATGGAGCAGAATCCAAAACACATGTCTCAGCAGCATCATCCGTTTTTAGTTTTGGTATTTTAGCCCCAACTTCAGTCAGTTTTACCGTCAGGATGTAAATCAAGTAACAGGCAAACGTGCTAAAAAATAAACAACATATGTCATCACAGAATCACAGAATCCCAGAATGCCAGGGGTTGGAAGGGACCTGGAAAGCTCATCCAGGTCAATCCCCCCATGGAGCAGGAACACCCAGCTGAGGTTCCACAGGAAGGTGTCCAGGCGGGTTTGAATGTCTGCAGAGAAGGAGACTCCACAACCTCCCTGGGCAGCCTGGGCCAGGCTCTGACACCCTCACCCCAAACAAGTTTCTTCTCATATTCAAGTGGAACCTCCTGTGTTCCAGTTTGCACCCATTGCCCCTTGTCCTCTCACCGAGAAGAGCCTGGCTCCATCCTCCTGACACTGCCCCTTTCCATATTGATCCCCATGAATGAGTCCCCCCTCAGTCTCCTCTTGTCCAGCTCCAGAGCCCCAGCTCCCTCAGCCTTTCCTCACACGGGAGATGCTCCACTCCCTTCAGCATCTTTGTTGCCCTGCACTGGACTCTCTGCAGCAGTTCCCTGTCCTTCTGGAACTGAGGGGCCACAACTGGACACAATATTCCAGGTGTGGTCTCCCCAGGGCAGAGCAGAGGGGCAGGAGAACCTCTCTGACCTACTGACCACCCCCTTCTAACCCACCCCAGGTACCATTGGCCTTCCTGGCCACAAGGGCCCAGTGCTGGCTCATGGTCACCCTGCTGTCCCCAGGACCCCCAGCTCCCTGTCCCCTACACTGCTCTCTAAATGTCTTCTGTTCTTATGTTTTGAAGTGAAACTGCGTTTTATAAAATTGCATAATGCAATTTTTTCCCGGTGTAATAAGCCTCCTCCTCCAAAGGCAGGTTGGCTTTTCATTCCGAGTTTTTCAAATGCTTTTGGCGTCCACCTCTGAGAACAGAAAAGCAAATTTTCTCCTCCTTTTTTTTTCCTCCTTTCCCCAGCACGTAGTTGTCACTAAAAACAGAGCAGGGGAAAGGTGGTGAGATGTGAGAAACCTCACTTTGCAACTACTTTTGCAGCTGCACAAAAAGCCAGGAAACTCAGACAATTCAGAGTATTGCGGCAGGAACTGCAACACGACACAGGTGAGCTGCGATAAAAGCAAGGAAACGGGGACACACGTTTCCTGTAGTGAGTGTGGGAACAACCACCAGAATCACCGGGTACAAACTCATAAAATATTTCCAAAATTAAATCTGGCACCGTATTCCATTCCACTCAAGTGTTTTTTCCCGCCGCAGAGCGATGCTGGGTAAGGCGGTGCGAATATTTGCTGCCAGTATTTTGCATGGAAATTTAATAATTAACCTGTTGTTTCGCAGGTGCTGAATAATATTAATTGGGGCAGTGATATTTGCAGCAGCATTTTGATGGTATTTTTGCCGCACAAAGGTCTGCGCTTCATGTGAAAACACAGATTTCCCTGTTTGCTCCCTTGTCATAATCAATTGGGAGACACGGGTGCCTCTGCATGAGCAAATGTATAGATTTTTCTCCCACACGCCGGTAATTTTGTGTCCCTGCGTCACCACCACTTCAGCTTGTCCAACGCACCTCTCAGCAGTGGGAGCCTGAGGTTATCTCAAGGTACGTTATGAAACCCATCACCGGGGTGTGGAGAAGATGCGCTGAGGAACGGGGACAAAGGTTTTGTTACATGTGGCACTATTTATTCTACATTGCACTGTCACGCATGGCAAATAAAGCAAACAATAAAGGGTATTTTTGTGCTTCCTGCCACCTGGGAGTTTTTACATTTCACATGTTTTACTGCAGCAGAAAACATACAGGCATTCCTAAGCATTCCTAATCAGCCTTCATGTCTGAAATATAATTGGAGTTTGCTGATTACCACTGGTTTCACCCAAATTAGAGCATTAAATTGCAGAATCATGCATTCATGTATATTCAGATCTGGGAGGGCGGACGTTCATACACTACCTGGCTTCTTACTCAGAAACACTCTCATTCAATGAGATGCTGTCCAGCAGAATAAATTAATCAAAATATTATTATCACCATTTTTCTTACTATATTTTCTCTTCCTTTGCTGTCTATTAAACTCTTCTTATCTCAACTCACAAGGTTTCTTTTTTCTTTCCAATCCTCTAAGCATCCCACTTGGGTCAGAAGTGAGTGAGTGGCTACGTGGTCCTGTTTGCTGGCCGGGGTAAACCACACCAATCACTTAGCCCCTCCACCTATTGCTGTTGACTCCTGGGTTACCAGAGCACAAGAGTGGAACAGAAGAAGCCTGATACCCGTCCTCTGATCTTCCACGGTTTACCACGCCAGTCTCATCCTCTCTGCTCCCTGAATATTAAGGAGAAATATTATTTACCACCGTAACTACTATAAATGCAAGAGAAAGCGGTAGGCTATGCACATAATTCCTATCTGGTGGTTCTAAGGCACCATTTTTCCCCAGATAGGAGAGGAATAAAAGTGGATATTCTTGCAAGAGATCAAAAGCGGAGCGGACGGAACTACGGCAGAAAAAGAAACGCGCACAAATAATTGGGCTTAGCAGAAAGGTGGTGCCTCGGACAAACAGATATGGGAAGGGCTTTGTGAAAAACAAATGAAACGGAGACACAAAAATAAACAAAGAGAAAGAAAAATACATGGCATAAAGCTAACAGGCTTAGACTTACCTGAGAGTGTATGTATTTAACGGGATTGCTCTGCTTGCCCTCGGCACTTCAAACTGCAGGGCTGGTACCTCTGTTTTTCAGATCATAGCCTTGTAGATCCGCCGTGAAGTTAAACTATGCCCACAGGCACCAGACTATCTGGTTATTAGGTTTACTGTCTCCCTGTAGTTTGGACATCTTTGGGTCTCTATGAGGCTATTGTGAGCACAGTAATTTCATCCTGTGCTATCACAGCACCAGAAAAGTACATAATGAAAATGAATGCAGATCTCCAAAACTTTTAAAACTTTTGTAGAAAACAATTCAAAGTAAGAATAGACACAGCTTAGGAAATGACTGCATAGAAACCATGAGCAGTTTGCTTTATGAAAAAGAAATTATAATACAGGCCTATTTATAGAACTTTATAAGGCAGAAAGATTAAAAACAAGCTTTTCAAATACTATTGTAAAGAAAGTTCAGGTTTGTACTGAACTGTACTGGTACTTTCGTAAAGTTCAGGCCCAGAACTGCCCGAGGACTGGTGCTTTGTCCTCCCCAGGTCCCAGCACAGGTTCGGTCACTGCCCTGGGCCTGCTGGCCACACCAGTGCTGGTCCCAGCCAGGATGCTGGTGGCCTCTTGGCCACCTGGGCACACGCTGGCTCATGTTCAGCCACTGGCACCAACACCCCCAGGGCCTTTTCCTGGGGCGCTTTCCAGCCGCTCTTCCCCAGCCTGCAGCGTTCATGGGGTTGTTGGGACCCAAGTGCAGGACCTTGGGGAACCTCAGACAATTGGCCTCAGCCCATGGATCCAGCCGGGCCAGACCCCTCTGTATGGCCTTCCCAGCCTCCAGCACATCAACACTCCACCCAACATGGTGTCATCTGCAAACTGAGGGTGCCCTTGATCCCCTCATCCAGATCATTGATAAAGAGATGAAACAGAACTGGCCCCAGTGCTGAGCCCTGGGGACACCACTCGTGACCGGTCAGCAACTGCATTTGGCTCCGTTCACCACAACTCTTTGGGCTCAGCAGAAAACACAGAAGTTTGGGCTGTGGTGCTGGTTGTGGCTGTGGTTGCTGTCTGGGCTGACAGACTCCTGACAGTTTCCCTCAAACCAATGACGGACTTTGCTTTTACACCAAAATATCCTCCAGCACAGCAGTGTCCATGATAACAACCTCATCACGTTTGGAGGCAGATGCTCTAAATTAGCTGTGCTCTACAAACGGGAGCAGCAACAAGGTGGGGAGAATGGAAAGGCCATCAGAAAGACCAAAGCCTTTTGCCAAAGGTCACGTTTCATACCAACGCATTTAACTTCATTTAAAAATGCTTCTTGCCACAAGACTCCTCAAGACTCCTTCTTTTTAACACAGCATCAACAAATAGGCACTTTGGCTTCCTATTTTAGCTCTTTTCTTTCTTTTCAGTGAGAAAAAGAAAAGAAAACCCTGGAAATAAAGCAAGTCCTTTGACTTCAGCCCTGAAAACTGCTGGGACTGTTTAAACTCCATAAGCATTTAGTTTGTTCAGCTCTTTGGCACAGTAACAGAAAGCACGGCTTCTGTCAAACCATTTAAGTACTGGTATCACTTCACCGACAAGCAAGTCTTTGGATCTCCACAATGTGCTGCCAAAGCAGCTGAGAAGGATTTAACATGCCTGAATTTCATCACTTTGCCACAAGCAAGAAGCACTACGCTGAATTTTTAAGCAAGTCTGTGAATAAGTACTATGGAGAACAAACCTAAGAAGTGCTTTATTTTAATATGGCAGAAGGAAAGTTGCACGGCAAAGGAAATCACCTCAATTCCTAACTTATTTTACTCCATCTTTTTGAAATATTTCACTTACATTTCTATCCTTTTCCAGTTGTATGTGCCGTACCATTAACTGAGATGCCTAAACAAAAGTTTGGTCTAACCAAAAAAGAAACATTATTACCTAGGTAAGACAAGGAAAGTGATTTTTCAACAATTTCACAACTTTGTATTCAGTTGTCCAATAAAAGATTAACTAAAATCAATCCTCCAAGCGATTTGGTTTTTCTGAAACTGTTTCCCAATGAAAAACAAACCTGAACATGCGACACCTGATTAAAAAGTTCCACCTAGTTGTAATTAGTATGTTCCCAGTACCGTGTGGTACTAGCGTAAAAGAACAGGCACAAAGTCCACGCGCTCTTAGCTGGTGCGGACTCAGCCTTTTTGGAACGCAGAAATCGCACGAATACGAAACTCGGATAAATAGGGTGTCTATAAAAAGAAGGTGAGTGCCAGAGAGGAGTCTGGATGAAAGGAAATTGAGAATATAAATCACACATGTTAAAAAGAATGGTACTATTGCTTGTTCCTGGGCTGGATGTCTGGTAGGATGGGCAGTTGCCTCTCACCACCCCAGCATGGGATGTTATTTATTCCCAAGACTGTCTAGTTTGGAAGAAGCAACCTCAGCTGCATTGAAACTCCTAAAATAAACCACCTCTCCACCTTCAGCAAGTGTTCCCACGCTAAAGCATCACCTAATCTTCATGGAAAAAGTTTTCAAAGACTACAATAGGCCGCTTTGTTTTCTTGCGAGGTTCAGTGTGTTTTATCCACACCTTCGAGCTGTGAGGTGCCAGCTGAAATAATCTGGTTTACACAAGAACCAGTTAATGAGAACCAAAGCGATGCCAAGTGAACTTGGTGTGATCATTGCAACCCCCTCCCCATGCAGCAAACTGCCAGTGACCATCAGATCTATTCCAGCTGCTTTGGGCCCCGGATATACGTTCTGATATATCAGTCATTTGTTACTCACTCCTTCCTTTAAGGATCGCTCTTGATAGCTCGTCAACACCGCCCAATTATGGTTGGCTCACGATTTTGTTTCACCTGAGCAGATTAAAAAAAAAAGTGGATTTTAATTTAAAGATTGTAAAGGTTTTCTCTCTTGTGAAAATACTTCAGAGAGCTTCAGTGAGAGCTGAAAATCAATACTGTTTTCTTTTTCCTAGAAATGCTGGTTATTTCCCAGCCGGGCGCTGGAGCGCAGGGCAGAGGGAAAGGCGCACACATCCATCTCGTGGATTCACCGCGGCTTCGTCCCTGGCTCCCGGCTCCACGGCATTAAATCCTGCTGTGTTGACTCGGAGTTTGACACGCTCCTAAATCTTCAGTCCCCAAGCTGAAGCGTCTCAAAATCATGTGTTTCACTAGCTCAGACCATAAGTGTCACCTTCACTGGAAATTCTCTTGTCCCAAGTGTGCTTAAAACATCCTCGTACTTTCTGATGAGCTTGGGCCACGCTCCAAAGCAATCGCAAAGCCAACACCCTGCAAGGGGATGTTTTTGGTTGCTTGTTGCTTTCCTAAGCACCCTTTACAGCCCTGCGCAAAGTGGGGCTGCTATTATGCAAAAGCAATTTAACAGGAGACGAGTTATGACTGAGAGGATCCACACAGGTGGTCATGGGGTTTAATTAATGCGTTCGCTTCGCACCTTTAATTAATCTGTGACAATGTTCTCGAGTGTCACTGAGGCAAAGACTTTGTGGCCCGAGGCTCGGCAGAAACATTTCACATTGGATGGGTTTGCCCGGGCAGATGGGGCTGTACCAACACCAAGGGATGGACCAGGACCGACAGAGACGCGATAGCTTTCTGTAATATAAAAATAGGCAAATAAATCAATAATCAGCTACAAAAGACTGTGAAAAAAAGAAAAACAATGTTGTCTAAAAGCAGGAATGAATGCTGCTGTATTAATGAACCACCTCTCTGAGTTCATCTATTAAGCCGTGCCATTGGAATAACGTACCAGACAGATTTTTTATCAACAGGCTTATTTTACAGACTCTGCTTCCAAACATTTTTAATCTATTCAGTTCAGTCTGTCCCGAAGTGTTCTCAGCAAACGGAGCTGTATGTCAGCATTTGTCTGCGCTGCACAAACAGGGGATTTGCTGACACGGCAAATCGGAAGCTGGTTAATTGCATCAAATTTCTCCCTGAAAAGGCTTTTTAACTACCCTGGAATATCATCGCGGTGCATGTTTGAATATTTCCTTCGGTTCTCTGGTGACAAAACTGCTGAGGTGGTTGTTCTCACATCTATGATTGATCCAAAGAAAAGAAAGGATGAAAAAACAGGCAAAGCAAAAAAAAAAAGGCACATTTTAAGCCTAGTGCAAACACCCAGATGAGAGATGCTCCAAAGGAGGCGATTCTGTACAGCACTGATTTCCACGCATTTCATCTTTCAGCAATGTTTGCTTCTAAATATCAGACACTAAAGCGAGGTCCCTCTTACTGACAGAATGGGACATTATTTTGGTGGCTTTTGACCATATTTTACCTTGTAATTTGTTCTCAGTGGTAAATATTTGATGAGCCTTTGATCGCTTTAAGTTATTTTTTGTCTGTGGGATATCAAACTTGTCTTGCTTATTAATTTACCATAGTATCTTATGCCTGTGTTATTTCAGGTGGGTGTGATTGCCTTTATTCACAGATCACTTGGTCCATCTTTTCCCCTTTTCAAATATTTTGAGAACGAGAACTAAATTTTAAACAGAAAAAGAGACAACTCACGAATTAAAAGGCAACTCTACATTGCTCTAAGCGTGTCAATCAGAAGGCGCTTAAAGCAGCCAAACTGATGCAAACTGTTGGTGGTGGCCATGTGGTGTGACACTATTTGCAATCTCTGCGCCTGGGGCTTTCAGATCTTCAAGCCATCAGACACTCATATTCCATTGTGGATGTGGACTCCTGATTCCCTCCAGTTTCTCTTAACATTACAGACTTCTTTGGGTGAATAAATCAAGGCCTAATTAGAACTTTAAGTTGTTTCTTCTCTTTGTCAACTTTTACCACCCCATCACCAGGGTTGACAGTAAGGAAAATGCGCTTATTTTTGAGCTATTCAATCTCATCTCCTGTAATCTTGGTGCAAAACCGCATCTCAAGATGGGCAGCAGGACTCGGAGCCCGAGCACTGAAGCCATGAACGAAACATCCTCTTGGCCGACTCTGCCGCCCCTTTAACGTCCTGGGCAAAATTTCACAGCATCCTCTATTATTCTGACATCTGATTTGCCTGTAATGCCACAACTTTGAAATACACCTAATCAGTTCCAAAATCCTAAATGAAATCAAGTGTTTTGACTTTGTCACTAAATCATCATCCACAAAAGCTGCCACACGCTGCTGAGACGTCTTCTCCCACCTGCTGGAAGCCCCTACACCCAGTTTGATTTGCTATGTCAACAGGTCGTTGAGTTTCTGCTCCCAGTAAGACGTGCATTTGACACACAACTCCTAACCAGACATCCAGAAGGGCAGGGTTGAGTTGCAGATGACGCAGCTGGGACTGGAGCAATGACAGCAGAGAGTCCAAAGGGAGAAAGAAGAGCTGAAGGACACAGGAACTTCATAAGCCAAGTCTCCATAGGGGCTGCAGAGGGCCAGAGAATGGGGAAGAGCAAACTGAGGGCAAAACTAAATCTGTAATTATATTATGGACCTGGATTAACAGTGATGAATGAACTCTGGCACAGAATTAGAGGTGAGAGAGTCAAAGAAGGAAGATGAAAATGGAGATGGGTAAAGATAATGGGGATAACACGTCACAGGAAAACAAGGCGAGTAATCAAATAGAGACAGTGATCAGGAGGAGGTGGAAGCAACACAGGGCTGGAAAAGAAACTACTTCACAATATTAAGCTGGTACAGTGTGAGGTAAAGAGTGGGTGATCAGAAAGGAGTCTTTGAGATGAAGGAAAATGAGATCTATAGACTTTAGAGGACTACGTAAAGGAAGAGAGAAGTCCTGGAAAACTTCCTGTGTTATTCACAGAACCCCAGGCTGGTTGGGCTGCAGGATCTCTGTAGATCCCCAGTGCAACCCCTGCTCACGCAGGGTCACAGAGCAGATCACACAGGTGGGTCCAGGCGGGTTTGAATGTCTCAGAGAAGGAGACTCCACACCCGCTCTGGGCAGCCTGGGCCAGGCTCTGGCACCTCCCAGCAAACAAGTTTCTGCTCATGTTCAGATGGAGCCTCCTGTGTTTCAGTCTGTGCCTGTTGCCCCTCACCCTGGCGTTGGGCACCACTGAACAGAGTCTGGTCCATCCTCTGACACCCACCCTGAGCTATTGATCCATTGATCAGATCCCTCTCAGCTTCTCTTCTCCAGCTCAACAGCCCCAGCTCTCTCAGTGTCTCCTCAGCACAAAGATGCTCCAGACCCCTCAGCATCTTTCCCCCCCACATATGTAGAGTTTTTTCTCCTTTCACCCGAAGACAAGAAATCATTCCAGCCCATCAGTACTCAGCAATCCAAACTTAAGCTGGAGCAGCAAAGTGTGATTATTCACATAAGTCACACGGCGGTTGTTGTTCTGTTCCCTTCATGGCTGAATGTAACTTATAATTAGTAATTGAAGCAGCCAGCGGGGCTTTGAATCTCAACGGAAAAGACAGCGGAGACGCAGGCTTGTTCTGATTTATTCTGTCTGGGAAAATCCGTTAGCTAAGGCTCAGCACACGTCCTCTCCGTTATTAACCTTCCCAGCACAAGCCAGCGAGCAAAGCTGTGCTGGGGGAGCCTGTGCCACGGGGAGTAACCATGTACAGCACAATATTTGACTATTTGCACATCTGAAGGTGGAGAGGGAGAGGCTGCTGCAAGTTTTGCTAAAACTCTTTAAATTCCCACGGGATATATGAATTTGCATGCTCCTGAATATCCTGGCTGGCACTGGTTTGCACAGGAACGGGTGAACAAGAGCAGAATATCTGAGGATCTTTAGAGATGGAAAATCCCGCTTACGACTTTGGGCAGGAACATAACACTTAATCCAAATATTAGTCTTACCATACAGGGACAATTTTGGGTCTGTTCACAACTTGTTCCCTGGCCCCTTGCACACACAAGCTGCACATACACAGACACAACCAATGAACCTTCCTCCTCATCTGCAGATGCACAGCAAAGAGACCTAATCTGCTTTCTAACGGCACCAACAGTCATTTACTATGTTACAAAACAAAGAAAAATTAAGATGTAACCTGTGGTTCAGTTACCTGTGACCCCAAATCCATTCTGATTGTGGACACAGTGGGATTTTAAGCTGTGTAAATATATCCAAATTAATACTGCACAAGATAAGAAAAATAAAACCACAGAAAATGAATATGTCAGATGGTAGTGCTTAGCAACTCAAGAGAAAAATCTTGATATTGAAAGGTTTTTAAGCCCTTTTTAGAAGATTTTAAACCCTAAAGAAAAAAGGAAAGCAAAGAGCAAGGAGACAGGACTCAAGGATTGGCTCATTCTGAAGAGCAAAGGAGACCAACATTTCCCCATTGTGGGGTAACGAACATATTAACACTCAGCCTAATTACTTGGTAACTATATGCTCTGTGCATTAGCCCAGGTACTCATGGATTATGCGTGTTGTGAATAACCTCCAGCAGGATTCCTCTGCACAAAGGGCACGATGCTCAAGCAGAAGTGGTTTCCCTTTGTGTCACAAGAGGTGGGGACACTTTTCACCCATTCATCAACTGAAAAAGTCCTTGCTTTATCACAGAAACACCTGGACAAAAAGAACCATGTCCCCAGATTTTTGTTGTATGTTGTCATTGAAGGAGAGTAGAGGACCTTGGGGGACAAGCAAATATATCATTTTAATTAACAACTAATTGCTCCCGACACCTGCTAAGCCTCTCTCCTGCCAGAACCTGTATCTGAAGGACGTCTGTGCACCGCTGTATCAACACATGGGAACAGAGAGCAACTTCCATGGTCAGGATGGAACTTCCTCCCTTCATTTCCTTTTTGAGAAAGCACAGCATTTTGGTTTTAAATCCTACAATCAAGAAGAAAGAGGAGCAGATTTTCAGCTAGTGAAAACCAGCAATGATTTCCATGCAAGCGAGAATTTTATTTGTAGCTACAACTCCTGAAAAGTTATATATAGAACAAATCAATCGCCGATTTAAAAATATATATATGCACCACTATTCTCCTTTGTGGAGAGGAATTCAGCCAAAAAAACATTTTAAAAATAATACGTACATGTAACCTTGAGATTATGGGGAAAAACCCACATAGAGCAAGCTGGAGGAAGGTTTAATTACATGTTCTCAGGTATAACATTGGCATCGTCCCACCTTATATTGTTCTACTTGTATCATTAGCTTTTATTAGCACACTAGATTCATCACATCCTGGTTTATGACACGCTGTAATGTAAATCAATGCGGTGCCTCCCAAATGACTAATATAAGCTTGCTAGCTCAACTATAAAAGAAAGACTTGACAGATGGGAAGCCAACAGAAAACTGCAGAAGGCTGTTAAACTTATTTTTCACCGTTTTATATCAAAGCATACAGCTGGAAATTAGACTATTTTTATAGGTTAAGTATCAATGGAAGAGAATGACGGAGCACTGCAAGTCCCCCTTTGCCTGGGCCCCCCAAGCTACTCTCCACATGAAGTTCACATCGTTTTAACAATATTGCTGTCCCAAAAACATCTTGTAGACCCTGTTACACTGCTATGAAGCATCCTGGAAGCCACAGAGTTTATTCCCCAGTGGAAAGAGGATTAAAAAGATGATCCCATGTCTTCTGGAAGAAGCTGATGCCCAGTTTTCTGTCACTGTCCTCATACAAGAGGTCACTCCAGCTGGGACATGAGTCAGCCGCTCCCATCACACTTGTGCTCCAGCCCCTCACCAGCCCCGTTCCCTTCTCTCCACTCGCTCCAGCACCTCAAGGCCTTTCTTGGTGTGAGGGGCCCAGAACTGTCCCCAGGACTGGTGGCTTGGCCTCCCCAGGTCCCAGCACAGGTTCGGTCACTGCCCTGGGCCTGCTGGCCACACCAGTGCTGGTCCCAGCCAGGATGCTGGTGGCCTCTTGGCCACCTGGGCACACGCTGGCTCATGTTCAGCCGCTGGCACCAACACCCCCAGGGCCTTTTCCTGGGGCACTTTCCAGCCGCTCTTCCCCAGCCTGCAGCGTTCATGGGGTTGTTGGGACCCAAGTGCAGGACCTTGGGGAACCTCAGACAATTGGCCTCAGCCCATGGATCCAGCCGGGCCAGACCCCTCTGTATGGCCTTCCCAGCCTCCAGCACATCAACACTCCACCCAACATGGTGTCATCTGCAAACTGACTGAGAGTACCCTCGATCCCCTCATCCAGACCATTGATAAAGAGATGAAACAGAACTGGCCCCAGTGCTGAGCCCTGGGGACACCACTCATGACGGGCCAACAACTGCATGTGGCTCCATTCACCACAACTCTTTGTTGGGTTAGTCAAGACACATAGGCAGCAGGGAAAATTCAGAGGTCACTACACCTCCGCAGATCACCTACATAATAAGTTTTTCATGTACCCCTTACTCAAAATGAGAGAGAACAGAGACAGAGACAGGAACCAGAAGAGCTCCAGCAGCTCCAGCAGCAGAGGCTCACGCTGGGTTTTCTTCCTCCGAGGGAAGATTTTGGTGACTTTTCGGAAACCGTGCCATCTGTGACAGGCCAAAGGTGCAAACTCCTTCAAATGGTTTTGCCACCTATACCAGTGTTGGTGTCAGCCCGAGTTTAACTTAATTACATTAATCAGTTTGACAATCTGAGAGGAGATGGTGGTTAGCAGCTCTGGAGCAGGGGGGGACATTAGCAAGGAAAATGGTGATAAAATCAAATTCCCTTACGGACAAAGAATTGCGAGTAATTACTAAGGGGGGTGAGGTGTGTAGCAGTGGGTAGTGCTGCAAAGTGAAATGTCTCTACTAGGGCCACATTTTCTGATGAAACAGAAATGAGTATTTTGGTTCCCAGTCTCTCCTGAAGTTATTTTACAGGGCTTGGCTTGTTCCAATCAGAACTGCTTTGAAACAGTGTTCTCCTATCAGCTCTTTTTACACTTATTTTTTTCCCAAAATGTGTATTCTTTCAGATTTAGGGATTATTTAAATATATTATCCTTAAGAGGTTAAAAGAAATTATTAAAAAAAAAATCTCCCAAGAAATAACAGTTTGAATCTCACCTGTGATGGGCTTGCTCTATTCCAAATGAGATTCTCAATGGCATTTGTAATCAACAACCAACTCCTTGATGTTGTTTAAGTCGAGTAAACAGAAATCCAGTTATCCTCCCAGGTAATACTCAAAATGGAAAGTGGTTCTTGGGACATACCGTATTTTGCAGTTCCCTATTGCTAAATTCCGTTTAGAAAGAGCAGTTAAATTAGAGATAAACAGATACGCACATCGATATAAATAACTTAGCTTGAAAGACCCGTTTCCCTAAATTGGTGCAGCACCCTAATGCTTGGACACTTCAATCATTTCCAACCTCATTGAAAGGGATTAGCCCTACTTCAGTGAATTACAGGCTCACACTAACACTAAGGTATATTAACATCGTTGAGCAATTACGCCAGGGGGTTCTCAAACCATTTAATTAGCCTAACACCATGCGCTAAGATGGAGCAGGCGGCAGAGGACTCGGCCATTTAAACGTATGGCAGCTCAATAACCAGCACCTAGAAGTAATTGAAGAGCAAAAAGCAGGACTGAATGGAGCCTTTCTGGGAAGGAAAGGGGGGAGAGAGAAAAAGGCTAAACACGAAACAGAAGCCAAAGTGACAAGCAAAAAAGTATAGTCTCACAAATAGAATTTACAACATCTGCTGTTTTCTCTACAGTGAAACATTGAATCTAGGGGGAGTCGGAGGTTGGAGCATTATGAAACGGAGCATGCTAAAAACAGATCGGTGGCTCTACAAGAGTATCTGAGTTTGGGAGGAAAATCTATCCCGAATTGGAACAACAACAATAACAAAGTTGAGATATCCTGATGTTCCTTTGGCTTGGTTTGGATTCCCTGAAACATTTAATTTCAACAAATTTTGTTGATATTCTGGTTTATTGCATTTTCAACTTCCCAGTAAAAATTAGCTTTAAGTTTTACAATAGCTCAGAAGAGGTGGCCATTTGTCAAGAGGATGCCTCAAATCTATTACAACAGATTATTAAAGCTCACAGAGAAGCTTTCTCAGAAAGAATCATTTTCATGTAAATGAGCAGCCTAAATTACAGCGGTTCATGGGCATTTTGCGACCACTGCTGGCTAAGACTTTGTGTTTTGCTGTAATAAATCAACATGAGTGACACACTGCTCCAAAATATCTGTGTTGGCTCCCAATTTGAGGAGAGTAATGCTGTCTCCTGGACATCCAAGAGACAGTCCTTGATGTGATTACCTCTTGCAAGACACAGTAAACCCTCAGAAGCAGATGCTACTGCAATACATCAAAGCCTTCTTGCTCGCCAGCTTAGTGAAAATCACAGAGTTGGGGTCGGGCTCCAACCACATCCTGAGGTGCTTATGGGCACAAGCAGAAGTAACAGACTTTTACTACCTTCCATCCATCTATCCATCTACCTTCTATCTGATGATTTTGCTGCCCATCAACATACCACAGTAGGAATTCCTGTTTCCATAGAGTCATTTTGGTTGGATGGACACTCAAAATCATGGAGTCCAACCGTAACCTAACCCCGGCACTGCCCCATGTCCTGAGAACCTCATGTCCGTCTGTCCAGCCCTCCAGGGATGGTGACTCCAGCACTGCCCTGGGCAGCCTGTTCCAATGCCCCACAGCCCTTTGGGGAAGAAATTGTTCACCCAGATCCAACCTCAACCTCCCCTGGCGCAACTTGAGGCCATTTCCTCTCATCCTATCACCAGTTACTGGGTGAAGAGACCCTCTCAGCAGGAGTTACCACGTGCAGACAGGGATTTCTCACTGCTTGGTCTGATCTCCACCATCGTGAGTGTTTCCATCTTTCATTTACTTACATTTTTGATAACACAAACACGTGGACGAACATTAATTTGGAATTCCAACACTAAGCACACGGAGGGGACAAGATGAAAAATGAACAGGTGACATTGTCTCCATCACCGCCCTGGATACATCTATGGAACGTACAGAACTTCACAGTGACCCACGACATAAAAAACCTGAACATCAGAAAACAAAGTCTGCAAACAGCGTTTGCAATTATATCGCAAGAAGCTTAAATATCCAGTTGAGACAATGAGACAGGACACGTGGAAACTCCAATCAAAGCAAAGCCAGTGAAATGTCTCAGTCTTTTCAATAAACGGATTATGTTTTCTGGTAAGAAATCTGACGTCAAGCTTGAGAAAGAAAAAAACGTCACATTCTAGGAGCTTTTCTAAATGCAGAAACAAGGTTTTTAATTCGGTAAGCCTTTTTCTAATTCTTGCAAAATTATAACAGAAACAAAGAAAAATACGCATGAAAGTGGGAAAAGAACAAACACGAGATAATGAAGTGGCAAAGCACCAAGTCGTTTCTGGAACTAATCAGAAATGCCTTGGAAAACTTGACTCCGTGAGCGCAGCTCCCTTCACAGCCCGTCGCGCTCGGAATCAGCATCTTCAGTTGCTCCTATTACCTGAGTTTGTGTGGACAAGTTTTATTTGGCTGTTGGTTTTGGAAGCATTTGGGCAAACGCAAAAAGCCCCACAACAACCAAGGAAACAAAACCCAGCGAAGCAACAAGCAGCCAACCGACAACAACAAAATCAAACAAATGAAGAAGAGAAGAGAAAACCTTTAAAGGAATGCTTTAATTTTGCATTACGGTACGATTTTTTTCTACTTTCTATAAATATACAGTATAAAACTTCAAAGGAAACGCAAAGCAACCAGACTTATTCGCTATAATTTAATTCACGGTGAATGTAATTTTAAAAACCAACGTGCAGGAAAAGAGGAATTTGACAATTCAAAATGCCGTCTTGGAACTGAACTTGGACTCTTTTCAACGCTATAGACTATTTCAGAAGCTGGACCCTGCTAAGTGCTGACTTGACCATTACGCACTTATGTGCTGGGCTTCCATGAGCCACGTTATCTTCCCAGTTTGGGATCCAAGAGAGAAACCATTAGACAATCCACTCAGATCTAATTTCCATTGCACTGAGTGTCTTCAATGTGCAGGTCCAAGATGAGTACTAAGATTAGTCTCCCTTAATTTCTCTTTTTCAGCAACAAGGCAGTAACGAAAGCCATGTGAAGGGACCTCGAGTCTCATCAGCGCTTCTCTCCTAAAGCTTCAGAAACCAGGAGAGCTCATGTCACATCCTCAGAGTCTGAACTCAGCCTGATGCAGAAGCAGAAATGGATATTTTGGTATTTTTAAGCTTTTTTTCTTCCAAGTCTTGCCTTTGGGAAACTTGCAGAACTCCAATATTTCTTTCACAAATAAATGAGTGACCACTCCGCATTTTTTTGGTCAAATCACAGCTGTTACAAGGAATACAAAATCTAACCTTTGACCCGCCAAAACTACAGAAAAATAAACCCGCTCCAACTGGTTTAAGCATAAATTATTTAAAGGAGTGGGGAAGCTATAGCTTTATTTTGCTGACGGGAGGTCTGGTCAGATCTGTTGAGTCAGTCGTTTAACTCCAGTAAGAAACAAACCCAATCATTCCCACACCCACTGAAGCCATTTCAACATCCACACCCAGTGAACCCCTCGCCCCCTCTCTCCAGTGACTCCTCAGCAGCCCTCACAAGCATGAACTGGGGTTTTTCTGGGCAGGAACAGTAAATCCAGCTTGTCAGGAGGCACTGATCCCGACTTGCAAAGCCTGGCATCCTCTTAACATTGTGTGTGCCAGGCCCAGCATACAGACCAGCCCACATGTGACGGCTGCAGAAACTGTTAGCCTGGGAACAGCCCCGGTCAGTGCTCAGATCATAGAATCACAGAATGGTTTGGGTTGGAGGGACCTTCAAAGCTCCCCCAGTGCCCCCCCTGCCATGAGCAGGGACATCTTCACCAGCTCAGGTTGCTCAGAGCCCCGTCCAGCCTGGCCTGGGATGTCTCCAGGGATGGTTCATCCACCACCTCTCTGGCCAACCTGGGCCAGGCTCTCACCACCCTCAGGGACAACAATTTCTTCCTCATGTCCAGCCTGAATCTCCCTCCTTTAGTTTAAACCACCAGCCCTTGTCCTATCACAACAGGCCCTGCTCAAAAGTCTGTCCCCATCTTTCTTATTGTCTCCTTTTAAGTCCAGAAAGGCCACAATAAGGTCTCCTCAGAGCTTCTCTTCTCTGGCTGAACACCCCAACTCTCTCAGCCTGACATGAGATCCTCAGATATCCTAGAATCACAGAATCATTTTGGTTGGAAGAGCCCCTCAGGATCACGAAGTCCAACCATAACCCACCCCTGGCACTGCCCCATGTCCTGAGAACCTCATCTCCGTCTGTCCAACCCTCCAGGATGGTGACTCCAGCACTGCCCTGGGCAGCCTGTTCCAATGCCCCACAGCCCTTTGGGGAAGAAATTGTTCCCCACATTCAACCTCAACCTCCCCTGGTGCAACTTGAGGCCGTTTCGTCTGCTCCTGGTGCCTGACATGAGCCAGACCTTAGATTTTCCAGACCTTGGACTTTCCAGATGTCTTCACCAATTTGGTCAGAACGAGCAAAATTTTGCAAACAGATAAAGGAAGAATGACCCTAATTTTGAAGTCTACAGACCAGCAGTTCTGCAGCAGGGAGAACAGAGGGTACAAGACCACGAGATCCCTGTCTTCGGTGTGGCTCTCCAGTATATAAATCAGGATGGGCATCTCAATCAGAGAAATTCCGTGGCTGAGGTGGTGTCCTACCCTTTGACCAGGTAATGACACACTCCAGAACACCGAGTTTACATGATGTCTCTCAGTCGCCATCACAGCAACAGATAATACACCCGCTATGAACAACACTGGAAGAAATGAACCCCGTGTGCCAGGGTGTGCAGAGCGGCTGCAGCTCCCGCCCGGCGCAGCGCTGCCGGGGCCATCGCAAAAGCCTTTAAATCCCCCTGTTGGAAGCGGAGAAGGAAAAACTGCACTTAATTATAACAGCAGAATCTGCTACATCACTGATGGATGGATGGAAACAGAAAAACATTTTTTCTCATTAATTTACAAATCGTCAAATTAGAGAGAAAAAGTGAGTTATTGCCCCACCTGTTTTGACAATTTTAGTCTCTTAAATACATGAATTCGCTAAACCATTTTCCTTCTTTAAGAAAAAAAAAAAGGGAATGACAGAGAATCTAGAAATATGTTAATCTCTTTCCTTCATCAAACAACCATGAATATACATGACCATACTTATATTACTACTTCCAACCACTTTGATTTATGTTATGGATAACATGTTTATATAAAACTAATCTCCAAAAGAAGGAAAAGAAGAAAAACCCACAACAACATCAACAGTAGGAAATCAAATATCACCTAAATGAAACCAATCCCTAAAGTAGGCCAGACAAAAAGCGGTAAAGTACCCGCGGTTTCTGAAGAACTTTACTATGAAGGTTTTTCTTAATATGAAGATTTGTGAAAATATGATTTATAAAGTTACAGCCGAAGGCAATGACGCTGCCTGACCTAGGAAACCTGCTCCCACATCTAGTTATTGATATTTGTCACTTCTGATTTCATGTTAGTGGGTCCCAATCGCACACCCAGATCATTAATCTAACCCAGAGCAAGCTGGTTTCGGTGTGGCACGAGTGTAACTGAACAAACTCCCACTCGTAAAGCTTCTGCGATACCTGTTTTCTGAGGGATGCTGGTGTTTCCATGTGCTGTGCTTTGCAGACAGTTGGCAGCTCTACCCTGGGTCGTACGGGCCAGATCATGTCTACATGACAGATAACTGTCGCAGATACAGGTTTCTGGGGTGGTTCGGTGCTCACTCCACTCTTCAGAGCAATGGAAAGGACATTCTTCCGCATGGTTCGCTGCTCCCAAAAATAGACAGTATCATTAGTGCTATCTAATGAACCTTAATCTTAATGACGAGCGCACGCTTAATGAGACCCAAGCATGCGGGCATGAAGCGGATCGGTTGCGCTGTATCCATTTTAATGAATTTTCTTGATGTTTTCCTATTTTAAAATGGAGAGTGCGTTGGTACCTACGTGATCCATGGGCAGGTATCTACCTGTTCCCATTTTTCTGCCAAACCCTAAGTGAATCATGAAACGTGGTTTTTTCCAATGCAATATATGCATTATTTATTCTCCTGTTGTTCTGGAGATACAAAATGCACGTTCTTCAAAGAACTGCATTGTGGTTATCGGAAATAACGATCTATATGTATTCCAGGACTTCATTTATAATTCCCCAAGTGTTTTATAACGTGCAGGAGGCAGAGCTAAAGATCTTTAAGATATTTTGGAGTAAATATATATTACTGTGTTTGTCTGGATTTCTTCGGGCAGGTCTCATTACCAGAACTCTTGCATTTACCTTTCTGTTCTATTTATGTGCTCTGTTTTCACGTTGCTTTGCCTAGTTTGGATAGGAGTAAGTTTTGTAAGAGATATTTTTATGAGCCATAGCCAGCGAAACCAAGAAAAGACAGTTTAAAAATTGATATGCAATATTTATGAATATTTCAGTGTACAAAGAACTAAATCTGATTTCCAGAGCCTCCGAAATAAACCTTTAGAAACAGGAATTCAGTCCTGATGGCCGTGCAAAGAGCAATTTGGGTTTTATGTGATTATGAGGAAGTTTCAGCTCCTCCAAATAAATATATTATGGGTGAGAAAATGAGTAACTTCTTTTTTTAAAAAAACCCATCTCTGATTGATGGTTATTCTGGAAATCTCTCTTTTTATGGGCTTGTAAAAGATAACGCTAAAGCAGATGGAAATCCTGCCAAGTCCACAAATTCGTTATTAATGGGAAATGTATTGTGAAGAATAAACTACTGGATTTAGAAATGCTTCATCATTTTAAGACACCTCTAAAAGAAGCCATGACCCCTTTGTGCTCTAGGTACCTGCTCTATTAAGTGGTCATAAAGCAAAACGGCAAAAATGTTTGGGGTTTTTCTTTCTCATTGCAAAATCGGTTGGTCCATACTGGTACTTCTGAGCATCTTTTTCTCTGCGAAAAGAGTTGTGAGCCACAAACAGGAAAGTCCTCATTTACACCAATTGTCAAAAATGGTGCCGCTTTCTCCACCCACACCTTCCATACATCTTAACTGGGTCTTATGCAAATCCTCCGGGTATATCGTTTGGTTAAAGTGAAAACTGTGATCAACGCACAACGTGTTCCCTCACAGCGGCCTTTGCTGACAGCCCTGTAAAATTCAGTATAAATGAATATTAACGTTTGCAGATTCAAAACATAAATCCCACTTAAATACATATCAGTCCTGCACTTACTGAATAGGGGTTGTTTAAAGTTCCTATAGCAGACATTGTAGAAAGACAAGAGAAATCTATCCAGAAAATATTTTTAAAAACAGAAAAAAATAAAAGTTGAGAACACTCTTATCCATCTCTCTCCACGTTGTGCTGCTATTGAAGTGCTGAGATGCTTGTCCCAGCCTTGCATCTGGGGACCTGCTTACCAATATGTGGAAAGGCCGCCCTGAGACAGAGTACAAGCCTGTTAGGTCTGATATTCTGTATTTATTGGTAGTTTTGCGGGGAAAGAGCACTAGAAAAAGGAAGGAGAGCCATCCTTTCTCCATCATTCCCTCCCAGCTTTTGCCGGTCTGTACTTCAGGGAGCTCCTAAGCGGAGATTTAAACCGCAGTATCACGTTTAACTGCTCTCCAAAGACCGCTCTTCCCTGAATTCTAACCCATTTACTCCTCACCCTTGCTATGGCACTGGGTAATATCAAGTTTTTTTCCTTCTCCATTTGTTTGGTAGCCCCTTTCTTCCTCCACTGTGCTGGCTCTGGCTGCATGCTAAAGATTTGATCAGCTCAGTGAATGAAAACATGGTTTTGTTCATACGATTTTTGCCATTATATTAGGGAGGAAGAAAGTGTGCTTGTCCAGCTGACAGAAACTAAGTGGCTGTATCTGCCGCCTCCTGCTTCCTTATCATCTGCTTTCTATTGTTTCTGGAAAAAAAAACCCTTTCTAATGGGGAAGAAACTAGCTAAAAAGCACAGAGTAAGGACTGGAGTAATTCAAAAGGACGTTTTTCTGTCCTTGGATGTTAAAGCCATGACCCCATTTGTGAACATGAATGAGATGTATGGATGTTCACTCCGTCACCTCGGCACAGAGAACATCCCTAATCTGTTCAGATAGCCTGAGGGGTGAGAGCCACGGACACGCTCTCTGCACCTCTACTCCTACAGAAGCTATTCCATTTGTGCGTATGAAATCCCTAACGCCAATCCCAGAATCTTTCTTTCTTCTGTGTGTCCTCTCACGGGCACAGCCCCTACTCAGATGTGCTCTGGGGGACCAGAAAACAGCCCCTGGAGAGAGGACAGGCTGCGATAGGGGTGGGGGAAAGTGCAGAATCACAACAGTTTGTGTTGAAGGACCTTCCCAGCTCCCCCAGTGCCCCCCCTGCCATGAGCAGGGACATCTTCACCAGCCCAGGTTGCTCAGACCCCGTCCAGCCTGGCCTGGGATGTCTCCAGGGATGGTTCATCCACCACCTCTCTGGCCAACCTGGGCCAGGCTCTCACCACCCTCAGGGACAACAATTTCTTCCTCATGTCTGGCCCAAATCTCCCTCCTTTAGTTTAAACCATCACCCCATGTCCTATCACAACAGGCCCTGCTCATAAGTCTGTCCCCATCTTTCTTATTGGTCCCTTTTAAGTCCAGAAAGGTCGCACTAAGGTCTCCCGGAGCCTCTCTTCTCCAGCTGAACACCCCAACTCTCTCAGCCTGTCCTCCCAGCAGAGCTGTTCCAGCCTCAGATCATCATACTGTATGACATATGATGATTATATTATGTGGTATATAACAACACACGTATCATTATATTATAATTTCCAATGCCTTACATTACACTCATTTCTTAACATTAATCCATCCTGGTGGAGTCTACAGTCAACTTCAGCACTGGTCCAAGGTGTGACAGCACAAACGCAGGTTTTCTGGGCCAGGCTGACCTCAAACCATCTCTGACTTCAATCACCGTGTGTACATCGACCCCTACAGAGCTACAGTCTCCAATGGATCCCGGTCTGTGCAGCCAACGCACCCTGTGGGCAGCGGACCAAACCTCTCGGTGCCTCGGTCCCCTGCAAAGTGCCCTAATATTCCTTTTCCCCTCTGTATCTATTAAGCGGTGGCAATTTGTGAGCGCAGCCAGCTTTAGGCAGCTGTTATTAACCAGCTGGTCGTGATACACCGCGGTGGTGCCAACAGCTCGAACAACAACCGAAAGCTCAGAATCCTGGCACTGACTGCTTACATCTAAATTGATTTCCTGAAATGATAATACACAAATAACAGAAGCAAAACAAAGCAAAACAAATGACGGTTCTAACTGACAGTTGCTATTGTACTTGAAAATGAAAGCACCTCACTAAAGTGATTTTGCTGCGAGACAGCATCTTTCAGGAAGAGCTACTGGAAAAGAACTTTCCATTTGAAATAATAATCGCATATATACCTGTGACTGAACTGCCAATGAAAGAGAAGGCCTTGAGACAGTCATAAAGCTCAGACAGATTCATTTGTCTAGAGACGATGCTGTTTTCCTCCACCGCCCTTGCGAGACTGAATTATGCAGCAGGTGGATCCGTCTCATTTCTCAGGTCGCTTCCCTCTCGCTGCCACCCACGAGCAGGACAAGCACAACGTGAGCACCTCATTGCCTAAATCACAGCAGAAAACACACAATGCATTTTCTTATCGTGCCACTCGCTGTCCCAAATCTAACAAAAACCCCTTTCCCACTCATTCCTTCCCGCTTTCTCTGCTTTTCTGGTGCAGCTTGGCTCTATCCTTGTCTAGTTTTTCGTCGTGCAAAGCAACAATCACTGCATGACACAATTTCTGTGTTGCAAATAGCAAGTCAACCATAATTACTATTTTTTGGCTAAGATTATTTTCCGGAGGTGCCCCTAACTCTTCCAAAAATGAGGAACTTGAGTTGTGTGATTATGCATTTTTACAGTTGTCTTCAGTGACAGGGATTGTGCTGCGCTACAGGTAAAGAAAGATACAGTCAGTGTATTGGAATGATCAGAATCCAGTGATTCCCCTGGAATTACCGTAAAGACAAAATCAACCTGATGCTTTCAGCCAAAAAAAGCCAAAAATTGAACATATTCAGAAGGAAAATGTTGACTGTGAGTTCATCTGTGGGGTGATAACACATAATAGTGAGCATCTGTATATTTTGATGCATCTTATTTACACCCAGGGAAGACACTGGGAATGCTCTAAAATTCAAGGGCCCTACAGTCATGTGGAATTTACACGAAAACTGGCGAAAATGTTATACCTGACATGCAAATTCATTGCAAAAATATGCAACGTACTTTTTCAACCATAGCAAATATGCAAAAATATGGTTGCAAACGGAACGGGAAAGCACAGAGGCATTGTGGTTTTCACTCTGGTACCATGGCAGGGAGCAAAAGCCTGAGAAGACTGCATTTTTATTTTCTGTATTCCATTTGTTCACCTTCTTTTACTAGGAATGAGACATAATTAAAATTATTGCAACATTTTTAGTAGCTGATCTAAAATGACTTAAAACAGGGTTTAAGAAAAACAAATAAAAGGTATTTCCAGTGCCTGTCAGCATCAGTTTTCTTGTCAAATTTAATAGAAAACAGCTAATGAGGGCAACTCAGCCCCACTAAGGCAGCTCAAAATGCAAACTTGATTTTCAGAATACTCCCCTCCGTATTTAATATGGTGATGATTACAAGAAAAGCCGTGCTCCAATATGGTAATTCTGCCTCTGTTTTTCTGCTGATGTGACTCTTCATTTGAAGATGACTCTCAATCTCTTTTCCGCAGAAGATCAAAGCGAGACAGCCAGTTTGTACCAGATGCCATCATACAAAATTACATTTAAGAGATCTCCAGTGTAATTAAAAACTCTGCATAAACCATCTCAAAGAGAAAGACATACTGTACCAATCCTCCACCCTTTAAACAGCTCCTGGGAAGGTGACAAAATGTGACTTAAAACTTATGCTAAAAGCGCCATTTTCTTCCTTTGAAGTCCTAATTAATTATTTCACCTGAAAATCGCTGTAAACAGGAGGGTGTGGGTCTGTTTGCATATTGAGATATGTGGGTATAGCTGAGATATATATACATATGAGATATATGCATCTGAGATATCCCCACTGACGTACAGACCATGGCAAGCTCTGGGGAGCAACCGCGTCTTGGACCAAGAAATGCAGGGATAGAATATGGCCATGGGATTGTGCCTGTGGTTGGGACATGTCCTGTCACCAAGGCTGTCATGGAGCTGAAGTGACACAACTGGTTGGTCACAGTGTCCTGACCCCATCAAGAAGTCCCAGTCACAAGTGGGACCTCTGTCTCCCCCGGTAGTGCTTGGCACGTGTGAATGGCCAAGGCCAGAGGAGAAGAGATGGACTGACCCAGCTTCTGCTTCCAAAACCCAGCCCAAAATGCTACCAAGAAGAAAGGAGGATGCCAGAGAGAAAAGCCTCTGTTTCAGAGCTGAATCTTGATTAATTTAGCTTGTAATATCACGGGGTTTTTCCACCACTTTCTTCAAGTTTTTGACCAAATCTCTTGTTGCCTGGTACTCTGCCCTGGGGAGGCCCCATCTGCAGTTCTGGGCTCCCCAGTTGAAGAAGGACAAGGAATTATTGGAGAGTCCAGGGAGGGACACAAAGGTGCTGAGGGGTCTGGAGCATCTTTGTGCTGAGGAGACACATAGAGCTGGGGCTGTTGAGTTGGAGAAGAGAAGCTGAGAGGGATCTGCTCAATGGATCGATATCTCAGGGGGGGTGTCAGAGGATGGACCAGACTTCCAAGGGAAGGCTGTCTCCCCCCAACTGCTTTTATTTAACACGTCGCAAAGGTTCCGCATTGACTCAGCACCACAAAGGACTCTCACTGAAATGCATCCAGCCAATTGAGGATGCCAAGAACTTGACTATAAGCAGCTTCTACTGTTTATAGACTTGAAAAGGATGAAAACATCCGCTCTGGCGTCTGAAGGGGCTGCCAAATCCATCCAGGAGAGCAAGGAACGGAGGTAGTGTTCATTAACCCTTCGCTATTCACTTTTTTAATAAAATGAGATACATCTAGGCCCAAGCAATGAGCAAGATTTCTTTTTAAAAGACACACAGAAAATACAAGGCACTTGGCAAAGTTTTTCTTTGAGTGCCTTGGCAGCTTGTCATTGATAACGGAATTGTTGTCTGTTTCTCAGGCATTTGCAATTTAATTTAACCACAAAATCTACCACTTCTTGCACAGATTTCTCCACAACGTGGCTATTTACCTTCCCGACCCAGGAAGAAATACATTAGATGATTTAAAGGGTAGCCCTTAATGCAATTTAAAGCCTTGCAAATTGATTTTCCTTAATGAACTTTATATCCTGACATCCTGTCTTTTTAGCTCTAGTACATTCAATTAGGCTATAATCAGTTATTAAGGGGTAGATAATGGAAATGTGACATCATCCGCACATGGCAGAAAATTTTGCAAGAGATTAATTAAAATCTCATTTTCATGCAAGAGTGGGCCATCTGAGCCAAAAGGTGCCTACGATAATTGCCAAAGTACAAAAATTTTTAAAAAGCAAAAAAAAAAGGTCCCAGAAAACCGAAGATGAAGAAGGAAGAACCTGGGGAGATGCTGAGATGAGTGAGAACCGTTAGCAGGTGTAAGAGACAGAACCTTTGCACCTTCAATAAATATCCATCTAAATGATGGAAGAACCAACACTGTGTGTTTCACTCCATTCCTATAAGAGTTGACCACATTTCTCCATGGATAAAAAGCCAGAACCATTCGTGTTGTACATCCAGATACGCACATGTTAAGAGCAGTATTAGTGCTACTTAAAGCAGAGAGGCTTTTGTGGGTTTTGCTAATGTTAACTCCTGATAGAGAGGAGCTCTGGGCTCAAAATATGTATCTAAACGGAAGAAAACAGCTCAGCAATTCCATTTGCCCCATATGAAAGAAGGAAAAACTGTTGTTATTTTGCCAAGAAAATGGATGTTTACCTGATAGAACCTTCTCTGTCAGCATTTCTGTACAGTTCTCCCCACTCAATATCACGGCGGGATGGCTGTAGAGGATTCACGTTCCAGAGGTCCGTAAGTCAGGGCCTGGTTATCCTTCCCTCTGTTTGTTTTTAAATAGGGATATTCTAACTATTCTCAAAACTAACTGAAATATGTAATGGTCACATTAACAACCAAGAACTTTGGAATAACAGTATCCATATCACTGCAGTAAGTTTGGAGACCCTCACTTGTCAGAACTTAAACAAAAAACAACCCCCCAAATCACCGCTACTCAATAAAACAAGCCAACAGAGCGCATAACAGCTCTTATAGTAACATTCATCACTGCTTTTCCAAACGGCATCCCAAAGCATGCCGACCTATCAGCAATTTTGGGATGTTACCTCTAAGGGAGGTGCTGGAGGGAAAGAAAATGAATAGAATAGAATAGAATAGAATAGAATAGAATAGAATAGAATAGAATAGAATAGAATAGAATAGAATAGAATAGAATAGAATAGAATAGAATAGAATAGAATAGAATAGATTCAACGCCTACAAATAGTCCTTGCTCATGTAGGTAATCCTGAGCTGACACCCCTATGCCGGCCTCGTCTCAATTGGATTTTGTGTCCATTTATGTCCAGGACAACAAGAGCCAAGCCCGAGGGTCACAATGTTCCCCGAGATCTCCTGGTGGGATCTGGGATTTGAGTTGCGGTTATTTCTTTTTGGCCTTTTGACTCTTTGCTGGCTCGTTTTGGTAGGATTAAAACTCCAGCTTTTGTCCAGGGTTTCACATGTTAGATGGTTTTGAATCTGCTGGATAACTCTTTTTCTCAAAACTATTTACAGAAGCTACAGCTTTTATTGAATTTTAAAGAAATGTGTACCCAACATTACATTTTTTTCCTTGAACTTTCTAGGCTTTCTTTTTCCCCCAAACCTTCCAAGCATCCCAGTAACCATCTATAACCATAGTTTTAATTAAGAAGCAAAGAAGTTCGGATCATTAGCTTAAGTCTGTTTGGAAAAATTGTTCCAAAACTCTAACGGAGGTTTTCAACACTGCATTTCTTCCCCAGAGATGAGGCAATTAAAGCCATTTCATATAAAATCAACCTTTTCCCCATTGCCTCAGTGTAGGTGTGCAGGAGTACGAACCAATCAATACAAGAACCTATTCACAGGGAAAAAGGAAGAAATAGATCTTTATAATTACAATATGTAACACATTCCACAGCTGCACTCCTCTTGTGAATAGTTCTGATCTGAATGTAAATACACACTTTAAGCTGAGCATAATTTAAACGAGGAACCGGGAACACACACAGAACAAGCCAGTGCTTTTAAATATGAGCCAGGTTATCGGTATTTTCTCCGCATTCCCATGATGTACTGAAGAGCAGCCTATGTTGTAATGTATAGCGCAACAGAAATATAAACTAAGTAGTAGTTAAATGACCAAGAACCTGCAATCTCTCTTTAAATCCACACTCTTTATAGGCCTATCAACGTTACCTAACTCAGTTATTAATTAGATGAGACAGAGAATATATTGGAAGGACAGCAAGATTTAAAATGAGGCTGGTCAAAGTACTGGAGACCAAAGATGAAGATTCCTTAGACTTCATTACACTGAAATGAACCTGTAATTCAGTTTTGGGGCTGCTTGGGCCATGGGCAATACTAGGCCAGGTCTGAGAAACTTGTTCAGATTTGTTCAGTATTCACTCAGATGAACAACAAGGTTTTGGTCTTCTCTGAGAATATAAAGATCTGTAGATCCCATGTGCACTGGGACAAGGAACAGTGAACTTCAGGATGCTGAGTTCTCGACGTAGAGTTTTTCCTTTCTTTTGCTCCCTGTAGGCCTGGCTTGGTTAGGGCTGAGACACTGTGCTGAGGAAAACTGGGTGCGCTGATGAGTTGCAGAATGGGCCAGGTTTTTCCATGTTGAACACCAGTCACGTCTCATTGTCTGAAACCCATCAACAAGAGTTTGTGCCCGCAGTACAGTGTGGAGAACTGACGTGCTGTGCCCACAAAGGCTTCAGTGGCCAACAGCAGCCAAGCTCACGGCACAAACCTGTGCCTGTCTGAGTCTGTGGTTAAAGGTGAGAGATACCATAAGAGAGCACGTGGAGCCTGGAATTACAGTGATTTCTTTTAACCAAATGCCTGATTTCTGTAAGGGCACCTTTCCACTCCTTTTAGGTATTAGTGATTTATCTATTGAGTTATCTAAGTAGATAATGACCACGCAATGAATAGAAACTCATCTGTCTGCAAATCATGGAATATAAGAAATGATGATGTTTTCAGCTTCAGAACTGTGGACAACCCAGTTCATTTTCCCTTCTCTGAGAGGTACCAGCACATGATGCACTGAAGAATGATGCAACAGCCTCAAGTTGCACCAGGGGAGGTTGAGGTTGGATGTGGGGAACAATTTCTTCCCCAAAGGGCTGTGGGGCATTGAAACAGGCTGCCCAGGGCAGTGCTGGAGTCACCATCCCTGGAGGGTTGGACAGACAGACATGAGGTTTCTCAGGGACATGGGGCAGTGCAAGGGGTGGGTTATGGTTGGACTCTGTGATCTTGAGGGGCTCTTCCAACCAAAATGGTTCTATGATTCTAAATGTTTCTCATATTCACTCCTCAAAAGTGAACCCCCTCAAAGCCATGGAAACATCAAATGAGCAAAAGCAGCCTTTGTTGTCTCTCAGTACCTTGCCTGGGGCTTCCACCCTTAGGAGCTGGCTTGTGCTCTCCTTCTCAGCTACTCCTAAGCCACATCACCTGGAAACCTCCACAGTTCATGTTCGTCAGCTGGAGGGGACATGCCCTATGGGCAGGATAAGTAAGGCTCCTGGAGGAACAAAAGTGCACAAAATACTCCCAGACCATGCCCCAGGCCATTTCACTTCATCTAAAGGAAGAAAATAACTACAGGAAAAATATGCTAGGCATTGAATGCTTTCAGAGAAATTGCTGTTCTTCATAATTATTTTTGAAGTTATTCTCTGCTGGATGAGAACCGGGGCCCTCGTCTCCTCGTCAGCACAAACTTCGCATTTCTTGATCTGCATCTGGGGCTTGCTGAAAAATGAGTGTGTTGATTACGCCTCTCCCCCTCCCCTGCTCAGCCCCAGCTGCTGCTCTCCTCATGCAGTTACAACAACTAAAATGCAGAACCATTTACTTCGTTATTTTTATTATTTCTTTTGCTTATGTGAGTTGTCTCATCTCCCTTCCCAGCTCTCTGAGAGGAGCGAGCAGTACGCTTTTGGTCAAGTGCCCAGCTGTGCACACATGGGACGATGGAACAGAGGGACAGCTGGGGCAGCACCGCCACCACCTAATGACAGTAATGAGCCCTAAAGCCCCAACTTTTATGGTTCTTCAGTCCCACCTCTTGCTGAGAGGAGTGAAGTTATTAGAATCGGTGAGAGGAGGAAAGTGGGGATGGGGAATGAACGGAAAAAGACTTCTGTGTGCTCTCAGTGACCCTAATCGTTCGCAGTGCTGGGTGAGACATACTGAGAGGTGGCAGAACTTCCAGAGATGTTCTGGATTGCTTCCCACAGCTCACAGCCTGGTTGGGCTGCAAAACCTCTGTAGATCCCCCAGTGCAACCCCTGCTCACGCGGCGTCACAGAGCAGATCACACAGGTGGGGCCAGGCGGGTTTGAATGTCTCAGAGAAGGAGACTCCACACCCGCTCTGGGCAGCCTGGGCCAGGCTCTGCCACCTCCCTGCAAAGAAGTTTCTCCTCATGTTCAGACGGACCCTCTCCCAAGAGGAACTCAGCCCTGTACAGCTTCTCATCCAACACGTCAGGATATGCCCACTCTCCATTCACAAGAAGATGGGTCTATATGTTCCCACCTCCTTTCACTTCTGTTCTTGAGCTGCAGCCACAGCAGAACCAAGGCGGGACACCACCTCTCCTGATCTGTAGATAACTACTCCACCAATGCGAGGCTGACATGCCACCTATTTCAACACAGGCTGATGAAGAACAGAAGTGGCTCAACACAAACAAAAATCCAGACTGAAACCTTGCTCTTCCCCTCCCCATCCCATTATTTCATCTCATTCTAATAACCTTGAAACTTTGTGAGAGCATCTGGACTGACATGAAACCAGCAGAATATTACTTGATGCAAAAATCTATTTCGAACAATGTTTTTGAGTTTTGCCATGGAAAACTTACTTCTAGGCTGCTAGTGAGAACAACCCCTTGCTTGAGTATGATTTACCTTCAGCAAGAAGGTTTTGCACATCAAATAGCACCAGTCAAGAGGCTTTTTGTGCACGGCAGAACTCACTGCCTTGTGATTCACCCTGCAGTGGAGGAACTCAAGACGGTCCTCTAATGGTCCTACTGCCATTCCCAGAACACAGCAAAACCTCCAATAAAAGAACACCCACATCAAAAGGTCCTGCCTGGTCCCCACATTGATCATCTTCATAGCTGTTTTTTTCTTTTCCAGTGTCGTTTCTCACCTCAAAAACCAGAAGTTACCTTCTCCAGCACTGATCTCCGGTGAAGTTTCCGCTCCAGAGATGCCGTTTTACCCAGTGTTGGCTCAAGACTCGGCAGGATGGCTGATTTTTAATCAGCCCAGCGAGTCACTTGGGTCTCTCACTGCCTGGCAGAGATTTACTTGAGGATTTTCGGGTTTGATGAAAGCACAAGTGGGAAGGAGCAAAGCTTGCACTCCCTTTGTAATTAATCACAGGTTAAAGTGCTCTATGAATTATACAGGCCTCAGGAGAGACATCGCTTCTTGAATTCTCAGCAAAGCACACAACTTAAGACAAACTTTGCTTTGTGATGTGGCTAATAGAAGCATTACTCACTGAGCTGGAGGCGGGTTTTTGCTTTTCAAAGTTTGGAAATAACCTTGATAGTCTGCAGAAGATGATTTTCGACTATGAGCTCCACCTTTACCTGGTAGGAAATTTGGTACTATGTATGTTTAGAGACCACGGCAACCTGATATGATACAACAGAAAACTCCAATATAAAGGTGTTTTTCAAACCAAGCGCTCAGGTTTCTTTTTGATGGGGGGTGGGCGGAGAAGCCGCTTGGCACATTCATTTCCAGTGAAGCATATGGATGAAAGTAGCATTCCAGCCAACTGCAACTCTTGCAAATTTATCAACAAATATCACCGCAGCTTTAACATCCTTCCCTGCTACGACTCCAGACCCATCTCATTGTTCACACCCAGCAAGAGACAACTGGTTAATAGTGTCGCTCTCCTCAGCGATACTTCAAAAGGTGTCAAATCTCCCCATATGTGCCTGTTTCACAGATCCTAATGAGATTGTCTTTGTTCGGCTTCTTATGAAGTACTTTTTAAATTCAGATAGGAAAAGTCTACTGGGGAGAATAAAAAATGAAGAAAAAACTCCGAAAGATAATTTCACTTAAATAGTAATCTAGAGGAACAGCAGCAAAACATGTCCCTTTAGGGAATTTCAGGTGCAAACCTATATTCTCAGCAGCTCTGTGGAAAGATACACTATCGACCCTCTGGCTTCTTCAAAAATGTCAATCTGAATAATAGAATTAAGGTGGGGACTCCCATCAATTGTCTTCTATATTCAAGAGCCGTTTGAAAATGCCTTGTTGCCAGAGAAAGAATTATCTTACTACGTGACTAACCATTCAAAGAGAGCGATGGAAAACTGCTGAGAATATAAAGATTTGGGAAAACCGTTCAGGGAAAGAAAAAACCCAACTATGACTTATGCATTTTGCTTCTATTAACAGTGCAGAGTAACTCCGTTCTTCCTTCCTTTCTTCCCTATCAAAAGCTTTTTTCTTTAATTAGCTACCTACTTGAATTGTTTCAAAACACAGAAAAGGGACAAATGCAACAATATGCGAACGGCCTTTCAAACGGTAAACCATGAAATGCAGAAATACGGCAACACTTTGTCTTCCAGTTGCCTTTACCAAAGTGCTGCGTTATCTGCAGATGGGTTAACTCGCCGTTTACAAAAGGAATTCAAGCAATTCAGTCATTCCAGGTTGTTTAACAACATCAGGTACAAGGGAATGTGAAGCAGCTCAGCCGCATCTCAAGTCACCGGCCTCATGGAACAACTTGGGTCCCAGTGAATATCTATCAACATGGTTTATTTTTCAGAAAAAAGACCCTAAGAAACATTAAAATGACATCAATAGCATTTTTCTTAACAGAGTGGCATAAAGTAACAACTGGAGATGTCCCATTACATTGTAGAAGAGCTTATATCAGGTTTCAGAGACTTGAGTATCTGATGTGGTTACTGACATTATTTCTTCGCATTAAAATCTGTTATTTTAAATAAATTTTGTTTTATACTACCAAAATGTTCTTTTTTTTCATTATAAAGCCTATCTTTATATTTACTGTAAATGCTGTTAGGTGTAAATGGGGGGTGTGGGGAGCGGATCTCCTCACCAAAATTTAACAGTGATACGTTTTTCAGCTTTTAGCCAAAAATAAACCCCAAATATATATATACATACACAAAGCAAGTAGTTGTGTTTAGGGCAGTGTGTTTATCACAGTTCCCAGGTTATTTGTTTTTTTTAATAAACATATCTATCCCAATTTATCTGCCTATAAATACCATCTATCTCCTGTGATGAGCATCTGAAGGCCCCTCACCTGCAAGACTTGTGGAAGAAAAGAGGTTGTTTGCAGTTCACTTCCACGGAGCCACGTGCCGAGTCAAACAGCTGGTTTTCTATATTCCTCTCTCTTCCTAAACTCGATGTGTTGCTCTGCGCATGCCTGAAGAGGCATGGACACCTGAGCTTTGTACTTAGAGTAATGCAAATATATGGAGTTTTTAGAAGTATGTTTTAACTTTTTAAGATGTCTATCGAGATAAAAAAAGTCGAATATCCCAGCAAGACAACTCATTTGTCTCCTGGCATAACTTGCAGTACTTTGCCACAGGCAAGTTTGTAACATTTTCTCTAATCGGTTTCTTTAGGAGCTGCTCTTTTCCACCTGCTTCCATTTTAATGTGTCCTCAATATCAGTTATTTTTGCTTCAGCTCTAAGAGCCACATAACTAGGATGAACAACAGCGCTTCCCTTCACAAACAAATATATGATATTGCTAGTGGAAGAAAACACAGAAAATTGCCATAGAAATAAAATCTCAGCAAGTGTTTTCATTCGTCAAATTTGCTCAGCAAGAAGGTCCTCGGTAAAGAACACACAATCCACGAAGGCAGCATCAATTACCGCAGACGGCAGCACTAGGCTCATCGGTTCTTCAGTTTTGCATATCAGAAAATGATGATGACACACACCCCAATCAAAGGGAAAGCAACGAATTCATTGAAATGGGAAGAATCCCCATCTCATGCTGGGCATTGTGGAAGTTTATGAAATTCTGCAAACTTGCAACGCTACGATGAATTAATCCATCCCACTGACTCGGTAGCGATGGAAGAGCTGATGCTTAAAGAAAACACAAAGAATGAAGATGCTGTCTTAACTGCACATTAGTTCTTCATAAAAATAACTCCTTTATGACCTTTTTTCCCCTAATTGGTTTGCACTCTGAAAAGTGTGGTTTTCTTCATCCTGGTCTTGAGCCTTTCAGGGCACACAATAGGGTTTTATCTGGAGTTCTTCACTTCCCACTCTGATAAACTATTAGCGTTCTGTTTCGACAAAAATTAAATGAAATAAAAGGAAAGGAGGAAAAGCAGATAACAGAAGGAGAGGAGACTAAGAGTGGAAATGCCATGACTTAGGGACTTGTTTATAGAAATTTATGGAAATTGCTAAAAAAACATAATACACACACGTGGCTTCTGAAATGCCATTAAGCAATGCTGGAAGCCAATCCACTCACTCTGCAGTGCAGTATCAACAATAGAAGGCTGGGACAATGAAAAGCAATTAATAATTATTCCAAACATGCATCCATCAATACTGGAGGTGCAGGCTACTATTTCAACATCATATGTTGACATATTGCAAGGACATTGTTTCCAGGAGCGGTTTGCTAAGGACCTAGAAATGAGCATCATTGTCACTGCATTCCTCAACTGGGCTAATCCACTTCAGACTGCCCTTCAGATCCAATTAATTCGCGGCTAATGGAATGTTATGTTCAAAGGAATCCTGAGTATTACTCAAAATTCCCAACTGATGATGCTAGCCAGCTATCTTGGAAGGGCTGATAAGCAGCACAAGCACAGTGGCTACTGGTGGTGCATAATTGAGTTTTGCTTCTGGTATATGCTGCTTGGATTCTGCAAACAAATTGTAGTTTAAGTTTCTTAAAAGGCTTGTTGGTTCTTCCTTTGATACAAAGGCATCTGTGATACCTCTTAAGGTAAAACAGTCTCATTGAAAGTGCATCGGCTCAACCCTGAAATGACTCTGACCATCTTTATTGATCCAGGTCTAACTCTCGAGTTTGCTCCACCGCTGAGAGCCCATGGTGAGGCTGGAGTCCACTGCAGGTAGACTTCTCACAACTCACTCCTTGGGAAAATGTGCTGTTACAGATACCCGAGGAGCAAGCAACAGGACAAGAAGAAACAGCCTTGTGTTGTGCCAGGGGAGGTTGAGGTTGGATGTGGGGAACAATTTCTTCCCCAAAGGGCTGTGGGGCATTGGAACAGGTTGCCCAGGGCAGTGGCGGAGTCACCATCCCTGGGGGGTTGGACAGACAGACATGAGGTTCTCAGGACACAGAGCAGTGTCAGGGGTGGGGTATGGGTGGACTCGACGATCTTAAGGGTCTCTTCCAACCAAAATGATTCTGTAATTCTAACTGCAGAGTTTGGGCCAGGTTCTCAGTTTAGTTACCTCAACTTGGGCCCAGGATCTCAAGGTAATGATGGAAATGTGCTTTTTTCTGGTTGGGCTCCCTAAAAGGAAGAGTGTGATGTGCCGCAGTTAACTGAGGGACATGTCCCACTCCGCACCAAACAATTTCATCTCTGGGATTTACGTCCTAAGGAGAAAATGAGAGTTACAGTCCTGGGCAGCAGGGCCTTTGTGCAGTCCCAGCACACCTGCTCATCAGTTCCCTAGGTGAGCAAGGACTTACAGAGCCCAGCTCCGCAGAGATAACACAGCCTGACATGAGACATACTTGAGATGAGGTGACTGACTAAACTCTTAGAATCACAGAACCACTTTGGTTGGAAAAGCCCCTCAAGATCACAGAGTCCAACCATAACCCACCCCGGCACTGCCCCATGTCCTGAGAACCTCATGTCCATCTGTCCAACCCTCCAGGGATGGTGACTCCAGCACTGCCCTGGGCAGCCTGTTCCAATGCCCCACAGCCCTTTGGGGAACAAACTGTTCCCCAGATCCAACCTCAACCTCCCCTGGTGCAACTTGAGGCCGTTTCCTCTTGCCCTGGAGAAGCATCTGACTGAGTGTGGAAGCAGCTCCCCAGGAAGGGATTCTGGCCTCTCCTGGATATCCCCCCAGCAGCTCCTGTTGTGCACAGATCAACTGAAGCTGGAATGAATTGATCAGCATCACAGATGGCGACTCCGCAGTCCCAGCATCAACCCCAGGCAGCTGCAGAATTGACCCAACTACCTAGATAAGATACTTTTAATTAGTCAATAAAAACTGTTCCTGCAGAGTCAGAAGTGTACAGCCACACAGACCAGACCAGATGTAGCTGAAGTAGGTGGGAGGCATTTCGTGCCTAGTTCAAGGTAATAAATAGCAAAGGAGCTATTTGCTGCCACCTCACAGGACCAGATTGTCTGTTTCAGCAGCAGACAGGAACAAATCGTCTCTGTAGACAAGGAAGCAGCTATGGAGCTGCACATCAGCCATGAAATAAAGCTCTACCATAATATTAGAGAAGGTAGGGCAGCAAGATACCCATAGAAACAGCTGTTCCCTGCACAGAGTTGTCTCCCACACTCTAGTGCTCAGAACGATCTTCTCCAGGAGACACAGAACATCTCTGACAGGTCCAGTTTTAACCACTTACCCTTTTTTCTTGCTGAAAGGCAAGAGGTGTTTTATCTTCTAGTGTAAGATTTACCCAAAGGAAAACTTTTACAGCATAGCAGGCATCACGAGTCTGTAGCTGCATATTTTAAACCTGGTTCTTAAGCATTCAAGTCATTATAAATCCCCTGACTCGGGCAGGGCTGTGCAGAGTTATGCCAGCTATGAATCCAGCTTTTCTCTCTGAGTATTTCCTAAGCACTAAATTCCTTCTAAAAGTCAGTCAACCAGGTGATGTTTGCCAACATAAATCAATTAAGACACTGAAGGCTGTATGCAGGCATGGGGATAAGAGGGGAACAATGGGGAAGAGGAAGGAATACTCCCCTTTTTAACTTTCTAGGTAGTATTTTTCCTCTAGTGTGTCCTGTCTCCAGCCCACTTTGACCTATGTGCCCAGAGCTGCCCATTCCACAACACGCACTGTCATCAAAGGTTCATCAGGATTTACAGCATACATCCTTAAGGTCATGTTAATTGTATATTGCTTCGTGAAATGGGAGCTCTGCATCCTGGGGTACTTATGTGATGAACAGCCTGCCGTAGCTTTGGCTAGAAATACAATTGTGAACCATTCCTCTATAGTCTTTCTAATGAAGTGACTGGCTTGTTTCTACTTTCCATCTTCAGATTTTGAAAATAACAATAATAATAATAATAATAATAATAATAATAATAATAATAATAATAATAATTAAAAGAACAGTGTATTCTTATAAATCAGTGATGTCCTCCTGACTCTCCTGTCAAGTGATCACTGAATAGCATTTTCTTGCTTCTTTGGGCTAAACCTCAAAATAAAAACTTGTTTTTGTTTCACTGTTAATCCCAGGATCAAGGTGGCACCGTCAGAGCCAAAATGTTTCTCTTTTGATAAATTAATTCTGCTTAAAACCACACTCAGAATCATTACTATTTTTCCAGGCATCATTGAGGTTCACGACAGTTTTCACCATGGAATACTCTTAACTGGAAACATTATCCAAGATCTGTGCTAAATTTATCAGCATCTGCAGTTGCCTGTAGCCCAAGCCTGGGCTGATCCACACTTGCCAGTGAAGACCAAGGGGCAGGTTTTAGGCCCGAGCTCAGGCTTAACATTGAAGTATTATTTCTGACATGGTCTAAAGGATTCAATACAGCTTTTTCAGCAATACAAATACCTGACAAGCAACAAAACCTCATGTGGTGGTCAGAGAAGCCAGAAAGCACAGTGGGCAGGATGAGCCAAGAGCACAGACTGGTGACCAAGTCCATGGGGCTGAGGCAGGTCCAAGGTCCAGGTAGGAAACCACAGCCAGGATCAGAGCAGTGTGTGCCCCTCCACAAGCTCTGTCCTATCTGTCTACTGATTTCACGTGAAAAATTAAAAAATCCAAGGGTTATGATAGGATTGTTCTCATTATCAACCCCAAAAATGGAACACAGGTGTACAGCAGCTCACAGCAGCTGAGGTCCATCTGAATTAGATGGTAAAACCTAAGGACAGCTCAGCTTAACTAAACGGGTGTTGCGAGGCAGTCATCACAAAACAAACTGATCCAAACCCCATGGTTTAGCTACATGGAAGAAGAAAAAGGGAAAAGCAAATCATAAAACTGAGCTTCAGTCAATCCAAAGGGCTTTAAACCGGGAATAAATATTTGCTATGTAACACATGAATCTGGCTTGTAGCTCTGCTATTGGCAACGTAAGAATACGTGAGATTTTTCTGTTATTCTTTGCTTTTCATTTTATTTATCCATCATAATTTGGCCGCTGAGACCATAAATCTCCCGCCTGATAATAATATTTCTCAGTAGATACTCTTCTGAGATCATATTTAGTGAGATATCATACATAAACACTATGAAGAAAAAAAACCAACACAAACAACAGGAATAATTCTATTGTTTAGGGAAAAATAGCACTGCACCAATAAAAGCATTTAGTTAGAAGCTACAGATTTCCACGTTGAGTTTGCAACCCTAAACCTGCACCTGTAGCTTAGTGACTGAAAATTCAGAGCCTTGAAACAAATGCCAAGTTGAATTTCCCTGGATTCCTCTCCCCTGCACCTTAGGAATAACAACATGAGGAAGACGAGGAAAGGTGAAGGAAGAATTATACAGGTAGTTTGATTTTAGAGATATTTGTATCACAAATAAAGACTTGTACCTTCTTCTCAGTTATACTGGTGCTGAGAAACCTGAGGCGTGCAGAGGATTGCTGGATAAAGGAAAAACCAATAAAATCTCAGAGGTTTCAGACTCATCTCGCAAAGAACTTACTTACTCAACCAAGAAAAACCAGAAGAATAAACGCCCCATCCTCAGCTCCTGATATAGATTCAGCTCACAGCAAGCTGCAGTGAAGCCCTTCGCTCCTCGGCAGCGCCGGCCGTGCCAAGTGCTTTGTGACAGCTGGCTCTTAAAGCTCCACTTGCAGGAATCTTGTGAATGTGTGAATAGATCACTCTCGGTTTTATAAAATGGCATCGCTAACCCTGATAGCGACAGAGAAAGGCTTCCCAATGTGACCCAAGTGAATCCTAAAGTGTTCAGAATCTAATGACAAATAAAAGAGCCCGCTAGCTTTATTACATTTCATCCTTCTCCAACATTTGGGCTCAGCAATATCATAACCATAAAAATAGCACTTACAGACCTCATGTAAAAGGAAGGTCGATTATTTTGTGACAATGTAAGGACCCTTCTAGACTCAGCTCTGCATATCCTTGACCATGTCCCTTACACGTGCTCCTTGGTGGGTACCTGAGCCAGTTCCATCACTGAGTTGGGTGCAGGGACAGCAGAGTAGTGCCTGAAATCATAAATCCTTTGCCCCAACACACCTCCCTGATGGGTACGATGGTCTCCAGACTGTCTCCAGCCTGTCTCCAGCCTCTCACACTATCAGGAACAGTATTCATTGCCCATGCAGCTTGGCAAACACATCTGGTTTCCCTTGAGCTCTTCATAAAGAGATAGTTTTTAGTCTGCTGAGCGTAACTTGGCACTAAGGTATCAGCCTTCACATTTAAAATGCCAGCTCCTTCTCCCCACTGCTCATAAATTCATGTTCACCAGTAATTCTGCTGGCCAGGAACTGGTTTTTATCGCACCCTTCACATGTGCAACGAAGCTCAGAGTGTGGTGAGCACCTCCAAGTGTTTTTATAAAACATACGATTAATACCAAGTAGAGAGACTCTGCTCGTCAGAAACAGCATTACCTCTGTGTAACAATTTGTGCATCTTTTTTACCTCTGCATCCCCCAGATATGCCTGGGAACCTGAAATTTCCACATCAACATGTTGGGAGAGACTATTCCCAGAAGGTTTGCTGCTCAGGATTGTACTCACCGAAGGTTTGAGCACTTCATACACAGAGGTGCACGAGAAGTTGACTCTGCTCCTCCAAACTCACAACTCACATATTACTGGTGGTAAACTCATAATAACACTGCTTGAAATTCTGGGAGCATCTCCACCCGGAATTATAGTTGCTGATCTCAAAGGAGTTCTGAGAGCCATAATTATTGCCATTGTCTGTGGGTGTCTGGTCTCGGGCAGCAGGAGCTCTGCAGTCTCTGCAGCACCATTTCTTTGTCAACAGCACCATCTACCTCTAATAATCGAACGCCGGAGCAGACCGGGTTCGCTAGTGCTCCCTTGCTCTGCTTGTTTCTCTCTGTAAACCTATTAACAGCTACCACAAGGTCTCTGGATGTAAACCAAGGTTTGGAAACCTTGAGCCTAAGTTTTCCATTTCTATAGCTCATAAAGCATCCCGAAACAGCCAGCACAGCGTAATTACCCAAGTCATTACAGGGCAATCGGCAGAACTAAACGGGCACTGCACGAAACACAGCTTTGTCCCAGGACGTGCCTGGGTGGAAAGCGAGGACAAGCACTGTATAGAAAAGCTAAGAGTCAATTACCTTTTTCTGTGTCAGAAGACAAAAATACATAACTTGTTCATTTGTTGGAATTTTACAGAATATACCCAATCCCAACAAGCAGCAAGGAACCTTCTCCCTGGCTAAACTACCCGACTGGTCTTTAGGATGGAGATGCTCCAAAAAACCAGCAGTGACACTGCAGCGCCATAACCAGAGTCATAAAAAAAACGCAGCAGTATCTCTGTGCTTCCAAAGCACTTTGAAGGGTTGGAAGAAGAAAAGTTCTGGTTTTTTGCCCTATTACCATCTTTTCTGAACGGTGGAGATTCAGGAGGAAGCCGCAGATCCTTCAGTTTCCTCCATGATCGATAGGAGAATGTGAGAAATGTGAACAGACATTCCCGGTGCTCTACAGAAAACCACATCCTGAATCAATGGCAAGAGCCCTCGGCATCAGCAGACCTTGGCCCATTGAAACAGAAAGACAACAAAGCCTGAACAAAAGTACGTATGAGTACATTTAGCAGAGACCTGAACCCTTGTCCAAAGCCCAATGCAATGCCTGTAAATAAATAAACACATAAAAATGGAACTCATGTCCATCTCATTAACAGTCATTATTGATACTACTTGACCACCAAGATTGCAGTGGCAGTTCAGTAACCTGATTCATGAAATATGACAGAAAATACAGACCTATCCCTTGTTTTCTGTTTCAGTTTTAGAGGTTACCACGCTTTCTAGCCTTCAGTAAGAGCAAATTGAAAATGGACATACCAAAATCTCTTCACGTTGCCGCTCACGTTCACAGGCAGTACGAGTTCAGAGCTCAGCCAGGACTCAGGATCTACGGCAGCCCTTCTGAGAGTCCAGTCCTAGAACCAGAAAGAAGTCGTTTCACCTCAGAAATCAAATTAGACTAAAAATTATCGCAGTCAACCTCTCTCAACATATTCAAAAGAGACAATAAGTAACTAAAAGCTTGGGTCGAAAACTGCCTGCGCTCCCCTTTGTGATGCTGCAGGGCCAGGTTCCCACAAACCAGGGCTCCATCAGTCCTGACCATTCCTTCGAGCACCCAGGAGGGGCTTTTGTTCCTTCTTTTCTCACACCTGACTTCGCACCTGCTCCTCAGGCTCTTCTGGAAAGCACAGGGATTTAAGCGCCTACATAAGTCTCCTTAAAAAACAATATTACTTCAAACCGTAAAATCTGTTAAGCGTCGATGGTCATTTTTGAAAAGCAGACTTTGTAATATAGATGAGCATAAACACGATTGTAAGACGAAGCGCAATCACTGAAAGTCTCGAAAATATTGCACCTTGCTGTGCAAGCAGGAACGCTCAGCACCTCGCAGGACTGTACCGCGTTTGTTCAAAACCATCCCTTGTTCCTAGGGCTGTCTATCAGTACCTGCACATCAAACATCACCCGTGTATTTTGGAAAGCTGAGATTATTTTTTTTTCTTGGTGAGAGGAAGAATTTAATATGCAATTTTTTGGTTTCCTCAAAGAATGTGGTCCAGCCCCTTTTCTTCATCATGATTATTGCATATCATTGGGAAATCTGATTAAATATTATATATTTCAGTCCATTCAGCACTCTGAATGCTTTAACTACTTAAAATGAGCAAGAAGGGCTTGGCTGTATGAGGGAGCTGAGGAGACCCCCACTTACGTTCTTTCACCTCCAACTCCCACCACAACATAACCAACACACCTTACTCACATCAGTGCTCTCCCTCCCCCATTGCTACGGCCTTGAATTTCAGGTCATTTCCTCATTGCCAGCCCCACGCAAATGGCAGCCCCGATGTTTTGTTATGGGAGGATTTGTTTAGGGGAAACCTGCAGGGGGGGGACATTCTGCACCTACTTGCTGTGTCCTCCCACACAGAGGTCGAGGTTATTTCCCCAGTTTCTTGTCCCTGCAGTGGTGAAACAACATGTAATCCTACTGCAGGTACCCACATTCTCTGGGATCGTAACCAAGACAGAAACATTTTGGTTGGAAAAGACACTTAAGATCATAGAGTCCACCCATACCCCACCCCTGGCACTGCCCCATGTCCTGAGAACCTCATGTCCGTCTGTCCAACCCTCCAGGGATGGTGACTCCAGCACTGCCCTGGGCAGCCTGTTCCAATGCCCCACAGCCCTTTGGGGAAGAAATTGTTCCCCACATCCAACCCCAACCTCCCCTGGTGCAACTTGAGGCTGTTTCCCCTCATCTACTTCCCATTGCAGAATTCAGACCTGGGAGCATCATTTCCCCATAGAAGTCCCCTCACACAAAAAAGAAAAAAAATCCCTGAACGTAAAGGTAAATGTATTCATTATTTAAGGTCCTCATGCACTATAGTGAGAGAACGAGCTGCCAAAATATACTGAAGAAAATTTACCGTGGCAGGCAAAGCATCTGTAGTAACGAACAGCATATAACATCTCCAACAAAACACAAGGGGAAGAAGAAGAAAGCGAACAAGCAAAAACTGGGGAAGAGGCTGTGCTGGTTCGGGAGCGACTTGTTGCAATTCCCCGCTGCCCAGAGCGGTGTTTGGAGCGGCAATCGCTGAGCCGACGGCAGGCGGGATGTGGTGGGGAACCGGGCTGCTGGCAGTCCCACCGGAGCTGGGAAACGCGGCTCTGCCTTCCCTGCAAAAAGGGTTTATTAAAGCTGCCGGCCTGCTTTACAATGACAGCAGGTGTTACAATCAGCAGCCTTCGTTTCTTAGCAAAATGCCAAAGCCTGGTGCAGTCGTACAAAGTTAAATATGAGAAATTAAAAGAAATAACGAAACGGGATGAAAACGGCCAACATATACATCTGATTTGCTGCTGTCATTATGGAACTGGGAGACATACAGCAGTCATTTTAATGTAATAGATACAAATAGTACGGATATTTCCATTTCCAACACCCCGAGCTGGACAGGCAAAACAAACTGCTATTTATCTCATCCTTGTAAGGTATTTTAGCCCAACGTCCGTAAGTAGTTAGGAAAATTATGATGATTGTAGACTGATTCTAACAAAGTCCCAGAAAGTCTTTTCACTGATCGGTGGAGACAAACTGCAGAGATTTTTTGCTGGAGGTCTGTGATCTGGAATATTGTCAGTCACGTTGTTCTCACCTATACAGACTGCTTGCACTGTTAATCCTGGGTTGTTTTAGCACTGATAAATAATGATTAAATAGGAAGTTATGTGGAGTCCTGAGAGTGGATAAAGCCACCTGTGGTTTGACCAGAGCAAAGTTTTAAAGCACCTTTTATTCTGTCAAAGAAACATCACCGCCAAAAGCAGGAGGAGAACCTCAGCCAACAGCACCGTGCTCCTGAGTCCTCAGAAATCAGCGTTCTGCCTTTGTCCGAACACATTTACCTGGCTCCAAGGGAAGTTTCCTACCACGCACACAAACTTCTTCCGTCACAAAGTGGGTTTTAGTGCCACCGTGCCTCATCCGCAAGGGTTTAGCTACAAGATTTTCATGCCCTGTTTTCTAGTTAAAGAATTTTTAGCAGTAGTTGCAGTAAATGAGTGTTTTCCAGTTCAGAACAACCACTTTTACCTGTTTGAGGTGAAAAAGAGCTGCTGAGAGGTTACTTTGTGGCTTATTTCTTAAAACCCAGGAAGATGAGGTTTCTACTAGCAAAGGGAATCTCTTAAAAAATGAAAAATGGATTCAGTTATTATGAGCTCATTCAAAACTCTACCTGCAGCATAATTCACTCACCATCTACACCTGAGGGAGGTGGTTTAGTGCTAGAGTTAGGTTATGGTTGAACTCCAGCTTAACCTAAATGACTCTGTGATTTTATGTCTTGGAATGGCTGTGGCTGTCCCCAAAGAGCCGCTACAGTCAGGAGGTACTTACATGTCTTTGAAAAATCTGATTATGGAGCTAATTTTATAAAATCCACCCGAACAGCACGAAGGTGGAACTGATCCCTTTAGAAACAGTTCTTCCCAATCTTCTGAATAATCTTCTTTAATGACCACAGTATCTCTTCGATGCTTATCCAGCCGCAATGCTTATCTGGGAAACGTCTGTCTCCAGTTTTAATGGAAGGTGTAGATTTGGATATTAACTGAAAACCAAACATCTTCACGGATGAAGCGGATGAGATGTAAACCCAAACGCTGCAAGCTCTGCTTTTTCCCTTGCACTTTGAGCTAGGTGTCTCTCAAACAGCATCTTTCTTTCTTTCTTAAACACTGAGGTGTTTTCAACCTGTTTCAATCTGAGGTGAGGACCTGAGACGTGAGGGAAATGAGCCTGAGTTTGGGTGAATAAGGATATGAGGAACCCACTAGTAAAATCACATCAGGCACTGTTCTACGTTCAATAACTGGAGTGCAGAACCAACATTATTAACAACAGAAAAAAGAAGTCTCTTTGCCATGATTCTTTTCACTTTCTTCTCACATCAATTTTCACTATTTTGGATATACTTGCACATTGAAAAAAAAAAATCAAACAAGGAATAACACCAGATTTTTCCTTAGACATTTTAGGAGTAAGAGGAGTGTTGCTCTCACTTGTATACAGACCCTCCTATCCTTTAATATCCAGCAGTGTGAATAAGGGAGAATACACAAAACATGAAGTCTTTACTTCCAAGCATATTACATTGAAAAGGAATGTAATTTTCCTTAACTCCTTCCCTTCCTTAACTTAAAATGGTGCTAAAATTGCGTTTCGCAATTGGGTTCCGAATTTTATGCATCCATTGTTTTTTTTTTGAGAACGACACTCAAAAACACAGACTGTATTAGCACTAGATGCTCCACTCTCCAATGGAACCAGAAGCGTTGAAAACTAAAATAAAAATCCAACGTGAACACAGAGATAAATGGTTAAAAGCACTCACAGTTACACACACGGTCGTATTGACTTAAATTAGTTCTGATTTAACACTCTGGCTTTGCATAGTCTTGACTCAAAACCACTCAAGAAACATAGTTATGAATATCTGGGTTTAATTTGGGCTTGTACAGTGGCAAATTGCCTCAAGAAGCCACACGCACCTGCTCAAAAGCCCAAGATTCAAATAGAGCCTCCAGAGGTGACTCCCTGAACGGTGTCCAGCTCTCATTAGCGGTGCTCTCTGTGTTCCTCTCCCTGCAAAGCTCAGAATACCAATCAGCTTTAATGCTTGCAAAGAATTATTCAGCCTGTTTAATAAAATTGCCTTCAAGCTACACAGAGGCTGTGACAAAGTTTTCTAATTAAGCAGTTTCATTAAGCAGCAGAGCACACCTTTCTGAGTCCCCAAGCTGATCCTCCTCCCTCCCAACTCCAGAGCAGCATCCCGGTATTTACATTTCTCCCTGTTCAGGAGAATTTAGGAATCAATAAGCAAAAGTTATTCTAAGTCTCAAAAAACAGGCATTCTCTTCGGGATTCTCTGGCCAAATTGCTTATTGATTTTTCTCAGCGCGTACCGCTGATTTTCATAGGTCTCAGAGCATTTGGGTTTTTGCTAGCGTCTCGTCATGTAATCATAAAAATTTGCTTCTGATAATACGGATATAACCCACATTTATAATGTGTTTATATCAATATAAACTTAGACTGTCTCAGAACACCAAGGTTATAAGGTCTGTGTATCTGGCAAGTAAATATTGCTCGACACACGTCAATCACTTCAGGAGAAGAGCCCAGAAGTTTAGACAACCCACCTGAGATGGACCAAAATTCCTGTGCTCCCAGGGACACCCAGATACGGCTCCTGGACAATTCCTGCTCCAACCTGAGCAAACCCTCCGGATCACAACATCACCCTCAGCCTCCCTTGGCCTGGCCCCAACACATGGGTAAACCTGTTGGTGAGAATTCTCACTCAAATTGACAAACTGCCATTCAAAAGATGGGTTCTGCGTGTCTCCCACCCAGGCCTTCCACAAGCCCAAGGAAAGCCCTTGGAAAGGCTGTCGTCACGCAACTCTATGTGAAATAATTTAGGGAAAATGAGAGGAGCCATCTAAAAACCTTCCAGGAGAGAGTCTTCTCTGTATTTTTAAAATAAACGGGAATGGCACAGAGGCCAATGGCAAATTCCTCCGTAGGCAAGGAGAATTTGAAAGCTGCAAGTATATACGATAGGTTGAAAGAAATCACATCCTCTTATATCTGCTGCTGCTCAGCCCAAGTAAGGAGAACAGGATCCATGTTATCAGTGTTGCATCTTTCCATCACATCCTTCCAGTTGTGCAAAACATCTCTTTTAATTTTCCTTCCTTCTTCCATGAGGAAAACCTATGAAGTTTTTGCCAGCAAGGAAAGTTCATGTTGAAGAAGATTTTTTCACCTCCCTGAAGTGAAAGAAGCAGCAATTCTTTTCCATAATGGCATCTTTAGAGTGGCCCTCCAGCAAGTGTGGCCGCTCTCTGTGGATTGCTTTATCTAGAGAGACCCTGTCACATCGAGAGCTAATGGATCAGCCACAAACAAGCTGCGTCGACCCATACAGGCACATAAATAATAGAGAATACGAGATGTTTGTGTGAGCCCAGAGATTTCTGGAGGGCACTTTAATATTTTGTTTACATCTAAAAGCAAATACAGTTCCTTAAACAGCTGCCTCGTGATCCCCAGCTGGTCATAAATATAAAAACAAAGTGACATTTGCTTCGAAACAGCTAGTAAATTATGTATCTGGAACAAAAAATCTAGTAATTCTGCTTAGATTTGTACTGCAGTGAAAACTTTGGCTGGTGTACAGAACCGTATTGCACATGGGGGGAAACACACGTGTTTCCCCACCAACCACCACACTGGAGCTCCAGAAGCCTTGAATTACTACTACTTCTGGTTTGGAGGGTTTAGTTGTGTATATATACATTTTTTAATTGTTATTATTATTAAGTGGTAGTCACAGATCTGAAGGGAGCACAGTTTACAGGCGTGCTTTTCATTCCTTGCTCCTATATGTATGAGTTTAGGAACGACTTATACACACCCGAACATTTTTTTCTTGTTTGTTTGGGGTTTTTTTGCAGCTACAGCAATTGTTATTAAACCAAAGAAGATAGAAGCCTTGCCTGACCTTACCCTGCTGATATTAAAACAAACTCATTTTGAGTGGGCTGACTTGTCAAGCTATCTAGATGGTTCCCAAGCCTCCTCATTATTTATCACTTCATCAGCCCTCTGTCATCTCTCCGCTTTATCTGCAATGAGTTTGCACTGCTTCTAGATAACAATATTGAATAGGTTCTGCCTACTGCTGATCCGTGCAGACCTTAGTTACGGGGAAAAAGAAAATACAAAAAAATCTGATGGTTATTCTACAGTAACTACATCAGTTTTTAATTCAAACAATGTGAACTTCCCTGATAGGGTATCACTAATTCTTTTATGGAATATAATGCAAACTAGGTTAAATAGCTTATAAAAGACTACTCGGGTACGTGGATCAAGATCACCACTTTCTTTACCACCCAAATTTGTAATCTCATCAAGATTATACAAGTCTTGCTTGGCAAGAGCCTATTTCTGTAAAGCCCGCTCTGTGGAGTTCATTCTATTCCCGTCTTCTCATTCCGTATTAATTGAATACTGTATTAGACCCACAGTTGATGTCACGCTAACCAAGCTGGAAATATTCAGATGACATGTGAACTTTGATGTGGAGGGTTGTTCTTTTTAAATATTTAATCGTGTTGCCATTTCTGAATCACTATTAGAGATTTTTTATCATCTTCAGGTCTGTAACACTGAAAATGCTTCTCCTTCCAAAGCTACATAAGAAAACCTTCTGCCAGATGTGGTTGGTCCTCAGTATTTTTAGATTCTGGATCATATTGCCAGCTAATTTCCTTTTTGTCCCTTTTTGCATTGCTTTTTCCTTCACATCTCCACTGAATTAGAAGTAACTTTAAGCTATGTCGTCTATGTTTTCTTTCCCTCCTCACTCCAGCTGCTGAATTATGACATTTTGATGGGAAGGTCTCTGAAGCTCCTAATTCCATTGACATTTTACTCTTGCAAATTTTCCTTTGAACAGGTTTTTAACTTCTTTCACTGTAGGAAATGCACCTTTTTTAAGAATTAAGAACATATGGGCTGCCTCCTATCTACATCGACTATAATCTAGCCACAGTCAGTGACCCTTATGCAGTAATCAACAGCCTCCATTTCACAGGTTAATTTACCTTCATTCCTCATAAAAAGGTCCAAAATTGAGTTGTGTTGCAGAAGGTACAACAGCTCAAGATGAGTGAGTCCAACCATAAACTGGATCCAGCACTAAACCACATCCCTAAGAGCCTCATCTATACAAAGCATCTCATCCCTAACCAAGCCAGGCCTACAGGGAGCAAAAAGAAAGGAAAAACTCGAAGTCATGAAATGAGCATCCTGAAGTTTATCCTGAAGTTCCCTGTTCCTTATCCCAGTGCAGATGTGATCTATAGATTTTAATATTCTCAGAGAAAACCAAAACCTTGAGATGGCACCTCATTAATTTGATATAAAATCCCAAACTGTTACTACAGTCACCACAGTCTACTGCCTCCTCCTGCCTCTGACAGCAAACTTCATCAGGAACCCTTGGCTGTTGTGGTCAGTCCAAAGAACAAGAAGACTTTTGAAGTATCACAGAATCCCAGAATGTCAGGGGTTGGAAGGGACCTGGAAAGCTCACCCAGGTCAATCCCCCCATGGAGCAGGAACACCCAGCTGAGGTTCCACAGGAAGGTGTCCAGGCGGGTTTGAATGTCTGCAGAGAAGGAGACTCCACAACCTCCCTGGGCAGCCTGGGCCAGGCTCTGCCACCCTCACCCCAAACAAGTTTCTTCTCATATTCAAGTGGAACCTCCTTTTTTCCAGTTTGTACCCATTGCCCCTTGTCCTATCACTGGTTGTCACCGAGAAGAGCCTGGCTCCATCGTCCTGACACTGCCCCTTTCCATATTGATCCCCAGGAATGAGTCCCCCCTCAGTCTCCTCTTCTCCAGCTCCAGAGCCCCAGCTCCCTCAGCCTTTCCTCACACGGGAGATGCTCCACTCCCTTCAGCATCTTGGTGGCTGCGCTGGACTCTCTCCAGCAGTTCCCTGTCCTTCTGGAGCTGAGGGGCCACAACTGGACACAAGATTCCAGGTGTGGTCTCCCCAGGGCAGAGCAGAGGGGCAGGAGAACCTCTCTGACCTACTGACCACCCCCTTCTAACCCACCCCAGGTATCATTGGCCTTCCTGGCCACAAGGACCCAGTGCTGGCTCATGGTCACCCTGCTGTCCCCAGGACCCCCAGCTCCCTTTCCCCTACACTGGTCTCCGACAGCTCATTCCCCAACTTACACTGGAACCTGGGGTTGTTCCTGCCCAGATTCAAGACTCTACACTTGCCCTTGTTCTATTTCATTAAATTTTTCCCCGCCCAGCTCTCCAGCCTGTCCAGGTCTCTGATGGCAGCACAGCTTCCAGTGTCAGCCACTCCTCCCAGCTTGGTGTCATCAGCAAACTTGCTGACAGTCACTCTGTTCCCTCATCCAAGTCGTTGATGAATATACTGAATAATACCGGCCCCAGTACTGACCCCTGAAGCACTGCACTAGACACAGGCCTCCAACTGGACTCCGTCCCATTGAGCACGACTCTCAAAGTATAAGGAAGGTTCAATTTTTACCAAATATATCTGAAAGCATCTGAATGTTCTGATTTTCCTAGAAGATGCTACACTCCGCAGTGCTTTCGGCACTATATGTTAAATCCTAAAAAGTGATTAATTTGGTGATGCTCTGAAATGGCCTTGGTCCCAGCTGTGTCACCGACTCCAGCGTCACATGAGGACGGGGGTGTCTTCTTCTGGAAACTCTGGTGTCAGCACAGAGCACGTCCTCCCAGAGCTTGCTGAGTGTTTGCAAAACCAACCTCCCTTCCTGCAGCCACTCAGCTCCCCGGCACCTGGTTTATTTTATTATAAAACCCGTTGTCTAACACATAAGAGGAGTTCACAAGGATCTCTCCACCTTCCTCACGACTCTGTAAGAACACCTGCGGCAGAGGGCAAGCCCACCTTCCGCTAAGTTGGCTAAATTAGGCTGATATCTTGAAAACGGTTGTAAGCTTTTCTCCTTTTCTTCTTTATCTGTCGCTGCAGAGACAGCCTGTGAGAATAGATTTCATTTCTGAAGCTGGCCAGCAGTACGTTTTGTCCTGAACTATATTTATTTTTGTGTTTCCAAAAAGTTTCCAGTCAGAGTATCAAGTTTAGTTCTTATCAGATAATTACACAGCACTTGCCTCCTGAGGCAATTTTAAATCAATCTCGGGAAAGGCAGTAACTATACACTGTAGATAATTATAGTCCATTAAAGTACCTTAAGATTAGATTCAGAGATCACTAATCACACAAGGTCATAAATGTACTGCACCTTTCCGCGGTGGTGTCTGAATTTTGATATGTAGCCCTTTTGCAGGAAAAAAGTATTTTCTAGGGTTTTTTATTGAGCAAAATATCAGAGGCAAATAGCAAAGTAATTAAAAACGTGCTAAATTATTGCCCCAAAAGCAATTTCAGTTCTATCCAGTCAGTCACAGAGAGGAAATCAGACCATAAAGCAACACTGTCATTTTAAAGATACTCTTGACAAAACATGTCATATTTTAAATTTAAAATACTGTCTAACCAAACGCCTTCCTTACTTCAGGAAAATGGCTCCTTTAATTGCTCTGAGAGATGTGTCAAGTGTGCTTGACAAGTATTTGATTAAACGAAGAAGCTTCTTTGCTATTCGCACCAATCAGAAATTCTCCATCTAAGTGTTTTCCCTACAGCAAAACATCATTTTTGCTCAAAACATACAAAATCCATTAAGACAATCAAAGCAAATCTGCAGCCAGACTGTCCCGAGCCGAAACACTCCGTTCTTTGATTCCATAGCGAATTGTACCTGGGACGCGCCGTCACCATTTAATGTATTTTGCCGCGGCTGTTGGCAGTCGCGACAGCAGCCGTGCAGGTTGATGCTCCTCTGACACGGTCACAACGACAACAACAAAGTCCCCAAGCACTGCAAGGCCAACAGTCTTAGTCAGGAGGCCCCAGCCCTCTGACCTGTTCAAATAACAACCACAGCCAGCTTTAAAGGACAGACTTGGACAGATTTACTGAGCCCAAAAAGAGTCAGGTTTGGTCTAGTGACTTTAAAGTTAAGCCACCTGTGTCTGAGAAAAAAGCTTCAACTAAGGTCACCATGCTCATCGCCAGGTCTTTATCCTCTTTTGTATCATGACAAGATGGTTTATGTAAGACGTTTCTTCCTTATCACAATATCATCTGAGATGTTCTCATTCCATTCTTATCTAGATCCTTTTGCAGTTGGTACAACCTCACCTGGCTCCCAACCTGCTCAGGTTGCACACAAAGCATTATTCATCCCCCTTCAGCTCAGGTAAACTTCAGTTTTCCTGTCACATTTGCTGGTAGGGCCAACTTTCATCAACGCTCGTTCTGAGAAACACACTACCTGTGTGATCTACTCAAGGTGAACCTGCTCTAGTAGATGGGTTGGACTGGATGATCTCCAGAGGTCCCTTCAACCCCAACCAGTCAGGGGTTATTTGATTCTCTGATACGGAGCAACAGCTACAGTACCACGGGAAGAATGTCCACATGTGATTCCTGCAGAAGGACGTGGTCCCTCTATACTGAGCACCTTCTGCTGACAACCAGCAGCTGAATCAAGCTATCTGACCTCCCAGGTCACTTCTGAAGGCCACCACCACGCTTGTGAGCCTTCTGATTCACAGCTTCAGCTGCCCAAAATTCAAAGACAAGGCTGTAAAAGACAACGGAAAGTAAAGATTTATGGTACAATCCAAACCACCTTCTGACCTGATGCAGCTGTAAGCCAGTGTTGCTGATCCTGCAGCTACGTGGTGAGTGGCTCCTCAGATCCTCACACACTCAAAACGCAGCTCAGATGAGATACCGGACAACTGGAGGGAGGCGTGGATTAGTATCAGACCTAGTCAAAACCAAATATTTCACTAAATTCCAGCTGATCTTTTAAAGCTCTATTTTTCCTACAAATACTTTAAACTTTCTGTTCCAATACAAGATTCAAGGAAACATTTAAAAAGCAGAATTTGCCTTAGGACAAGCAATCTGGTTTTGCATTGGCCCCATTCACTAGCATGATAGAAAAAATAAATGTTTCCATATGACATGAAATACATCATCTAGTGCCACCCAGATAAAGTCACCCTTCACTGGGGACTTTCCATACCTACATGATTGCAGTTTCTCCAGTTTTCAATAGGCTGTTATTACTATTTGTGGCTCCATGAAGTAGTTTTACATTAAGTACTAGTTCTCGAGGAGAAATCACATATTTTTTCCAAAGCCCCAGTTCTCTAGATCAGTTATATCCAAGGTTATCTCTTCCGTGTATATGGTGTCAAGACAACAACATAGGGCTTCCATGGGTTCTTCTGGTGTTTCAGAAAACCACCCACATCCAGACTAGAAAAAGGTATAATTATAAACACAATAAACCTCTAAATATATTGATCTGCTCTATCCAGCGCCCCACATTCATTAAGACAAAGTTGAATCACAGTATTCCACTCCCTCATAATGCAAGAAAACTTCCGTGCTCCCGCAGAACAAAACTGTCCTCAGAGCCATAGGGCAGCTTCTCCTATCTGTCCTGCGCATCCATATCCGAGTCTCTCGGAGTTCTCTCGTAGCCCATCACAAGGGGATTAACCTCACCCAGTGCCAGGTAATTAATTAATCTGAGCCAGTTGCCCACATTGCTACTACAAACACTAGGAACAGGCACTTTTAAAGAGCCATCACCTGATTTTCTTCGATGTCTCTGCCAAAGTGAGATTAATTGGTGGTACCGAAGCTTCCTAACCTCGGTCAGAATCTGTGAAGTGTACATACAGAAATATCCGAAAACTGCTGACTTCTTTCACAGGCAGAGAACTACCTCATTAATTTTGGTTTGCACATAATTAAACGACACTAAGAAAGCCTGAAATGACACTGCTTTCCATATTCTTACAGTGAGGCAGCAAATGCAATGAATGTGATGGTATTTTTACCAAAAATGCCTGCTTTTGAGGGCTACAATAAATTTTAAGTATAGAGTACATGCAATAACTTGTTCTTGTAAGGGTCAGAAATGAGAAATATTCTATATGTGGCCAAGAAGATTTGTATGCAAGGTCATAAACCAGTGTTTCTAAACAACGAAAACAGATGAACACAGAGAGTTTTTTTTTTTTAAATCTTAATTATCCCCAAAATTGCTAACTGCTTTAACTTTCAAAACTGTGCTTTAGTATGCTCATCTGGAATATAATATTAACCGTGAGTATTAGAAATGCTACACAGTAATGACTGAAGTCCCTGGGTAAGATCAGGGTTGCACTGAGTTTGCTCTACACATTTCAGTAACAAAAAATCCCATTCCCTAAGACATTTACAGTCTTTGAGAGACAAGGCAGATGAAAGGCAGAGGAAAAATAGACACAATTAAGTCATAAGTCTGTGAGTAAATATCAGGTCCGTGATGAAATCAGCAGTAGAATCGAGGCCTCTCACATCCCAAATCAGTACCCTACACACAAAGTCATTATATCCTAATTAAAAATCTTTATGAGTAGTAACTGAATGGAGCATAAACCTGGGATGAGTCTGGTTTCTAGGAGAATAGTAGCTAAAAATAATATTCTGAAGAAAATTAAGCAAAAGGAGGAAAGCTTCCTGAGAACAAAAAGTATGGAGGAACAAGCCACCATTTGGTGAACCACAGAATTTACCACTGATATGAATGAGGCTCCACCGAGGCGAGTGGGACACAGGACACTGGAAGCTGCTGTCTCAGGCTCTTTGCAGCCTTAGTAGACGCGGCTTTTACTTCACATTTATTATGTTACATCGCATAGTTATTCTTGAGTCACATTCAGACGGTTTTCTCTGAACTGTGTATTCGCAAACAACAGCCACGACCTGAGGGAACAAGAGAAAATTCCATCACTTCAGAACTGGCACATCAGAGTAACGCGGATCTCTGCACAGATCCACAAACACACACAGTCCTTTAGGTGACAATCCCCTTGTGGAAACAATCGCCTTGCTATTACTAATAACCCCTTTGCGATCCTACTTTTTTGAGTAATGTGTGTTAGCACGTCACATGGGATTGAGCAACGCCGCTAGATACAGCACAGAAAACCAAAACAAAAGTCCTCCCAAAATACATCATGGTCTACTAAAAGTAAAAAGACACTATATATTGAAATCCAGACAGAAAGATTAAGGGCGACATCTCAGAGGAGTAAAGTGTGTGTTGAACCCCACTGAGATGTGGGATGCGGGACTCAGAGTGAGACCGGCAGCATCATGAGGTTCTGGACGAAATCAAATTATTTCCTTTATTTAGAACCAGTCAAGTAACTGAGGACAGAAATCAAATCCTATCTTCCTCCCGTGCCTTTACTCATGTATTTTGTCAGTTACCCTAGACGAAAAAGAAGGAGAAAGAGAAAAAAAATCAGATGGTAGAAAACTCTACACACTAGTCATTTACCCAGAAGCGGGAATGCTCAGTTCACTACCCTGCCCCAGTGAAATCAAGTCTGTTCTAGTAAAGGAGCAGGGAAGATGATCTTCACCTTGTCCAACACGAACCCTTTGCTGGGCACAAAGGGAGAGCAAGATGCAGTCTGAGCACACAAAGTCACGGCCGACACATTTGTGTGAGCCCTGCCTGGTTCCAGCCCTTTCTCCAAAGGCTATTGAGGCATTTCAGCCCATTACTATGTAATTTGAAAGACTTTCCCAGGACATAAGTGCCTGTTCTTGCAGAGAGCCCTGCGGACCTCTCATGTTTGTATAACCAAATTCCTGTTTGCTGAGGCAGCACTGAAGGGAATTCACTACGCTGCAAAGATAATAGTATTTAGCATGGCCACCTTTCATTTCAAAACACATTTATCTCATGCAGAGGGTTATACAGTCTCCGTTTTCATAATGTTTCATTTAAATACATCCCGTGTAATGGAATCTTGGTATTTTAATATCACATGGCTGGTAAATGAAACTCTCGTCTCGCTCAGTAAGAACGGTGTTTGCTTTTGGCCTAGAGCGGAGAGCGGTGATGGAAGCACTTGGGAATTCATTTCAAAGCGCTGAGGAACGCGCTACCACGAAAACACCCACTAACGCCGCCCGTCCAGAGGGGCTGCTTCTGAAAACATGTGTTGGCAATTGTCAGAAACTAAATGGGAGCCTAAAGGAATGATTAATTAGGAGTACAACCAGCAAATTGGCACAAATGGAGAACATGAATAACACTTGTCTCGACAAGCATTTGTAATTTCCTTTCATGCTGTCAGAGGCAAAGCCCAGCAAAGGTGAACACAGGACTCATTTTCAAAGTTTTTGCTCAGTTTGATCGGATCACTCAGTTTTGAGCCCCTCTAATTCCAGCAGGCAGCAATATTTGCCCCTGTACAGTACAGTGGGAAAATCATTATTAAAAACAAAGACGGTCAAGAGAACAAGGTATGGAAGGGAGATGTTACAGGCAGAAGCTGGAGAAATGTTTAGCACCAAATCGACAGCAAAGGTCGTTAGTTAATGGTCAGGATAGTCTTTTCCATGCTGGACAATCCACAGCAAGTACAGTTACTCCAGTTTGCAGATAGAGAAGTACATATGATCCACAGGAATTCCAAACTGGAACAAATCCCAAGGAGTGAATTCTTGTATTGCAGGAAAAACAATTCTGTTATCCTCACTTAGAAAAGGTCACTACATCAAGAACATCCAGAATTGTTTCAACTCCATCTGCCAAATTTCCTTAGACACAGCTTCTGGAGATGGAGACAGAGCCCGTCCCTCCTGTCCACTGTCACATCAGACATGGGTTTGAGGCCAAGTGAAGGGAAATTGCTGGCACAATATTTCCCTTAATTCAATACAGCAAAGTAAACCAATTTTCTGTATTTTTGTACTTCCAACAAGTTATATATTGAAGAAAGCACCTGTCTTCTGCTTGAATGCATGTGTTTTTATTGCTCAAGAACTCATAGTTTCATCTTAGAGTATGAGTTTTGAAGAATAAAAGCACAAAAAGCAGTAAGTTGGAACAAACCATGAGTTGTAGCAGCACTTAAACTGAGTAGTTTTAGCTTTGAAAACAGAGAATCTAATCCCATCATTTAAGTTCTCAAAAGACCTCATGAATTCTTCCTAGAGTTAAGCTCAAGAACAGAGCGCTGAGCAGCTAAAGAAAATTGGCAATTAGAGAATTGAATACCAATACCAATATTAGTGTTTAATGTTGATAAATACTAATAACTACTTAAATTATCATAATTAAACACAGTTTCTTTACTCCACAAGGGAAGGGTAGGCAATACCAGTTACCGGTATATTTGGCGTCTAGAAATCATTGAGTAGGCAACATTTACTACAATCAGGATAAAGGAGCAAACAACATTAAATGTCCAGCTGCAGTAGAAACCACATTATAGGCAAAAGATACAGCGATATGGGGTTGATTTTTGATACCTTTCTGAAACTAATTAACAGCAAAAGTATAGTTGAAAATCTCCCCTTACTCCTTTCCAGTGGAGGGTTTATCTCAGGTCAACAGAGCTCAGATACACAAGAAAACATCTGTTTTCAATGTTTGAAGAGTTTTTCTCAAGGAAACTCACACTTTAAAAGGTTTGATAATTGTGCTAATAAGTCACACTTTTTGGTACATAGTGAATTATTTTAGGACAACATAAAACTTGGGCCAGTTTAGCGCTGCAGTAAATAAGATGTTGGTTGCTGTGAGTAACTATCCAAAGGTGGTTAATATTTTCTTGGTGAAAATAAACACTTCCTTTGCTGGTGTATTAAAAGCATCTTTTAAAGGATTCATGAGAATTTATATATGAGTATGTATATATATATGTATATATATATCTCATAAGGCAAAGATTTTCAGCAGTAAGAAAGGATGTTAACACACAACCTCTCACAGAGGTTGGTAAGCCAGCCTACCTGCAGAATTATAGCAATCGTGGTAACAACCAGCCGTGATGAACATTTTTAAGGGAATCAGATCGGTTTTAAAAATAAAATGTTACACAATAAAAGCTTACAATGCAAATTGTGATTTAACGGGAGGGAGGAAATCTAATAGTGATAATCAAGGTATGCTTTAAAAATATTCCCGTCATGGCTGCTTCCCAGAGATCCCTTTTATCACAAACTAAGGAGTATGTGAATACAGATAAAAAGAGAAACACACCTCAAATATCAACAGCACATGTGAAAACAAGAACCAACGGATTCCTTCAAAGAGTCTTTTCACAACTGAGAACACACAAGAAGAGATTTCAGGCTGTCTCCATTCACTTCAGGGGAAGAGAGATGGGTTTCAGGGGTTTTTTTAAAGGACGATAATAAAATACATGTATAATATTGTTCTGCTTTTGGGGAGAAGCTGATGGGTAAAGACCTTGCAGCAGCCAACTGAATTAAAGAAAAATGAGAAGCAACCGAACTTTAACATTGGCCGCAGGTAGCGCTTTCTTTTATTTATTTTTTATTATCTGTAAGACATCTAACGATGTCTAAACAAAATATTGTTTAAAAGCTACTGCCATTAATTCTTCATGGAAAAAATTCCCTGGCACCAGAAGACTTCTGCCATCAGCTAACGCTTAGAACGTTAACAGAGATCCTAATTATGTTTCATTACTTGAATCAAGGCACTAGGTGAGGTTGCTTTTCTCTCGGAAATCGTGACTGCAAAGCACGTGAAACCCGATCTGTGAAATCCGCACCGGTTTTAAGGCAGTATCTTCCTGCTTTGGAGCGGTTTTAAACAGAAGTTACAAAGAGAAACAGTCTTATAATGAAATGTGGATGAGGGAAGCACGGAGGAGTTTGGTTGGTTTGATTTTTCTGGAACCTTCATGTCCGCATTGGAAAAAACCTGTACTTAGCATAGCATATTTAGTCCAAAACCAATGCAGGCTATGGCCTTTGTGTCTTTCACAGTAGAAAATCCTGTAATCTCATTCCGAAGAATGCAATTGCCATAGCCACGGTGATGAAATCCTTCCAGCAACCAGAGCTAATCCTGTAAAAAACATTGGAAATCAACCTGGGCGCCCTTCAGAGAGGGACCAGAGACACAACTCAGCGCTGCTTCACTGTTCCTATCGCAGGGTGTGTGGCTGGAGCAATTCCAGCAGAAGTTAATAAATCTAGACGTTTTAGAAAGTAAAATGTACTCTGTATGAAACATATCAAAGACAGGAACGGTTGGATGGAGATCTGAAAATTCCCAGTTCACCTGACTACTCAAAGGTTCAAGTCCACTGGACACACACGGTGAATTTTATTCACAAAACATATCTGAAATCCCTTTGCAGTCACTAGTCTATAGCTAAAAATAATCACAAGCATCCTTCGGCACATCTCCACTCATCTCACCTTTCTACAGTATCTTTCTTAATTTCCTTGCTATTACAGTTTCAAAGGCTAACAATATCCATTCAAATGTAAAAACAAAATTTATTCTAAAATCCAGAAGTCTTCCTTTTACTAGAAACGGTTCAAATGGTATGCACAGTTTCAACCATGGTCTTTCAGTAGTGTTGTTTAGATTTTGCATGTATACGTATTTAATAATTCCTCCATTCCTGGAGGTCTTGAGATTACCTCAGTCTCTCTGACCTCCTCATAGGGCAATGGTGCCAGCACGAGCCCTTCACTTTATAACATTGACACGATATGAAAGACAGCAAAACATTGATTAGGCTGCAAAACAAAGAACGCAAAGGAGAAGCAGCAGAAGAGTTTTTTAAAAAGACAAAGTCACAGCTTTATCAGGCGTGTGGGGGAGGCCTGGCTCATATGTTTTAATGCTTCCCTGCACAATGCTAAGTGCTTTCAGACAAAAGACAAAACAAGAATCTCCCTGCAGATGAAAACGTCTGTGGTATTTTTGGAAATCGTAAAAGAACAACGAATCACTTCAAAAGGCAATCTTTTTTGGACAGGCTGTGGAATCCCCCTCCTTGGAAATAATCACAACTAGCAGCAGAATTTATTTGTTTAACAGATTAATAAATAAAATTTTTACTAACTAAATGGTGAGCTCAAGTATAAAATGTAAATCATTGATTTAAGTGCAATTCTATTCTTCAGAAAAGCAGCTACAAAATTATGCGCTCTTCGAAGTAAAAAATTGAGCTCTGTTACATGAAATAACTCCATTTTTCACGTAGGCCACAAATCCTAAGTGCCTAAGATAGTGGATGACAAATGAGATTCCCACTCCCAGTAAAACTTGCTTCCTGTTCTTCTCTAAAGCAACAGACATTAATTTTTAAAAGCTTTATTTTAATCAGGTATTCAAAGCCAATTTAAGTTTGAAAAGAATGCGGCCTAATACAAAGGGGGGTTTGGTTGGGTGGTTTTTTAATAGCAATACTGGATTTTAAAATACGAGGCCTGAGATGGAAGGAGATTTAAGGATGTAAAAACTGGGCCGTAGTGGGACCGGCTTTGAAGAGTTGTAGAGAAAACAACTGACCGCACAAATCCTATTTGCTGTGTTAATTTTACCATCTCTCACTGCTCAGGTAGCCCCCCAAAGCCCAGGGCCTCATTTAACTAAAGGTCAAATATTTGCTTGCTAACAGGATTAACACGCTTAGAGAAAGCTATTGGATTTTATTCCTATTTCTGAGTCGCACAGTTGCACGAAACACCATTCGTGGAAAAATGCTGTGGGATATTTTTCAATTCTCTGAAGTAATGTTCCACCTAGAGCGAAGAAAATAACCCAAACCCTTCAAGTTGCTGCCTTTTCTCTGCCTTATTGAATATTTTATAAGAATTCCACAAGATTGAAAATGTTTGTGCATAAAGAATCATGATATTGATTTAGTTCCCATAGTTATAAAATATAAACCAACTACCAACGAAGCACCATTCCCAACCTTTCAGTTGTTATATTTTGCATTCCATTTCATGTTCACAGGATGGTGCAGCACATTTATTTGTGTTATTGGCAACAATCTTCGCTGCATCATGGGAGTTCATTATGGGAGTTTGCAGGGTACTGGCTATGAGAATATTTCTCCTGGATCCGTAATTCAGTAACAAAATACAAGTGATGAGTAATGACAATTTGTACATGTTTTGGAAGTCCAGGAAGTATCATTATTTATCATTTCCATATGATACACCTTGCAGTCCCACCACCCCCAGCAAACCTTTTTCTTTCCTCTGACTCCTCGTCGAATTCTCCCTTTTTCCAGCCCAAATTTTCCCCTAAGCCTTCCTGAATTTTGTCTGCATAGCGAGTGCTTCTTGTCCTAGGTTCATTAGGACTTGTTGATCCACAAAAAGTTGCTTTTGAAAGCTCTTTGTGCAGCTGTTTGCCAGGAAGCTTCCAAAGCCCAAGTTCTGCCTCCTAAATGCATGCATACAGTTTATGGTATTTGTTTATTTACAATAAAATTCTATTTACAATAGACAAATGCAAAAGAAAGAATCTTACATGATTAGACAGGTAAGTAAGAAAATATTTATCTTTTTAAAATTGCCAAAATAAGTGTATTTGCAAGGATATACATAACGCCGAATCTTTTTAACAGGCAACACTCATTAAAAAAACTCCACATCACTATGAACTGTGACTTACTTCACTAAAACTAGGGAAAATGCACTAAAGCAGAGAAAGAAGAAAAAGGGAAAACTGTGGTTTACAGTGGATGGCACAGAAACGTCCCTTAAAAGGCTCAAGGATTAAGATTCGAAGCCTGGAGTCCTTATTATCTGAGTTTATCGGTAAAGTTAACATGACCCAAACACCCGGATCATCTCTTACCCACAAAGAATGGGACAAAGGCAAAATTAAGCACAGAAAAAGGGGGAAAATAGACTATTCAACGTCTGAATATATTGAATTTGTTTGGCCAAAGCAATGCTTAACTTCCATTTTATTATGCTGTGAATAGAATGACCATAAACTGGTACTTTTTCAGCAAATCAAATTAACAGCTAGTATTAAGCTATGCGTTTGTAGTCACTTGCACCATACGGCCTACACTGAAGTTGTGGAACAAGATCAATGTTCAAACCTACTTCAGCAAAACTGAAGCCACTTTATGGAAATGGAGGACGCGATCCTTCGGAGAAAAAAACGGTAGTTTTGATTTTCTTTATGCAGGTTAACGTCTCAGTTTGGTTCCTGTGCGCTTCCTAAAATAGGAGGAATGGAAAATCATGTTGTCTATCAAGTCTTTGTGCAGAGAAACACTGCAATCTACAATTCCGTACCCCCAATTGCCAAAAAATGTCAGAACACTGACAGTTTCTATGTCTGCTTCCAAACCGAGCGGTAATAACACAGCTTCTGCTAGAGATTCCATGTCCATCTGACATGCTGATAAGGCAGAAGCAGAAATTAGACAGGCCTAGAAGAGACAAGGGAACCAAAACCTGCACCACTAGAGGTATTCAACAACCTACATCCCCCCTCAGAGTTATTAAGCCAATGATTCAATTAATCAGACCAAAACGCATTCAAAACTATCCTTTTGAAACCCTCCTGTCCATCCTGTTTCACTTTCTTGAGAGGTCTGAAATGATGCAGCTGTCATTGCATTTGGCTTTTTAAGTGTATTATTGCTGTTCTAATGCTTTTCATGGTAACGCTTTAATTTTTTCCATATACTTTGAAAATTTTTGACATACAAAACAAGCATCTGCTATAGCATCATTTATTTTTTTTCTGCCAAAAGTAAAAAGTCATACAGACAAAAAAAAAAAAGTCATGTGGGTTTGGTTCGGGAGTTTAATACATTTGAAGGATGTGCGATCCAGGATTTTCCACAAACCGCAAGCCAGATGTTGGGCTCAACATCTGCATTCAGCAGCACAAGTGTTTTAGAAGAATATTCTGGCAATTCCTTTAGTGGTGAATGTGGTTCTTAAGTAGTACAAAGTTCATGGTCCTGAATCACCCAAGGCCATTTAATTTTACACTTCCCTGGCATCGTTAGCATAATTCCCAGGAGATTTTTTTTGTCACATGAGGGTTCCAGCTTCTATTCAGCTGTGTCCTCTCATCAGTAACGAGCATGCTAATTAGCCCACATGTAAATATGAACTCCCTCAAGGGCCTCTCCAACCACAGTCTTGGACCAGCCACTTACTTCAAGGCACAGAGCAAAATTTCAGCAAATCTGTTTGGGTTTCCAGGCAGGATCTCCCTCTATAATTTTCCCTCTGTGTGCAAGTGGAAGGTGCGGCCGGCAATTTCATAGCGTAAGACCTTTAAAATGGGCTTTAAAAAGCAATTTTTTAATGAAAAATCATACAGTAATATAAAAAGGCAGCCAAGTTTTTTGGCAAAAGCGTTCTACAAGGATAAAGAAAAATAAAAGCAATTTGGAAGGTTGCAAATGGTTTTAAAGCCTATACCCTGAGAACAGCACAAGAAAATCTCTCCTAATGAGGAGATGTCTTATCTGGATGAGACAGGATGCTTTCCACCACCTTTTCCCCTCCCAATTTTTGCCTCTAAGTGCAATAAAATAGTAAATAGGGGTCATATGCCTGTGCATGGACAGATGCCCTCCTCTCCTTCCCCAAAAATGAGGCTGGCTCTGTGTTAGGATGGAGAAGCACCCGGCCCCCCTCTTCCATTCAACCTGTTCAAGATTTATATGGTTAAGGAGAAGGGGAGTACGGTGCCTTTAAAACACTCGCTTTGAACCGGCAGAAAGAGGCAACGGTTTCAGTTTCTGCTCTCACAACAAATTGTACAAAATCAATAGTTTTATTAAAAAGCAAAAAATAACCCTGGCAGCAGAGCCTTCCCTTCCCCATTCAGGTGAATTATGAGTCGTGGAAGAGAGATGTTGCATGGTGTTTTCTTAAGCGTGTACTGATAATTGGTTAAATACGAAGGAGATAAAACTCTTTAGAAAAGCTTTTCTCTTCTCCTGATTTTCATTTTAAAGGGTAAATTAAAAGTCAATATTCGCATCTAGGAGCACAACAAATGTTGGTGTGTGCACAGCTTGGAAAGATTCTCAGCAGGCTACAGCACACAGGATTTGCCTTTCAGATGAGGACTCCATGGTGGTTGGAATACATCCTCTAATAGAGTTAGAAACATTGCTTAAATTATATGTCAGTCACGATTAGCGCTGACACAACCATGCAATCAACAAGCTAACAAGTTCAGCATCTTCAGCGCTGGATTATACTCTAAGTGTTTAAGCGATATATCTAATACCTTGCCTGAATACCTTCATTAGAGAACAGGTGAGGTAGTCAAACTTCCATTTTTATGTATTACAGACTCCACTTAACCACGCTCGTTTACAAACTCAGTTGTGTTACTTCTAATATCGTCAGAAATAAGTTCACGTTCAGGGAAAGCCACTAAGCTCTGCGGTGAAGTAACTAAGGGTGGAAGAAGTGGTTTTATTCTAATCTGCAGCCTTGTCTATGGTTTTAACAGTCCATTAAAGCAATTTGGTGCCTCTTCAACAAGAAAGGCCTGAACCCGATGTTGCACAGAAGCCGGCTCAGAAGGGCAGCAAGAGCATCGTTCTTTGTATGAATTACCATCACCTGAGCCCAGCGCTTCGGTCACCTGGACAGCAAGTGGTAAAAATGAATTACTGAAGGGGCTCAACCTCTTAACTGTAACTACACAATACTTACAGATAAAAATCAAATGAGAAAATAAGGAATAAGATAGGATTGTGAGCAAAGAGAAATCAGACGTTAGTCCTCACAGAGAGACATTAAGCCAAGAAGCAGGATCAGAAGGGCTTTTGCTGGCGTGAACAATAGCAGAAAACTCTAAAAATCACACAGTGTCAGAGCTCAAGGCTGGTGGCAATACGAAGTCTGCATTACGCGTTCATAAATTGTCAGAATAACCAATTATATCATGTCACAGATAAAAGTGATTATGGCAGGCGCTGGAATTCCAGGCCTCTCGAATTTCATGCTAAGAGCTATGTTATAAAAGCAGTAATTGTACATAGAGTACCTGCCAGATCTGGGGTTTGTGGAGCACACGAGCTGCTCGGTCATTGTGCAGGGACTACACGACACTGCTCCCTCCCCAGGAGATCTGTTACCGCCAGAACAACTCCAAGAAGCCAAGGCAGAAGTCACAGCTTGAAACTCCTCGGGTTGATCTCTCACACTTTTGAAAAGCATTGCTAAGAATGTTTATATACCTACTATTAAAATACTTTTTTTATTCTGCAAGGCAACTCTTAAAATGACATCCAGGCATTCTATATTTAATGTTTCACAGAAGGAGTTTGCTCGGTTGACGAGTAAAAAGATATCTTCTTATCGCTGGTCACACAGACCAGCAAACTGTGCAGAAGCAGCACTTGGCTCTGACTTCTATTGCTGTCAGCAACAGCGTTATGCACTACCTAAAGTCTGCCTTTCCGCACACTTTCCTGGGTTTTTTTGTCCTTACCACCTTTATATTTCCCTCCTGTAGATACACGGACACCAACGACGACAGCATTTGGTCCTGCGCTCTTCTGACAGTACATTGCGACAAAAAGAGAAAAAAGCTCCCCCTGCCCACACACATACACACACACAAAAAAGCCTTTTCAAGTATTTCTTATGCGGTTCTGTCTAATTTGCTGCCTTGGTGATGAAAATCCATCCAGCTGAATAGCTCTGCCCACGTTCCCTTCACAAGCCCAGTAAAGCACACGCTGTTTGGGGCAGTTTTTCCCCTCACACACACTTGGAAAGTCTCTGTTCCCTTCAGGATCCTCCAACTGATGTGCCAGGTTCACTGGACCTCGCAGTGCCTGGGCTTTAATTGCATCTCAGCGGGTCTGTACAGCTCCCAGTGGTCACCCGCACTTCAAGAAGGGGCTGGTAGGTCTCTTGCCCTTTGAGAGTCACAGCTGAATATGGTTCTGAATATGACACAGAGGGAAAACACTCCAGCTCCCTCCTCTCCACTGCTTCTACATCACCCTTGCTACATAACGCAGCCTTCAACATGCAATAGCTTTGCATCCCCATGAAGGCAGCTACAGAGTGGATGTGCTGAGATTTACTCTCTCACCACCTTCCTAAATGTACACGTACACATATCTTGGAGCACTCGGGAAAATACATTTATATTGGCTCATCGACAGGGAAAATAGAGTTGCTCGCAGCAAGAACTTTACGTGCCCTAAAAAAACCAAGAAATGCATTAGCATCTTTATTACAAATGTAATTGGGTTTTTTTTAAATTTGTGATTGGGGAAAGGGTCACCAGTTAAAATACTCCACTGTAAAATTTGCAATTTAAATTTCATTTCATGCCGGAATGTAGAAACAGTCTACATAAATAGTATCCATTAATCATTAAAAAGAAAGGTTAGATGTAAATTAGGCCGCTATTATTTTTTCCTGTGATTATTTATGGGTTGGCGATGAAATTTGTTTTCCCAAGGAAGAAGAATTAAGGGGTTTTGACACAAACCCACATTCCTACACAAAGTAGAAACTTCAAGCAAGGAGAACAGAGTACTTATTGATTTGACCCTAAAGGGCAACCACAGAAACACAGTTTACTCTTGCTGACCTTTCCAACAGAAGCCTTTCATTTCCATGGAGCAACTTTCGTACTGCCTCTATTCACACTACCAGCTTCTGGCAATTTATTTGATATCCCACTTCAAATTTGGGGGAGAAAATAAGATTAGAAAATATCCTGAGGGTAGAGCGCATAGTGTAGACTGATCTAATGACTCTGATTATCACAGATAGCAATCATCAGCATTTTACCCCCACCTTTTTTAAGACATTCAGTTCCAGAAGCAGGAACAATCCTACTATTTCAATGAAAATGACTCAGAGCAAAACTGCATGCTCTTTCAGAAGAACATATGCAGTCAGCAAAGACGCAAGATGTTCCGCATCCTCTGCAAAACCATTCCCATGCATCATCTTTGCACAAAAGCCCAAGAAAAAGTACTTTTCTTTCAAAGATATCCATACTGTGCTATGGAATACCACGTACAGTATACCATATATTATAGATCAGTGTGGGATACCATACTGTGGTACGCTGTAATACTGACGGGAATACATTCTGGTTGCAGCAGAAGAGATTATTAGTAGCAGTACATCATGTGCCCTAAGACTGTGCTTAAGGGTCATAAAAGATTAAGATTTTTCGCTAGATGCAAAGATTCTACTCTTTTAGGAACCTTAGGCCAGTTTAAACTAATTCATCTCAGTCTTTTTGCACAACTGATGGATCAACAGGAAATGTTTTCCCCTGGCTGTAAGAGGAATCTTATCTATTCCTCTGCTATGGAACCAAATAAATAAATAAGTGACCTTTGGATTCTGAGAAGCCTATTGTTTCGAATGATGTAACTGCCCTTTCTACAAATACAGAAACCCTTAACAGATGTTGTTAGCTGCATGTCCTGGCTTTGAGGGAAGATCTCCCCAGTTTATGCTACAGAATAGCACTCTGGCTTGCACTAAAATTCAAACTTATACTGTGCAAACTTGTTATATAAAGATGCGCTAATATTCTATGACCTATTATTTAAGCTCCATCTACACAAGGCCTTCCTGTAAGGATCAATGAGTTGGGTCCAAGCTTCTCATACGGATCAGACATCCCAGACAGATGATGATCAGTAAGAACCTGTCTATAAATGCTTCTTTTCCCTCAGAGAAACATGAAATGGGACAAACACATGAAGAGTATGTAATTCAAGAGTACTTGAATCCTGGACCTGAATCTAGCCCTGAATCCACAGCCTTAATTCACCCTGAAAGGTGATGGTCCCATCCTAATTCCTGACAGATGAATTTTATACTTCTCTGAATTAATTTGCACTGAAGGAAGGACTTTCCCTACTCTCTGAACAACTTTGAAATAGAACTATAAATAATAAAAACTGGTTGTCAAAGTGACTCACTATCATTGCCTTTTTATAATACTTCTTTACTCACTCATTAATACACAGACTGTGCTTATCCACAGTTAGGAGTCAGGTCTTTAACAGCACTCCTCTTTATGTGCTATTTGACTCCTCATGGGACCTTGGCTTGCAGCTGTAGCTCATAATTTATGATTTACTGGAGAGACCCTGCTAACCCTTGAAAAACAACAGAAAAATAACAATCGCTGAAATTAAATAATTCAGTATTCAAAAAATGAAAGCAAGGCTTGCTTTCTTTGCAATCTGAAAGCTTCAAGGTTGATATTTCAGCAGTTCAAGGAGTGCCCATGGTAACACAATCTCAAGATACACTTCTGTGTCATATTTGTAAAGGTTTACAATAGCACATCTTTCTCGAGCCTGGCACACTCGACTACTCCCATTTTCATCTATGTTATTACATTAATTGCCACCACGGTAATATGTGTTATTGTATAAAGGGTTTCAACCATGAAGGTTTATGAACGCATCTGCCGAGGTCCCCACAGCCGCTCCAGAGCGCCCCAGGGCTCTTTAGAGCAAAGCAATTTAAACATCAGCCTTTGTTCCACGTTGAATTCAAAACCACACTCAAGGCCTCAGCAGCAGAAACTTTTTTTTCCCATTGTACATATTGGTTATTTCACCTGAGTATTAAAAACACCAAGAAGATGGAAAGGCTTAACAGCTTTTGAAATCTCATTGCAAATGCATAGAGAAGAAGTGCTCAAGTTTTAATATGTTATCGACTACACCACTGGCCTGAACTTCTTTCCACTTATTTTTCTTCCCCCCATTTGAAATGGAAAACGAGGTCAAACCTTATTTTATGTCTCCAGCCGAATGGAAAAACACTAATAACTTACCCTATTTACACAGGGAAAAAAGCGAATAGCCTAATTTAATATTTCAAGAACAACTGTCAGACAAAACAAGTTCCTGGTGGTGTCCCTGAAGGACGAGTGCCAGGCCTTGAACTCTGTATGGGGTGTTGATACGGTGTCATGGTGGAAGCGCCAGCACCATCTCCTATAGACACCTCTTAAAAATGTATGAGGGTCTGGAGAGCACAGCAGGGCACCAGAAACCTCCTCAATTCTGCACATTAGCATATTCATTAAGGTTAATCAATAATTAACATGCCACTTCAAGGAAACATACGGATTAAATTATGCCTTGGCAAGGACTATTCTGAAAAGACTCCTAAGTATTCAGTCCCTTATTTAAGGTGCAAGTTTAATCTCGAAGTCGACGTCCTGGCATTAACAGGGCTTTTCGTCCTTTTTCCTACTGATAATGCTGAAAACTTCCCAATGGATGATGACATTGTTCGAGAGCAAACCCAAGTCTACTCACGATACACTTATTTTTCTCAGGTATTTTCTGCAGCTCTGTCAGAGTCAGCTCCATATGGGTTTTATTGTTAAATGGCCAACATATCTTTAAAACAGCAAGTGTTATAACACTTACTGGGATAAAGAATAATCCAAACCTAGTTTTTCCCCTTTTAAGTACACCTCCAGTGTTGCCAGTCTTCACTGCGTAGCCATGAGCCATCTACAACTTATAGCAGAAAAGTTAAAAATAAATATACTTTTAATGCATTTTTCCATTTTCCATTCAATCTTCATACCAAGCGGGAAGGGTAACAGAACAGTCGATGGCACATTATTCTGTAGAAGTGTTTGGCTGTGCTGTTCTCAAGTAGAAGAGGGGAGGGAAAATATGAGATAAAAATGTCATTGCAAATATGAGAATTTCCTGCTCTGTATCTGTCCCTTCCTTTGTGTTTGTCTCTGGCTCTGATTTAAGTGATGTTCCCTTGAGTTTCCAAATCATATTATTACCAGCTCAGAAACATTAAAGGACTGAAATACAACAACACTGTAAACTATTTATCAACAAATTCTGATTTAAAACATGGGATGAAATGTTAATGTACCAGACAGAAAAACCTACCGAAACATTATATAACACACTCAGGTTTTTCCTCTAAAAATCCATTTCCATTGAATTATTAGCTTTTCAGAATGAAATATTTCTGAAAGATTATTTAATTTCCCCAAGAGCTATTGGTCTGTGCTTGAAATGGGATACTGGGTTCTGTCCTGATGATTAATTTGGGATGTGATCAATAGCGTCAGATGCGGAAGTTATACTTTGCATATATTAATAATATTAGAGTTTAGGCATTTTTCCCTATTTCAGAAAACAGTTATGACATCTAGAATATAGGAAGAACACAAGTGCATTATTTAAAAATATGATTTATGACAAAAATAAATAAACTAAGAGTCCAGCCCTGAAAGCGCTAAGCAAGCCTGGGCTGTACAATGCCTCAGTACTACAAACTTTACATAGATAAGCATTTGGGGCTCAGATGTTATTTCTCTTTTGCTTTTAGGTTTTTATAGTCTTCACCTGTTATTAGCAAATATTTTTAAAAGGTTAAGAGACACCTCCAGCCATCAGTGCAAACAGAATTGGATGCTACAATATGGTAAATCATCACGCATGACCAGAACCCCTACTGCATACCGAATTACTCAGCAAAAGAACCATGTCTTCAAATAAGTAAAATTATTGTTGTGATTAAAAGACCTTTTCATCTAGCTAGAACTGACAGCGTTTGATGCAGGTTTTTTTGCCACAACGTATTTATTATCTGACAGCAAACGAGGAAAGGCATGAGTTACCTTCTTCAGAAACATCTGGGAAGAAAAAGCCTATCGATTATTCCAAATGGTTGTATAGAAACGTTTTCCAGAACCATTAACTGTATATTTTAAATGCCTTGTTTTCAAGTGAAATGGCAATTTTTAGGTTTTTTCTTTTTCCAGGCTTTCTGTTCAAAACTCGTTTCAACATCTGTTTCTATCCAGAGTGCAGTACCAGAGATGTTTCACAATTCTTACATTTTACTTGGCCAGAAAACCACGATTTATTACTAAATGCTAACAATCACCTGTATTTCTGATAAAAATACATTTTTGGTTTGTGGAACAAAAAGTTTAATATTAAACATATATTTTTCATGATCCATTTCACTCTCTTCAGAGACGTCAACCTTAAATGGTTTGTCTGACTCCCACAGGATTTACATAACTGTCTCTTTGTAATATATAAGCAAAATCTATTTACTGTGCTTCTCCATCCATCTGGGCAGATCTCCTTTTTAAATTGCAGAAATGTTATTCTCATTTTCCCAGACAGAGCACTTGGCAATTTTTGCTAGCGATGCAGTGATTGCAAACATTCATACCATGAAATCATTTTGCACTTTGTGTGTTTTTTCCACGAAATATTGCAGATATTTAAACATATAAATTAAGGAAATGCTCTTGGAATTCAATTTTAAAGTGGTAACTAGAAAATGATTAAATTAGACCTCTGTAATTTAGCTAATAATCCCACTACATTTCTTTAACATAAACTTGATCGCTGTTTTCCAGTTATATTTTAGTCTCTCCTTGATTAAACATTATGCAGCAATATACAGCAGTGCAAAACTCTGAGTTGTAACGATAATTGTAATTCATTAAATATTGATCAAATTAAATCTAAAATTGCTTGGATGCCATTCATTTGCTAAATATAAAATAAAATTCCATAACAGGCAAATAACTTAGTAGCTGTATACATAAACTAATAACATGAAAATATGAGTGCATAATAATATTCTTGGTAAGTAGTTTTACTTAAATTAAAAACTAATCTGAACAAGATTATTAGCCCTGATACTGCCCTTGAAAGCCTATCATTTGACTGCTGTCACCAGCAGCTTCATTCTGAATGCAATGTTAATTTAAAAACAACATAAACTTCCATAAAAGTTTCAGCTGCACTTTGGATTTTGGAAGTGTGTATCAAACATCGTATTTTTGCAAACAAGAGGCTGACATGTACCATTTTATAGAGAAAACTGGCACTTGCAGTTACCATTTCCAAGCAATGTGTTTTCCTGCCAGATCAGCATCTGACCCAGGACCCGCGGAGCAAACATGCTCCCCCTGGTTGCATTCTGACCGGGTTGGTGGGCAGCAAGTTCCGCATTTATCACCCGCTGACACTCATAGGAAACCTAAGCAGAAACAGGGCTGGACCTTGATTTCTTAGTTCTATTTAGGTTTCTACACTATTAACACGCTAAAAGGTTGGAGGTGACGACTAACGTGGCAGCAGTACTGCTGAAATTCCTCACATGTGAGGAGTTATGGATGTTTTTCTATTTCATTCCCCATCAAACTTGCAGTAGTATTCAAGACAAGCAGGTCCAGGAGATTGCTGTGTTTGGTTTTTTTACCTAGGAGCTGAGAAATGCTTCTACAATGGAGAAATTGTCATCACATTAAATAGCAGCTCTGTGGTCATCATGCCTTCATCCAAACTTGCTTGCATGCAAGTATTAGAAGGTCGTATTTCTTTTTCCACATCTTTTAATTACCTTGTTATTGGATGATTATTTAGCCTCTCATAATTTAAGAACCCTAAGTAAAAACACACTGAGGTCTTAAAAGCAGAGTCAGGAGAGAATTATGGAGAGAGTTTCTTAACAGCCTTCGTTATAAACATTCTTGCAGGTTTTGCAGATACATTTACAACTGGCCTTAAAAAGTGAGAAATACTAGAAGATATTGTCCAACTTGCATTGCTCAGGAGCTTATTATTTTGTTTTCTGATTTTGAGAGTTTGCTCACACAAACACACATTACCCAAAACAGGCTGCAGGGGGGATCCATTGCCCCTTATGACAATTTTGAAATATGGATACTTCAGTTAATATAATTCCATAGTGTGAAAGTATCCTAGGTGTTCTTTCATCATTTCAGTGTTGAGCTACAACAAAGCTAGATTGCAAATTTGGGTCTTTCTTTTTCAGAAAGTGACCCAAGTCTTGTAGACTACAGAAGGCTTCCAATACAAAGGTCATCAACTCAACAGGACAACAAAAGTTGCCCAGTCAGCCCTTAGAATTTATTGTTGGGAAGTTCATGTAACAAGGACTTAAATTCACATTTAATAGAAAAAGAAGGGAAATACAAGAATGCAAGTTCACTACTGTACAGCTACAGACAACACACAAATCCAGAACATCTATGGCTGACATCTAAGGGGCTGTCCAGCCTGGAGAAGAGAAGCTCCGGGAGACCTTAGTGCAGCCTTTCCAGACTTAAAAGAGGCCCAGAAGAAAGATGAGACAGATTCTGAGCAGGGCCTGTTGCGATAGGACAAGGCGTGATGGGTTTAAACTAAAAGAAGGAGATTCGGGCTGGAAACGAGGAAGAAATTCTTGTCCCTGAGGGTGGTGAGAGCCTGGCCCAGGTTGGCCAGAGAGGTGGTGGACGAACCATGCCTGGAGATATCCCAGGCCAGGCTGGACGGGGCTCTGAGCAACCTGAGCTGGTGAAGATGTCCCTGCTCATGGCAGGGGGGGCACTGGGGGAGCTGGGACGGTCCCTTCAACCCAAACTATGATTCTATAACTCATTTCATTTTTACCTCCAACAGAAGGTGCTGCATTCTATTTGTAATTTCTTTCTTTCTAAAGGTACAACATGAAGCACATTGATAACAGCCACTTTCTATTCAGCACTTTTATTGTTATTTGCAATTGTGCTTATTTAGGGATGTACAGCACATTTGACTCGCTGTGTGGGAACGGACACGTTTTGAACACTAGATGCTGACTGCACTCTTGGTAAGCTCACACACGGCCCCACATTCTCTGAGCCCAGACACTTCACCTTGATTTTCCTTCACAGACAATCCAAACTCCTGGTTTTCAGCAAGGGCCATGGCCACCTGGTCTGCCCAACAGCAGCTGTGTGACACAGGACACATCACCTTATCCCTGCGATGCTCCAGTGGGCAGCAAGTCTGGTCTTCAGCCCCACATAGAGAGCTACAGTCTAATAACATGATTAGGAAACCATCATGATGTATCAAAAACTTTAGATGCTCCAGGAAGAATTCTGCTGGCTATTTTCTTCATCTAGGTTCACTAGTTCTGGTCCTGGTTCAAGAAATCTTTAAATTTGGTCATAACCTTAAGCAAATGCTTCACTTTTTGGGGTTGTTGGAGTTTTTTCCTGAGTAAAGGCGTGAGATTTAAAGTAAAAGCAGCTCTTGCCACAGATTTGAAGGGAGCCAGATGGACAAGGATGCTTTGTCAGCATCTCGTACAGAGAGAGGCACGACCTCAGTAAAAAAAAGACCCCCACAGGCATGCTGTAGAGATTCCATTTACATTGCATTTTATGCATAAGTGGGATGTGTTCAGTAATGAGAGCTGGTTTTGTAAAGCTGATGGACTTGTGACAAATTACAATATCGCATAAAAGAACAACCCAGGGAGCAGAGGGCCTGGCATGGCCAAGCAAAGTGCACACAGCAGGGGTGGCTGATGGAGAACGCAAACAGTACGAAAGATGAGCAAGATGCACCTTGATGTGTACAGTGGATCAGTTTTATGAAAGACAGAAACTTGATAGTGGGGACAACAAGCACGTGCGCAATTACAGAGAGCTGCTGAGAGCAAAAGGCTTGACTATTTGGAAAAAGAACAGCTCTGGTGAGATCTTTCTAGCAGCCTACAGCTACTGACACTCAATCTCCTGTATTTTCTGCATGTTTAATCAAGAAACTTTTAAAGAACCCTTTCAGTTTATTCCCCTGCAGTTTTTGTCCCCAGCTCTGTGTGTGCAGCCAAGCACAAACTGGCTGCCAAGATGCACAAAACTTCCACATCTGGAGACAAACCAGAGCACATCCACAATCAATTTAATACTGAATAAAAGGGGATGGAGTAATAAGACATCAAGAAATATATGTTTCCAGGAGAAATTATTTGAACGACCAAATCCATTGGTTATCACAAAATTTCAGAGAGCTTTGACTATGTACAATTTGTTATATCTGCCCTGGGCAAAGCCAGAGGACAGGTCAGCGGGTAATGCCATCACAGAGCTAGCACACCAGGTATCTGTCCAACAGCACGAGCAAGACTGCTTTACTTTTCACCAATCCAACCTGTTCTTCAGAACAATAGTTTATAACAAGAGAAAAGTATGTATTTTCCTTGAGCAATGTCATTTCTGTCAGCTAATACACCACAGCACTTGTGGACTACTTCTTCTTCGTCAAACCGGAGAGCAACGTCATCGACGATGGAAACAGTTTGCTATGTTTCGATCAATAGACAGCCCTAAGGACATCAATGTAGTTTTTGGGCACCAGGGTTCATTCACTTGGAGGTGAAGCAGAATAGACGATCACTGACCGTGTCAGCGACATGGCTAAGAAAGAGATACTAAGAGGAAATCTGCATTGCATTAGTCAAAAGATCTTGTATTTAAAATTTCCTAAAAGACTCCAAATCAAAATAGAGTCTCTCTTATTGGGAATTTGCACCAGAAACATCGTCTGATACCAGCATCTCTTCCAAATGAGAACTGGAAGCTCTGTAGGAAGGTGGTTTGGTTCTCACCCAACTCAGTGTTTAGTGCATCTCCCAACCTGAGGATGGCACCAGGGAAATCAAGTTTGGAAGCACATCCATCCCGCTGGTAGTTGGCAGCACAGCACAAAGGCAGTTTTACGGAGTGCTGAATTCTTACAACTGAGTTGTATTTCTTTCCTCCCTCTGTGAAACCATGACACCCATAGAACTTGGACCAAAAGGTTTTCTAAAATTACTACAAATATAATTTAAAGGCAAAAACGGAGTAGTAGCAATGTGTGGCAAACACTGTAGTGAAAACAAGCAGATGTTTTCATTAAGACTGTCAGCTTCAACATGTGCTAGTATTTCTTACAACTAATTATGTTCCACATTCTTATTAATTTTATATATGATCTTAGATATAACCACTTAGAAATGTTTGGATTTATGCCATGATGTCCTAAAAACTGTAGCTGGAGACACTATGACAAAACATATCTCAAGTAACAATTACATTTAATTTTATTGTTTAGAGATAAATAGCAGATTATTATTGCAAATAAATACTGGATAATAAATTCAACACTAACTTATCTCTGTTTTTACACATTTGCTGGACAGTTATTTTTATGTGTAACTACACCCAAGGGGAAATAGGATACCTTTCTAACAGAAATTGAACTTGATTAGAGTTTTCTGTTGGCTGCTACATGGCCTGATTCTTACCTACCCCTTAGTCTTTTGATTTTGTACTGAAAATAGATGTAATAAGTAGTACAGCAGATCCTAAAGTACTGGTATAAATGATGCTTACACAAACTACAAGCCTGTTTAATATGGGGGTGAATCATCTTTTGAAATGATAATAGATTGCAGAAGCTGAAAATCTCATTTGCTTTAAAAAGCCTTCAGATAATAGAGGACCAGGCAATGGCTTACAATCAGTGAAACTGCCGTATGATATATTAAGGACATGGACATACGACAAAAACTTCAGCTAGCAGGGTGTAATTAAGTGAAAATATTATCTTTATCAGCCTTGTTTAAGCAAATGAAACAGCAAATACTATGAAAGATTAGCATGATCAATACAAAAGCAAATATTTTCCATCACAAATCGAGGCAAATTTTTATTACCAAAGCACTCCACTAAAACAACTCAACCTTCTTTCCTCTGGCTGGTGGCAAATCCAAGGCTGCCCCCAAGAACGACAGCTTCACAATCTGAAACTAAAATAGAGCTTCAGGTTTTTAAACTAAGGGAAAAATGGCCAGACTGGGAAGTCCAGCACAAGAGGAATCCCCAAACTGGAAAGTTTTAACAGCAGTTCCAGCAAGGCTGAATTAACTTTCCCCAAGCACCTGGAAATGCCCTGTGCAGAGGTGCCGCAAGTGTCAGGACGGTACTGGGAACGCATCACAGCACAGAACTCAGAAGATCTATCAATGTGACATTCAGATGGTGCAGTCCTAATTGCAGATCAATAAGCAAAGAAAGCCTGCCCAGATATTTTCAAACTAGGAATAATATTCTTCTTAATTTCACATGTTACTTTGAAAAATGCATTAGAAATTCTCTATTACCTTCTGGTATATTTCTATATTTCTACCCTATTCAAAGGTTATACCCTATCTTCTACTGAGTTTATCAGTTGTATAACCATTAATTTTTTTGAGGACTTTTTCAAGTAATCTTGACTAGTCAGGTCACTAAGACATGTCTATTTCTACCTGTATATTAAACTTCATAGCTTGGAATCTTTTCAAATGCATTCTCATCTGTTTATGTCCAACCTGCTCCAAAGTTCATTTTAGGATTTCAGGTGCTACTAATTGCATAATAAATGCTACACTAATTTCTATTATTTCATTTATTGCTACACAAGAGAGAATAATTAAAAGGCCTCAGTACAGAAAGCTTTTTTTTAAAGGTAACCTTTATTAATCAGAGAGATTATCTCCCCGGGTTATCTAGCCTCAACATTACTGTTTTGATTAAACATCATTCTAAAATGCAGAAACTATAAAACAAGCTTTTCTAAGTCACCTTTCTGTGGGTAATAGATAGAAATTCTCAAATATAGGTAATGGCTGGGTATAACCATCTGTTTTATCTGGATTTTTCAAAGCCACAGTATTGAGACATGCAGGATGATCCATGGGTGTCATTGATGTTAAGTAAACGTTTATGTCTCAGGAAAGTACTGTTTGCTGTTTTTTCATTCACTGTAGTCTAAGAGTCTAATGGCAGACAGGTAATACAGCACCCATTAAATGTGTAAATTATGTAGTCGTTTACAGACCCGAGGCAGCAGACAAATCTGTTAAGCACTTTGGTAAGACCATCATCTGAGAGCCATGACATTATCAAACCTTTCCACAGTTCAGCACAGGTAACGCATTCAAACCCAGCGCAGTACATTTGTTAATGCTGTCAAATCCAGTTTATTTGACACTGCTTATCTGCCATGGGCAATTGTTTGCATTATCACTCCTTCCGAGACATCCCTCTTGTTGCAATGGGAGAAGGAATGTTGCCCTTGTAGCGGGGACAAGAAATATCCAAAATATTAGTGCTTTTGTTGAAATAAAGAAAAAAGAACAGATTGTTCAGTTTTATTCTCCATTAGCCAGTTAGTTACAAATTCTGAGAGAGGAAGGTTCAGCGACTTAAATATCATTTTACTCATTAATCACTCAAAATTATGGACAAGAGATCCGAAGGTTGCATGAAAAAGAATCAGGCTGTATGAATCTGCTAGGTAATTAAGTAAAACTTTCATGCATCAAGGGGAACATTTGGGGGATTCTTCACACTTCCATTTTCCCATATGTTACTTCAAGCCATTGTTTTAAATTTATACCAAGATAAATTTAGCAGGGTTTCTAATCCTTATGTAATTTGGATAAATACAAGAAAATTTCATGTTTAAAATCCAATTTTTCAAACTATGCTACATTTTCAGCAACCTTTAAAAACCTAGAGCGGTTACTGTTTCTTCCAGTATATTACTGCAAGTTTGAATGAAAATAGCTCTCATTAGTTGAAGTGCCACCTATGGCTCTCTGCTCCTTATTTCTCACTGAATATACAAGTTATGTCCTAGTAAGTTGTCCTTTTTCTCAATTAACTAAAATATTCATCTTTTTCCATTTGCTCAGATTAGCAGATAAAACTGCATCCCCCATGGTGGCTAAAGCAAATTCCCCCACCTGGTATTTCCAGCACATACCTCACAAATACATTGGTGTTGATTTTATAATCCTGTTGTCTGTAAGACTATTACAACATTTTACAATCCTAGCAAATATCCATAATAAATACACTGTAGCAAGCTCACATTCCCCACTTGACTTTGGTTGACAGGTAAAATTAATAGTCTAGATGACACTTCTGCATTAGGATGCGCATCCAAGTACCTCTACGAAATTTCAGCAGCTTATGCTGCCACAGTGGCTATGGGTTTGTTTCTTACTGATGTGTGGGGGTTTGTGGGTTGAAGGGAACACAATGTAAACAAAAAGCAGTTTCTGAATGGAACCTGGACCACGACAAAAATTCCTCCACGGGTACTCACACTGAAGGCTTTATTTCCCAGCAAAGCATTCTCTTTTGATCGAGATGTCACACTTTTGATGTAGAGAGGTGTCAGCTCCAGTTTTAGCTACTTGCTGTTAAATGCATAAAAAAATAATCAACATTCATTGCAAGCTCTGGAGCCTGAGCTGCTGGAAGCATCACTGATGATGTAAATAAACACCACTGTAGCCTTGACTTTAGCATAGGATTTGCAATCATAGAAACACAGAATCGTTTGTGTTGAAGGCCCTTCCCAGCTCCCCCAGTGCCCGCCCTGCCATGAGCAGGGACATCTTCACCAGCTCAGGTTGCTCAGAGCCCCGTCCAGCCTGGCCTGGGATGTCTCCAGGGATGGTTCATCCACCACCTCTCTGGCCAACCTGGGCCAGGCTCTCACCACCCTCAGGGACAACAATTTCTTCCTCATGTCCGGCGTCAATCTCCCTCTTTTAGTTTAAACCATCAGCCCTTGCTCTATCACAACAGGCCCTGTTAAAGTCTGTTCCCGTCTTTCTTATCAGTCCCTTTTAAGTCCAGAAAGGTCACACTAAGGTCTCCCGGAGCCTCTCTTCTCCAGCTGGACACCCCAGCTCTCTCAGTCTGTCCTCCCAGTAGAGTTGTTCCAGCCTCAGATCATTTCTGTGACTCCTCCAGCCCCTCTCCAGCAGGCCCATGTCTGTCCTGTGCTGAGCATGGATCATCCACACAAAGTAGGCTTCTAGTGAATATGGCTTTGTAAAGTGACTTCCAAGGGCTCCTGAGAAAACTGGAGGTCCCCACTACATTTTAGATAAAACACACATCACTGGTTTTCTTGAAATACTAGGACCTGTCATAAGCTTTTCTTCTCATTATGCTTCCAAAGGTCCCACTTTATTACAAACCTGATGTTCTTCCTCAGTTCTTGTGATTTGAAAGTTGCTAGTATAAGAGTAACTGAAAAGGACTGATGAAACCTGTGAAGATCCTCATTTGTCGTCTATTAAAAAAGATTCCCAGCAGATCTACTTCAAAAGAAAAAGCATCTTTACCTCATTAACCTGCACGGAAAGCATTCTCTAGGAGAAGAGAAGCTATTACATTAGTGGGCAATTAAAACCCTCAGATATGTTTCATATTATATTCCATGCACGTGCCAATATTTAAGCATCTGCCAGATAGCAGGTGGTTTGTAAATCATTATCTTTTCAAATTACGTTGCTAATGGCATGTGTGAAATGACTGAGAAATTACATGTTTCCCCTTCTCCATCATTAAAATAAAATAGATTGCTGCAGTACATTATCTAGAGCTGGAGAGCCATAAAGCACTGGCAAACCTGAGATTGCTGCTCCCCACCCTGTTCCGTTGGAGTTGCACACTCTGCAATATTTGACTCCTACAACTTCTATCTACCAAGAATAACTACAGACCACCAAAAGCATCCACACCAACTAGTTTTCAATTGTAGTACAGCCTATTAATTAGGAACAATCAGGTAATTCTTTCAATAGTATTGACAGTACAGTCTGGCTACAAAAAGTGACGGATTCCTGTAACAATACAGGGACAAATGGAAAAACAAACCCAAAAACATTGTTTTAAAAAAGCATAATTAGAACTATCGTTTTTGTTATACAGTGGAGTGGCAAAGAGCCTAAATATTCTAATACCAATATATAGACAAATCTCTTGTGGTTTTTTTTTTTTAAATCATGCTGTAGTTCAGAGCTCACAGTGGCTTCTTGTTCCTATCTCTCCAAACAACTTGGTAAATTAGGGATTTAGCTTCTTTTCTGCAAGCTTAGCCTACACAGCATGTGGTATGCAAACACTTGCCCTTCCAAACGGCATCACCAACAAGCTTCTGAGGATAAAACACTTGTACAAGTCCAGATGCTGAGCATGGCAGCTTTTGTTCCACTTTCCCAAGCAGCATTCCTATCGCAGCTTGCTGAGAAAACAGAAAGGACACATCCAGGACTGTCCTGCTCTTCTTCATACAGAGCAAAATCATTCCCATGGCCATGGATGTCCTGGCTGCAACCAGAGGGAAAGGTCAATCTCTGCCTCACCAAGTGGGCATGACGCTTGAAAATCTGCTTTATACACTAGATAAACATATACCCAAAAGGAAAAAAACTACAGCCCTGTATAACCACTCTGTTAGGAAATGACCTGAAAAGAAATTATTTTTAAACATGGGGTTTTCAGGGTCTCTCTGTGTTAAAAATGAAAGCAGCACAAAGGGCACAAAACCCATAATAAAATTAGGTTAAGCATTTGGATAGCAAGCTGACTTCATTTTGTGCTGGAAAAGTTTTCTGCATTAAATTAAGCAAAACAGTTCACCTTTTTTTTTCCCATGCTAATTTTATACCATTTCTATTAAATGACTAGTTGCTTCAAAAATTCATACTCTTTCTGGATCCTGAGTATTCCAGACATTTTGTGACTTCCAGATACTTTCCATCAAGATAACTGCCAGTTAAAATGACAAATGAGCAATGCAAAAGTATTGGAGGATAGCAGTTATGTGCTTTAGCTCAGGAGCCTTCTGGCACAGCAAATAAAGGCAAAACAATAGGGAAGATTTACTACAGAAAGTAACTGTAAACAAGGCGCTAGTGAGTCAAAGAGCTGCAGTGCAGACAAAACACCATGCAATTCAGGGATATTTTTATTTTGCTACCCAAAACAAACATATAAAAATCATAGCCAATTCAAAGTAGTTTTTTTTTTTCATTTTAGAGGACTGGTACATCAGGAAAGTACTGTAGTTTCTAAGGACTTCACACAGATCTCACACTGAATTAAAATACCATGGCACCACTGTTGATTACCATTGTATTTCATCTGTGTCCGTCCTTTATTGCCTTTTCCATATTACCTGGTACCATCAAAAGATGTGCCTCATTTACTTTAATCAAAAGTTCCCCACAAATATCTCTAGTTAGTATTTAGTCTAAATGAAGCACCTCGTCAAAATCTCTAATGATTCCACTAAATACAATGCACCCAGCTGAAAGGCAAATAACAGCAAAACCACAAAATCGGTATAATACATCACAGAGAATGGGTTTTCTCCTAAATATTTCCAGCTTCATTAATTAAGAGAGCCTTATCCAAGCTTGTTGAAGTCTTAGGTGAGTTTTAGAGTACTGCCATGCTGATGGTTCTCGGGTCAGCTGTATCACTGTGCATACTGAGTTATTTACCCAGAAGGCACAAAGCAGTTCAATATCACAAGTGACCTGTTGAAGAGTTTTCTGTAATGCTTGGATTGAAATTTTCTGACTATAAACTCAACTTAATGGTGGCTCAAGTCTTCTGAATCATTCTCTTCACGTTTTTACGATAAAGGTGGTAGCATAGCAAATTCGGTTTCTGCACCGTAACCAAACCTAAGAATTTGCAAAGTGCAGATCTGATTTGTTTCTACATCGCCTTTACCACAAAACGTGCCGATGAACAGCGTATGCACATTTGGGTTTGAGCACAGAGATATTCCATTTTAAACACATGCATATGATGCAGCAATATCAAGAGGGGCCACAGTCATATCAAATACCATAAACTATAAAAAAAGGCAAAATGGAAATGTAAATTGAATATTCAGGGGAAAAATAAAAAATAAAAACCATTATGAAATGTTGGCATTGAGACAGTAAATGTTGCAATATTAATCAGTGCCTTTTAACTCTTGCTCGGGCACGCTGGTAGCAGAGGCAGCAATACTGGATATGCTTTGTGCTCCTCCTGCACCCAAATTCGATGCGGACGCGAGCAGCGGCATTTCCAGCACAGCAATATCTCACTTTTCAACATGGGAGCTCCAACCTATTCAGACATCCTCCTCTGCATTTCCGCTGTGTGCAAAATTAACCTGTATTTCCCATCTAGGGCTGTCATTCAATGTGAGTGATTACATGAAGAAGCTGTTCTTCACAGTTAATGACACATACAAATAAGCAGTATAGAATATACACCTCAGATAAAATATTCAAAAATTTTTAAGTAGCTTTAAGTCCAGGAAAACCCTTTAATTTTTTTTTCCCAGAAAACAAGAGAGCAAGCAGCTAAAGGCCACATTTTTAGTGGCATTTACCTAACTAAAGATGCAGACGGATTTTAGTTTAAGAACCTGTTACTGTTTTCCAGAGTACCTAAATTTGCATCTTTATTCATGTAAGCACTTGTAGAATTTTCTCCTCTGTCATGTCTGAAAATGTAATTTCAGCTTCTCATTCACTCAGGCTTTCTGAAACAGGTCCCTGCTGTGAAGAACACTTGTAAAGCAGTTTTAAAAGTAGTTACATAAACTAAAATGCATAATGTTGAAACACGTACTCAGAGATTGTTATTTAAGCTGAAATCACTTTTGGCATGAAGATTTTACAAATAGCATAGTTCTGTATGTCTAAGATGAAAGGTGCCTTATTAAGATTTTCAAACTCCTCACCATAGCAAGGGAGAGTGCTAAGCATAGTGATTAATACATCTTGGTCCAACTAATGGCTGCTTGCACTTGTAATTTCAGCCTACGACCTTCCCTGTCTATCTGAAATGTTCATGTCAGAAGCAGAGAATGCAAAAAGAGCCTGGGAATAATTTCACTAATATCCGTATCTGCTCCCAAGTCGAATGGTTTTCTCTGGGAAATAGCAGAAAAGACACAAGAGGCAGGGAGGGCATTAAAACAGAAATAACTGTAAAAAGAAGCGGAGCACTGCAAGCCAACCTCTGCTTCACATTTCTCAGCTGGTACCGTGTTTTTTACTCCAAGATCACGAACTTTGTGCGTGACTCCTTGTTTCTAACACTACATTCAAAGCCTTCTGCTCAGCTTGCCAGAGCTCAGACCAAAGGCTCTCCAGCAGTCAGGTTTTCATTAAGACATTCGTGAACTAGATTAAACTGAAAGACTGAAAACATATATTCGTTCTAAGATAGGGAAGACAGTTTGATCCTTGTACTGCAGAAGGTATCAAGTTTCTAGATTAAAACATGACTTGGAGACCACATTCTTCATTACCAAAAAGTAAAGAGAGGTCTTGTTGATAAACTGAAGGGCACCTTAGTTTGGGTTTTTTATTTTAATCGACAAGTCCCTTGCCCTCCTAAAGAGGATGCAGAACTTATTTTGCATGTTATAGCGCTAACAGCATATGATGGTGTTCTGTTCTTTCCAAATTAGATACAACTTCGCTTATACAATTGATTCACCCACCTGAAGACGTTAATCTCAGGGGGAAAGGAGACTGTATACAAAATTTTCACCTTCCTAATAGTTCTTAATAAGTAAGAAAACAAATCAAAGAGTAACATACTGAGTTTTCGAGAATGACTATGTGTCTACAACAAATATCCAAATAATCTTGCAGAAATGGCAGGTTTGTATTAAAAAAGAAAATATCTTGAACTTAAATACATTATTAATGCTTATATTCAATAACAGAACTTGAAGGCAAATCTGGAAGCTCATTTTGAAACCAGAATTTATTTTGCAAATGGAGATTTTGAAGAGTAATTTTTAAGAGCCCAATCGTGATCATCTTTAATAGCATACGTTAATTACAGATGGATAAATAGAGTAATTAGTTTGTAATTAAAGTCACTCTTAGGGAGCGAGAATGAAAGATTATATAAATAACTTCATAAATGCAATGGAAAAAAAATGAAAAAAGCAATTCAATAAGTAGTCATGAACTCCATAAACAAAATAAGGGGTTGTTTTTGTAGATTTGCCTAGTTTATCTGAAATAACGCCTTTTGAAGAGTGGAATACAGAGAGAGAGTTCAATTTAAAATTCTCGGGGTTTAATAGAAAGCCAACTTGTCTCAAAATCATCACATTTGTGGCTGAAATAAATGGTTGTATAAGTGAATGGGAGTCTAATTATGTACCACAGGTAGTAAGTGTCATGTTACGTTTCAATGATCTTTATGGGTAAGAAGTTCATTTGAGTGCTATTTCCAGTATGAGTTTTATGACTAACACTAATAAATAAGAGAAAATATGTTCTGATTTTTTACAAAATACTGTTTCTTATCACAGCAGTTTCTCAGTTATAACAGTTTCTTATACCTGGGGACAAGGCTTGGGCAGAGCTTAAAAAGCAAATAAAGAACTTATATTAATTCTGCTCATCACTGCATAAATACATACCGTATTATTTAATTGCCTACCACCGCCATAAATTCTTCTCATAAAGTTAATTGGCAATAAACTTCCTATGATGATAGTAAGATTACAAAAAAAAAAAAAAGGAAGGCAAAAAGCTCCCAATCATTTTCTTTTGCAGGAGTCACCTTTCTCTAGCACTCAACGAACTGCTATTACCATACCACAGATCACAGCGTGACATCTCTTTTCTTCATTTCCTTTTTCTTCGTATGAAGAAAGTATTTGCCCCTTCCTTTAACTCCAAGTTAGCCTCTTAGTTTGTATAAATCAATACAGTAACATCAGCTTTGACAGAACTAAGCCAGTTTACACCACCAATTAAATATTAATTAAAAACAACGCAAACAAAACATCTTGCCAACGGAGAATCTGAAAACCTATCCGGTGTTACACTATTTCCACCAGCAATTGAGACATTACACATGAAGGTCTGGAGCTTGCAAAAAGTAAACTGCGGTAGAGGAAGGGAGTGATTTAAAAATCTATAAGCCCAAAGCTTTCAAATATTATTCTGCTCAGAGGTGTAAGCTCTATGAGGGTGCATCTATAAAGTGTGCAGTGCTGCCTTGTTACTGAAGTCACACTTCCGTCTCGATTCATATCACTCCATGAAGGCCATGGATTTATCACATTTTATAATTGTGATGGGCTCCCAGGAACGTAATCCGTCTCCAGAGAGAAAGCCAAGAGCAGGATGAATTGTACACTGCCTGTAGTTATTTTAAGATCTAGAAGTTTAAGGTATATTTCTGTAGGGTTAAAATGTGGAGGAGAAAGGTTCTGTAAAGCAGAGTGAAGCAGGCCAGGGGCTGACAGATAAAGTTACTCCATAATTCAGCTCAAGGGGCAGAGGGGTGTCAAATCAGCAGAATCTCCTTAAAAGGGGAAAAATCAGGGGGAAAGGATGCTTTTTCAATGAATTATAAAAATCCCCTTTCCTAACTGCTTGCTAACGCAACACGCCTGAGTGGATGTCAGCCCATAAACACTGCAGGAGCTAATGAGTTTAATGGCCCAGCTAAATTAATCAGAATTATTTGCAGTACACCACAAGAGCGGGGAATCTACAGCAGAACATCTTGAACACCGTGGTTGTTACCAGTTCAGCTATCAGCCTCAGAAACAGAGATGATGGATAACTCCTTCCTTCTGCTGATAAAAGAACTGTCACTGTTTTCTATATGCTCAAGGTTAAAATCAATGGTTTACCTGTTAAAATATCTGTTTACAAGCTTCTCCGGGACAGATTCAGAGGTCGGTTATTCGTCTGGCTACAAAGACAGCAGAAGGTGAACAACCAAAGCTTTTGCGAGCCAACTGTCTATTTGAACCTGGTATAATTAAGACAAAACTACATGAAAAGTGGTGGTTAGAAGATTGGCATTGTCAGATTAAAGTAGCAATAAGATTTACATTTTTAGATTTTATTTCAAATTAAATATTGTATAATCTGGCTTCCTGAATATATCTCATTGATGATTAGCACCACTGTTCATTAAGCATAGAGCTTGGGTCTGGCTTTGATAATAAGCTCAGGTAAACTTTCCCACTTGTACCCAAAAAACGCTGCTGAAGTTTTGTCCCTAAAATAGATTTGCAGACCTGCCGTAGGGATCAATTGCGCCTTTATTCAAGTATTGAGATAAAGGACAGAGAACTGGGCCATCTGAAGATGCAAATGAGGAAAGAGCTTCTCTCTCCATAGTTGATGCTGATGCTATGACTGCTAACATTTACCTTCTTTAATGTGAATGTGAGAACAAACACAGTGAAGTGAATTAAGGATTCTGTTTAACCATATTACTCAAACTTTTCTGCTCTTCAATATCCATCATCTGCCAGGAAAAATCTTCCTGACGTAGCTAATTCACAAGTGATAGCATTATTCTGCATAAACTGCCCGTAACTGGCAATTATTTACCAGGTTAACCAACAATTCTGGGACTTTCAGAAAGCTGGCCTCAATCTGCTCCTAGCAATGAGAACAAAACGCATTTAGTGTTATGAAGAAAGCTTCTAAAATCCTATTCTATTTTGTGCAAATAACTTTTTTCTTGCTTGACTGTTGCTTTTATTCTGAAATTTCATGGGCTACAAAGAGGATGTACTGTCCTGATACACTTCATGAGAACATCAAGTTCTCATGTTATGACATATGAGACTTACCATATGTTGTATATGATGTGAGACGACAAAAGTTTTCTGCCAGTTTGCGTTATCCCATGCAGACATTCACCTTTCAGCCTGGTAATAAGCAATATTCATCTCTTCAGAGCACTTTATTATGGGAGTTTCTAAACCACCTCCTTAATCACAGCATGTATCTCAAGCCTGTCTGTTTGAGAGCTAGTGCCTCAGAGTTATTTTCCACTGTTGATTATTTATTCTGTGCAAGTAGCATCTAAAGCTTTGAGCTCATCATTGTCAGTAAGAGTCCCATGCATGTAAACAAGGACTGAACTTCCCTGTTATTTAAGAACATAGCTCAAGTCCCCTTTTTGATCCAAGCCCATGTGCCTCTTTCAATTTCTGAAGGTTAACACCAGTCTGTTCTTAAAAAGGTGACACAAAATAAAACCCTGATTGCAGTCTGGTCTCTAAATCAGCAATTTAATTTAGCTGGGTTTTTGTAAATGTCCTACTGATGCCATGAGACACAATAATGTCCTTGCATAATAAATAGCAGGCCATTTAAATGTTCCCCAAGCTCTTTATACACCATAAAATGAAATTTCCAAACAGGTTTATATTATAAGATAGTCTGAGGTGAAGATTTTGCAGAGGTCTGAAACTGGACTATGTTCTATGTTCCTCCCCCTTCACCCATCAGCACCTCAGTATTAGAATTTGGGGATGGATCGGACACATAAAACTAAATTGTAGTGAAGTCTCTTCCATCTCCATCATTGAGGCCACTTGCAGACCCAAGCTAAGAATTATCACCCTCATTTTAAAGAGTGGAAAGTGAAAAATATTTAGCATACCAGAAGACACTGCACATGTAAGGACGGAAAACAATAGCCCCAAATTACCTACACAAAACCACACCACAGTTGATGCAGAAACAAAACCAGATTTCTGACTCTTGCAATGGCTCTACCATGTATTTCATTTGGGGCGCTTTTTTTCACCACCACTGGGAGATTGGATCAGGCGCTCAGAAGCTTTAAATATGGAAAGACAGACGTTTTTTCTATTATTTCCCAATTCAATAACTAAGACCAGCTTTATAAAACTCTCACATTTCAGCTGTAGTCAGATTTTTCTCCTGCCTGTAAACAGTATTCCAGCAGCAGAAGTGAAAATACCCAAATGCATTATTCAGGAACATAATAAGAAATACTTGTTTAAATTTAAAGATCAAATTACGTTGTCTATATACGGAGCAAAGAAAGCTAGTTATTTATACAGCATGTGTCTAAACTGACATTTGCAAAACTACTTCCAAGAACAAAGATACCCTTGTGATACACAATTTAAATTATAAATTGAATCCAAGATAAAGCAGTATTGCTGTATTAATAAATATTTTACAATTTCCATAGCTGTTCTCAGCATCTTCCAGCTGTCTCAATCCCGTATTTAAGTATTACGGCACTGATGAAATGGCTTTCCAGCTAATATATTCACAATGGAGAGTTTAAAAGAAAAAAGTCACCTACGTTTTTTCAACATTAATCCATGACTGAGCTTATGAGAAATTATTCGGTCATCAAGGTCAAAAGTAGATGTGTTCAACTGAACTGAAAGCAAACTTCCCAGTGCAGTCCTAATTATAGCAGACACGTGAACTGCCAATAAAACCCAGGATTTTTAATGTCTTTGTTCTAAAATATCTTCATGCCATCATTAGGAGTCTACTATGCAGCTGTAGGAGCAGAGACGTTACTTTGTCTGAGTAGAACTACTGACAGTTACTTTACCAGGCTCCTTCTTACTAGCAAATAGGCCAGGAGAAAAAATATATTTAAATTAAACTACCTGGGGAGGGAATGGAAAGGAAAAAAACAGTCTGATTTTGTTTGCGGAGTGAGCACTAAGAGCCAAGGCAGCTGACAAACCTTACAAAAAGTTTAATTGCTTTAGTGGTGCCATTACCAATGCAAACCGAAATACAGCTCGATAGCCAGTTTCTCACAGCTGCAGCTCATCTTACAGTTAAAATGGCAAATTTAAGCACTTATCTGAATACAAACATACTTAAGTATATCCTTAAGTGTCAGACACGTGCTTAAGTGATTGCCTCGATTGTGTCCTAAAGCAGGGCTCCAAAAAACATAAATGATCCAGCAAAAGCATCAAAATTCATCTTAGATCGGTTTATTATCCACTCATACAGAAGTCATTAAAAATCTAACAATATATATTTCAAAACTGTTGTGATATTTCATGCAAAACCATTTATATTGTAAAACAACACATCAGATAGTTTATTTAAGGATGGCAATGGCTACTCTAATAAAGCATGTAATTTAATGAAACATCTACTCTCTTTTTCATGAAAGAGTAATTGAAACGTTAATTCAAATTGGGCTGGACACATCCAAACCCCGGCTAATTGAATGCAAACAAAAGACAATGAGGAGTAGCAGTATGCCAAGCTGGCATCTTCTGCAGCAACAAGGGAATTGTGTCCATCATTCCTATTCTTTAATGTTTTCCTAAAACATCCAGAAGAGTGAGAAAAAAATCATGTTAAGAAAACCATCAAATTATTCTATAGTGGCAGATAAGGCTGACATCAGAAAAGCAAATAGTGGAAAACACACACCTTGTTAAAAGGGATCTCAAAGGCAAAAATATCTACAGCCATGGTGAAAAGAGATAAGAATTAGTTTACTCCAGTCTATGTATATTTCTTTTTCATTAATCAACAGCTGAACTTCCCTTAGTCCTTTATGCCAGTGCAAGGGGGGTATTATTATAAAACACTATGTCAAAAAGAGGCTGAAATGATGATATGAAATACACGACCCAGATCCCTGAAGGGAATACGAGTGTCTCAATATGGTGAGTTGAATTGTAGTATTATTGGATAAAGATGAAAAAATTGGGATTAATAGACTGAACACCTATAAAACTTGCATGCAGGTCTTCTCAAGGAATGCTGGAAGCTTAAAGGAGGTTTAAAGAAGCGCTAGAAGTGGATAGTCTTTTAGATCAGAGTGGGGCTAGTTACATAATATATCTGTCTTCCATCTATAAATTATGATTCCATGTCGAATAATTTTAAACAGGAAATCCAAGCATCTTCCCTTCTTTTTCTGTATGTAACTGGCATCACAATAAACAAAAGTAACTGCATATTTCAAAGAATATTATAGATCACTCCCCTGTCTGTTATTTTCAGCAAAAGTATCATTTCATGCTTCTGATTTTTGAAGCTGACACGTTGTTAGCATCATACATTGCATCTAAAGCAACTGGAGGAAATAGAATTGATAAAACAGAAATAAAAAGCATCCAGAAATGAAAAAGTAAAACAATAACGTACTCTGAAACATTCATCAAATCATATTAGCAATACATTTTAATCAACAGTATGTCACTTCCCATTGAGAACAAAGAGAGATGCTATGCTGTTCCCACTTACATAATATAACCAGCATTACAGAAAAATTGGTTATCAGTTGAACTCTCCACTCAAATCAGAAGAAAGGAGCAGGACAAAATAAAATTGAAATGAGGGAAAATCAATTCAGAGGAGTTGGAAAAGCATGTATGTCCAAGAAGCAAATTGTTCAAAGATGGTACGTCTGAAAAAGATGCATTAAAGGCCCGAAATAAAAGCCCATCACTATCAAGTCAATGGAGTTTTTCCAGTACACGGTCAGTCCCTGAGTGCTTTGTAAGGAGCATACAGCAAGTGTGCAGGACATTTCTAACCTGTTCCTGCTTTTTGCACTGCAAAATGCAGTGAACCAAGAGAAGGGAAACGTCCTCGAGACACACCCAGGTCAGCGTTAACCTTCCCGCCTCAGGTACCTACTGCTCAACTTGGGCAATTGCTTAAAACCCATCCCAAAAGACGAGCCCTGCGATGCCATGACCATCGTCCATATCCACTCCCCAGCTGAAAGCCAACCCTACCAGCCCAGGGTCTGTCTCCTTCAACCACCCTTTGCTACTGCGTGTGGGAAATATGATTAATGATCTGTTTTCTCGGCCTTGTGCAGAGAATTCCACTTGCGGTTTACCAACCCAGAGCCAGATCTCCTGCCCACACAGGACAGCCTTGGACAGCTTCTAACAACAAATAATCGCAATGTGAAGAAACTACCAGCGATATTAGTATCAAACTCACTCGGGCTGCAGAAACAAATCCTTCTTAAGAACACAAATTTATCCACAAAACACTAGTGGCACATTTGAGCAGCACCACCTCAGCAAACAGCCGCTGCACCCACCACAGCCCAACCAAGGGCGGTTTCCACAGCAGCGCCAGACACCAGCGCGTGCAAACAACCAACTCCTGACTGACTTTTTGCCAGCCACAACCCTTTAGCACAAAAAAAACAACTAAACCAGAGTTTACTGAGCATTATTCAGCACTCTGACAACATTTCATAAACGGCAGACCGACCTATAAGGTATTATTGTACAACCACACAAGAACAACGAGGGGTCCCAGCATATGCACTCACTCAGAGAAGCTTCTCTCGCTCCAGGGCACCCAGCGGAAATAACCGCTTGCCCGGGGGGCTCAAGGGCTCACTCACGGATAGAAACAGAAGACAATCACTCACCGGGGCACAGGGGAGGGTCTGTCCCGGGCAGTTCCCTCAGCCGGTCCCGATCTCAGGGGCTCTGCCCACAGCCTCGCTGCTCCGCGGCGCTTTAGCGCTAACGCCACGTTAGACCGCGGGCGGGACCGGCGCTGCCCATATATGGAGATGACCCAGACGCGTCTCCAGGTCTGGGTCTCTTATTGGCTGAGCGGCCTGTCTGTCAGCCGGGGTCCCGCCCCTCAGCCGTGAGGAGCCGCCGCGGCCGCAGAGCGGGATGGGCAGTGGGGCCGCGCGGGCGGGACAGGGGGACAAAAGAGGACAAAAAAAAACGTGATAAAGAGAAAACGTGATAAATGAGCCCCCAACTGCCCTGTGGGCAGCTCCGGAGCTCATGGCGGGGGGGATTGCCACAGTCCTTTCCCACCAAAGCTTGTATTTTAGGGATGCTGACGGATGTTACGCGCACGGTCTCCATATTCTCAGCAGAAAGAAAGAATTTTTCACAACTCGATTTTCTGTCATTTGAGCAACCGAAACACTGAATTTTAAAACGGGCCTGAGTTCTGACTCCTGCAAGGTGACTTTGAGAGTCAAAGTGTGTGGATAAAAGATTTAGACCTGCCAGAAATGCTCATTGTCCTTCACGTTACCATTCCTGTGAAATATTACACATTCTGTCAGTAAAAGATGCTTGTCCATAATCATAAACTTTACGACTACGTGTAGAAGAGGTGTTGAGTTGTATCTGTGCAGTCACACCCAATATCATGTAACATCAAATACCCACATTTTTAAATCCATTCTCTTTCTCAAGGGTTCATTTCCATTATTCACACAAGAAAACATTCACATTTGCACACAAAAGCATATAGCCCAAACTAATTAATTAAAATTATACAAGCGCAAAACAATTTCTGTTGTCTAATACCCTAGCTTTAACAACTTTGCTTAGTTATCGGTCCTCTAAGCGATAACGCTTTAGCAATTAAAATAAATTAGCTGTCTGCTTTGGATCATGGCAGAGCCTTAACATTAATAGCCAGAGATCCGATGGACAGCGATGGGTTTTTCTTTCGCTGTGTTGAAACGTCCTTTTCTTTGTCAAACTTCATCATACAGTATGCACTCCTCCCTCTGACCACAGAGCTGTCATCTTTAATTAATGAAAGAAGCTAAAATAAAAGTTAATACTAGCATGCCAAAATTATTAATTAAAACCTGAAGCATCCTTGCTTGGATTGAATGGCTCGCTCTGCTTCCAAAGGCAAATAATGACAGTGAAATCCGAAGTAATCCATCGTCGGTGACTACCACGCCTTGGCGTTTGATTGCCCCGACACAGCAGATAAATCCAAATGGCTTTGCTTCAATTTGAGGCATATGAGTGTGAAGAGCACAGTAATAATAAAACCAATTGTCTTCAACTGGCTCTGCATGTGGAAGCGATATTTCTTCTGCTGCTGTTAATATAGGCACAGAGATTGGCTTTTTGCATCGATGTCTGGAATAAAAAGAGAATTAAAAATAATCTATAGATACCTAGAAATAGAGCCTAATCTCAGGACTAGGCATATGAATGCCAAATATATATGCTAGAAGCTCATTAGCCATGGACTTCCCTGGAAGGCAATTTAAATAACGGGAGCGCACTCAGTGGTACAAAGGAGCCTCAAACACCCTTACTTTTACATTTATTAAAGAACTTCATCTCTCTTAACAAGCTGGGATAATTCGCTCTTCTGCTGAAAAATACATGTAAAAATAGAACTGAATGTAAACCAAAACCAAGGACAACCGGCAGAGAGGACAAGAAAATACAGGTATTTGCCAGCAAGCGAAACAGAAGAGTGTGAAATGATGCAACACAGAAGCAGGCAAAACAACTTAGTAACAGAATCACCCCAAAACAAAGTTTAAGGAACAGCGAAAAGCTTGTTTTCTTCATCCTACATTGAAATCAAGCTTAAAAAGCCTCTTGCGAGCAGAAGGGCTGCAGCTGTGGCAATCCCACTCCACCTTCAACTGCCTCTTTCCGAAATCCTCCGCTCCCCAAAGTAACGGATCCCCCCAGAGAGGCAATCTCAGGTTATGGCTAACGTAAAACTCAATGGATTTGAAAGGGACATTCTCTTTTATTCAGAATAAATCAAAGATATAGTCTCACATGAGAAAAAAAATCCATCCTGCTGCATATGAAAATTCCTCACGCATATTCAAGTCTATGCTGCATCAGAGCTTGCACCATTCCCTTCCTGCCATGTCTTCCCCACGTTACACGTGTTTGGAAAAGCCAAGATTGCTGCTCGATCTCAGCCTTTTTGTAGACGCACGACTCCAAGCTAAATGAAGAATCACCAGAAATAATCGCTGTGGCTTCTCGTATACAGATGCTTCAACCTCAGTCAAGCGTTTTGGGCAGCAAAACAAGAGGTTTTGTGTTTTCAGAGAACATCGTGCGGTTCCGCGGACATCCATGGGGGTGTGGGAGATACCAGCTGTGCCGCAATCAAAGCCGTAAATAAAACTCGAGAAAGCGTTTCCTTTAGATCCCCCGTAGGGAAACCATGGGGAGACCTTGGGGCACACAAAGTCAGTATTACCCCACTTTGAGGCCTGAATACATTTCAAGGTTTCATTGTTGGGATATTAGCTCTAAGGCTCTGGCATGCAATTTGGGTTTCAAAACCCTAATGAGGTTTCATGGCATTAGCTTCAGTGCCCAGTGTAAATTTTATCTCAGATATACTTATTCTCCCTCTCCACATCCCTGCATTTGAGCTGAACACAGGATTTCCATTCACTTCGGTCATAATGTACCGTGAATCCCTCTTTCCTATCATAGTCCCTCCAACACATTCCACTTCCACACGAGTACAAATTAATTTGGGATTAGAGCTACTCTAAATTCCAGCGTTGCTGCGTAAACCTACAACCTGCTGAATAGACAGCGGGTTGGTAAATTATTAATCATCGTTTTCAGTTTCGTGGGAGCAGGGAACAAGGTCATTTTTGGGGCAGAATGTGAGAGTTCCTATTTATTCTCCTTTAATTTCTCCTCCTGTTAGCCACGCTCTCCTATTGAAAACTTAAAAGGTCGGTGGCCACGATGAAACCCTGCAGACCTCTCCAGCTCGAGCTGCCCTCCTTATCTCCACAAACCTCTTCAAAAATCTCTTCTTGATATTTTTTCATCAGCCAAAATGGGTAGAGAGCAAACACCTCCCCAAACGCAGCGAGATTGGCCGTGGTTGGCCTAGATGGACATGTCCACAGAAGGTATCAGTTGCCCAGCTCAGCCTAAGGCCGCACCAAGTTAATTTCTCCATTTATTAGCCTCATAATTATGTCTAAATACTGCCACTCCTTGTGTGTAACAGTTTATAGGTGCTACAGCCAATGGGAATTTAATGAGCTCTCCATTAAGCCCTGAATTTCTTTAATTTTCATGCTGGTTTAGGAAAAGATTTAAACCTTTGACTGGTGTCCACTTTCACTGATACCAATAAAACCCTGCCCAACTAACGGAGCAAAATTTCAGGGGAAAGACACCAAAAAGGTTTGGTTACTTGTTAAACTTTGTCTCTGTCACTCATTAGTCTGTGTGCATTTTTATTAAAATAAAATCCACCAATAACTGTATCAGACATACAAGGAAGAAACAGCATCAAACTTTGACATAAACTCTGAGGGGAAAAACTGAGCTAAGATAACCTTTCAAACAAACGAGCACTGCTTAATTAAGTTACCCAAAAAACCCCAAGGTGTGGAATATGGGAACCAGGCCGAACACCACCAGCACTGCTCGAACTTAGTACAGATGAATCATGTTACTTGGACTATTTAGACCAGATGCTTAACTGGAAAGGCATTGTACACACAAAATGTTAATAATTTTTTAGTTAATTAGCATTGCCTACTCTCATGAGTAGGAGTTTTAGTCAATAGGCTCAAAAATCTGGATGACCGGGTAGTGAGGTGTACTGTGAACTGGCTGAATGGAAGAAGCCAGAGAGTTGTGGTCAACGGGGCAGAGTCCTGTTGGAGGCCTGGATCTAGTACAGTGTCTCAAGGGTCGGTACTGGGGCCAGGATTATTCAATATATTAATCAACGACTTGGATGAGGGAACAGAGTGACTGTCAGCAAGTTTGCTGATGACACCAAGCTGGGAGGAGTGGCTGACACTGGAAGCTGTGCTGCCATCAGAGACCTGGACAGGCTGGAGAGTTGGGCGGGGAAAAATTTAATGAAATAGAACAAAGGCAAGTGTAGAGTCTTGAATCTGGGCAGGAACAACCCCAGGTTCCAGTATAAGTTGGGGAATGACCTGTTAGAGAGCAGTGTAGGGGAAAGGGACCTGGGGGTCCTGGGGACAGCAGGGTGACCATGAGCCAGCACTGGGCCCTTGTGGCCAGGAAGGCCAATGGTACCTGGGGTGGGTTAGAAGGGGGTGGTCAGTAGGTCAGAGAGGTTCTCCTGCCCCTCTGCTCTGCCCTGGGGAGACCACACCTGGAATATTGTGTCCAGTTGTGGCCCCTCAGTTCCAGAAGGACAGGGAACTGCTGGAGAGAGTCCAGCGCAGCCACCAAGATGCTGAAGGGAGTGGAGCATCTCCCGTGTGAGGAAAGGCTGAGGGAGCTGGGGCTCTGGAGCTGGACAAGAGGAGACTGAGGGGGGGACTCATTCATGGGGATCAATATGGAAAGGGGGAGTGTCAGGAGGATGGAGCCAGGCTCTTCTCGGTGACAACCAATGATAGGACAAGGGGCAATGGGTGCAAACTGGAACGCAGGAGGTTCCACTTAAATTTGAGAAGAAACTTCTTCATGGTGAGGGTGGCAGAGCCTGGCCCAGGCTGCCCAGGGAGGTTGTGGAGTCTCCTTCTCTGCAGCCATTCAAACCCGCCTGGACACCTTCCTGTGGAACCTCAGCTGGGTGTTCCTGCTCCATGGGGGGATTGACCTGGATGAGCTTTCCAGGTCCCTTCCAGTCCCTGACATTTGTGATTCTGTGTGATTCTGTGAATCAAAATGTGAAGCTGCAGCCTAACCTGTTCTGTTGCTTCCATGAACCAAGACTTCACTTCCCATGTCAGCTAGGGAAGCGACAGCACTTTGGTGGTGTCGGAATTAACCTGTCCCACTTTGGAGCTCCCACAGAAACAGCCTCACTGAGCTGACACAAAAAGCTGTTTAATTCTTCAGTTTTCCGTTCAGGAGCTGAGCAAAAATATTGTTAAGAACATTAGAGTGCCGATAATACCCAATTTAATTTATTGTTGTCTTCTCTGAAATGAAATATTAATACCTGAAGGGCAGAAAACTACGCATAAAGCATTAAGTTCAGACACAATATTTTGGGATTCTCGTAAGGGAAAAACATGAAGAGTTGGGTGTAGATTCACAGACCTGATGGGGAAGGAAGAGGACATGCCAAAATTGTACCTATTTCATGGACATAAGAACCAGGTTGAATGTCGTCCTGTGCCCAGGTCTGAACCCTGGCTCTTCTAAAAGCGTGAACCCTTTGGCACAGCCTCATGCACATTTGTACACAAAGATGAAGAAGGTAATTAGAAAGCGCTATTTCCCTTTCCATTCTTTTCGCAGCTGACACATATATATATATTAAACCAGCCGTAAGGGACTTAATTTACTCACAAAGAGAATAATCTTTCTGTTGGAAAACTCACCGGTCTTGCTGGAAGTTTTGTTTCCACTCGATTACAAATTTCCCTTCAACTTCCCTGGGATCCGGAGTTCTACTCGGCTTTTATGGAAGCTGAAAACGATCATTACCAAGCAGAGCAAGATGGTATTTCGAATGAATTACAGCGAGTGCCACATTTATTTTGATAGATGAAAAGGAACTATCGCTTCGGGAGTGAAACATTAATCTATATATAGTTTTAATGTAAAAACCCATAGCTTTTGAGATAAATTTGGTGGGAAACAAATCCAGTGGGAAAAATGAGCTAATCCTAGTATTACCACAGTGCTAATCTGCAGAAATATATCAAGGAAATAAAAAACAATAGATACGCCTTATACACCTTTGTACTATACGTGAAAATTACCCTGCTCTTGGGGTTTTTTTGGTTCAATAATTCAGGTTTATTCTTCAGCAGCACCTCATCTGCAGAAAATCTGTGGTTTAATTTGTGTCTGTCCTTTTGCGGTTTACAGGTAGGATATGATGCTGGAAACGGGCTCTCGGATTTGTTTTCAAGGCCCATCACATCCTGTCCCGGAGTTTGGAACCGCTGTGGAAGCAACTAAATCAGTCATACACCATGAACTAGGACTTGCTGATTTAGAAGAAGTAATGGATTTGCTACATTTCTATCTCTCTGAAAGTTTTGCAGTTGTATTATGTTCAAAGACTCCAATTCTCTGAGGTTACTTACATGCAATAAAGTATAACTAAGAGAGGGTTTGTTGTTAAACACAGGATTTAAATTTTTGTTGCTTTATTTTTCCCATTACCACTGCTCAGATTGGCACACAAAAACAAACAAACACACAACAAACATACAAACAGCAACAACCAACCAAGCAAATTACAGAAAGAACAGGAATAGAACATCTGCTCTTGTTGAAGTGTGAGATTTTCCCTAAGACAAGGTCAAGATAAATAGCACCATCTTTCTTTTTCCACTTGAAAAAGGGTTTGTGCAGTTCCCACACTCTGCACTTGTTCGTAACTCTGCCTGTTCCCCAAGAAATCCCTTTCTGTATTTCCTTGGAACTGATTTTTTCCTTGTTTACTCTCTCAAACACCTCTCTTTATATGCTCTACAATAAATCGAGCTTAGCTTCAAATTCAGGTCATACATTTGAAGCAAAACCACTTGTATGTATTCCAAACTTCTTGAAGAACATTCATCTCTCTCTCTCTCTATATATATATGTATGTAAAAACAGAGATGAGGGTTGGGGGAACAACCCTCCAAGCCCTATAAACCTCCCCCATGCCCAAAGAGCAGCTCTTCCAACACTTTCCTGTCCTTTCCCTGCAAGTTTCCTTAGCGTATGACAGCGCGATTAGAGAAGCTGCAGTAAGTGGTGCCCTTCAGCGGTCGGTCTCGTCTCTGCACTCATTAGACGGGTTCTCCTTCAGGTCCCTGTGTTGTGCCACACCACCTGTGTGATTGTTTCAAAAAGCTGATTACATTCTGGGGAAATGTTGCACACTTGGCTAGCACAGGGTTACATTTAGCTCTGCATCCTTTGCTATTGTTTGTTGTTTTTTTGGTGCTGGATGATTCGAATGCCAGGCGCTAACTCCCAGCCCTTTTGGTTCAGATGTTGCTGTTGATCCACATTCCAGCTCTCACTTCACTCCTGCCTCCCGAGTGTTTCTCACTTGTGCATACCCCTTTATTTTTTGAGTCCGTTACTGGAAGCCATGATCCTCTTCCCTCCTCAACCCATCCATTGCAGCGCCACGTTAAGAAAACTTTATTATTCAGGAAAGCACGGGAGCATGTTCAATTTTACCACGAGGCTCTGGGTTGTTGGGTTTTTTGTTTTTACAGGCTCTCTTGAACCACAGTCTCTATTTAATCCACTTACTTTTGTTATTGATGAGCTCCACTGCCCACAAGCTCAAGCCGGCAAACCGTTTCTGCATACATAACTTGTATTGACTCCCATGGATTGCTCAGGATTAAGCACACGCTTAGACACTTCTCTACATTGGAGCCATGACTTCATTTTTTAATTCCACAGGGTGCAGCAGTAGAGCTATGAACCTCATTCCTCAGAGTCTGGAGAAGAATGGACGGATTTCCCATGAAACCACTTTATCAGGTACGTCAAGCCTTAAAAGATTCCACAATACAAGCCCAACATCCCTGCTTTGCCCCGAGTTCCACAAAAATGACCAGGTGCGATGGAGTACTGAGAGATGCCATTTGAATGGCCACAAAGCACAAATGGGGGATCACACCACGCATAAGGCTTGTCCACTATTTTGTCCACTTGACATCATCCTTCAATACTTAATTAGAGGCATTTTCTGTTGAATGCCTTTCTGAAATGATATTTTTCAACTTCCTATAATTAATCAGAATTTAGATTACTGCTTAGTTTTGAGGTACAACATAAACTTTTACATTTATTTCCTTTTGATACTAGTCCAAAATTAAATCCCTGGAATTAGAGAGACTATTCTCATGCAGAATAATTAGCTGACACCAATAACCACCTTTTCCGTAAAGCAGGAAGATTTGTGTAGGAATTTCACATTTACATGCAACTACTTTGAATTAATGCTGACCACTTTATACCCACAAGCAAAACCTGCTCACTGGGATTGCAGTAAACAAGGCTCTTCAGGGAAACTCTTAAGCATGTGCGTAAAGCAAAGCCCATGAAAAAAGCAGCTATGGTGCAGTTTTAGGAGTTCCCATTTAAGTGAAAAATCATCCAGCCCATGTTGCCCAGACTGGATAAACCATCCAGGCACTTACTCAGCGCTAAGCATCTTGGTAATGTCAGTGAAACCCAAAGGAATTCTTATATTCATCAATATTTTTGCACAACAAAAAGCTTCATGTCTAAAATGGGTTATTTTCAGTACATGGATCATATTAGAACTGGTGTCTTAGAAACGAGGTGGTTTATAGTGCTTCATGAACTAGTTCCCTCACTCCACAATTGCTCTTCATTATCCTTCCGTTCCTGCTGTTCCTAACAACTGTGCTTCCTATAAACCAAACTGTGTGTTCACGCTTGGGAGCGCTCTGGAAACAGCACTTCAGACTTTCTAAACTGTCTCCCCTAAACGATCTGTTATGCTACAGTCATTGCATAGGTGGCTTGAGCAGGCTATTCTCTCGTTAGCATGTAACATAATCATCTTGCTAGGAAATGCAGTAAAAGGAGTAAATAAAGAGATCTTTCACTCGGAGCATTTGCACGTGAAGTGGGCAAGCTGGCTTTGAGTGCAGCGACACTCAGCATTTCCGCCACCCGACTACAAGTGACGTGTCAGACCTTGCCATGGCAGCACTGGTAGGTCTGCAGCAGGAATTATTCTTGCACACCATGACAAAGTCAGGAGTTGCTGCCCTTTATTTCAGCCAATATTCCATCTTCTGCTTTCATCTTGCCTGGAGAAGATGAGTGAGGAACTACAGTGTGGAGAGACCACAGAAATGGTTTGACTTCGGAGAAAGGATGATAACAGCAGCTCTTTGTCACCTTTGTGTCCTACGAGTTCAAGGAGGGACCCAGTGCCACGAAGGAGAGAGCGGCTTGTGCTGAATTGTGGCCTCTAATGTGCCTGGTCTGCCCTTAGTCCTGAACCAGGGGAATAAAAACAATGATAACTTGACTTAGGCAACTCAGAGTCATTTTGGTTGGAAAAGACCCTCAAGGTCATCGAGTCCAACCATACCCCACCCCTGGCACTGCCCCATGTCCTGAGAACCTCATGTCCGTCTGTCCAACCCTCCAGGGATGGTGACTCCAGCACTGCCCTGGGCAGCCTGTTCCAATGCCCCACAGCCCTTTGGGGAAGAAATTGTTCCCCACATCCAACCTCAACCTCCCCTGGCGCAACTTGAGGCCCTAATACTCGGGCCCCTTGTCTGGATACCTTCATTCAGGTGTATGAAATCTCCCCTTTGTTCACACCACTTTCTCCTTTCTGCCTCTGCTGTTTATACATTTTCTTTTCCTACACAATGAGCTGAGGGAAGACAGTCATTGACACACTTTGCTCCTATATATCACCCTCTTACTGCACCTAACTCATAACAGGGAGGTCGTAGTCATGTCACTGAGCATCCACCAAGGTGAGCAGCACTTGCAGGCTTCCTGCTGCTTCTCCAGAAGTGATAGAAAATACAACAGTGAAGAAGGAGAATATAATAATCAGGAAAGGGGAATGTAACATCGGAAGGTAACACTAGTGCTAAAGAGAATGTGCAGAAGACAATTCCCGTGATTCTCTGTAATTCTAAAGAAAACAATAGACAGCATTTACTAGCAGCAATAAAATACAAGAAGAAACTGTCAAACGCAACTGAGCGTTACAGAATTTACGTGGCCTTAATTGATCCTCACTGTCGGACCTGTGGCCATGACGCACCAGTGCTTCCTCACTGAAAGTTAATGGGGAGGTGAAACCCCAAAAAGAAAGACTTACTCATTTCAAAAAGTACAACGAACTTATTTCTCATCCACGACTTCATAGAAACCTATGCCAAGGCCGGCTGGACCCATAACAAAACAGGTTGTTGGCCTGAGACTGGAGATTCTGTCATCAACTCAAAGCTCAATTCAGATTTCCTAAGGAGTTTCCAACACACCCATGACGAGCCAAACGGCACTACCAAACTTGCCTGTTCCAGACCCCCTAGAAATATTTTATATTCTTTACCAAAGTCATGATAAAGCAGCAGAGCGCAGGTAGTTATCTGGATGTTCACCAGGCATCTGTCCCCATCCCACAGCACAATGAGCGCAGTTTAATTTTGGAGGCTGTCTAAGAAGTCTGAGCAAGTCATCAGAAGGGGAAATCCCACGCGGGTCACCCCCTTGCCAACACTTTTCTGCACAGGGGTATCCCCACACCTAAGGACCACGAAGAAACTTAACGTCTTGATGGCTTTGCTGTTAAGAACTGCAAGAATTCAGCAGTTTTGATTATTTTCTTGTTAAAGACGCGGGAGAAGAAATCCAAACCAGAAAGCAGCGCAGCACAAAGGTCACGCTGTCTTCCTTCCCCTAGAACTAACGTGGAATATTAAACAATGAAAAATTTTGGTAATTTATGCTCGTGACAAAGGTTTTAACAAGAACAAGAAGTGGAAGAAACTAGTTCTTCATATGCAAAACAGTGCAATTATAATTCACTGTGATCGCTGCCTTAGATGTTAATTTTCTGGTTCCCTTGGGCTCCGCAGTAGGAGACACTGAAGGACCTCACAGAAGGACAAAAAAAATTTATATCATTGAAAAAATTAACTCATAAATAGGTATAGATTATATCGTAAGTTCTCAGCGGACCTGTTAAAACCAAAACAGCCTTATCTAGCTTGTCAGAGGTTTTTAATAACGGTCCTTTCAATTAAAAATCCAATAAATACATAACTGAAAAGTTACACTGTTTTCAGTAAATGTCACTATGAAAAGAGCTGATAGAAAACAACACACCAACCAAAACTCTTCCCTTCAATCTGCTTAGCTCTCCACTGTTTTTAGCATAGACAGCACTGAAAACTTATATATTGTACCTTTTGTTTTCAAAAGTGTGGAAAAGTGCTGACAACAGAGCAGCTGGGAAGCTGCTGGAACGCGACACTTGCTACTGGGGCAGCATTTGTGCGCTCACGCGAGTCTCGCTTGGCCCGCGGTCGATGGATGCGGATGAAGGGAAGGGGCTGAAAAGAAACCAAGGGGATGACTGAGACAACAGCTTTAAACTCCCAAAAGTAAAACACCTCAGCTTTATCATCCTCTTCCCCACATTAAATACCAAAACACCCTGTTGGACAAAAGCTACCAGGGTTGTTCAAGTCTCCTTCCCCAAAATCATTGCGCGATTTTCCATTTGAACGAAGCATCGCTCACCTCCAGGAGCCCTCCTTGCACTTGCAGGGTTGTCTTTCAAACAAAATTCAAAGTAGACCCATCTTTACTGCGGAGCGCGTTTCACAAGCTGCTTTGCCCGCTTAGGGGGCTTGACTCCATCGGAAAGCAAAAATAAAAAATAAAATTAAAAATAAAGCAAGCAACGACTGACAAATACAGAAGGTTGTTTTATAAGGAACAGGATCCATCCGCATTTTTAGCAATGGATAACTTTTTTTTAGCGCAACTTCATTCGGTTTATCTATTCATTAGCAAAACACAGAGATTAGATAAATTATTGGTCCTGGAAAAAAAAAAACACCAAAAACACAAACCACCACAGAAGAGGCTTTGCCGGAATGGTCTGGTGTCCCTAAGTAAAGCAATGCAAACGCCATGGGAGATGCTCATCTTAGGAGAGAGGAGCATTCACAAAAGGCTCCCAACCCCAAAGCAGCTCCTCCAGTACCTAAAGATGCGTGTGAAGTGGGGAGAGGTGCCCCCAGGGAGGAACGGGGGCTCTTCAACAGATGGAGCATTACATACATCAAGATAAGAAGGAACAGCACCTCAGTACTTCTTGTTCTAAGTCATAGAATGAGTTGAATTTGCAATTAAGATGTATTTCTGTTATTCAACCCAAACCTAGATATTACAACCCTTTGCATCCATCCGGTTTGGAACGCTGACAAAAACACGGCAATAGCTGGGGACAGTGAGCGCGTCTTTCACGAGATGCTCCGCTGCAGAGCCGCACACACCAATCCCATGGATCTCGGCATCAATTCCTGGATAACGTTGTGCTTTTCTCTCCCACACTTGAGCCAGCTGGGAATACGGAAAAACAGAATCATTTAGCTCTGTCTTTATGGAGTTCATTTCTTTCCACCCAAGGTTCCTGATTGTGCCTTGCTCACTCTGCGTTTTCCACGTCTCTCTAATAAACCAGTATAATTTACATTTTTTAAATTTCTTGTTCGTGTTGGGTAAGCCCATCGTTTAGGAGGTTTCAAACTACCTCACACAGCTAAACTCATATTTCTGTACATCTCCGTTATTATATCTATAGCATTTTAGTGCTGGGAGTAGCTCAGTGTCCTGGTAACACACAGTCAGGTGGTTTTCCCATACCTTGCCCCAAAAATGCAGCAAAACATAATTTGCAACCAAACAGCCCAACCGGTAAAAGTGTGTTCTGCAATACCGTTCCACCTAAAAACATGGAGAATCAACCCTAAGTATAACGGAATATTAAAAGGGCACAAATATGAAGCTAAGGAAGTAAATCCACTTTTTTTTCCAATATATTGTGGCGTGTTTATCCCAATCAAAGCGCTGAACTGTTGCGGTCAGTTCTTCACCTGCAAACGTGTCTCTTCCTCCGTCGCAAAGTGCATGAGCGGCACCTGAGAAGCTGTAGGCAATGTTCTTTTATTATTACATTTTCTACTCCTGAGAGGACGGTTTGTATTCAGCTGGGGACCTTTAGATGCTTCATTCTTGTGGCTAACTATTAGTACCAAAGAAAAGAATGAAACTGATACACAAAACTATACCCCTTCTTGTGGGAATCAGCCCAATGAGGTTATTATTTACCACTGTAAGTAATTGGAATTATTTTCTGAAATACTTTACACTTAAAAAAAAATAGTTCTTTTTCATGTTTCAATTTGCACTGATATAAAGATACATTTAAAAAAAAAATAAAAACCAACTTTGAAGTATTTTACTACTTCAAACAAATCCTTTTATCTAAGAGTGAGACCGGGTTGTTCCTTGAGATTGTTTCCGTAAAATCTCATTAGCCTATTGATTCTGCTTCTACCACCTTGGGTAGTACTTCATTACCATGCAAATAAAGACAGACTTTTTACATGTAGCTTAATGCAGGAGTGATTATTCTCTTTTACAAAGCCTGACAACAAAGCACTATTAATGAAAGTCATCAATAATTGTTCAACAGGTGAAAAAGATTAGAATCAAACTGAGCCTTTCTTATCAGCAGGAACCTCCTTTTCCCCTCTGAAACACAAATTTTGTTGATTATCATCGTTGGGAAACTGCACCTCAGTGAGTTTCACCTTTTCTCCCCTGGATGGACAAAGTGCTGCCCATGTGGAAGCTCACCGGAGTCAGAGAAACAAGAACATCTCCTGCGAACCTGCACTGTCTTTGTGATTTAGGCAATAACAATAATAACCAAGTAGTCTGTTGCTACACAGATTTTAAGAGTAAGTCCGCATAAAGAAAATTGCCACGTGGTCCACAGGGACACTATATCCAGAGAAATGAGAAGAGGCTGCTGAAAATCTTATTTTGTATGGGAAGTCCTCAGAGGCTCCTTCTCAGGTAGCTCCTCAAACAATGTGATATATTTACTTCTTCTATATATTCAATCTTTTTGCCATAGCAACTCCAGGCGGTGAATGCTGAGGAGGTGACGCCTGTGACAGATCACAGAATCACAGAATGGACTGGGTTGGAAAAGCCCTCAGAGATCATCCAGTCCAACCCTTGGTCCAACTCCAGTCCATTGCCCAGATCATGGCACTAAGTGCCATGGCCAATCTCAGTTTAAAAACCTCCAGGGACGGTGAGTCCAGCACCTCCCTGGGCAGCCATTCCAATGCCCGACCACTCTCTCTGCACAGAATTGCTTTCTAATCTCCAGCCTAAATCTCCCCTGGCAGAGTTGAAGCCCATGCCCCCTTGTGCTATTGCTGACTGCCTGGGAGAAGAGCCCAATCCCCCCTGGCTAGAACTGCCCTTCAGGTCGTTCTAGAGAGTGCTGAGCTCAGCTCTAAGCCTCCTCTGCTCCAGACTGAACAAGCCCAGCTCCCTCAGCCTCTCCCCATAGGGCTTGTGTTCAAGTCCCTTCCCCAGTCTTGTTGCTCTTCTCTGGACCCGCTCCAGCACTTCAATCTCCTTCCTGAGCTGAGGGGCCCAGAACTGAACACAATACTCCAGGTGTGGCCTCCCCAATGCAGAGTACAGGGGAAGGATCACTGCCCTTGTCGTGTTGACCACGCTGTTTTGGATACAGGACAGGATACCATTGCCTTCTTGGCCACCTGGGCACACTCATATTGAGCTTCCTGTCCATTAGTGCCCCCAGGTCCCTTTCTGCCTGACTGCTCTCCAGCCACTCTGTGCCAGCCTGGAGCGCTGCAGGGGGTTGTTGTGGCCAAAGCGCAGGACCCGGCACTTGGCCTTGTTGAGCTTCATCCCACTGGAATCAGCCCATTTTTCCAGTCTATCCAGATCCCTCTGCAGAGCCCTCCTGCCTTCCAGCAGCTCCACACTCCCTCCCAACTTGGTGTCAGCAGCAAATTTGCTGCTGATGGTTTCAATCCCCTCATCTAAATCATCAAGAAAGATGTTAAACAGGACTGGACCCACCACTGATCCCTGGGGACACCACTAGTGACTGGCCGCCAGATCGTTGCTTCTCTTCTGAGATGGGCAGGAAGGCAAAATAGGCGAGTTTTAGGAGTTTTAACCACCGAAACCTGCGCGCACACAAACCAGAAGGTAACTGGTTTAAACAGCACCGGCCTTGTACTGCTTCATCCTATAAAGTGGTATTTGCAATACAGTAGGCTCCAAATCTATGTTTGATTTAACCGTAAGTGGCCTCCAGGATGGAGCAAAGTGTCCCCATGACCCCTCTTGGAACAGAGATTTCCAGTGCACAAGCTCCAGCAGGGAATGTTTGCTGGTGAAACAGCGTCTGTTGGGATAAGGAACGTCCCTGCAAGCGGGTTTGCCCTAAATAACCGGCTTTCTGCAGAATTCCCTCAGCGTCGATCCAGCAGGTGTCAGGAAAGAAACCTGACAAGGTGAGGAAAAACACCTGAACAATCCCCCAAGCAGATCTGAAAGGCAGCAAAACGCAGCTGGGTTCACTGGAGAACAAGAACAGAGCCTTGACAGAACACCCAGCACGGCGCATGTAACCTGCCAAGCCCGAGCGAGCAGGGGTTGCAGCGCTTCTCCAATGGTGTGATGGCACGCGAGGAGCGCTGCCGTCTCAGACACCGCAGACCAGATTAACGGGAGCGGGCGCTATTAACGAGGTGAAATTTGCCTCGGTGAAACCAAAAATCTCATCTTCTTCACCCCTTTGTCCGCATACGGAGTCGAGGGGAGCTGGCGGCACAAACCTGCTGGGCCCATAATGCAAAAGCAGCAGCAGAGGTGGGCAGGGAGGAAGAATAAAGGTGGAACAAAAACACTGGAAGCACTTTTCAATAACATAGAGAAACGCAGATGCAAAGCAACAGAAAAAATCAGCAGTAGCAGCATTGGAAATGTGGTTGTGAGACAGTAAAAGGGACCCCTTTTGAGTAGAGTGCTAACTGGGGTAGGGGGAATATATCTATATATAAATGTTGAAAAATAATAATAAAAGCACTAGGATTTTAAGAGAAGAAAACACTCCCTCTATGGTTTCGGTAAAATTAGGGGTAATGGGGCTTCCCGTGGAACGAATTAACTTGGCTGTTAATTTTTCTTGCAAAAAAGAGGCTGCGAAGCAGCAAGCATCAAACAACTGGCCAAACCAAAGAGAAAACTGATCTGGCCTCACACTAAAAAGTTTATCACCTGTATTTTTTGGATATTTTGCTCTACCAGCTCTACCAAGTCCCAGATATTGTTTCACTGTGTCTGAGTCTTGTTGGCAGTAAAATATAAGGAAGAGCAACAAGATGCATGTGGCCATTGTGTTTATAGGTGTTCCCATCTGGTTCTTCTGCAGCCCAGCAGAAAGCCTGGTAATTACTCAAGTTTCAGGTTGAATTTTCTCCTTAATTAAGGAGAAGAGATACGTGGTATTTTGGGAACATGCTTATGAAAAAAAGGAAGGAAATTTCAACTGCTTGTGCATACAGTATACAATGAATTGAGCCCAATTTCTGCAGCGATTGCCCACTGGAAGCCAGAGCTTTGCTCTAATTCAGTTTGATTGCTGTTGCTGATGTCCTTTTCATTACTTTTTTCCAAAAGAGAGAGCTTCTATTTAGAAGAAGTAGGAAAAGCTAAGAATTGGTTCTCAAAAAGCAGAGCAAAGGGCTGAATATATGAAATAACAAGAAGCTGGGTGTTTTGAGTCGAATCTCCTGCTTAAAAGGATTTTGCTGCATAGGCAAATGTTGCTTAATTGCCATGAAACAACAAGCAATAGGGTAAAAAAGAAATATGTAAGAAATTCTGTGTGGTTAAAAGCAAACCCAATCAATTGTGCAAGTATACATAAAATACTAATGACGTTACACAACTCAAGCAAAACCCACTAATGAATCCCACTGACTAAAAACTTAGAAATGCATGTGTAATATTTACTAATTCAGAAAGATACAAGAATTCACATGCCTTCCACTGACAAATATAATCTGTAATGGTTTAACACTCTCTAAGACCCTTACTGCCCTTTCGCTTGCAACATTTGTAGGCAAGATTACATTTCCTTGATTGCTTTGGTTCTTTTTTTTAACAAAAAATGTATTCTATGCTTAATTCAGCATTATATGATCAACTAACAATAATGTTAGTACTGCCAAAGCAGCAAAGTCATGTGTAGGGTGGGAAAGAATTGGCACATTCCTGCCGCTATGAAGTGACCGACTCCAACTCCGCGATACACAAAACACGTCCATCGGAAAACGGGACGGCTTTGCGAGAAAAGATGCCAGTGCTTTTATTAATATCGTCAACAGGGCTGTGCTGCTGATTCAGGCAGCTGCTGCTATGGAGCCCCGAGAATCTCCTCCGTACTCGCTCCTTTGACGCACTTCAGCGAACAAGAAAAACTAAGTGAGCTTGATGAAAAACGCGGTCCCAGAGCTGACCTGAAAAGGTGTGCGGCTTGTGGTGGTTTTTTGTTTGTTTTCTGGTTTTTGAGAACAATACCCCAAATATCCAGATTTGTATTTGATTAGCCCAACCCAAACCACAGATTAATATGTTGTGAATCGAGTTAACAGAGGACCTTTCTGATGGGGAGAAAAACAGGAGGCCACCGGCTCTGAAGGCTGACTTTATCAGACAGATCAGTGTTAATAAACACAAATACTATCTATTCCACTCTTGACACTGAAGTAATATATGTTAATATGCAACCAGTTCTATGGTTAGGTTAGTTGTTTCTTTCCCAGTTCACTTGGAAAGCTATTAGGTTAAATTGGATCACTACAAATTGCAAGACAATTTGCATTCCTGTTTAAAAATCTATAGTCTGAGTAAATGGCCCTCAAAGCTTTATCTCAGTTAAACTAAAATATAAGACTCAATATTGCAGAGCAAAACTCACCTGCTGACATTAGTGATGGATTATCTTTGCTTAAAAGACATTGCTTAATTAAAAACAAATGGAGTTAACATGAATTAAAGCTACTAGCTCAAGTGCAATCAACAGTCAAGTCCATCTACGAATGGCGTGACCTTTAAAGAAGGTTTTTACTTGTTAAGCACATTGCTGATTTTTTGGAAATACAAAGTTAAAAAAAAAAAAAAGATGTTAATAGGCTGTGAGAAAATAATCAAAAGAAAATCAACTTACAGCTTGCTCTTCCACAGTAAGTCAGGCAAAGACGTGTATTTTTAATGAGTATTTTCTGCATTTCCTTCATTGGTCTCCTCTCTGTTCTCCCCAACTGCCTGCAGTTAAATCAAGAGACGCTCCCTAGGGAGAAATAACCCAAACGAGCCTAACAACACCACAAAGGACTATTATCCACAGAAATAACACAACTTCTAAGAAAAAAGAATATCAGGGAGCTAGTAATTAGAAAATTAGTTCCAAGCAAGCTAGCAAGGTTTATTTTTATGTGTAAAATGGGAATGCTGCTGCTTATATCCCTCAGAGGCCTTTTGTGACTGTGAAGAGAGTCAGGAAGGCTCAAAGAGAAAGGATGTTTCCACACTTCAAGGCTTGATGGTAAAAGATGGCAAAAGAAATAAGGTTTGGGCCCCTCAGCTCAGGGCTCAAAATGGCAGCACCAAAATCACCTTGGGGCTCAAAATGGCGGCACCAAAATCACCTCGGGGCTCACAATGGCGGCACCAGGGGTGGCGGGATCACCTCATGAAAGGCCTTGAGGTGCTGGAGCGAGTGGAGAGAAGGGAACGGAGCTGGTGAGGGGCTGGAGCACAAGTGTGATGGGAGCGGCTGAGAGACCTGGGGGATTCAGCTGGAGAACAGGAGCTGAGGGGAGACCTTCTGATCTCTGAACTGCCTGAAAGGAGCTTGGAGCCAGGGGGGTCGGGCTCTGCTCCCCAGGAACAAGCGCCAGGAGCAGAGGAAACGGCCTCAAGTTGCTCCAGGGGAGGCTGGGGTTGGATCTGGGGAACAAGAATTACTGATCCAAGAGCCTCTGGAGGATGCCATAGTGCTGATACAGCCCCAACCCCTTCCATGGGAGAATCTCAGATAGGAAATGCAGGCCTGTGGGGCACTTCCCACACAAGGAACAGTGTTATGAGTTACACAGCACAGTTTCCTGCAGAAAAAGTTATTTTGTCTTTTATAACTCGCTTGATTGCTTTTTCCGTTATTATTGGAAAGTCATTCCAGAAGCTCATTTGCTCTATCTGTGAGCAAACTTGTGAAGTCCGGCCTGAATTTATGAGCAGACGGTTTGAAAGCACTCATTCTTATGCTAACATTTTCCTCTAACTTTCTCCATTGATTACTTTTCTCTCTCAAGTGCTTCTAAGGAGAAAGTCTATCACCTGTCAACCTTAATTTCACAAGGTATCATCATATAAAATAGATCTTTATTTCTTTGTTCAACCTAATCATTTTAGAAAAATAGGAGACATTTTGCAAGATAAATGTTAAAGAGAGTTTAACATAATAGGACTTTGAATCAGAGAGAGCCTCGAGGCCTTATGGTTCTCTGTCCCTTCTTTAAAGGGACACCTCCAAAAGATGCTCTAAGGAGTCTGAACTATGCAATAAAACCTTACAGACACATATAACCTACAAATAAAATGAACTGGGCATTGTCCTCACCGAGGCAGGAATTTTCAGGGATTGAAGCACACAATTCTTCCCTTTCTTTCCCAAACAAGGGTGTATGTGCATCTTTGCTGGGTTAAAAACCAATTTGAGGGTCTCTTCCAAGGAATAGAGACAAGTCACTGATTTTTTTTTTTATGTCTTCTTCCCATTATTTTTCTATGTGTGAATCCTGGGCCCCGGAACACACTCGGCTGACTTGACCCACACCATCCCACTTCAACTAAAGCCAAACTGGCCAAAAATACATTTCACGAGTGGTTTAGAGCTGTTATAAAACACGGGAAGACAAAAGACGCGATAATTTAGCGTTTCATAAAAGGTCGCACAAGGTTTGTGACAGACAAGAACACAATCCATTTCCTCCACATCACATCAACAAGGCCACGCTTCCCTTCTCCAGATCAAGGTTATTTGCCTATGTCCTAATTTGTAGATAAACATCATGCATTTCCATTCTTTTTTTTTTTTTTCAAATTTAGATAAAAGTTGGAAAACGACGCTGCACAATCTGTCCCTCAGAGGTAGGCAATGATAGGCAATGTCATCCAAAATGTCCCTGATTCATTTATTGTCTTGCCTGGTGTAGGCAAAGTATAAACATCAGAATTTGCTACGACTCAAGACCTGCTACTTTCCTTCCTATCTCTTCTTTTTCAGACACGTTTTAATAAGTTTCAGAGAAATACAAATGCAGCAGACAGACACTAAGCGATACGAATAATTTACTGGAGCTGAGATACTCACGCTCTGCTTGATTTTAACACAACAGCAGCTTTTGCTCCCTCTAAAAAGAGAAGTGAGGAGCTTGGCACAGCATCTCCAGGCGGTCGCAGGTTCTCTGCAGTAGATGTGTGAGAAGAAAACAAGAGGCTGCTCTGAGTCAGCAGAACCTCAGACAGCACCAGGACCACAAATGCCAAAGGGGATAAATGAGCCCCATTCCCCCCGCATCTGGAGCCAGAGGTGAAATAAGGAATTCAAAAGAAGCTCTTGCTGCTGAGAGGATCTACAGACCTGGCAGAGCAGCGCTTTGGTACCTGGGGTTTGGGTACACTTGAGGTAGCTTAAAACATTCCAAGTTTCTGAAGCCAAACCACCCGACTCTTCCTCCTGCAAGTGTCTGGTGAACATTTGCTTCGCTGAGGGCTCTGAGCTGCCACTCCACCAACCCCTTCCCGCAGCTTTGGGAGTGCTTTAGCCAGACCTCATTAACCTTCTGCCCATTAGGAGAGAAGAAGAGTGAGGTACCTTTGAGGGTGATCTTCAGCACAGCTGTCTTGTTAAACTGACGTCTGGCAGGATGGAGAGAAGATGCCAGCTTCACACCCCGAGGGCTGAGGAGGATCATCCTTTGAAGCCACCGCGGGGATGTTCTGCCAAGGACCGACAGCGTCAGCAAGAGCGGCCTCTCCTACAACACTCTCAAAGAAAATGTTATTATGTTATGTAACCTTATAATAAACATGGTATAATTTACTGGCATTATTGCTTTTGTCCCGAGCACTGATTAACAAGTTAGCTTGGAGAAAGCAGCAGTAAATGAAACAGAAGATAAATACTTATCTTCACTGCTCTTATTTCAGAGGAAGTCAGGAGAAGTCCCATGAAACACCAGTTTGAAGCCCTGCAAATATCAGACCGAAACTACATCCAGCCCTCACCGCTGGGGGAGTAAAAAGCAAGCAAAAGGTGTAAGGGAACTGCAGTGCTCGAGGACGCTTTGGTTTTATCAGCATCCCCTTCTTGCCTGGTGTTCTGGTAGCTGCTCTCCCTGCGTGACCAGGACACACTTGTCCTTTCCACTCAGCCTTTCTGGATATTAAAAATCTTCAGGGAGCGTTGACTGCAAGTGGCAACAGTGCACAAATACCTGGTGCTAATGCCAGACGACCTGCATTGACAACACCAAGACACCGCAAAGTTTTGGGACCATTAGATGCCTAGGCTATTATTCGGACCAAAAAATGCTGTAGTGTTAATTCCTTCTCTATCATATGGCATCACTCTTTTTTTTTTTTTCTTTAGCAATTTTTAAAGTCCAGTAGCTTGTTTGGATATTGCAAGAATACCTGGCACCTCGGCTCTGCCAATCTGCATTTTAGTCAGTGAGCTTAATTTATCAGAGTCAAAACAGCCTGGGCACAAATGCTCATTCCCTCATGCCACTCAGTAACAGAGTTAATAAAATCCATTAAAGATGTAAAGTGGACAGCGAAACACTAAGATCTTGATCTGTTACACCAAAAGGTCTTGAAGCCCCCCCTACTGCAAACCTCCTCCTAAAATATCCCTCAGAGACAAATACAATAGAATTTCAAATCCGAGGGGAAAACACTGAGTTTACAGCACACTGATGCATCGGTAACAGGGCTTGGTGATGAAGTAGCCATAGCAACATAATGTACTGGTGGCTTTGAAGGAAAAACAGCAGCATGGAAGCCCACGCAGGGCCAGAGAAAGTCTGGTGCCCTTTAAAATTCTGGGCTGTCGAGGGGCTCTGGATTCACTGACTATATCCCATTTGAAAAGCCCAAACATACACGTATGTATCCCCTCAAATGCATCTTTTACTTCCTATTTTAAATACTCAAGGAATGGTTTGATCCGATGGTTGCAAGCATGCAAGTGCCATGTTCATGTACGTAAAAATATAAATTCAACTCGGCAGTCTATACAGAGAATAAGCATTACCTGTCGTACATGTGAGCTGACAAGCTGCTTACTTTCACTGAAAAAATTCTGTTTATCACAGTGCTTCCCAAATCAATACTAGGAAAATGTAGTCAATTTAGAGGCCCGTGATGCTTATAGACCATTAGTGGTAAATAATAATGGCTTTGTGTCCATAGCACTGATGATTAGCGTTCTCTAAGAACTTACACTAGCCAGGAGCCAGTTGTTAGTGAATGAATTTAGTTCTGTCCTGGTTTCTTGGTCTTTGAAGCACCCGCCACAGAATCACAGAATCATTTTGGCTGGAAGAGCCCCTGAGGATCATGGAGTCCACCCATACCCCACCCCTGGCACTGCCCCATGTTCTGAGAACCTCATGTCCATCTGTCCAACCCTCCAGGGATGGTGACTCCAGCACTGCCCTGGGCAGCCTGTTCCAATGCCCCACAGCCCTTTGGGGAAGAAATTGTTCCCCAGATCCAACCTCAACCTCCCCTGGTGCAACCTGAGCCCGTTTTCTCATCAATCTCCAGTCCTCTGATATGTATATACACATATATTCAGTCTACTACATCCTTCCTCCTCTGCAGCACGCAATAAAGAAGCTCCAACTTCCCCCTCTTTATACATCTCATCCATTTGGACTCAAACAGTCCCTTACAAGCTGTATAGCTCATTCTTTTTATACCAAAACTTGCAAATGAAGGAAGATATCCAACACAGACGCAGATGGGTGTCCCCTCTCTCTCAACATGATATTTTTCTGAGGGTTTTAGATGATGGAGCTGCAGAGCTCCTGCCACCGGCTTCAAACACGTTGCTCCTGTGCACCCACAGTATTCTCCAGCTGGTTGTTCAGAAGCCCCAGACTGACAGAGCAGCCCAGTATGATTTCAGTATAGCACTGAAATGAGAGCTAACAGACAGCAGGAGCCTTCCTCAGGCGCCTTTGAAACCTCCTTCAGGAAATGACAATGGGATATGTGAATATATTATCTCTGAGTAAAGATCAAAGCTGGAGTCATGCTGTGGTCATCATGAAAACTTGCTCCCTATTGTTTCTCATGTTACTCTGCATTTTTCAAAGTTTCTAGTAGTCGTTTCTCGATGAATCTCTTCTTCCGTCTCCTCTCCAAGTTTCATTTATCTAAATTTTATCAGAGGGCGAGGCGTGAATGACATTCGTACCTGAGCAGCAATCTTTCTGGCTATGTGCTGCCGGATAAATGAACACATCAAGGCGCCCTCCAAAGCTGCTGAAACTCAGGACGAATTCCTCCCGGCTAATTCGCACACGTATCACGCGGTGACTCCCCAGAGGTGCCGCTCCAGCAGCATTTAGGAGCGCGGCCCATCTGCACAAACAGCATCTTCAAGACAAGCAAAACATGTTTCTAAATATCCGTGTCGACAGCTTGTTGAGGAAAAGTTTGATTCAAAGAAACACAATAAAACAGACACTCTTTATTTCAAGACTAAATAATTAGATTTCCAAAGCCAGCTGAGGGATGTAGACCCAGCTCTTCTGTTTCTTTCAATGGAAAAGTGTCTGTACCAGTATAATCTGAAAATCTCTAGTGGTGTGACACCAACTCACTAGAGGCATATAGATCTAGAAATATAGTCCAGCCACGAAATGGATGGCAATTTGCATTAAACAATATATAAATTTAAAACCCCTCCTACAGAAAACAGGTGAGATACCGTGTCTGAGGGCCACCACCCCTTGCACCTGAACTCTGCAGTCCTACCTGCTTTGGAGTGTATTTATTTTGGCTGCAATGTCCCACTCTCCAGTTCTTCTTTGATGGGAAACAACTCTGTGCAAGCCAGAGAAAGCTCCAATCAACTCCTGTCTATAAAGTCATGCTTAGAATGGCATTTTTTTAAGGAGCTGGAAGTGTGGGGAGTAGCTTCTGGTCATAAACAAACCCATCTGACACGATCAGCTAATTTGTGAAAATCGTTGCTTGTGTAAACATAATTAGGTTGCACTAAAGAAAAGCTGCCAAAGTCACAGCACCCTCCACTGGGCTAAAGCAGAGTAATTAAAGCAGTTTTAATGCCTATTTATACCAGCAAAGACTACGGCTCTAACACTGGCTGTCAAATTAAAAAATTGAAAGTGGAGATGGTGAAATTATGCAATTTCATAAAAAGCTATTAATAAATAGTGAAGTGCTGGTGTTGAAATATCTAATTATCTATCAGTATATTTATATTTGTGCTCACAGATGTCAAAGTGAGAAGGAAAATCAGTGCATTGAGCATAGGCACACATTCCCTGAGCCCTTACCAGAAATCCTGAGCCACCGCCAGCGGGTGAATTCACCTTCTAATTTGCTCTGAAGGTTCTGCTCTGCAAAATCACCAAAAACGGTTATCCAAAGCTAAAAATGTATAGACAGAAAGGGTTTGGAGCAAGGGAAAGGCTGAAAAGAGCTTTAAGGGCTTGAGCACAAGCTGGATAACCCGAAACACAAGTTACCCAGTTGGTTACCTGAGGCTGGGCTTCCTCAGCTCAGCTCTCCCGCAGCCAGACTATCATGTTCTTGGTCTTGAGCACCATTTATTCCTATACTTCCTGCGAAACAACTTGCAGTTAAGATCTAAATGCCATCCACAAGAAGCTAAGAAAGCCTTAACTGGTGAAAAGATAAGCCTTAATAATTTCTAAACTCTTAGCAACATTTCTATAATTCCCACATGCTGTAGAGATTTGAGGGGTAGGGTTGTTTTGCTTTTTTAATTAAATAAACCAGACAATTTGTACTTTCTAATTTCCCCCTCGCCAACAGAAGACCTTTGAACAATCACTTATCCCAGTTCTCTCCACGTTACCGACCAACTCCAAGCTGACTTTACTGCTGACAAAGTGAACTCGAGCAGTAGGAAGCCAGTAAACCTCAAACAGCAGTGATGCTTTATGTACCTTAAGTACTGTAAGATTAAAAATGTGGTTTTATCACAGTGTGATATCAACGTTAATAACTAGTCCAGAGCAAGAATTCAAAGCTTTCAGTACCCTGTAATTGAAAGTAGCCAGGTCTGGTACAGCACTTCAAAGTTGCTTCACTCAAATGTTGATCACCACAGTCCCCATCACCCCATCTGCAAACAAGGCCACACCAGTTTGAGATATAAATGCTTAATTTTAAATGAATATATTTAATCAGCCTTGTAAATAAACACTGTATCATCAATTAATACCCTCCCTCATTCCCAGGGAATACCAATAATTCCTTTAAAATCTCTGCACTGCATATAAATCACTCAAGAATATGAAGGTGCACGACTGCCAAAGGGCAGGAGAAGCCCAACAACTACCAGCAAGAGCAATTTGAAAACATTCATCTGGCTGGCAACGCTATTTTCACGTCTCCTTTTTAGCCCTTGCCACAACTAACCTTAGCACAGAAGACGGAACCTGAAGTAATTTCCAGTAAAAGCAACATTTTCCTATCTGCTCTGGAGTTCCATTAAATTGGGGCCACTTGTAGTGGCCAAAACCACCATCTCGCCCTGACACGAGGTCCTTCCCAGGACTGTTGTGGGGTTTGCGCTGCTGTTGCGCACTTTGCTGCTCCTTTACTCTCCAGTCCTTGTACGGTATCAGGAGAAGGGCGTCTCCTATTGCTAAAAGATAAAACAATCAAAAATGTAAACGCTGGAGGGTATGAATTCCGTTCCTGAAGACCCCATGTCCATGGTTTCCTGGTACAAACAGCAGCTGATTTTCTCTATTAGAAGACACTGGAAAGCAGAACAGCAAGGAACTGTGACTAATACGGTATTATATACAATACGCTAATTCTCAGGAGAAATGGCCATGTTTGGACCTAATAAAAACGTCAGAATGTGATTTTAACAGCTTTTGGTTACCATTTCATGCCCCTCTCTCCAGTGCACACGTCAGCACCTGACCTTAGAAGATCATAAAAATGTCAAGGACACAAAAATGTTTTGTGTGTTCACAGGTATGGGTCTAAATCAACTCTACAGTTACAATTACTTACGAACAACAACAAAAAACGTCTCCTGATACGAACTGCCATCCTTTTTATTTTCTAAACCACCTCAATCTGATGTATAGGACTCGATACTAGCTATAACCCTCAGCAAATAGCTGTCTGTGCATACCAAATGCTTATTTACCGCATGGATTTTCTGGTACTCTGGTTTATTTGTGCAAGGCAGCCCAAGCAAGCCCGTGGCCGTGCTCCAGGTCAGTGTGCGGAGGAGCAGGATGTAGCGAAGAAGCTTCAGCACACAGGCAAACGCAAGCAATTCACTCCTCCCTCATCAATCATAATGAAACACAACATAAACTCTGGCAAATTCCCAAATTTCCCAGGAAGGAAGCCTAAGGGTACCAAGGAGACACCTCCCAGAGACCTCAGACAAAACCAACTTACGCAAATATAATTTTTAAAATGAAAGGATATCTAAATGAAGTGGGTGAACGTCCTAAAGTGGAATTGTAGGAGTGTTAGTATTCAGCCATCATTTCATTTGATTTAAATCCTTCTCCTTTTGTGTTACATTTGCTGAAAATGCCATCATAAGGAGATACTACATGCTGTTTCTAGTAGTGCATGTTTACAGTTATCTCACCCCAATAAATTGCCATATCTGTAAAGAAAATCCATCCTTTCAATATCCAAACTGTTTAAGAATTAATGTTCATTTTCTACTATAAGAATTTGACTTGGTCTATGAAAAGTCAAACGGAAAAGCTTCTACCCTTTAGTCAGGAAAAACATGGTCTTGAGTATCTTGAGACCCTGCAATATACAAGTTTTAAAGCCCGAGATATCCCTTCACATTCTGTTTTCCGCTGCTTAATATCTTTTCTGTGATAATAATTCCCATGTGGGATAAAGAGGCAACGCAAACATTTGTTCTGCACAAATTCTGTCTTGTATCAATAACGCTGACATGGATATAGATGTTGAAGGTACTTTCTGTGCATTCAACAAAAACCTGATATGAAACCGCAGAAGCATTTTTAGTTATATTTATCACCAGATGTTACATTTAAATATCCATGTGCCTGCAAAGTAAACTAAATAGAAATAAGAATTGTGGTCACACCTGCAAAAACAAAGTAAAAATCAAGGTGTGAAACTCACCTCCTGAACACTGTCAGCTTGGCTGAACACACAGATTTGCAGGAATATGTAGGCACATGATGCATGTTTGAATTCAGGTCAAACTCAGCAATTGGCTGTTTTGCTAAATACACAGCACTTCTGCTGCCGGTGTAGGCTGGGAATGGGGAAAAATTGTGAGCCATACTGCAAAACAGCTCCATCTCTGCTCTTTGGCGGCTGCGCACCCTTAAATGTTCAGAAAATTCAAGACTGTGTCTTGAATCTTCTCTTTCAATATTTCAACGATTAATTAAAACACTGAGTGAAGTAATAAGCGAGCAAAAAGAGTCGTGTTGCCAACATTTTCACAAATCGTTTGGAATGTTTTCTTCCATTTAGTTTGTGATCCAGTGTGGGGATTACGTACCTTCCGAAAGTTAGAGACCAGGAGATCCTCAAACCGGTGTTGTGTTGGCCCACATTTCAAATGAAAGAAGTAACAGCAACCATGGCCAAGAAGCTGTTGGCACACATGAGAAATCCCCACTGCATAAAAGAATATGGAAGAATTATCTTTCCATCAAAGACTTCCCTTATCAGCACTGAGACTCTACACCACTTCTTGTTCATTAGAAGAATCGGGCACATCAGTGAGGAACTTCACGTGAGAGGGGAGGAGGATTTCCCCAAGATGACTTTTGAAACTGCTTTAAATTGAGTGCATTCTGGTAAAAATAAGAAGTAAAACGTACGCTTGGTGAAGCTTTTTACGAGCTTGGAGGATCCACTGTGTGACAGGAATAACTTGGTGATGGAGGGAGGGAGATGAAGTAGCAGAGTGAATACGTTATACAAACACCTCACAATTTTTGCACGTTCGAAGATTATGACATAAATATGGTGGGGAAGGAGACAAGGAAATATTAATAACTCCACCACTCAATTACCTGACGTGGCTTCGCTTCCATGCAGGCGGGAAGAATTCTTGTGCATTTCTTGATTAATAAAACTGGGAAATCACATTTCCATTAGTCGCTTTCTGTGTCTGTCCCCACTGCCCAACTGCACTTCCAGCACTGTCACCAGCAAAATCCATCTCCCAACATTTAACCAGCATCATTTGATCACGATTCTGGAAAATGTCAAGATTTTAGAGGCTAAATCTAACTCAGTATCAATTGAAATAAACATACAAATACAATTAGGCAAAGGTACAGTTTGCCTCTTCATCCTACTTACATGCTTCTGATATTTTCCGTGTCGTTTCAATTATTTTTGTTTTTTTAAATGGGAAGAGAGCCAGTCACAGAAACTGTAATGTAATCGCAAAATTTAAAGGCTACTATGCAAGTATATTTTCATTTATCCTATTTAACTCTGAAATATGCAGCTAAGCTGCTGATATCTAATAATCCACTTAGAGCAGCTGAATGTTATCTATAAAAACGTCATTGTGTACGTTCACGATGTCATGCAGCAAATACAAATGCTCATTCATTATTTAAAATATGTCTCTTCGCAGAACATTTCCACCCTTGCCAATGTTGTTTTCCCCTGCTCTCTCTCCCAATGGAAGATTTAAATTGGGTCAAGAAATTGGGCCTGAGGTGGGGGGACTAAGCCAACCTGACTGGTCCCAGTTTATATTTACACTAAGGTGTAAAGACGCTGTAGCCCTGAAACTCAATTTTTACAGTTACTTTGATGTCTTAGAGTGGTGTCAAGGTGATTCTGGGTACAAATCAGGTCCACTCATTATTAATCAGCTATAGATACTTGTTTGCATCACATTGTTTTCATAAAACATGTAATATGGCCTACTCTAGGGATTTGCTGCTACTTTGCCTTTCAGCTGCACTTTGTACTTTACCTGGTGTAAAAAGCCCTAAATTCACACCAAAGATGATTTGCAAAAAGTAGTTTCCCTCCTTATGTTTTGTGTGGTGTGTTTTAAACTGTTTATTGAAATGAGTTAAAAAGGGGGATGAAAATGTTGCTTCTTATTTAGGCAGAAATCTCCACTCACTTCTGTATTAACATTATCCTTTTGTCAACTGACAAAATAGCGAAAAACTGACATAGTGATGAAAAATATCTTACATACGTGACCTCTACTGATGGACCCTCACAGGATCATGGAAAAGCAAGGATGGCTACGTATGCAGTGACCAGGATAGACGGAATGTATGCCAAGTAAGGCATAAATTCAGGAGATTGTACAAGCCGGACTGTTGGAATATTGGGAATATTCCAAAAGAAATGCAACACGTAATCAAACTGCCATTCTGCTTTGCAAAGCAGCCCTCATTCATTGCCACCCTCACCTACGAGGGCAGGATTTGCGCATGGCAGCAAGTGTTGCAGCTTTGTTAATCTACAGCAGAAAGAGAATTTATTGCATGACAGCAGCAAAAACCAGCGCAAAACTCACCGTAAAAGAGAAGCAATAACACTTAGAGACAAATCCGTGCTGTGTGTATTTAATACGGGCATTTTAAAAATCCGTATTTCCTAGCGACAGTTACTGGAGCGGGGTCAGATTGTGTGACTGAGCGCAACAGGACAGGCAGGAGGCTGATGAAAGGGGTTGTAGGCTAAAGAAAGTCCAATTAATTGAAATAAAGGCATCTAGCAAGTACTGTTAACATTGCCATAACCAGATGCCTGTTCAGATACGAATAGCAAATACTTACATAAGGGTTATATGTGTAATACAATATATATCTATAAAATCTGTATCTACATAATGTAACATACCTGTACTAAAACGTATTATTTTCTCTCTAGTTATGTCTTTCAGTCTTCAGGGTCAAGAAATCTGGAAGTCCTGAAGCAAGAATACATATATGCCCAAACAAGGATGTTTTAAGACCACGTGGAACCACGTCTGGAAAACAGGAACAAGACAATCATTTTCTTAAAAGAACATTGATCTGCATCTGAAGAAATTTATACCAAAATCAATAGTCAAAAGAATAACGGGTTATGTAAGAAAAGAGACACTGATGGATGGAAACTGGAATGGACATGCTATCAAAGAGCAGAAGAACCTTCTGTTGCAAACCAATCAACCTGTGTAGGGAATCCCATCATTCATCCACGCATACAAGTTGGCTACACAAACCGCAAAGGTGAAGCGACCTCTAGACTGGGTGTCTGAGCTGTAACAAACTGCACTGAGTTGTTTCTTCAGAACGGGAGGGGCAGAATAGAACCACAGAATCATGTTGGTTGGAAAGACCCTCAAGATCATCGAGTCCAAACATTAACCCACCCCTGGCACTGTCCCATGTCCCGAGAACCTCATGTCCGTCTGTCCAACCCTGCAGGGATGGTGACTCCAGCACTGCCCTGGGCAGCCTGTTCCAATGCCCCACAGCCCTTTGGGGAAGAAATTGTTCCCCACATCCAACCTCAACCTCCCCTGGCGCAACTTGAGGCCGCTTCCCCAGCCTGTTAATGGTGTTGGAGATGTATAGGCTAGCAAACCCCATATGTGAAATTTCCAAAAGTTGGGGGAGCTTTCTGTTCCCATTATTCAATAAATGAAGGGGGAAAGTGGTTACAGAGTAACACTACTTATATGCTTATACTGCTCCTGTTTTCCAACAAGAAGAACAAACCAAAAGGAAGGAAAACGTTTTTCATTATGTGGACAATGCAGAGGCAAAATCTGGAATCACATAAGGCAAGTTAAAACTGCTAGAAAGGAAAAATGAGAAATATAACGTATCCTTTGAATTTCAAGTCTAAAAAGTCTCACGACGTACCTGTTTGCACGAGAAAGTTTAAGTTCAAGGAGATATTTTGGGCAAAAAGAAAAGAGATACTAAACCCTGCATGTTCCTTTAAAGGTAGCAGCCCAACTTGTTGCAATTAGTTTAAATTGACTCAGAATTTAAACTAGACCAACCCCAAGTTTCTACATGGGAATACACTGACACAGTCAGAGTGGAGGGACTGAACTTGCAGGAGGGGTTTTTCTCTCTGTTGCGCTGACTTTACCGGTTATTTTTTAAAACTTCTGCAAGGCTTCTAAATCTATAGTTCAACCTTGTTAAATTTTTTAAGTATGGAAGCTTTGATATTCAAACCAGGAGGATACAAAACATGCACTTTTCTTTCACCTTCCCAGTTAATATTTGATAATTGGCTATGAAAGCACTTACTTGAACAGAATCCAGACAATCTCAAGTACTTGGGGTACCCGCCGTTAAAAGCGGCATTGTTGTGCAACTTCAAGATGGCAATTTTCCCACACCAACCACAAATTACTTTTAACAGTCATTTGGCACAGTGTGTGTCTGCTGGATCATTATCGAGGTAAATGTTTTGTTTATTGAAAACCCACTCTGTGTGAAGAAGCCAGTGAACGTTAGGTATTTAATAGCACTCTTCACGGCGGCCCCTGAACAAGTGCGGTGGCACTAATGGATTCAACGCCGTTACTGCAAGCAGAAGAACATCAGCTACTGCCAAACACTTAAATATTGCTTTTTTAAACCAACTAGGAACATCTTAAGGAACAGGGCTCGTCTGAGAGATCCGATGTCACTGTGACAGGAGCTGAAATGATGTGGCATTGCCATTGTCCCCTTATGCACAACAAGGAACAGCGTAGCAAGACAGGAAGAAAAGAGCATGTCCTGGAGTGTCCCAGTTCCCAAAGAGTCCAAAGCTGGTTCGGTATGTGGAGAGAGGACAGACTTTGCCATTTTTCTGGTCCCCACTATCCATCTGACCTTTACCATCCTTCTGGTCCCCACCGTCCTTCTAATCTCCACCATTCTGATCCACACCATCCTTCCTCTGATCCTCGCCGTCCTCCCAAGAAGCACCAGCAGGGGAGAAGGATGGGAGGGGGAGCTGTCAGGGACATGATCTTTCTGTAGAAGAGGAAGAGAATAACCAACTATTTCTTCTGCATTGAGGGATAGCTGAGAAAAACAGGTTTCGTCTCTCTAATATATTTCCCACCATCAAAAAATAGGAACCATACCAGAAGAGCTTAAAAACCAGAGCAAACCCAACCCAACCAACCAACACCAGCAAGCTACGCAGTAGTTGTCACCTTGGATGATCCATCCCCTTCTGTAAAGCTGAACGCTGCTCCCCTTTTGGCAGGAAAGCATTGTTTTCAACACTCCTAACAGACACGCTGCACAACTCAACACTCAGGTTTTCTTACCACATAAAACCATTTATCACAAGTCACTGAAGACCCAGGAAGAGATGAAATACTAAGCAGGCTGAGCCCTTCCCTGCTTCTAAAAATCAGCCTAAACACAAAAATGATATCCAACTTCTCAAAAGCACTACATTTCAGAGACTAAACCATAAACGTATTCAACCGAGTCGGTCTTTGAAACTTTTCATTTAGCTCTATGAAGATAAACAGTAGATCAGCATTTTCATTAAAAAGAAATGTCACGGCTCATTCCTTTCTGTGATTGAAGAGGATGTAGCAACATGTTTCAAAACTCAAGAGAGAAACATATGCTTGCAATAAAAAATAAATAAAAATGTGATTGTTGTTCCATTAAATATTTCAGCCTGTGATTATAATTACTTCCTGATTGGGAAGAATTCCCATGTTAAAAGCCCTATGTAATAACAGCTAAAATAGATAAAACAGGAACGGTAAAGCTCACTGGATCCGCTTCCCTAGACAAGGGGCAGGGTAGGAAATTTAATGGCTCTTCATATATTCTTCTTTTTGTAATTATAATTGTGCAGCTCAAGGAACTTGCATCCCCCAGTACTTCTCTGTTCTCTTTCTCCAAGCCATATCTGGAACAAACTACTTCAGCAACTGAATTTCCAGCAGATTTTGATTGAGGCAAGACAAAGTCCTCACACTGGCAGTCGCAGAGGAGAAATAAGATCTGCAGGTCTTTCGAGAGCAGAACTTTTCAATACAACTTTCAAGGAAGGATTTGGCAAAAAATATTTCTTCGGGATGAAATGACTGGTTTGAATGAAGGACCGAAGACTGGAAATAAACCGCCCATGTGCTGAATCAATCTTTCGGCAAGTAGGACTCCTGAGAATTTGTAACAACGTTCAAAACACCAAGAAAATCTCACAAGTGTGCATCAGTGCTGCTCCATATGGCAAGTTGGAAGACAAAGGTTTCCTCTTGCGTAAAACAGACGTGGATTACTGGACAAGAATTGCTGAGCAATCTCAAGCCAGCAGCAAGCTTCTCAAGTCTGCACTTTTCTCGCTTTTGGTGAAGGCTTCTTGCCCAATTGGTGTGTAACATCCAGTCTAGAGCAGAACACACTATTAATCTTCTCGGAGTATCTTTCTGCAAGTATCTAAGCCCACATTTGCAAAGCAAAGTGAAGACCTGAAAGAGTTTGGGATGTTTAAACAGGATTTTTCCTCCAGTCCTTTAGTACCATAATGCAGTATACTAGTAGTTTAACATAAATATATAACTGTACATAAAAACTATACAATGAGCCACTCAAAAAAGCATCCAGGAAAGCAACAGACAAGGACCTGGAAAGCTTTGGTGTTGATCGCGACTACTTTCTTTGTGTTAACTTTAAAATAGTAACGATTTTCTTTCATCTTAAATACACGAACAATGAAGTAAAACAATGTCAAGTCAGATGAGAAAATCCTAAGTCACTTCAAACACTCGAGATCTGATGCACACTGTGAGCACAGTCCTTCTTCAACAGATTAAAGTACTCTCAGATCTATTTTTTGTTCTAGTCAAAGGCAGACACATTGCATAAAACATCAGGGGGCTCGCTTTGATCACATGCAGATCTTTACATTTCTTGTTAAACAGTTATAAAAATAAAAAAAGCCTTACGAGAGGTAAACTCAATTGAGGTCTTGAATTTAGTACCACTTTGGAGGTGTAAAAATAATTATTTGTACAGTAAGTTTTGGAGTTGTATCTCTAGAGGAGATAAAGGAATAATCCACAGCTCTGCACAGAACCGGTCTCACTCGGAGAGGGTTGTTACCTTCATTGAAATAAACCTCTCCTTCATACCACTGGATTAGAACAGTGAGAGCTCCCGAGCGGTAATAGGGCCTTTTTGTGCCACTCTGGAAGTCCACGGGAATGATAAAACTGTCTTAATTAAGTCTAAAGATTTTCTCAGCGTAAGATGGTCCCTGTGAGAGCCAGCCTGAGCAGTTCTTTGTCTTCGAGAATGAGATCCGATCTGAGGTATTAGTGGCAATGCCCAGAGCAGGAGTTGCTAAAAATAAAGCATTGCAAGGATGGGGTGGTGTTCAGCCTCAACCTAGAGCCTCCTTTATCGCTTTTTTTAAGGCTTTTCCAAAAATAAAACTGAATTTGAGCCATCAACTTTTTATATTGATTTTCCTCCATGTCATGAAAAAAAAGGTTAAGCAACTGCTAAGAAATTGGAAGGAGATTAAGCATAGAAAATAGCTTGTAATGCAAAGGAAAATGGGGCTGTTAAGACCCTCACACTTAGGACGAGATAAAAGCCACGCAGTAGTGAAGAAGCTTGATTTCTCCATCCTTTATTTTATCTTGCAGTTCTGCAGACTTTAGCACTCAGCAAAATAAACCCAAGCACGCAGGGAAAGGCTTTTCCCCGGCCCACCGCGGTTTGTCACATCACCGAGTCGCGCCGAGCGCCGCGGAGGCCCGGGAACACTTTTCCTTCTCCGCGTTACCTTGGCAACTTCGTTTTAACGGAGCAAAAGAGGAGGAATTCTTCTTAAAACATCAAGAAATCAAATCACATTCTGGCAGATTAAAGGAGCTTTATCCTCGTTTATCTGAACTACTCGTCAACATACTTAAACTCAAAGAGATGTAGGTCAGCGGTTCTGTCCTTTTGTGAGTTGTATCTGCAACCACGACAGGGTAACCACTTTGAACGGCGTCTGCTCGTCAGTTCCACCCCTCGTCTCGGAAATTAGAGCTTTCATCATCCCGGTTATTTAGGGATTTTGTGTTTTTCGAGTGCATTTTTTAGTACGACAGCAACATATCGAGCACCAGGTAGCGTTTCTGAAGTCTTGCTCTTTCAAGAAAAATGCTCGCTGGTTATGCAAATAAAGGCCAGCTCAGCGATTTATGCTTTGAGTTAATCAACACAGAGCAACGGATTTATATGAACCATTTATTCAGACGGTAGAAAGCAATTTCAGCCTGATTTGCAAGCCCACAGCTAAGAACGATGGATTACAGCTCCACTCCTTTAGTGGGCCGCTCTCTGCACAACTCCTGCATCTGTTTTACCACGTGTTTAAACGTGTGTTATAAGACCTATAGAGTAGTTAAATTCCAACTCTACATGGGTTAAAACTACATACGTGTACTTATGCAACTTTGTACCTAAGGTAGGCTTTCCACAAAACTGATGTAAGAGGTGAGGAATTATTCCAAATTGGTTGCACCAGACCATTATTCTCCATTTCTCTAGAGGACTGGAATTCATATGGACTAATAAAATCTATTGAAATAACGTATAGCGATAGGGAGCTATTTTAGTCTGTAGGTGAAGCTTTGATATTCTGAGGTAAGACTGTTGGCAAGATGGCAAATTCACGTCATCCCTTGTAGGACATTTTTCATGTCCACAAGGAAATCCACAGAGACTTTTGATTAATCTTTCAACTGCATATCAGGCATTTAAGGATGAATATCCCCCTGGTAAACAAATACCTTTGGTAGCACAGCTTGGGAAAAACAGCTCCACAGTGACGATTTCCAATATTAGACATTCTCTTCTGTCCATGTTCATGCAAAATAATTTGCAAATATCAGGAACAATGGGATAAGGGTGAACGATCAGAAAAACTCTTTTTTGCATTCATAGGCTTCGGTGTATTCTTTTCAAGTAGTTCAACATGACTATATTTTAAAATGCTAATGTCAACCATTTGCATAGTCTCCTCTGAATAATAAATGGCAGAGACTCACTGAATAAAAATTAAACAGTGAATCCCACGTCTACACAGATGCGCACTGACCTTACCAGTCAGTCTCCTTTACCAGTTCCAGGATATTCTTGTTTTCACTTTCTTGGGCAATCTCAAGCTATATTTTGCTTTTATTTCCATGTTTATACTCACTATGATTTTTCCTTCATTGCACTGATCCCCACTGCGTGTGCTTCTCCATCCCTTGGAAAACTTCTCTCCACCCTGCGTGCCTTGATTTTCTCAGTGTGTTGACAGGTTTTTTCTGTATCTGCAACAAAATCCCAGAATCCAAGCGGTGATAGCTGTCTGAAGAAGAAAGCCTGTCTGTAGTAGCAACAGATCACTGGAAAGCACTGGGAAGAAATGCCCTTTGTCTAACAGGAATGCATCCATGCATAGGTGACAAATGGAGCATGTTGGAAAACCAACCCATATTGGAACACAACAGCTATTCAACCAATCCTCATCTTCGTCATTTTGGGGCCATTTTTCGGTGAAATACTTTATCATGTATTCAATTCTTCACTCCAGTTATGCAAAACCAAGCCTACACAGAAAACTAAGCTCTAATTATGACACCTGAGAATTTTTCTAAGCTAATAATGCAATATGAGGCCATGGTGGAAACAGTAAACTTAACTTCATTTAGGGGGGGTTCAAGAGTAAAAGGATCATCTCTAGAGCGATTAAAAAGCTATTGTTATCTATCTCTTTCAAATTAACTACATACGAGGCAATACAAAACAAAGCAGTTTGCAAAGTATTTGATTTTACCTGAAGTTTCCACTGGGCCTGGACTCCAGCCCTGCACTGTGTTTAGCCTTGCACGTCTGAGTAGCCTGGCTACTGCATGGCCATGGTGGAGGTGGCTCCTCGGAGGACACGGCTACATGACATGTTGTTTCGCAAGATGCAGCTCCTCCTGTGGAGAACCAGATTTTATGTACACATTTCATGGAATTATTAGAGTATCACACCTCAATGAGACAGAGATTTGGGTTTGAACACGGACATCACAGCTGCAACCACACAGCATAACCCATAATCAGTTTAACCGTACTAATTTCAGCTCACGAAGCAGCACAGACAAAAACCTCCTAGACAACTGTTACCCAGATGCACACATCCCCTCCAGCAAATGTTTGCAAAAAGGCTGAGACCTGGTTTTAAAGTTACCAGCACACAGTTCGTAGATGTGAGCAAGCCAGGATGTCGTCATGAATTTCTGAGTCTCTGCAGCATAAAAGGGATTGCAAACTAAAATCTGTGTTGTGCCTCAGAGCTGCAGGAATTGTTTGGTGGAGCAGGGGGGCTGGTTTTTTTCCAAAGTTAGCTCATGTGTATGTCAACCAGGTCAGAGGAACATGTAGCCTTTCACCCAGGGTCATCAGCTTTCATTCCTCTAATTACTTCTCAGAGAGCACAAGTAAGAGGTGAACATACTTAAACCAAAAAATTGGGGATTTAAAGAATGGATATCCGAAACTTCAGGGTTATTCACAGAACAGCTGAGGTTGGCAAGGCCGCCTGGTCTAACCCCTCAGCTCAAGCACCTACAGCTGGTTGCCCAGGCCCATATCCAGATGTTTTTTGAATACATCCAAGGCTGGACACTCTACAATCCCTCTGTGCATGGCTATCATGAGTGCTTTGGTAAAGTAACCAGTACTATCAAAAAATCTTGATGGCAGCTGCTACACAGCTACATGGCAGCTCTTGAAATCCCACTGAAGGGGAAAGGACACAGAACTGAAGGGGTTTTTTCAGCAGGATGAATTGTTGGTTTGCATGTTTTTATTAGCGATATGAGGAAAGAAAACTTTCCATCCTACCATCGCTAAGACTTGCAAATGAAACAAAGAATGGGGCAGGGGAAAACACGACTGAGAAACCATCACTTATAAAGAAAGGCTTCATCTTCAAAATCACTGAGTAGAATCACAGAATCGTTTTGGTTGAAGGGACCATCAGGATCATCAAGACCAGCCATACCCCACCCCTGGCACTGCCCCATGTCCTGAGAACCTCATGTCCGTCTGTCCAGCCCTCCAGGGATGGTGACTCCAGCACTGCCCTGGGCAGCCTGTTCCAAAGCCCCACGGCCCTTTGGGGAAGAAATTGTTCCCCACATCCAACCTCAACCTCCCCTGGCGCAACTTGAGGCCGTTTCCTCTTATCACTTGATACTCGGGAGAAGAGTCCAACACCCCCCATTCAGGAGCCCAGGTAAAGCCCTCTAAATACATAATACTAAATACTCCTCTAAACATAAAATCGTACGTCTGTTAGTATTATGGGAGAGCTAACAACACCTTGGTGCACATGGTTCAAATAGCCTACTGATAAATCAGAGTTCTGGGGAGTTCACTTCACACAGAAAGAGTCCAAGACTTCAGTCTTCTTAGTTGAACCACAAGAGAAGTCAATAGAATATTTCATCATGATCTGTCCACACCAATCTGGGGAATCTATCTGTGGCACTTGATTCTTGAATTTTAACCAATCAATCTACGAGAAAGGCCAAAGATACAAGAACCACCAAAAAATCAAGGCAGAAGATTAGATTCATGCGTATTAAGGGTTCTGATGGTGGCATTTCCATAAGATACAAGAAATTTTAATATCTATTTTTTTTAAGGTTTTTTTTTTAAGAAAGATATATGTTCTATACCCTCTTTTTATTAAAAGTTAAACTAAATAGTCAGAATATTTCCTCAGACACTTGTCTCTCTGTTTATTAAATGAAACATGTTCTTTCCTATCAATTAGAATTGCTGTAGGGGGACTTCTAAACAGAAACACAGTGTTCAGAAAATATCCATTATTATCACTGAGGTCAACTGTGAGCGAATATTATCTGCCATGGGCTGATTCTGGTTGTAAGAAACTCTGTTCTTTCATACCTATAATGTGCATAGCCCAGCTAAAGTTTGCAGACCAACCAGTGTCACCATCGAAACCAAACTGCAGGGAGTTTTAAATGAGGATGAAGCTAAGTAGAAGTGCCCAATATGTTCATCTCAAGTGGAAAGTGTTCTGTTATAAAAAGGATGGACAAAGGAAAGTCAATAAAGGCTTGACCAACACTCAGGTTGAACCCTAGTTAAATTCTATGCACAGACAGACTATCTTTTCGAGAAAATAAAAAATATTGCTGGCCTGATTCAAGAGAGCCAAAGCTGCCCAAGTCCCAGAACTGATAGAAAGCTTGATATTGCTTGAACGAGGGAACAGGAATTACAAATGGCCAACACCTGCTGCATTACTGATTTGGATTCTCTTCATTTAAGCCTGTGGGCATCATTTGAAATTTCAGTTCCATTTGTACTAGACCAAAGTCTTCTGTCAAGGCACCATCTGTAGCAATGAAATTCCCATCCAATTCCTGACACAAACCAAACCAAATGGAAATTATACCAAAGCAGCTACATGAAAGCACACAACTTCAAAATATCCAACTATTTATCTTCTCATATTTACACCCTGGATAAAATGCCCTCTGGGATGATGTGGAACAGCCACATCCAGTAAACGCAAAAGAAAAACAATCTGAAAAAGGCTCATGGCGCTGCATCCCTAAAGGGCTGTCTCCAAAATCACTCCATTTGTTCTTCTGGGGGTAATTGGGACTTTGTGGGTGAATCCAGCAGCACAGGTGTGCTGGTCTCAGCGCGTCCAGGTGTCCACGTCACTGTGCAATCAGACACAGGTGGGACAAGCACTCAGGACACAAGGGAAGTGCTTCTGATATAAACGAGCCTCTCGGAATTGCTCCATTTTAGTTTCTTTCATATATTCCGTGATCTTCTGAGAGAAGGAAATGACTGGTGATGGGAAGAGATCCAGCAGTTTTACATATATTTTTTTCCCAGGAGTGTTCAGAACAGAATCAGATTTTCAGCCAGGTAACAAAACTAGGAATGAGCATCTTAAAAGAGAAGAAACCGAAGGGTTTTCAACACTTTTAGTATTTTATGCTGGGACAAGCACCCCACAAAGTGTTGCCTAAACAAAAGATGTATCAGAGAAACGTGTCCACATCCTCGGTTCACTCTTGCTGAGGGTGACTCTCAGCACTTCTCTCACCCGCGCAAATACGGATTATTTTGGGCTGGTAACCCAGCTGAACTGTTTGGTAGGTGCGTTTTTTGGTGTCCTTTTCGAAGATTTTAAGAAACTAAATGCCCTTGGTACCACCACATCTGTGAGCACCAACTAATAGTCATGTTAAGGTTATTCCCCAAGGGAAATTAAACTTTCAGGAAGCAGAAGAGAGAGAAAAAAAAGGCTGATTTGGAGGTCTGGGTTGAAAACCTTTCAGATGGAAGAGAAAGCTGCACCAAGGCATCCTGCTAAAGGGATCACCATCACTGCTCTGCTCGGCCACAACTTCAGGTTAATTAGGGTGTATGTAAACATTTTAAAATAGTGCATGCAGAAATAACTGGGAACAGAATGAAATGCACCAGGATTCACTTGGAGAAATTTGTCATTTTCCTCTGAAAACACGTACCTGTGACCACAGGCTTTACACCACACACACGGAACTACGGAATCATAGTATCACAGAATCGCAGGGTAGCTTGGGTTGAAGGGTCCTTCCCAGCTCCCCCAGTGCCCCCCCTGCCTTGAGCAGGGACATCTTCACCAGCTCAGGTTGCTCAGAGCCCTGTCCAGCCTGGCCTGGGATGTCTGCAGGGATGGTTCATCCACCACCTCTCTGGCCAACCTGGGCCAGGCTCTCAACACCCTCAGGGCCAACAATTCCTTCCTTAAATCTAGTCTGAATCTCCCTCCTTTAGTTTAAAACCGTCACTCCTTGTCCTATCACAACAGGTCCTGATAAAAAGTCTGTCCCCATCTTTCCTATCAACCCCTTTTAAGGCCAGAAAGGCCACACTAAGGTCTCCCGGAGCTTCTCGTTTCCAGCTGAACACCCCAGCTCTCTCAGCCTGTCCTCCCAGCAGAGCTGTTCCAGCCTCAGATCATTTCTGTGGCTGACGAGGGAGATGTTTTGTGGCTGTTGCCTGAAGCTGCTGAACAGCTTTGAAACAAGCACCATCCAACCACCATCTCTCCCTGAACGACCTGAGAAGTTGCTGCTGTTGCAAACACTTTGGCTGCAGACTGATTTGTCATTTAAGGATAACCAATGCAGCATCACCTTCCCGAGCTCGCAGACAGCCTGCAACATCTTGGGGACATTCAGCAGGATATGTGAATGGTTCACCCACCCTAAACTCTCCAGCGTGATGGTCGATTGAAATCCTATTCATTACTTTCTGCACCAGCATCTTTTACTGAAGGTCTCCTAATCAGATGGAAGGAAACAGGGTACAAGTCAAGCTTGTGAGATAAACAAGGGCAAAGAGGGAGGATGAACAGGACAGAAGAGAAGCAAAGACATAACAATCCTCTTAAAAATCATTTTTCTTAAGTGCTAAACAAGAAGAAAAAGGAAAAAAACATGAGAACCCAAAGTTAAAATTAATTACGAACTTCACAGCATATTCCTTTAATCCCCATACTAATAACAGAGAAATGCAAAGCTCCTCAGTAATTCTTTACAGGATTTATGTCATAAACGCACAGAACAGTTAAAAATGATAGCCTTACTTTTTGCTATTTTGCTCTTTAAATTGTTGCCATGTACTGGATGCATTTAATGTGCTCAAAGAAAAGGGCAGGAGAGGTCCCCGCAACCAGGAGATTTCAAAGGAAAATTGTCACTTTCCACTCTTAAGTGACAATTTTGTAAATTCTTGATGTGACAGGAACAATCTAAAAAGTAAATTACGGAGCGGGGAGGTTGTTGGGGATGGGGACGGGTTTGACACAGAGCTCCTCAGGTTCAGTTAGAGGTTTGGTGAGGAATTCAGCGTCGCTGCTGCAGTGCATTTCTACAGAGCAACACCAACATCTAGTGGACGTGGGGGAAATTCCACAGCAGGACACTGTGGCTCCACATTCACCATTAGCAAAGCAAACAGATTTAAGGAGAAAACAAGGTTATGCCCTTACCATCCTAGCCCTTGTTTAAAAAATTATAGATATACGCCTGTTTAAACAGCCCTAGTGAAATCTCGCTACCACTGTGCCAAACTGAAATGCTTCAGCATTTCTGCGCTGCAGTTCTGAACCGCAAACTTGTCCCCTTCCTAAGAGGAAGACAATTGTATTAATTACCATGGTACACAACAGTCTGAAACGCTGAAAACCCAGGGAAGGGAAACGGTGAATCTTCTTTCTCCATTTTCTCAGGGTCAGCAGTCAGGAAGGGGAGAGGCACGTTCATCTGCCTGGCTACCTGTTGAAGTCTCATATCTGACGAGAAGAGATGAAAAACATCAGCTCTTGTAACAAAACATCTGAAAATCATCATTGTGAAAAGAAAATGAGATCAAGAAACAGACATTTGGAATTTTTTAACATATTAGAAAGCCACGTGTGAAGCTCTTCAGTGTGGATATTTTCATTAATCATTTTTTAAATCTGATCTGAAAGCTGTTTTCGTTTTGAAAACACGCTTTGGTTTCTGTGGTTTTGTTTCGTTTTATTTCAGAAGTGGCTTTCACATCAGAGTCAGTTTTCACTAAAACTCAGCAATGAGCTTGCCCATAAATTACAACCTGTATCTTTCTGAATAGGAAGAACAACTCTCTGTTGCCTGAAAACAAATGGATTTGGCTGGATCTGCGACCCTGTTGGAATGTCACAGTGCTAGAAGACATCCAATACTTTGGGACGGCAGCTTCTCCTTCATAACTTTCTTCTTTCCTCATGTATTTACTAAAAACAGGAGCTTGCTTTTTACCCCATTTTAAGAACAGCATCCAGATGTTTGAGCACCAAAAATCCCCACAGGATCCTTATCTCAGGCAGAATTCAAGCAATCCTTCTCTCTTTCTTTACCCAAAGCCTACCTAAACGTATCTCCTGAAAGCTTGCTTTTTACCCCATTTTAAGAACAGCATCCAGATGTTTGAGCACCAAAAATCCCCACAGGATCCTTATCTCAGGCAGAATTCAAGCAATCCTTCTCTCTTTCTTTACCCAAAGCCTACCTAAATGTATCTCCTGAAAGCCAGTTGCCTCCAGCCTTTTTGCTTCACCTTGGCTACCTTTTTAAAGGAAATTTCTACAGCTGGATTTGCAGTTTCTTTGCAGGAAGCAGTGCAATAGCAATCAGCTGGAATGAAATACACGCCACCTAAAAGAATTCCCTTCAGTCCAGAGAAAGATTTTCCACTATCCATACTCCATTTTTCCCCGGTTGCTGAAAGGTATATAGTCTTCAACATTACCATGAATATTCAACGTGTAGCTGAATTTTAAAGCCCATCCTATGAAACAGCTGTAGCAGATAAGATCTATCAAGACACGAAGTATTCAATAGGTTCTTCTAGGTGTTTCTTCCCTGTTAGCCTTATAATCGCCCTGTTTTAGAGGAATGGGTCACAACATTAACATCTGAATAACCTCTTGTAACTGTCACATAATGAGTTTTAATAAATCAGTTGCACCACTTTCTCTGTTTCGTCTTAAAAAGATCACAAAAAAGGCCCTTTATGCATCATATACACTGTTGCATCCAGATTTTACAAGAGCCTTTGTGGGCAGTCATACCAACACCCTCCCCGACCCAAAGGAACACGTCTGATATGCAGGGTCAAGACTTCCCTGATAGTCTCATTAAAGTCTCGACAGCCTAATCCAATAATTATTATTAGTCCAATTACAATGTTACGAACATTTATAGTCCAAAGCATCCGATTATAGCAGCTCTTTTTCAATAATGACATAATTAAAATCCATAAACGCAAAACTGTCTCACAGCCACCCCTTTCTCTAGTTTGTGCCCACCCTTCACTGAATGTTGTGACACTTGCGGTCAGTATCCCACACTCCTCACCAGGAAGGTTATAATGCGGAATGGAATGGAATGGAATGGAATGGAATGGAATGGAATGGAATGGAATGGAATGGAATGGAATGGAATGGAATGGAATGGAATGGAATGGAATGGAATGGAATGGAATGGAATGGAATAGAATAGAATAGAATAGAATAGAATAGAATAGAATAGAATAGAATAGAATAGAATAGAATAGAATAGAATAGAATAGAATAGAATAGAATGGAATAGAATGGAATAGAATAGCTCTTCACTAGAGTCTGCACGTGTTATTTTTATGACTTTCCTGACAGTTTGTTTACTCGCTCTCTCCTTGTTGGTGCATAAATCCCATATTATATCAGGCATTACTGTATATTGCAGAGTTACTGTAAGCTGGATATTTGTCCTTTGCTCTACCTGAAATCAGCTTTACCCAACGTCCACGGTCACATCCTTTAAGAAGCAGTAATGACCACTCATGGTATACATTCACAAGTAGTTAATAATTAATGGTTACTTGAAATTGTATTTAAAAGATCTACAGAAATAAGTCTGAGTAACTTATCTCATCCTCTCTGGGGCAGATTTTGCAGGACCAGACTTGGATTCATTTATTCATCTTCCTGAAAGTCAATTATCACTCAATTCAGGTTTTGCTCTAGTTACTTCTGCAAAGTTTCCAGCTGTGACAAAGGAAGATCGAGTCCATTAGGTCTGGTATCTGTCTTTTAATGTGATTACCAGCTTCTCCTGGAAACTGGATCCAACCTACGATGGCCTCACGCTAACTCTGAAATACCTGGAGAACTGTGAGCTGATTTTCTCAGGAGTCAACTGGATGGTGGATTTGGTGTTTCTGGGCAGCTTCTCGTTGTTGGAGAAGTCAAGCACCGCAGCCTGATTTCTCATAACGCATTAGGTGATACCGCCTTCCCTCTGCTCTCTTTCTGTCATCCCTCAAAATATATTAGATTAGCTCTGAATAAGCGATTACTATTTTTTTTTAATTTCCCAAAGGTAAGAAAAACCTCATTAAATTGGTCACTAAAGTTTTACTGCCGGGAATAAAGTGGAAGTGGCTTCCAGAAATAGAAATCAGCTACGGTAGCCGGCAGGACCCTGTGAGACAGACTGGCTCTCACCTCCATATAAAATACCTGCTCACGCAGGGGTGCTCAGGGACCCTAAAAATGTGGGGAGCTCCTGAGGACCGAGCTGCCAAAAGAAAGAGGTTAAGAACAGCACTGAAGTTAAGGACCACCTGGAGCGAGAGACACCAGGAAGAGTCTGCACACACACACAAAATAAATACAAACAAATTTTGCAATGTTACAGTACGCTAACCAAGCAAATCGCTAGTAAATATATTCCTGCAGAGAGTTTCTCCTCCGCTCCATCCACTGGGAAAGCAATAAAGCTTTATATCACCTCGGAGGCAGCCGCGGTACTTCGTGCAAACTGGGGCTTGGCTAATAATACAGCCTTGAAAGCAAAAATCCCCAAACACACTATTTTCAGACCATTCGGCTTAATATCCAGGGTTCTTCAGCTGAAATGTTTCGCAGCCCTGAGGGACGACAACGTGTCACATTTTACACCTCTAGCTTTAAAGACAGATATGATATCTACAAGAGGCTAAATTCTCTTTTACTCTAAGACCAATTTAAATGAGCAAATGAGAATTTATCTGACAGCATCTATATCTCAGGATGCGCTCGCTAGATCCCAGAGTGACGCATCAGCATCATTCCAGCCTTGATCCCTCTGACTTCCTCCCCTCAAAGAAATAAAAACGTGATTTTGAACAAGACATCATGCGCTGATATTATTCACAAAAGAAAAAGCCTAGTTTGGTTTGTTACTTAGTGCTTACTCGAACTACAGATTGTATCTTTCAATGCTCATCTATCTTCTCTCATTTGTTGGATGTATCAAAATAATACAAAACTGAGGTGAAAATCAGAAAGGGAAATTTAGAGCATTTTGGACATACTAATAGATCCATATTGAGTTTGTGGTATACTCAGACTAGCATTCCTTCAAAATTCAACTTTGCAACATCACATCAAAGCACTAATCAGCTAAACCACAGAATCATAGAATCCCAGAATGTCAGGTGTTGGAAGGGACCTGGAAGCTCATCCCGGCGGAGCAGGAACACCCAGCTGAGGTTACACAGGTTACATCCTTTGAGGCACTTTTCCCTGAATTACCCCTTATGGGTATGAATGAGTGGAATAACATTTCAGTCTGTATTAGCCCCACGATATACACCCAGACTTTCAAAATCGCGTATTAGTGAACTAATTTCTGCAGCCCATGCCTTGACTCTCATTTGCTCAACACGGACATTACATATTTGTCAAGTTTACCTGGAATTCCTATTTCAAATGAAATTTTTGCCTCCACATAGCTTTTTAACCTCCAGGTCAAACCATTTAAATTAGATATTGCATTCAGCTTCTTTTTCAGCTGGTTTCTAGGCTCCTAACAAATGTGAGAGAAAACAGAAAACATTGGGGTTTTTTTAATTTGGCAAACTCAATTTCTAAAAATTTTTCTTTTCTTTCCCTTGTCTTTTTCTTCTCCCTCTGCCCTCCAACCCCACTGAAGAAAACCTTCAGTTTTCTAGGTAAGGGAAAAAAATGAAGGAGATTTGATGGGAACTAATAACCCAATAAAATACTCAGAAACAAGACACTGCAGTGTTAGAAGCCTTATGAGCATCTGGATGCACAGAGGGGTCGCTCTGTGCATCGCCGACTTTTGCACGTACCAGCCGGACAAGGAGAATTCAGGTCCTGAACAGCCTGGTCCATCACGATTGTTTTACAGTTCTAGAAAATCTCTTCCATCTTCCACGCACAGATGACAAGAGGAAGGAAATAACGTGGCCCAAGGTGAGCAAAGATCCCTGTGAGCTCCCTTCTGCTGATGGAAACTACTCCGCGATTTGTGCCCCAAAATTCAACTCCAAGTATAATCCTTTCACAACAATTTTATTTTTATGGAACAAAGCCGAGCCCTTGAATTAAGACTGGGGGAGCAGAAAATAGTGAGTAAGAGAATATTTTGTAGAGCTGAAAGTCGTCATTAGGCACTTGAAATAAAGCCCTTTATTTGGTTGAGGGGCACACAGATCACCCCATTTCCATTTTAGGGAAAAAAAAAATGAAACTCAAACCCTGGCACTTTACTTTTGCTCCTGCCACACTAGTATGGCTGTCCTAGTTAATTCAAGCTGTAACGAGAGTAAATGATTGAGCAGTCAGAGATGCACCGATTTCCAATTCCAATATGGGAACACTTACACTAGGTCTTCACTGGTGCAGCTTAATCCCATCACTTTGTGCTTTGCTTCACTACCGGGACTTCCCAGTCTACTCTTTAAATATTTGTAGGCTTTCCTCCATCCCTTTAAAACTTTCTATTGCTTCTTTTGGTGATTCCTTAATACCCAATTAAGACAGACTAATATGAAGGAATATCCTCATGCTTTTCCAAACCATCCCACAGTCTTATAACCTCACATTGTTATTAGTTGCACCGCTCTCCCTCTGCCTTCTGGCAATTAACGTTGGCTCCCCCAGCTAGAGCCAAACTGCAAATAAAGAGGAACATAAAAATGTCAAAGTCCCATCCATTACAAAATGCAGAGGTTGGCACCCCTTGTTGCTAGAATTTACAGACTGCTTTTTAGTTTTATCATTTTATCTCCCTTTAATGGCAAAATCAGTTAATCCTGGGTGGCATCATAAAACTTGCAAACAGAGGCAGATTGTAAGTCAGCGAGTCATTCCTAGAGCTCTGCGGCTCAAATCCCTGCTGTATAAAGCAGCGGTAGTTAACTCCTTCCGTATCTGCTCCTCTTTCAAGGACAGGGTTCAAAACTTATTTACCTAATCAGCACCACTAATAGCGCTGCAATTCCTGCCCTTTAAATACAGAAAGCGGCCCTGAGGCACAAGTCTTAATCAGTCAGAGAAGTACATTTAGTTTGAGAGAGGGAAAGTAAAGCTGTTTGATGGCTCACAGGATGGTGACACCGGAGGGCTCAGACACTGCGATGGCTCCGATACTGCAGGCGCAGGGCAGAAAGGTTCATTTTAGGCTAAACCGCTCACCTTCCATCCCACCCGCGGTTATGCACACCTCCTCCTTTCGCAATTCCTCAGATAATGCCCCAAGAGTCACTCAAGCTCTCAACATTAAGGAGCTAACGAATGAGATTTCCATCCAAACGCTGATGGGGGATCCCAAGGGAACGCCACCGCCATCTGCTCAGGCTTCTCTCCATGTGCCGCCGGGGGCTCGAGACCGGCGTGTAAAACCCTCAGCACACACCATGCTGGGAAAGTCTGCCTTCCCCAGAACAGTAGCAACGGAACTGAAATGCACTGTCTTAATCAATTATTGACACTTTAATCAGTTATGTAAGAGCTGGATGAAAAGGAAGGTGATGGAGAGCGGCACCTGTGCTCTGTGAGTGAATAAAAAGGATGCTGAATGTTGTCTTTTGATGTTTTCACATCAGACTTCATCCCTACAGGGCACAGTGGGTTTCTCTGAAAGACTTGGCACAGGCAAGCCTTAGGGACTAAAAATGCCCACAAAACTAACAAAAATAAAGCAAAACCAACCAGCACCAACTAGATAAACCTGATCTGATCCAAAACATTAGATTCTGTTTCTGCTCAGTAATGTGTGGTTTACAGAGATGGTTTTGGAACTCATTTCTGAGATGCAGATTCTGCTCATCTCTTTGGTAAGACGTTACTGAACTCCCAGCAGATGCTGCAGGCACGTTCCAAACGAGCTGCTACCACACACATCCGTGGCTTTGCTCACCAGCGAACAGAACTCCAGACAGACCCATGTTCAATACCAAACGGAGGAGACCTGATCACAAGTCCCAGAACTCGGCATCATTTAGAGAAGCTCAAGAGCACGATTATGGAAAACGCATTGAAACGGCACAACCACGACCCAGCTGTCACTAACACCCGTGAGTTTTGTTACCCGTCTTCACAGGAGACAACCTCTTTGAAGACCATGTTGTAGAGCACTGTCATGATATTGCTCTGCAAATCATGATCAACATAAGGTTCTCATTTGCATTGCATTTCTTTTAATGTTATTTTCTTGAAAGCCCAGTGTGAAGTGCACTGGGTATGTTGAGAACGAGTTTCACAAGCCCAGCACATGCAATGATCCATCCCCAGTGACCAAGAGGTGGCGCCCAGAAACCAGCAGATGTTGGCTGTGGGACCGGTCGAGGTGGGGGAACTGGTCAGCAGAACGCTGCTCGGGTCAGGCAAAAAATAAACAGCAGAACCTGGCAAATGTTTGGGAACCTGTATAAAAAGAGGAACAGCTCCTTCCAGCCTCAACTCAGCAGCTTTCCCAACTCCTCGGCCTCCAAGCACCTACATCTCTGGTTACTGCAGTCCTAAATAGCCCAAATAAGCCCTGTGCTCCTTTCCCACCTCTTAGCTGATTTGATTTATTCAAGACGGGCCCTTGGCTTCTGTTACTGGCCCCAACTTCAGTTGCATCCACCCTTTAGAAGAGCGCTTGAACAGTGTAAATGTGAAATTCTATAGTAGGTTTTTTCCAGTCCCTTTTCTGATTTCATTAAGCTGACATTTCTCTGCTTAAAAGTCAGAATATACAATATTAACATTTTAAACCCCAAACTACTGGAGACTGAAAGAATTTGACTGTACTGTCTTGAAGTTTTGGACACTCATGACGTGTTGATCACAAGTCTTACATTTCTACACCGCGAGATCGCGATATGGATGTGGTTGGGTAAAATTTACTTACATACAGTCCAGTTCAGAGACAAACAGCCAAAGGGAGCATTCAATCATAAAATAAACACGCAAAATACGTTGGCAAAAAGAAAGACCTTTCAAGGTAATGGCAGAAAACAGAGTTCAACATTTAGAATTAATTACTAAAGGAGTGGAAAACACTAAATATAGTATAATATAACCTTGTGGGCTCTGCTGCCAGCACATCTCCATCCCCACATGCCTCGTTTTCCCTGAATATAGAAGGTGAAGAGATCGCAACGGGCCTGACTTGCAGCTTCAGTGTATTCCCAGATGGAGAAAAAGGAACATTCCCAGATGGAGAAACATAAAATGTAGAAATTAATAAAGCTAAACAAATCAAAGTGCAAGACTATCACTTCTCGCTCTTTCACGGTATGAGCACAAGCTGACGATCAGCAATGCACCGAAAGGGAAAAAAGAAGAAAATAAGGGGAGGGTCTGCTTGAAATCTGGCCATGAAATTCACTGCCAAGACATTTTACTGAGGCCAAGACACTGGAAGCATTAAAAAAAATTTTTGTACAAATAAACAACATATTTGCAGGATTTAAAGAGACTGGTAAGTCAGCGTTTCAGAGAACACAGTCACTGACTAAGAGCTGGAACTATTATGGGCTGATTTTTCTACAGCTGCTTAAAAAAAGGCTAAAAAAAAATAAATTAAGCTTTCCTGAACACGAAAGACATACCAAGCTTAACCCTAATTAGCAGCAAGGAAAATATAACCCAAATTAGCAGCGAGGAAAACATCCTGTAAATCTGCCCCATGATTTTATCAAAGGAAAGGAGCTGAAACAATCTTTTAGCAACTTTATTAACAACTATTGGTGTAGATTCATGGCAGTCTCCCTCATCACTGTTGGTTGCCAAAAATATAAAAAAATAGGGGGGGAGCTGCCTATATTTAAATATGCTTTTGAAAAAGGTCTGAGATTTCATTCTGAACTGAACCCAATGGACCCTCTTATGTCTCCTGAAGAGGGAAGAATGTTCCACGCTGTAGCTTCCAAGTCGTGTTCCATCTGGAGTGCTGTGAGTGTTTTAATTAAAACTATTGTCATGGCATAATAGCAAGACAACAGAGCGGTAAAGTCATACACGGCCACGCTGTATTCTTTCCTTTTCACATAATTCCTGCTAAACCTATGGGCTGCTTGTCATCCCACGGCTTTTGCTTTTCCTCATACACTTTTTTCCCCCCACCTAACAGCAGGATGACAACGCACTCAAAAGCCATCAGTGCAACGAGCAATCTCCACGCGCCGATGGTGAAAACCAACACAGATATAAGAAGCTACTTTGCCAGCAAGGTGCTGATTTAACTAGAAATTCTGCAAATGAGAGAATATATTTGCTCTCCCCATGAATCTTAACAGTACGGTTGAGTGACTTCACTTAAAAAGGGAGTCTTTCATGCATATCTTAATACAGCAAAAGCTTATTATATTCTTCCATTCCTTACAGCACACTTTTTTTGACTTATGTCAAAAGTCACCTCCAGCTGCCTTTGCAATTTGTTTGATCTGCTTAGTAGCAAGCAATCAGTGGAAATCTCCACCGCTTTTTGTGCCTTCTGCGTTTTCCTCCTAAGCACAAATTACTCCAGAAGAGCACTCTCCATCTTCACTATGAGATCTTTTCAAGCACAGGAAAATTAACCTCTTACCCAACACAGTGCATGCTCTCTATCTATTTACACCATTCATCCTGAGTGCCATGCACCACAACGGATAAACAAATTTCTTCAAAACACTCACAAAAATGACATTTGAATTTAAACACTTCACCTACCAGAATGAAAAGTCTTTACAGTACCTGGAATGATGTATTTTTTTCCCCCTCTGTATTATCTTTCTGATTTCGATGGCAACATACAGAGGACAGTCAAACAATTTTGGAAGGGTCAACTGGACAAGTCTTCAAGCAACCAAGTAATCTTATATGGAATTCAGACTTTCCAGAATTCTAATTTAAAATTAATCTATTGCACTGTCAAAACTTTCTTTGGATGCTTTTTTTCTTTTTACGTCAAATAATAACACCCTGTATCAATCCTCAAACAAGGAACTGTTAAAGCAATTGTTACCATTTCTCACCTTTACACAATTCATGACCTTTGGAGACACTTCCAGTAGTTTTTTTACACAATTCTGAAATACCTCTTATTACGGACTTATTTGGTGAATTCCAAAACAAATTCAGCTATTAATTGGAGAGAGATTCTTTTGGATACAGATCCAGATCCCGGTGTGACTGTCCTTAAGTAGAAATACAGAAACACAGATGGATACAATATTTTACTTGTCTTCCAGCCTCAGGATTTTGTAATTCGTTGTCAGGAAGAGAAAACAAAACCAGTAACTATTACAAGACAACCTGTGAAATAATCACAGCCTTATTTGCCCAGGTAAATATTAACTAAGAAGGAACTAAATGTTTGTTTAGTTCTGGGTTGGAGACTTAAAACAATGCTGTACACAACTCAGAATTCCTGTTTGGCTGAAGAACTGGGGAGGTTTAAAGCGTGACTAGTTAGCAACTACAAAAAGAGGGCAGGATGACTTTCATTAGTCTTTTGATGGATGTCTGGCTGTTAGAGAGATCTATGGCTACATGTGGGGAAGACAGAGAAAAACAGAACTGTTCAGGTTGGAAAAGACCTTAAAGCTCGAGTCCAACCGTTAGCCCAACACTGCCAAGTCCACCATTATACCAAACGATGACACTTATTCTCTTTTGCTTGGTCAACCTCCGTTCCTCTTGTTCATCTGCATCTGTGTGACTCTCCTCACTATGAAATTCTGACACAGCATATATTTAATCAGAGATTTTTAGAGAGAAGAGCGACCAAGTTTAGGAAGTAGTGGGTGGAGTTTTTACTACCGACAAAAAAAGGGTTTGAGATCAAATGCACTTCTTTAAAAGCTAACCAACAGATTTCAGGTACCAAACTATGGGACGCCGATGGCAGCGGCTGCAGCTGTTCCTCCACCACCTGGTATTAAATCCAACACACCCTGAATGTTACATCGGCTCTGCCTCTTCTAAAGAACAACCGCTATAAATGTACGGACGTGTACATCTATGTATAAGGTTCTAATGCGTCAAAAATTAAGCCCAGCTATAGAGTCTTGTTTTCTTTCTTGGCAGAGTGTGTCACAGAGACACCCCAAAAATCAATTTTAAGCAGGTGACAAATTCCAGACTGACTTCATTCTAACCAGAACTGCTTAGCAAAGAGACCAGCTGGAAATAGGGTTTATCCAGAATAACTCAGCACTCCGACAACACTATAAAACACAGAACCTGACTGCAGTCAGTTCAGTCACTACGCAGCCGCTCCAGGCCCAGGGGATCCCAAAACTCCTGAGCGATGATTCAAAACGTGCGTCTTCCCACCTGCACACAGAGAGGCCTCTCAAGGGTACCCGGGAGATCACTCACCAGCTCGAAAAGGTGTCTCAGTCCTCCAGGAACATTCCTCAGACATGAGAGGAATTCACCCCAGACAAGAGTCTCGAACAGCACACCCTGAGGAGACCAACACTTGGCGCCGCCATTTGTGGTAATGACCTAGACACGTCTCTCAGCCGAAGGGTCTCATTGGTCGAAGGCGCTGTCTGTCAACCAGGGGACGCGTCCCATTGGTTCCTGGTGCCCTCAGGGAGGAGGTTGTGAGGGCAAGGGGCGCAGGGGCTGCACCTGCTGCAGGGTGACAAACAATAATGCTTTTAAAATGCATCTGTTAGATCTTTACAGCTGCAAATACCTGAAGGGAAGAAAAAACAATGAGGCACAGAGCAAAATTTTCCTTGAACTTAACTGCAGGATCCAGAAAATGCAAAGCTCTCCAACCATTCATTCATTAACAAATATACATAAGAGACGATGATAAAAATAAATAATAATATAATATAATATAATATAATATAATATAATATAATATAATATAATATAATATAATATAATATAATATAATATAATATAATATAATATAATATAAATAAAAATATAGAATAGAATAGAATAGAATAGAATAGAATAGAATAGAATAGAATAGAATAGAATAGAATAGAATAGAATAGAATAGAATAGAATAGCTATCATACATATAATCCTACTGGGGGAAAAAAAGAAAATTATACTTATTTACTTATTTTTATGAATTATTTTTATTATTTATGTTTTTAATATTTATCATATTTCTTTATATTATTCATTCATTTATTTTTGATGTTTATTTATATTATTTTTAATTTTTATTACTTATTGCAATTATTTTTACTGCACTAAGAAGTAGAAAACATTTTGGGCTAAAATTGCTGAAAACAATCTTAGGATCAATTGGCAGAGTGCCTTACCAGAAAGGAAGACTGAAACTTGTTGAGTTTTACACCGAAACAACTTGTGTCCCAATGTTTTTGCAGCTCGATGGACTGATTCTGCGGCCAGGAGAAACCTCATGAACCATTAAAACCCCATTTACTGAGCTCACACATCACCGCCAGATTCTTAAATTATTTTTATTTTGCCTAAACAAGCTGTGTTTGCTTAGAAAGAAAAAAGACCAACACTTGGTTCTTACCTGTAGATTCATAAGGCAACATTTTGTGTTTTGCAAGAGCTTTCCTCGCTGCCCTACCACACAAGGAACGAGGAAAATATTAGCAAAGGCTGTTTTCCACTTGTCATCAGAAAACCGTGGTTCAATTGCACACATTAAGGCAACATATTTTTGCTAAGTGCGTCTTACAACATCGCGGGCAATCGTAAAAAGACATTTCAATGAAGTCGAATCTTTCAATGTGACATTTACTACGTTACACAACATCGCAGGAAAGTCAGCGTTCGTCATGCTGTACAATGAGAATGCTGAAATTTTACATCGGAAAGAGCGAGCTGTTTAGAAGTGCTCCAGCCATAGGACTCGACTGCCCGTTCTGATTTGAAAGGAATTAAAGTTAAAACAGCAAAATAGGTTGCAGGACAGAGCTCCTGTGATTATTTCAATCCATCAGCTCCACCGACATTATCTGACCTGGTTTTCTCCTCTATCAGCCATGCCATCGGTGCGCTCCCAATCTCTCCTCTGAAGTCGGTGCCTTTAAAAACAAAGCATTAAATAAAAACGTTACAAATGGCACTTACTAAAGACGTTTGGCGGCCTGGCTTACACCGGCACAGAGCCGCTGGGGTTCGACAGGAGGGGAACTCGGGGCAGAAGAAAGAATGGCTGGTTTTAGCGTACAACACAATTGTAGACCAAAGTCTGTGTCTTTGGATTTTCATTCGAATTGACTGGAATTCGGCTGATATTGTGGGCACGGCTTATAAGAAAAACATCTATATTTAAGCCTATGCTGTATGAAAGACCTGAGACTTTCCAGACAGAGACTTTCCTACCTCGGCTAATAGGTAAATCACACACCAGGCCAATCGGCATCCCTCAGTGTTTACCTATTTTTCCCGTCCTCCCAGTTTTTAGCCATTTTATTAAACCTAGAAGGCCGCTTTCATCACATTTTGCTGTTGGGGAAGACTTTTTGATTCACGAAAATGGCGATCGTCTTATTTCCCCCATGTACTTCCACTTTGCAGATATAAAGTCTAAGGTGAGTAATGGTGTATTGGAGTCTCCGGTATTGCTGGGACACAACTACTTACACATATTCCACTGAAACACTGTGGGTTTGGTGATTTAGCGCAGAAAAGGACCAGCAGCATGTCCGGGACAAGTCTGCGGGGTGGGAGCACCATCTGAAGGGTCCGGGTTGGGGCAGGGGAGCTGGAAACAGCAGCAAAACCGGGGGAACAGCCGCTCCGCGAGTGGCCACAGTGCCGGCGTCCGGTCAGATGCTTTTCCTTTCTTCGGGATTTTCCATGCTGGAAGAGAGTTGCAAAACATCGAAACTTCCAGTGAAGCAGAAACATTTTCGGGGTTTATTTTCGCCACAACCACATCCCAGGCAGCTCCCGATGCTCCACCACCCACCCTGCATCTTAAGCCGTTCTCCCGCAGAATAATTAGCTGTGACCTTTTGCTATTTGTATGAATCATATTTGATAATGTGACTCACGGTTTCCACTATCACCTTTACTGCTGGATGCAACCATTACCTGTGAGCAACTTAATGAAGCCTACTAATTACAGGTAGCTCACTAATTTAGGTGGCATTTCCTTATCTTGCTTTGTAAGTGCCATGGGAGAGCGACAAGGAAAAGCGAGCACAGATGCTCCTCTTGGAGAATTAAGACACAGTGAAGATTTCAGATGCTCAATTTTTATCTCGTTTATTTTCTGGCAAGCCCTGACCCCACTCTGCTTGAGAAGAAAAGAAAAATAAGAGAGACAAGACATACAGGCACGTGATATCAGAAAAATGTCTGTGGTTCACGTGTTCTGACCTGGTTTCAGCCTCAGACCTGGTTTCAGCCTCAGACCTGGTTTCAGCCCCTGCTCCCGCCGTGTTCGCTCATCCCGACCTGGCATCCGCAGGTAAATGAGGCCGAAAGCGAGAGCCCTGGGGCCATGGACAGACAGACGGACTTTCACACCTGCATACGCTCAAACGTAGATACGATCTCAGGCATTAGGCTGTGACTGTTTCTGTTGAGAGCACAAATTAGTTACCATCATAAACAGCGTCTGACCATAACACAAAAACACCCTGTAGCAAATCCCCGGGGTTTAACGCAAAACTGGACCGGAAGGAAAGATTTGTATTAAATCTCCAGCTGCAAAATATCAGCGTTTCTACTTCCCAAACGCGCTGGCAAAATAGTTGCCTCCATTTCTTTGAATGTCATCACGTTAATTCTGTCTCATGTTTTCCAGAACACACCCTAAACAATGTCTTGGCAACAAAAAGTCTATAACGTGTGTTTAGGACAAGCTGGATGCGGAAAATGCCTCCCACATTAACCTCCTCATCTTAACGAGTGCTTAATGAGCCGCCTTACAGAAGGGACGAGTTTCCGCCTCCTGTGCAGAGCGAGCGCTGGCCCTGTCCATCCCTCCCTGCCACCCCGGCTGGAAAATTGTGTGATGAAGCTAATTTAGAAAAGGGTAACAAAGAAACTGTATATAGCTTTACTTACGCAGCTCATTCTGCAATGGCAAAAGTTATCGTTTCATACCCAAAGAAGAACGGAACTGCATGTTTATCCCTGCTCATTCTTGTCTAAAAGAATACATCTGGCTGAGAATTAGAGGGGAACGCAAAGGCCAAAACTACCCCAAAGAGCTCAGGTTTCTACTTCTGGCTTGGCCACAGGCTTCAAGGAGGACGCACTGGGAGAGCATCGCTCTGTTATAAAGGCAAAAGGGTTTTTTCAGCATCAAGTTGGGTCAGGGTTCAGCTCCCTGCAGTTTTCCTGCAGACCTCAGGATCGGGGCTGATGCCTCCTATACATCTCCTGCCAAAACCAAAAGAGAACAGAGGTCTCTTAGCTTGGCCTTTCAGCCGTAATTTCTGTTTGAGCCAAGTGTTTGTGGCTTGGCATTCACAGGTTGCACGGTCACATAAGGAGTTCCTGCTCTCATTTTAGTGAATATGGCATTTTTGGGGGTAGTCTAAGGGTTAACGAGTGGCTCTGTCACCTTCATTGCCACACGGCCTATTCTTCGCGTGCAGAAGTCCCATGTTTTTGTTGTCATGGGGAATTCCTCGCTTGTGAACCATGACGGTCTTTACTTTTTACCTAGCGTGAGAAGCACCAGTGTGTACATTCAACTTAATTGGATGAGTCACACGAACAGACAAAATCTCGCCTGTGTGCCAAGTGCAAAAAAGCAGTGAGAGCGCCGGGTGAATGCGCAGCTTCAGGAAACGTCTGCGTGCTTTGGCTTTGAGCGAGCAAAAACGCGATATGGAAACGCACGTGGTTGCACAACTAACTCGCTCCTCAGCCTTAGCACATCGGTGAAGAACCCCCCTCCGAACGCTCGGGAGAAAACCACGGCCGCTTTACACTCACTTCTCAAGTTTCAGCCCAAACACGCCGGGTCAAACCAGAAAGCGCGTTCCTCGCCGCCCCGTTTTCCTGCCAAAGGGAATTTTCTTCTCGCTGATGTGGGTTTGAGGTCAACGCCCTCGTGCTTTGCGGGTCAAGGGGGTTATATTCGGAGCGTTCACCTCGGCTGCTGAAGGCAAAATGCGAACAGAGGCTTCAGATCCTCCCAGCCGGAGCTGCCCCAAGGTTCTGCGGAGAAGAACTGCGATAAAGTTTCAATTTCTAAGTTCATGATCGTGCTACGATGGATGTTTTTGCCATTTGAAGCATATGGACACAGAATTAAGAGAGGTTTTTTGTTCAATACAATGAACTTACCAGTGAGCTCCTGGCAAACCCAAGACACTTCAAATGTTTGAAAAAGACAGAACGCGGTGGTTTTTAGGACAAATTTGCTTTTAGGAGAGGAAGACGGACTCTAATTCACTGTATTAACTCTTAACAGAACAGCACAAGAGTCCTGACACCAAAATGTATCAAAACCAGACTGAAGTGCTGTCACCTGCTCAACAAAGTTGTAGTTTTCACAGCTAAACTCAAAAGACAAGACTAACAGGCAAAACCTGGGATTTCCTGCGTGTTGAGCTGTCCCACCGGGTTCCACGCGCCATGGAGCTGGTTCCATGTCTGGTCACAAGAGAAGTGAAAATGTCCTGCAAACGAGCAAAATAAACTGTCTGAAAACACGTGGTGCCCAATATAGCTATTTTTTTATTGGCTGATAACACTGTGATAATATAAACTGTATAGAGTATGATAAAACGCTTCCATAAAACAGAGTAGGTCTGTATGATAAAATTAAAAAGACTATGTTAACAAAAGGAAAATAAAATGAAATATTACAGTAAAACAATGGTACCAGTTTCTTCCTGTATTCCCAAATGCATTGAAAATGTTCAAATTATGCAGCTCTACAGTAAGTTGCTTTTATTTTCGCTCCTGATTTTAAACAGGCACTAAGTCAAGCAGAAATAAAACCTATTAATCAATACAGAAGATGTTATTCATCACGTAACGTTGCACGTAGATTTAAGGAGGGATGATGCAGTGGCCGCTAAAAGAAACACATTATAATTGCTTCTCTTCCCGTGGGCTTAGAGGTTTCTGCAATTAAAAGCAGCTCAATAATTCACAATAAAGGGAACAGCCATGTTCCAATGTCACCCGCTGGCCCATGGCACCATTTCCAAGGACTTCGGAGGTTTTGTGGGGTGCGACTGCACTTTTCCGTGCATTTGCAGAGTTATCTCAACACCTGTTGAGACGGAACTAAAATAATCTATGTCTGTGTGTGGTCTTTCATTATTCAACGACGACAAATACATTTAAAAAATAACCCTTAGCACATGATTTACTTCCCATTCTTCCCTAGGAACGTGTTCTCCATCCCCAGTAAACATCGCCACTGTCCCCTCCCAGAAATGTGACAATATGAACCACCATCAAATGCAAAATCACTTTTAATTTATCCATAAACGTTTTGATCAGAAATACATAAAGTAACAATAATTTAACAGACAGGTGCTGCTAGCTCAAGAATTCCAGCAACGTGATTTTGTGGAAAGAAAGAGAACAAGAAAATGGAAGAGGTTGGATTTTTTGCCCAGTGGATACATACGTCCTTAAACAGTGGACTTTGATTTTGGTGAAAATATTTGGAATGAGAAGATTTAAGAGCGGGTCCTACCCAGCATCAGTTACAAAAGTACAAAAGCATTACTAACCAGCTGAGGTGTAAACCCCATTTGTTATCAAAACCCTTTCGTTATCACGTCTGTGGGGTTGTTTGTTTCTTATCTTAAGAGACGCCACTCGTGCAAGACAATTTGAAACACAGCTTGAAGATGGAGTTTTGGAAAGGCCAACAGAGCCAATGGTTATTAGTGAACTGGCAGTGACCAATTATTGACTTTTCAACCCAAAATCAGAGGAAATCTGACTGACACAAAGCAGAGGGGAATCCAGGCTTAAGCCCAGGTACACGTATCGTCTCTCTTACTAAATTTCATTCTCTTGTGTTTCTCATTCCACTTACGTTTCGAGACATGCCCAGTTTACACCCATTAAAAGCCCAACGATTGCCACGCTACGAGAAGGCAGCGTTTAGAGTTTTGTAAGAAAAAGAAGACGGCAGCAGGCCCAACGACAATAGTCAAAATAAACTAATCCCATAGTTCTTAGCGTAAGGGTAACAGCATATTGAAATGTTTTCAACTTTTGTTTGGTTCTTAAAAAAAGAAGTACAAAATTATACTTAAACTCGCAAATCCACAGGGAAACGTGGATTCGCGCAGCCCCGTTCGGGAGCAGTGACGCTCTGAGAATGTCCGTTTGCCTCCAGTTCTGAAGAGCCCGTGGCAGGATCGGGACCTGCGCTGTGTCCTCTACGTCAGGTTGTTGTTCAGATTGGTCTTGTTAAAGAACCTCCGCGCTTCGACGCTGCTCAGCGACACGGAGCAGCGCGACGGGTTCTCTTTTCTGTACTCGATGCTCTCCATCATGGCTTGTTTGATCACCTGGAAAACAGGGAACAACCTCTCACTGGGGGAAAAAATAACAATTCAATGATTTATTAACTGATAGAAAAGACCCCTTCGGCTATTAACTGTTGCTCCTGCTTTTATCACCGCTCCGTCGCTGAACAAAGTGATTGCTGAGTATTAATACTCTTTTTTTGGCTCTATAAAGCAACTATTTTAATATAGTTAATTAAGATATGACTGCATACCACCAACGTCTAAGAATATACATTATTTAAACCGAGTCCCGGTGAAATTCTGACGGGTAAATCAAAACACTGAGAAAATCCATACTTGAAGGATCTAGAAAATAATTATCTTGAGAAAGAGTAAATCATCACTGTGGTGTCCCTTGTCCTCAAGTAAGAAGATTTGTTCACTAACATTGACAAAAGTCATTTCTTTATCTGGGATGATCACTGACACTTGTGAATACGGCAACTCAATCTGTGGATGCTGGGATCACGGTCTTGTGTTACAGTGAGTTCGGTATCGAGTGCATCAGTACATCGAGTTACGGTATCAATTTAAAGGAATTACTACTGACTTGATACAGACATTTACAGAGATCTTTTAAAAGAAAAAAGTCAATTTTCCTTTTTTCCAGTTATAAAACTGACATATATCATGAACTGAGTATAAAATCCTGACCACAATGTCTCCATCCCGCGCAGACTCCTTTGCTCAGTTACCCTGCAGGACGGTAAAATGACAAAAACACCCCAGGAATGCAATTGAAAAGAGTACGAATTGGAATGGATCCTAACAAGCAGAGGCTCAAACATGATGAAAAGCACACACGCTACACTCCAATAGTTCTGCCATTTGGAAATGGTCACAATATTATTATACACCAATCTTCTTAGGCCCTGAAATACTGTTGAGACTTTTTTCACCTCCAGTGTCTGGACTCTTCTTCCCAGGCTGGAAGGGCGCACGTTGACCACCCCACGGTTTTCATATGAAGAACCTACCTCAGGTACACTCCAGCCCTCGTTAAAATAAAGCCGATTTTTTCCCCTGACCATAACCTCAATTCTGAGAGCGTACGTACGTCTATGTTATTGAGGGTGTTGAACTCCATCAGGTCATGAAGCCTCTTGAATGCCTCGTTGGGATACTGGAAGTTGAAGGTGGAGAATGGTGTATTTGGATCATCAAAAATGTCAAAGTCTGCAAAATCCTTCTCTTCCTGTGTTTCTCTTGGAACGCCTGAATACAGAACAAATACAAAAATACGCTCTAAATGTGAGGTCTGAGGACTTACCATCTTGTTTTTGAATGGCCCTAACTACTACAGGTAAACTAAAGAGTTATTTCAGAGGGAAAACATTCCTCGTCATCACCACGGCATTATAAAACTTCAAAGGAACTTCTGATTTAGCACCAGAAACCGCGCGCGCACCTGGAGCTTTGTACTTGCGGAAGTTGATGTTGGCCAAAACAAAATGGATGATAGTTGGACAGTCTTTCTCCGAAGAGGTATCCTTTGGTTTGAAAACGTAGCACTCCTTCAGGCCCTCTCGATCAAAGACGTTCGGGTCGATTTTCGGGAAAGGAAGCTTGTTCATTTTGGCCCATTTTTCAGCAAGTAAAATTTCCTGGAAAGAGGACAAAGACTTGTAATCATCTGCTGCAAAGTGCGGTTGTTTTGTAGCGAGACACAGGTCCAATTGGTCACTAGAAGTAGTTTGATAGCTCACGCTTCGTTACACCCCAAGGCCCGATTAAGTCAATCGATCTTTGTACAGATGTGGCAAACTGGGCACCTAATCCATTCTGCCCAGTCCCCCCAATTTGCGATGATTCACAGGAAGGCAAGAGCTGCTCTGGCGCATAAATCTCGGGGTGAATTTACCGAGCTGACAGCTCGAAAAAAAACGTCTGTGATTTTGGTTGCAAACTGAGTATCAGTGCTATGGAAACCAACGCGAGTTCATAAACACCAGTCCACGCGTTGTTATGTTCCCAGTCACATCACAGCGCAGCCCGGCGTTTCAAAGCATGCTAAAGGAAGAATTAAGTCTGGAAAACAGGCTTTTTTTTTCCTCCTGACAACTCGGTAAACAAAATAATTTGTAAATAATGACTCAAAAGCGTGTAATAAGGGTGTGCGAGAGGGAAGGTCAATGTCTTTAAACTTGGTTTTGAATGAAACAGGACCCTTCTTCGGGCAACTGTTTTGGATACGCAGGAGATTGAAAGATAGTGGGTGTAAAACAACAAACCCAGAGCGGAGTCATTGACTCCAGCTGGCTGATTTCCCCATGTGCTGGAGCAACAAAACACATTCGAGTGCTCCCACAGATACAGGCCAGCCCCGGAACCGCTGTTTGCTTTCTGAAACGCAACCAGAACCAATGGGATTGCACGGATGACGGACAAAACTGGTTTCTGTCCTTCAGGCCACGAGCACACGGCCTCAGCTTGTGGCCCATGCCCAGGCGTGAGCTGGAGCTACGTCACTCATACACAGATTTGCGCACTGGAAATAATGAACCATTCCCTTCAACGGTGGCTTCACCAAAACCTAAAGCGCCATTTAATTTTCCCAGCATTTTTTTCTTGCGTAAAAGGATTTTTGCCTTTTTGAAATTAAGAGTTTACGGATAAACCTTCAGGACACCACTTGACTTCCACTCAATCTCTCCAGGTTACGATACGTGCGGTTCAGTCAGCTAAGGGAAAAGGAAGGATCTCAGCCCTAGTACAAGTCTTGTCAGGGCTCTCCACTTCCAGGTAGTCCCCAAGGAACCCAGAGAGTACAGAACTTACTCCTCTTGCTTCTCCTGAAGCTTTGTTGCTTTTGGTGTTTGCTTCGTTTTTTGCATTTGACAACACTGATCTAGAGCTCATTTTGCTATGGCTGTTATTTTGTAATATTGGTTTGGGATGTTGTCTTGATAGCAAGAGGAAGGAAAAAAATACTGTTTGTTCTAATTGAAATTTTTCTCCAAAGTAACAGCGCCGATTGTTTCTCAAACGGGCAAGTTCTCTCGGTTTCCTTAAAACTTATTTTTTAAAACCCACAGGGGTTTCAAATAAATGTTGCCACTTAGAATACCTCACAATAGCCTCCTAAGTGCTGCTTCTTGTGGTCCAACGTGAAACTTGTCTGCTCCATTGCATGTCTGTATAGGCTGTACAGAACAACAGCTGGGCTTCCAACACCTGCTGGATCTTTCTGTGGTTGCTTTGCTCTTGCCTGAATAATTTAGGAATCCTACTGAAACCAGTACTGGGATTATCCCCGTGAGATGTAAATGAACAGTTATATATTTAGTTATGTATTTAGCAATACCGGAATGACCGAGGCATTTCAAGATGACGACAGAAAACGATTCATTTCCACAACAGAAGAGAACAGCTGCACAGAGCACAATGGTAAATAACTGACTTAATTGTTTAATACTGACATAACATAAAACTCCGCAATTCAGTGTGAAAGCAGGACTTCCATCAAAACAACAGAGCTACTAGTTGAAATGAATTATTTTAGCCTTCTTTGTGTCAGTTGTCTCATGTGAATCATGTAAACAGGAACCAAGGCAGAGTGCAATATTGGGCCTGGATGTGGAAACAAACTGCCCTTTGGAACCATGAGATGTGCCACCAAGCTGGCTGGAAAAATACAACCCAGTCAAATCGAATTCATGAACACAAAGAGAGGAAAGGCCTCTCTCACTTACTTTGAAGGGAGGACTGGAATCACTTGGCCTTGCAGAAAAATCGAAAGAGATGATGAGATCAACACCTCTTTGAGGTCTCAAGATAAGCGGGTACGGCAGGTTGAAGGTGAGCCCGCTGTCCACTATATGGATCTTCTTGCTCTTCACATCTAGCGGCTCGTATATCCTCTCAAACTCATCAGGATCTGCGCAGGACAAATAAAACAAACCAAAAATTGCCGTATCTGAATGTTAAGCATCGAGCGGAATTACGTGCAAGCCCCTTACTGCTGTCACCGTTGTGGTAAAGGACAAAATCATCTCCTGCCTCTAGTGCCCAAACTGAGGGCTGGAAAAGATTTAGTTTCCCCTTTAATATCCCTGGGTGAAGCTCAGGAAAGGACAAGCAGTCTGTCCCAGGTGTCTTTGCACTTATCAAGTCTCGGGATTCACTAAATGACCTCTGCAGAGCTCAGAACTCCTCTCCTGACGGTCTTTTTCTTGCTCTAGATCTTCAAAATGTTTCCAGTGCATGTTTTTGGCCTTTTGACTAATGCTCATATCTGTAGAGGGCAGTGTAATCTAAGGAATGCTGAACAGAATAATACATTTATTATTGTATTTATATATTTATTTATTGTATGCAATATTTATTGTATAATTAAATTTTTTAGCACCCACTTACTGGTGATGGATGTAATTTGAAACAAAAGATATTTTAATGTGAAGAAAATCCATTAAAATCATTCAAATTCCCATTCCAATCATTTCAGGATCCATGAGAAAAAAGTATTGCTCTGAGCAGCAAAAAAATCTCAGAGCAGATATTTCGACTTTTTATTTCTGTTGTTATTAATATTCTTTATTATTATTATTTCTTAGAGTGCACTATGAAACGAGGAACAGGTTTTGTAATATTTGCCTTGATTTCTAAGGGAGAAAACACTTTCAAATCATTGCCTATTGCTAAAGGGCCAAGTGTGTTTATAGACCTATTTTAGAACCAGTTTTATTTCATAACCATGCGTTGGCATAAAGCAATGAAAATCTTTTATTGGTTAAAAAAAATACACTTACTACAGATCCTTTTAGCATGAGTAAACCGGTTTTGTTTTCCCCCTTTTTTTTAAAAGATATTTCAAATGTAATTTAAGCTTTGTTCTCATTAGAATTAAAAAAAATGCAAAAATAATTTTGTTCAAGTTTTGTATTATCTTATTTTATGAAATTTGAAGTCGAAGTCAACAGTGGTTCTTTAAACAAGAATCGTGCCACCTGTAATAACATCTGAGATAGGAGTGTTAGTGCACTCACAAACTTCCTACCAAAAAGGCACTGAAGAACAAGACAGTTCCTATTCTTAGAGCCTTCATGGCTCCATCATCAAATTTATCATAATAGTTTAATATTATAGATGATAAAACACCAAAAAGCCGTCAAAAAATTGTAACGACCGCATAGATGGTTTTTCTCGGTTGTGGTCTCCTGCGACTGCAGGAGAGACTCAACCTAAAGGTTTCGCTTTTTACTAGAGTTCCTTTTAGAAGTACATGAATTTCCAACCCATCTCATGAACGATGTGTCGGTATTAGGAGCAGCTTTCAGTCCACCAAAGAGCAAAGTGGGAGCAGCAGGAGATGCTGAGGAGCCCAGTTCTGCCTTAAACCAGCACAGATCTGTCTGATCTGCAGTAATCGGATCCACGTTTGCTACTGACGTGTCTGCTATAGCGCGGTTTCCATAACGAGTGAAATAAGGAAGCAGATCCTGAGTTATTTTTTCCCCTATTGTTATTCACTTGGCATTTTCTCCAGTGATTTCGCTGTGTTGTAACATCAAGGCACAGAAACAAAACAACTCTGAGTTCACGATGAAATCACGCAAGGGCCGTAAAGTAGATTGGAGATCAATTACGAAAACGCTCGGCAAAACCGGAATGCGTAGCAAAGCCAAGACGAGTTTTACTGTCAGACCAAGCCACTGCGATCTAGACAGAGCCTAAACTCCATCCTAAGGAACGGCTTTAACATGGGCTTAGCTCTGCCACAGCTCCATCCCTGCAGCACAACGCTGGGGTCACAGCAGCTTTGACACAAGTGGAGGTGTAAAGGATTATTTAGATCCTTTCTGGTAAACTTTTGTCTTCTTCAGAGCAGCTGGTGATAAAGGAAAACTCCTAAAGCAATTCAGACTTCTCTCTGTACTCAAGTTGACAGTGGCAGGAATACATATGCAAAGCTTAAATGCATCCAGCGCCTTGGTAATATACAGTAGTTTAAATTGACGCCAAAGTTTCCTTTCTATCTACTCCCCTGGGCTCCTAGGCAAAATTCACAGCATTAAAATGTGGATACACTCACCACGCTACCGAATGATTGACTTTTACATTAACTACTGAAATTTCAAGGGTTTTTAGCTATTCTTGATCGTAATATTGCGACTACTCACGGCTGTTAGATTTGTTAGTTGAGGATTAGGAGCGTGAGCTTCAGCTAACGCTAAAAAAATCGCAGTTATGTCACATTTTTGCCAGGCGTTTTAGCCCAAGAAGTTTCAGCCACTGAAAAGTAATTGTCTCAGGGGTGCAGGCTCGTTCTGTCAAACCAGCATTTTAGTGCAATTGAAATGAAAGCCCAGGAAGTTGAGAGTTGATTCTGAAGATTATCCACATGTCTTCATTATGCAAAATTCTCATCAACTGCCATTTTTTCCAACCATAAATTTACTACCCTCTTTCCTGCCTCTTTTACGACCACTATAAATATTAAGATTACCCAGCTGTAAACACCTCTGAGATGACAAAAATATTTAGAAAGTGGAGTACAGATGGAAACTACTATAGAGGCACTCAAAGGCATTTGTTACACGAACAAATACACATCAGAGCGCGTCTGCTACTTAAGCTCTTAAACGACATCTGGTATTTACTGTTGCATAATGACCAGGCAGGACAATCTCTTTCCTCTGGATAGGGAATAAAGGCTGCAGGGTCTCCTGTTATCGCGAGGCATGGTTGGCAGTGTTGTGCCGCTACACAAGATTGGGGAGAAACACCATTTTCAGTGATTTGTAGCTCCTCGGCTCGATGGATGTCAGGAATAATCCACAATAATCCAGAAGTTAGTTAGTTAGTTTGCATCAGACACTGTACGTGGAGGCTCCACCACGTGCGCATCTTCACCACGACGTAACTATTCTATAGGGAAACTCACAGCCTTAACTCAGGGCTCTGTTGCCTACTGAGGAATTTAAAAAAAGCACCAGTGCTGGAAGAATACTAAGAAATACATTGGCTCTCATTAAGAAGACTCTCATGATTGTCTATAGCAGATCTTCAAAATACTACTTAAACATGAGTCCTAACTCTCTGCAGCTCCTGTCCCTGACATCTTAGACTTCATGGAGTAATGGAAGACCCTGAACTTGTTTTGCAAATCAGCATTTTCCTGGAATTCTAATTTTCCATCCACATTCTTGCCCATCCGTCGCAATCAAGAGGCGGATGCACCTGATGGAGCAGGGTCACTGGGAAGAACACACTGTCAGCAAGCAAGGATCTACGAGTAAAGCAATGTGTCACCTCCACAGCTCTTTCGGAGGAAGACAAAGGCAGCAGAAGAGCTGCAGGTCAATGGTCATGACTGCTGCTACAGAAACATACAACAGCACGTACCTGCAGGCAAGAGAAAGCCGCATGGTTCACAGCATCACAGGATGGTTTGGGTTGGAGGGACCTTTGCAGCTCCCCCAGTGCCAGCCCTGCCATGAGCAGCGACATCTTCACCAGCTCAGGTTGCTCAGAGCCCCGTCCAGCCTGGCCTGGGATGTCTCCAGGGATGGTTCATCCACCACCTCTCTGGCCAACCTGGGCCAGGCTCTCACCACCCTCAGGGACAACAATTTCCTCCTCATGTCCAGCCTGAATCTCCCTCCTTTAGTTTAAACCATCACCCCTTGTCCTGTCCCAACAACAGCTGACATTACCACACTGCGAACTCGCCATTTCTAACCTGCAACGGCGGCATCGAGCTCATCCTCCTCCACGGACTCCTGGGACAGGAGATCTGCCAGGGGAGAGAGCGGGTAACAGCTGTTGAGGTTCAAGCCCAGCATGAAGTTGTGCACTTTTCCAGCGCGCCCTTCCCTGGTGTTGAAAAGGGCACTGTCGCCCACCAGCGCCATCAGCATCCGCTGCACCCAGCTCTCCTGGCTGCTGTTCTGATACTCCTGATTCGCCTCAGTGTTTTCAGTGCCTGTAGAGGAAAATCAACATAATCCACAGTGAGATAGTTCACATGCAAAGTGTAAAACCACGATTTCTAGGTCTAATAAAATAAAGCATCTATTATAATAGATGACCTGAGTCAGACTTAATTGGTCCGGATGGTGAGGGCGATGAGAATACAGTTTTATCTGTGCTAGTGACCAAAACACAAATGATCCCAGGCTCAGGGGACAGATTTAAGTTGCCAAGATCCAGACTCTACGTAGACATAAATTCACCTGGCTGTGTATTGACAACCTTCTCCATCCTTTACTGCCTGCTAGCAACCCAGCTTTCCTTAAGAAAGCAAAGTTAGTCTGCACAAAAGAGAACGCTACAGCATGGGAATTCTAAAATATCTCGAAATATCCTTTCAGTGAATTGTAGATTAAAATTAATAGCTGGTTTTAATTAACTAAAGAGTACAACACAAAATCCAGACTTAGATGTCTACTGCTAGACGTCGCAGTAAAAATGACTTGGACTGGTGTCAAAACTTCACTTTTTGGGGTATTTTGTACAAGAGGATAATTCAAGCTCAGGCTTGATACTTTAACTCCAGCACTGAGATGTGCCTCTTTAAACCAGGCTTTAACAAAGCTGGTTTTATATAAGTAGAGAGCAAACAAGCATCAAACACCACCAAGTTTAGAGGCCCAACATCTGTACAATAATATTCTACAGAAATGAGAGGGATGACCAGGTGTTTACAAATGACAGATATGTAGGTTGCCCACTATGGCTACAAACGATGAGAGAAATACAGCGTTTCGTGCTGGCTGTAGTGCTTAAACGGGAAATCCACAAACAAACACAAAACTGTGGTATCACCCGCCCCCTATTATTTTACACAAGAAGTAATCGTTTATTTGAGCCAATGACATAATTCATTGTCTCATCACACGAGATCTTTTCTTCCTGTAGATCCCAAAATTCTGCGTTCCCTTATTTGCTTTAGTTGTTAAAAACACTGTCGCTTTCTTCAGGTGAAAAATCACTGTTGTCCCCAAAAGTATCATCAAATACACAAGCATTATCAGGACGAAACATAGATCCTGATTAAAATCCCAGCAATCCCCAGGTGGTTTAGGTGCCTTAAGATAATTTTCAAGAGGATCTTTTCATCCACTGCCCCATGTTCCCCTTGGGGCTGCACCTCTTCTGGGAAACCGGATTTGGGCATTATTTAAAACGCCGTGTAAAGGTGCTAGAAGATACCTATGAATGCTGGAAACACGAATTAATACTTGATCAAGCAAGCCCTGAAAACAACAGACATAATTGGCTGGGTTGACTATAATTCGTCAGCAAAAGCTGATGAAAACACTAAACTACGGAAGAAAACGTGGGCATTTCCTTACCTTTTGGATGCTGCGATTCATCTTCACTGTCTGAACTGTCGTTGCTTACGAGGTGTTTTAGCCTAATATTTTCTGTTGAAAGAAATAGAAAATTACTTTAAGCGGCTGGGCTTTAATTAGCAGAAAAGCTAAGAATTTCAAGACAATCTGAGTCATAAACGCTATCATAGTCTTCATCATAGAAAAATCCAGCTGGAGAGATTTGAGCTGCTGTGGATCTATCTCCATGTACAGAATCTGATCAGAATATATTTGCGTTCATTCACAATTTTAACAAAGCTCCTATGCTAAGGAGATTTAGCCAAAGGGCTGAGAAAACCAAATGTCACCCTAAAGCAGGACCTACCGCTCGCCTCTGCATCACACATCTGACTCATTTCATTCACCGTCATTAAAATTTAGATGTATAGCTTCTCTTCGCCCAATAACTCCAAGTTAATTTCTATTAATTACCTGCTAATTGGAAAAAAAAAATGCTTAACCTCATTCATCCATGAAGGAGCAGCTCCCAAAGCAGTGGGGAGAAAACAAAATCCAAGATGGTTATGGAAGTTCTGTTGGATATGTGTGAAAAATAAAGGTCAATGCAGCTAGATGGGTAGAAAAGACAATTTCTTCTCATAACGTTAAGTGAGAAATAAATCAAGAAAGGAATTAACTTCTCTGGCAAAAATCGGAGTTTTGTGAAGGTGAACAGCTTTGCCAACAAAGCCTTTGTTACCTGTTCATTGCTATCTCACGGAATTATTTCAAATCAAAACGAGTACTGAAGAGCAACACCTTCCACCCCTCGGGCAAGGTTTGTAGTGGAGGTGAATACACGTAAAATTGGATTATAGGCTGACAACGTTATTTTCACTCATTATGGATGGAATAATTTATTGAAATAGAACAGATTCGCAATGTTTTATGAGCAGCCTTATCTTGGAAGCGTAAGGCCTACAGGCAAGGCTATCCAAGGGAAGACTTTGGAAAACTAGCACTCTTTATTCTCTAGTGTATTGTATGCTGGGATTCATCTCTAATCGAAATCTGAAGCCAGTTAAAATAACCTTAATGAGGGTTGTTTCCTAATGAACTTGAATGTACTATAATAACTGTATTTTTCCATTTGAAAATGAAAATACAATCTGACAGAAGGACAACGTTGGTCTCCGGTGGCTCGTCCCTGCCTTGGCTTGGTATTTCCCACAAATGCTGTGATTCCTACCCAATGCGGTAATTACAACGGCAATTACACTTGGCGCTTTTTGCTTAAGTCTAAATCCGAGAGAACAGATTGATGAGAGAGTCCCCGTAATATCAAGTGTAAAAACACCAGCTTTATTACTCTAGGTAATGAATGCTGGACTCAGATGACCACCACTGTCGCCTTTTTTCTACGAAGGAACATATAACATTGTAAAACCCCACAGAAACAGAAGAGCTTAGTCATCACGTATTTTTCCTTAAGTACTTTTTCTCTTTAATACTCAGCGGGTCCTCAAATACCATCAATGGACAAACATGCGCCAAAGACAAACACACACAAATTCTTTGGCGATGACATAGGAGACAGGTCAAAATAAAAACTAGTGACCAAAAGAGGAAGACAAAAACCCCCAATAAATCAAATTTTTGGAGAGCAAATCATCTCTTTAAAGCAAAATCTCTTATTTGCTGTTTCTAGGTGTGGTTTTCTATGTGCTCTGCGCACAGTGGCTTTTCTGATGTCCCCCAGAATTTTGTCATTGACTTTGGTGGTACCAAAGTTTCACTGGGACATCTACAGCTCTGGTGGTTCAAGTCACATCAGTATTTTCACATGTGATCCCACTTCAAAGCCTGTTTTTCGACTTACATGTGAAATGAGCCATGGATGAGAGCTACCATTCTGTGTCTTCAAAACCAATAAGAGACATTTGCCCTATCAGATTTATTGACAGAGATCACAGAATCCCAGAATGTCAGGGGTTGGAAGGGACCTGGAAAGCTCATCCAGGTCAGTCCCCCCACTGGAGCAGGAACACCCAGCTGAGGTTCCACAGGAAGGTGTCCAGGCGGGTTTGAATGTCTGCAGAGAAGGAGACTCCACAACCTCCGTGGGCAGCCTGGGCCAGGCTCTGACACCCTCACCAGGAACAAGTTTCTTCTCAAATTTCAGTGGAACCTCCTGTGTTCCAGTTCGAACCCATTGCCCCTTGTCCTGTCACTGGTTGTCACCGAGAAGAGCCTGGCTCCATCCTCCTGACACTCCCCCTTTCCATATTGATCCCCATGAACGAGTCCCCCCTCAGTCTCCTCTTCTCCAGCTCCAGAGCCCCAGCTCCCTCAGCCTTTCCTCACACGGGAGATGCTCCACTCCCTTCAGCATCTTTGTTGCCCAGCGCTGGACTCTCTGTAGCAGTTCCCTGTCCTTCTGGAACTGAGGGGCCACAACTGGACACAATATTCCAGGTGTGGTCTCCCCAGGGCAGAGTAGAGGGGCAGGAGAACCTCTCTGACCTACTGACCACCCCCTTCTAACCCACCCCAGGTACCATTGGCTTCCTGGCCACAAGGGCCCAGTGCTGGCTCATGCTCACCCTGCTGTCCCCAGGACCCCCAGGTCCCTTTCCCCTACACTGCTCTCTAATAGGTCATTCCCCAGCTTACACTGGAACCTGGGGTTGTTCCTGCCCACATTCAAGACTCTACACTTGCCCTTGTTATATTTCATTAATTTTTTCCCCGCCCAGCTCTCCAGCCTGTCCAGGTCTCTGATGGCAGCACAGCTTCCAGTGTCAGCCACTCCTCCCAGCTTGGTGTCACCAGCAAACTTGCTGACAGTCACTCTGTTCCCTCATCCAAATCATTGATGAATATATTGAATAATACAGGCCCCAGTACTGACCCTTGAGGCGCTGCACTGGATCCAGGCCTCCAACTGGACTCTGCCCCATTGACCATGACTCTGGCTTCTTCCCATCAGTAGGTGTTAACACTCATGAGCTGTATCAGAAACATGAACCTGGAGGCACAGGTCTCATTTTCATGCATAAAAAGTACATTTTCACACAGCTAAATGCCACCTATTAGGGGACTGAGACAGCTATGGGGCTTGGTTTTGTTGTTGCTGTTTTAAATCAACTTAATCTGCATTTTCTCTCTACGCTCTTCAGAAAAATCTGACTGCCTAGTACAATTTATTTATTGGTTTTATATGTCTCTGTGTTCTGAATAGCAAAAACAAAACCAAAAAAGTGTAAAAAAACCCTTTGTTGTCAATTGCATTCTCAAATAAAACACAAAACGTCTATCCAAACCAACCTACGATGAATTCCTTACAGATTTTGCCATTTGTGCTTTAGCAATGAAACCAAAATTATTAAGTAGTAAATAAAGGATCAGATACCAACAGGTGATCTGTGGTTAGAATGGAACAACCTAACAATCTAGCGATGCTAAAATTTGATTTTACTTTACTAATCCCTTGAATAACGCAGTTCAGTGACAAGAGGCCACACCGTATTTGTCAACTTTCGAGCTCCAAAAACCTGCCTAACAACATAAAAAAGGGAATCGGACTCTTTTAACTGCGTGAAAATAGTTGGATACATGCAGGTGACTTACAGCACCTCGGATGCTGATCAGAAACCAAAGTGAGAGAAAGAAAATCTGATTATTAATGTTCTTTCCCTGACCTCATTCAGCATTTAGCAATGTCAGCAACTACAGTGACTTAATTCCACATTCTTCAAATGACAACCACAAATGACTACCATCCTTCCACAAGCCCTGCATCTTGCTCACAATAATTTTTCATAGCAGCAGAATTAGTTCTTAGTATTACCTAATTCTTCTTCCATGGTGGGACCTTTATTTTGAGAATTGGAGACGCCAAGCACTCTGTTAAATAATATAGAAAAGGCACTGCCCCAGACACCTGAAAGGGAAAAATAAACAGTGAATGGAGGTTGGTAGAAGGAAAAAAAAAAACCCAAACATATATTGCACTATTTAAGTAATTAGAGGAGCACATCTCTCATTTTGGAACATGCTACGTCACAAGCTCAAAAGCAACAAGGAAACAGGGAATGCCAACCCATGGCTGTGAAATCTTTCAAATGGATGTCTCCAAACAAACTGAGAACTCTGCTGCTTGTTGGACAATTTGTGGGATTGCACTTAAAACCCCCTGTGTTGTGGAGTCTCCTTCTCTGCAGACATTCAAACCCGCCTGGACACCCTCCTGTGGAACCTCAGCTGGGTGTTCCTGCTCCATGGGCGGACTGGACCGGATGATCTTCTGAGGTCCTTTCCAATCCCAAACATACTGTGATACTGTGTGAATGTTAGGGATTGGAAGGGCCCTGGAAAGCTCATGCAGTGCAATCCCCCCATGGAGCAGGAACACCCAGCTGAGGTTCCACAGGAAGGTGTCCAGGCGGGTTTGAATGTCTGCAGAGAAGGAGACTCCACAACCTCCCTGGGCAGCCTGGGCCAGGCTCTGCCACCCTCACCATCAAGAAGTTGCTTCTCAAATTTAAGTGAACATCTTGTGTTCCAGCTTGATCTCACTACCCCTTGTCCTATCATTGTTTGCCACTGAGAAGAGCCTGGTTCCATCCTACCAAAATTAGATTTATTTTAAAGTCTCAGTCACATACTCACCCATCAAGAAATGCAGGGGATTTTCATTATACTTCTTCACCACTGTCCCCATAAAAAATTTGCTTCCAAACAAATCAGGAGACATAAAAGTGCCATACTTGGCCATACCAATCTCATAGGGACTGAATTCCACCCAGTCTGCAAAACAGGAAACAAATTTGATTTAATTAGCAATCTCAACCTGAATAGAAGCAGAGGATATTCATCCAGGGTATTTCATTCATAAATGAATGAAACCTCTGTCCAAACAGAGACATTTTAGTTACATAGGAAGGTAAATAACCAAAAGGAATATCTCTGAGGTTGTACAGAAGTCAGAATTGTTGTATTGCAAATGACAGACAGTCTAATGTCACAGCAAAAAAGGAATTGTCATTCTCTCGTATCACAACAAACTATGGTGGAAGAATATGAGGCTGCAAAAACAGACGTCTAAAAGTAGCGATCGTGAAGGAGAAAAACAAAATGCCATCTGTTTTTCATCTCATGCTTCACTGTCACACGAAATGCCACGTGGGTCCGAGTTCCAAGCTTCTTTCATTGTGATCCTACAAAAATGTGGAGGGCAGAGAAAAAGGCGGTAGAAAAAATACTTAATAGCAGAAAAGTTGGGAAAGATTCTAGGAGAGGCATTTGGATTCCACCAAAACCTCAAGCTTCTAGTGAAATCCAATTTGATACAGCAAAGCTGAGAGGCAGCTGAGAAACTTATTAATACTAAATAATGCAAAATAGATTTTTAAAAGTACATGCCATTTGATTGAATAGAGAGCTCAATAAAAATATGGCATAAACTTTTCAAATGTATTTTATGATCCTAGCAGAACATTTCAGCAGTGATTTACATTCTGTGATGTATGTCTGTTTTGAAAACGGATTTTAGTTGATTTTGAAATGTCTTCTTTGATAGCAGTGGAGTTGCTTACATTAGGGAATCCATTTCAAAAAGGGAGCAACGGCAAACAAAGAATACCCTACGTTGTTAGTATTTCACTCACTCATCTACTTGATAGTCTGTATTTTTAGTAGCGATTGATTTGACTGCTTCTGTGAACAAATCAGAAATAACTCTGAAATGGAAAGGCGAAAGAAACAGCTTCGAAAAATGCCCAAAAGTGATGGGACACCATCCGCTCCTCGAGAAATTCGGTGCTCCTGTGGAAATGTCAATACCAGTGTTAACCACTCATCCTGAAAAGGAAAGGTTTAATCACGACCGCTGGGAGTTCCGTTTCATGGGGCAATGCTTATCTATGCTAAGTCAAATAAAACATCCTATTTTCCAAATAAACCACCCACAAGTCTTCGCATTCATTGGAACAGACGGAAATTCCTTCCTTAGGGAAGACCCAGTCTAGGAATATAACACTATTTCCCTTTAGATACATAAAGAGAAATTGGTAGATATGGATTTCAGAAGCATGTTGACAGCAAAATGGAATTTAGAACTAGAATTAATTTAATCTGTGATAAATCCCAGGTCAGAAATGCTGGTGGCCGGGAAAACACGCAGAGCCTCGGGCACGAGAGCTCTGAGCAGCTGCAGGAAACCCTGCTCCAGCGCTCCCGGAAATTATCTGCTATCATTAATGCATCCACATGAAAGAGTTCATCTACAGCTGTCAGCTAGTAAATAGGAAAGTGTAAACAGTCCTGTCCAAATCTTACTATGTCTTTCACATCAAGCTGTTCCGTTTTAAAAGGAAAAAACCATACAAAAGAAAGGATCAAGATCTAGCTTCCTATATAATGATATAGACGACAGTCTCAAAAAGCAAAACCAAGATCCGCAGGTAGAGGCGATGCCTTTATTAGACCAATTGGTAAGGTCAGAGAAATTACAGACCAGCCTTCAGGAGCTTCTGGGTTTGCTTAGAGAACGTCATTATTAATTAAAGATAATTTTATTTTAAAAGCAAAAAGCTTTCAGTTTCCTAAAGAGGAAAGTAGACTTTCACCCATGAAAAATGTAACCTAATTTACACCCTCATTTTCCATTATGAACAAAGTTTTGACAGCAGCTTCTCCAAATAATCTTTTTAGGAAATGTGGATACAATGCCTGACTTATAAACCTGGGGCAAGCCACTTGGTCCTTACAGTCTCGGTCTTGTATATAACTATATATATATATATAGTTATATATAGTTATATATCTCCTTTTATTTCATACAGCATCTAGCACAATTGGACCCACTCTCAACTGAGGCTACTAGGTGGGATTAAAACCTATGGCATAAATAAAAGCAAACCCCCCTTTTGTGTTACTAACAGTACTTAAGACTGTGTACAAGTAAAAAAGAGGTAGTAGATCACCTCTGTTCAACTTTATTTTAACTCTTCTTAAAAAGACGAATAATCCTGTCCGACTGAAGACATTTCCCTTTCCCTGTTTCATACACTAATGTTAAGCGGTTTTCTGCTGTTGGAGAAACAGCAGCCTTCTTTTTGTTTTGACTCAAGCAATGTACTTATTAACAGCTACTTCATGGAAAAGCAATATTCTTCACAATGGGCAGGAAATAATCTTTTTGCCACATATAGAGAATAAACCTTGGCCGCCACTTAATATTTCACAGCAACCTAAAGTGTTAAACTTATTTCCAGGAAAAGAAAATGAAGGTTACAAAATAGTCTAAGAGTAAGTCTCCAAACCCAAGAAATAAAAGGCCATTGACCTAAAATGAAGTCTGCCTTTCCATGGACAGGAAAAAATGCATCTTAAAAGCCTAAAATAGGCTCAGTTCCACAGTATGCCATGAAAAATACGTTTGTGTGATACCTGATCTCCACAACCTTGATGCAAATACTGCACCGATTGTATAAATATGCACCTACTGAAGTATGTGATCACTTATCCCTGAGTAACTTTGTGTTTTCAGAAGCCACCAAACACCAATGTGTCCCTTTCCCCATCACCTTTGAAAACCCCTTGGAAGTGCCCGTTTGGTATCTCCTCTGACATGGTGTATCCTCTGACGTGGTATATCCTCTGACATGGTATCTCCTTTGACGTGGTATATCATCTGACGTGGTATATCCTCTGACATGGTATATCCTCTGACATGGTATATCCTCAGACATGGTATATCCTCAGACATGGTATATCCTATGACGTAGTATATCCTCTGACATGGTATATTTTCTGACATGGTATATCCTCTGATATCACACATTCCTAGTTTTGAAATAAATTCAAATCTCCCCATAACTCAGTTTATAACAACACAAATTCTGTTAATCCCCGAAGAATGTTTCGTATCACAGCAAATTCTTTCCTAATCCTCGCCATACGACTAATAACTTCAACGTGTCCCAAGTTGCAGGATACAATTAGTCTCAGAAGTATTAAAAAAACAATAATAAGCTCTTTTTCAGCCACACACTGCTTTTCACAATTGACTCATCCACAGCTGGAAAACACACCTGCAAACATGAGCTCCGAGACATCTGGTTTGACGTGGAGACACGTGAAGAGTGGGAGAGCACACTGGGCATGGCTGATTTTCTCTTTCATGTCGCTCAGGGTGGTGTCCATTCTCTGCACGAAAAGAAAGATATTAAGTCCAAACAGATCCTGCCCATGTCTGGGAAACTACCCACTGCTCGAAAATCCTCCAAGAGAAGGAAAATCGACAAGTTCAGTTACTGCCAAGAAAAGCAGAAGAACTTGTAAAAGGAAGTAATTGACTTGAATATCTTTTAAGTGCACAATTCAGGAAGGAAGGAGTGGGAGTAGACATGATGTGAAGATGAAATAAGAGTGAATTATATAAAAAATAATGTGACCAAAAAGCAAACAGCACTGCTGGATGAAGTAAGTCCTTTGCTACTCTAAAAGATGCAAACAAGGAAAACGCTCTTAGGCAGAACCACCATTGATCATAATGTATTATTTTTATTTACTCTGTGCTTCTTCTGAAAAGTCAGCAAAGATCTTTAACGTCCCTTCAGCATCAGAAACTCACCTGAGGGATCACAGTTACTAAAAGCTGCGTTACCCGTTTTTCAGTATTTTGGAGCATTTAAACCTAATGGCATTGCGTAGTGATGAAAATACAGGTGTATAAAAGAAGTCAGTGAAATACAACAGAATGAAGCCCTCTTACGGTGTCTGTTTTTCAGGAAAACAAGTAATAATCAATAGAGATGTGGATATTTCACCTGGAAATTAGTATTTTGTTAAGCAAATGTTGCTTTTCTTACAGGAAAATGTGCACGAAGAGGTGATATCATTCTGTAATTTTTGTTGCAATGGCTTGAGCGATGATTTTAATGGATGATACACAACGTTAAGAGGCTGCTGGAAGTACCCAGCAGTTGAGTTCATTTCTGTTGCACACGAATGCACAATGTTTTCCTGGCTCTTAAAGAAATTAATACATGTCCCAGAGCAAGGAAAGCCTTTTAGAAGTGTCTTATGTCTTATTCAGTATTTGTTCAGCTGTAACTTTAAGCATTCCTATTGCTAAACAATGTCACCAAGGTAACTTAAAAAAAAATAGTATCAGCAGTTATCATGCAATAGTTTCACAGCCCCAATTACCATCAAAAAATGAACTCACGTTATGGATAAGTGTTTCACCTATCAGCATTCCAAAGATATCGGTGAAGGTGACGGGCTGGCCCGAGCTTTTCTTATTCCACAGCGCTTCGATGTAGCGTTTGACTTTCTGAGGAGTGAGCAGCAGAAGTGGGTTGTGACTCACAGAGTTCATCAATTCTTGATTAATCTCCTTGGGTCCTTTCTCTGGAAAATCTGGGTGCGAATACAAAGTCGACATGTACCTGCAATGGAAAATTTGCTCTGTAAGTACCGAAACCCGGTTCAAAGTCAGCTGCCTGAAATGTACAATAAGCTCCTAAGTAATTTGATTCAGTTACTGAATGAATCAGATTAATTTACTCACCATTTATACAGTAAATGGTCATTTCTTTTTCTCAAGGCATAGAAAGCTAAACAACTCGTTCAAAATGTAAGCACACAGACACTCAGATTTCCATAACGTGGATGATGTAAAAGATCAGAAAGTATTCCTCATTTACTTATTTAAGGGGAAAGAACAGAATCATCATAAGCAGAAAAAGCAGCTGTCAGGGTGCAGGTACATTTTGCAGATGGGAGGTCCCTTAAATACACAGGTCTGTCACTCTAAGATGTGCCTCTCTCTGTCACTCTCCAGTTTATTATCATTATGCAAAAATCCCTAAAACATATGAGAGTATCAAGATGGCTCCATAATCAGATGAGGCACAATAACTACAACGTGCGCAGAGATTTAATTGACTCTGGAGATTCAGGAGAGGCGTGTCAGGCAAATCCTGGTTTTCTCACTAACTCTGGAAATTGCAGTTTTGTGTGCTCAGATGCACCTGCAGACACATGTGGTTCGCACTTGGTTGTATCAAGTAACACCATGGGTAAAGACTCAAGATGGGACGCTGAAACCTACTATTAGGTTGGTGCAAAACTTATTGCCATTTTTGCCTTGTTGAAATTTGCCATTTTGGAATACATTCTTGAATAAATGTGGTTATGTTATACATCATTTTAATGCGCTTTTCTCACTTTATGTTTTTTGCTGCTGACTTATCACTTTCTTTATTTTAGATTTATTTTAGATTATGGAAGTGATGTCAGACAGAAAGTAAATTCAAGCCGTGTTCTTATTCAAGATGGGTCATAAAGCAGCGGAGACAACTCACTAAACGAACAAGGCGTTTGGCCCAGGAGCTGCCTGGGCTCAGTGGTTCAGGAAGTTTTGCAAAGGAGATGAGGCCTCGAGGATGAGGAGCGGAGCGGCCGCCATCAAAAGGTGACAACGACCAACTGAGAGCGATCATGGAAGCTGGGCCTCTTACAGTTACACCAGAAGCTGCCGAAGACTCAACGTTGACCATTCTACGGTCGTTCGGCATTTGAAGCAAAGTGGAAAGGTGGAAAAGCTCAATAAGTGGGTGCCTGGTGAGCTGACCGAAAAACAAAGAAATTATTGTTTAGCAATGTCGTCTTCTACACAACGACAACAAACCATTGCTCGATTGGATTGTGACGTGTGACAAAACGTGGATTTTACACGACAACCAGCTCAGTGCGTGGACCGAGAAGAACCTCCAAAGCACTTCCCAAAGCCAAACATGCATCCAAAAAAAGGTTGTGGTCACTGTTTGGTGCTGCCGCTCTGATCCACTCCAGCTTTCTGAATCCAGGCGGAACCATCACACCTGAGCCGTCTGCTCAGCAAACCGGTGAGATGCACCAAAACTGCAGCGCCGGCAGCGGCATCGCTCACCAGAGAGGGCCGATTCTTCTCCACGACACAGCCGGAGCGCACGTCGCACAAACAACGCTGCAAAAGCTGAACCAATTGGGGTACGGAGTTCTGCCTCATGTGCCACATTCCCCTGAGCTCCCCCAACCGACTGCACCTCTTCAAGCATCTCGACAGCTTTTTGCCTTCCAAGAGTTCGTCGAATCCCAAAGCATGGATTTTTACGCTACAGGAATAAACAAACTTATTTCTCGTTGGCAAAACTGTGTTGATCGTAAGGGTTCCTACTTTGATTACTAAAGATGTGTTTGAGCCTTGTTATAATGGTTTAAAATTCATAGTCCAAAACCGCAATTACTTTTGCACCAACCTATTATCTGCTAATTTCACTATTACTTATGCAATTAGCTGGCTCAGGTATACATACCACACTGCAGGCATAATGCTATAATTGTGCAGAGCGGTGAGGCACACGCTGCGTGAGCTCAGCCCTGAGATCACTGCCCGGCGCTTCGCTGGGCAGCACGACGAACCCTGGCACGGGGTGATGTAAGAACTTGACTCATCAGTCCGTGCGCAGCCGCTAGAGCTGAGCGCTCACGTCAGCCCGTGGGCGAAACGCACGGGGCAGCGGCTTCCAGGTGAGCGGAGAAAGGGAAACACAGGATGAAGAATTCAGCGCAAGGTTGAAGCCAAATGACAGAAACTATCGTAGAGGTCAATGCATTGCTCCAAGGTTAGGCATGCAGCTGGGCAAGCAAGCAAAAACCTGCCTCTCTCTCCAGAAAAGGAATTCTCCAGCCTTCAGGAAAGAAAAAGAAAAGAGCATTATTCCCAAGTACAGATTGCATGGAAAGAAAAAGAAAAGAAAGGGAGTGCCAAAGTGTCAATTTATTTATTCATCAAGCACGGAAAGACTGAATAGGTGACATCACCAAGACAGCAAAAGCAAATTTGTTTAAATGCAACTGCTTCCAACATATGTTTCTGACTGAATCAGTTCAGATAATCTTGCTATTTTAATACCGATTTTATAGGTGTACATTCCATCAACTACGTATTCACACCTGGGCTTTCCCAATAAAGGACGTCGTGGCCAGCTGACTGACACCTTTGCAGACCGTGGACTACACATCATCCCTCAGGAACACAGCGGGAACTTCCCACACCGCATAGGGCTACGCTATTGCTCTTTATGCAGCCAAACCATACCTTCCACTTTGTGCAAAGTGGACACAAGTACATTCAGGTCTCTCAATAGACAGTGGTAAATCTGCCCCCAAGAAGCACTACCGATAGAAAACCCAGGTTCCAGGGATGCAAACCATTTAGAGTTCCGTCTGAACAAGAAATTTACTCTGGTTGATGAATGCTCACGGCATTTCAGAATCTTCTGGCATTCTGAAGGATTTCTGCCTAGTCCGGGAGAGGGGAAGTAAGCCTCATTCAAATGAAAAATAATTGAAAATAAACCACACAAGGAACAGAATAGATCATTATCTATTCCAAAAGACTTAACGACTTTGGGGTTAGAGTGTGTGGAATCAAAATTCATGTGCTTCCTTGGTTAAACCAGGGGATAAAACTCATCCCAAGCAGATTCCCTGCTCGTTTATATTTAGCTATTTCAACAAAAGTCTTTTTCCCTTACTCTCGAAGAAATGAGACATTCATTTAACCTTATAATTTAGACTGGAAGGAACCTCGAGCTCTCCAGCTGAAGTCAGACGAGGTTGCTCAGGGCTTTGTTCAGTCAAGTTCTGCTTTCACGTGAAGAATTCACTGAGTCAGAGAAAGAGAACGACACCTCACCCAGTTAAACGAGGATGCGGCAACACATCCCAGTGCTTGACCACTCTCGCTGCAAAATCATTTCCCTAATAGCTAATCGAATGTCCCTTGCTCTAACATAGGGTCGTTACACCTTGTCCTCTCGCTGCCCGTCTCCAAAAAGAGGCTGTTACAAGGTTAAAAGTTCAACTGTAAAGTTCATCTGTAATTTTTCACTCAACGAGAAAGAATGCAGTGTTAAGGGTTCCAAACAGTTAAGAAATTTGGACTGAATTTGTCAGATGTCTTTGGTTGATGAAAATTACGCGGTTTTTAAATGTGTTACGTCACTTCATCGAAGAAACATCAAGACAAATAGTTTCAATGTTTGTAGTAAGTGTGATTTGGGGCATTTTTATCAAAGCTGAGAAGACAAAAGGTTACGGCTTTCCAGCACTGGGCAGGGAGAAACCCGCTCAGTCAGAAGAGTGGTTGATGCAGCCGCAATCCTGGGGTTCAAAGTGTTCTGCTGCCCACAAACACTGAGCTCACAGCACCCAAAAAATGCCTTTCACACAGTGACATCACTCTGATTTTTCCCTGTTGATGTTGTTCCTGCCAACGGTTTGAGGCATCCGTTGAGTCAGACACGAGGACATCATCACTACCTGCTTAGGACATTCAAACTGAGACATCTTTGTAGATCTTTCCTCCCATCTGACAGGCAGAACTGTTTGAAAAACCAATGTAATTTCTACATTAAACAGTGACAATAGGAGCGATATGTGGCAATGCACAGCAGGACACTCTGCAGCATGGCAGTCGATCGATGCGCTTTCCTACAAGCTGAAACACATCTGCTCAAATCTCCTTACGCTAAGAAAGAATTAGAGAACAGGTCCTATACATCCCCAGTAAATCCACTAAGAAGAGGACTACTGAGTATAAAACGGAGCAAAAGATCTTCCAGTGATGTTGAGAATCTCTGAAAAGTACCTCAAAAGGAAATAACGCAGCTTCGGTTGCACGAGTGGCATATATATCAGTGGCATGAATTCTGTTATTTTTCTGGTTATCAAGATGAAAGAATCAGTTACAGAGTACATAAAACATTAGCTGTTGATTCAGAAACGTGGGTGCATCTTTTTTCATCCTCTCCTGCTGTCAGAACTCCTTGGAGATGACCTGGAGACGGAGCCATTCTGAACCACCCCAACCAGCAGACTTGCCCCACCAACGTGCTACGCTGCCAGGCAGCTGCTCCGTATGTCTCTGCTGCACTGATTGTGTATGCATAAAACTGCCAGTGAATTAGAACCTTAGAAATAAGTCAAGTCTTACAAAAATTCCTTCTTGAACTGCCTGAAGAAACAGTGAAGAAAAACAAAGGAAAAAGCCCCTTACCACGTGGATCCCGAGAGACCAGCAACGTACGTCGCGCAGTCCAAAACTCCCGATTCATAAAGCGCTTTCATGACGCCAGCAAAGCCGACCATGGCGCGAAATCCACCTCCTGAGCCCAGCACCGCGATCACTGGCACCTGCAGAGACGGGAAGAACAGTGTATCACCACATCCATGCTGATAAAGACTTAAAAGTACTAAATAAATGTTATTCATCAACCTCAGGCCAAACATACTTGTGCAATTCATAGGTGACCATCCCAAGATCCTCACAAAAAGACCTGTGCTTCTCCAAATCTGGGCACAAAAGCTCTAGCAAGCCAAAAAGAAGGTATTCTGTAGTCTCGCAGTGGTACGTGTGTAAGAGACAACAAAGTACTTTAACAAAGCACTTGGAGATGCAACTTTTAAACAGTATACATGGAACGGAACAGTACTGTAATCCCACCCATGATGTCACCTGGCCCTAAGAGTGATGCTCAGTATCATTTACTCAGGCCTTCCTGCTTCACAAAGAGCTGGAGGGCAGAAGCATTTTGCCAGGGGAGGGTCAGTGGGACATGAGGAAAAGGTTCTGCACCCAGAGGTGCTGGACACTGAACAGGCTCCCAGGGAGGTGTCACGGCCCAACCTGACAGTGTTCAAGAAGAGACTGGACAGCGTCCTCAGACACACGGGGTGACCTGTGGGGTGTCCTGTGCAGGGACAGCAGTTGGACTCCATGATCCTGTGGGTCCTCCAGCTCAGGACACTCTGCGGTTCTCTGATTTTGGGCCCGTGGCGCAGGAGGAGAGTGCGGCCAACCACAAGCAAGAGACGCCAGAACCCACCAGCAGCACAACAGGTCCTGTCTGCCGTGGTGGAAACCTCACACAGGAGCAGAGCATGACTCCTTCCAGCTTCCTATTTATCTTATCCCTATGGACACCCAGGAGGCGAAACAGCATATAACAAAGAACCTAGCAGGCAGGGACATAAAGGGCAGTTAAATGTTTCTAGATGGTTACTAGAGTTACCTGAAAGGAGGTTGGACCGAGCGAGGGTCGGTCTCTTCTCCCAAGTGATAAGACAAGAGGAAACAGCCTCAAGTTGCGCCAGGGGGGTTGAGGTTGGATGTGGGGAACAATTTCTTCCCCAAAGGGCTGTTGGGCATTGGAACAGGCTGCTCAGGGCAGTGCCGGAGTCACCATCCCTGGAGGGTTGGACAGACGGACATGAGGTTCTCGGGACATGGGGCAGTGCCAGGGGTGGGTTAAGGGTGGAATCAATGATCTTAGAGGTCTTTTCCAACCAAAACGATTCTGTGATTCTAAATGCGCCTGGCTCCCATGCAGGCAAGAGGAAGATCTGACTGAGGTAACACAAGGGCAGGACAAAAACAGGAATTCCCAGGAGAGGGGAGCTGCAAGATTGCTCCTGCTGGCAGTGACAGACACCTCCCACCTGCAGCTCTTGGCCTCCGTTCAGAGTTCTGGTGACACAGGAGCCAGTGCTGTCATGGAGGACGTGGGACTGCTCAGCCCTGCGGGCAGCAGCGACACAGGCAGGGGACACCCCAGCCAGACCCCCCTCAGAGCAAGAACGAGGGGCACAGGCACCCAAGATTGGGGCCTGCAGACTTGTTCTTTCCAGTTTGGAAGAGGAACAGATGCTAACAGGCTTAGGCAGTGTCATCAGTGAGGCAGCAGATGCTATCAGGCTCAGGCAGTGTCATCAGTGAGACTCTTGGCTTCTTGATCACGAAGCCTTGCGTGCTCACGCAGATGGTCCGCAGGAGAAGAAAGAAACCACCTGACCAACAGAGTGAGGAACACCTGCATGAACAGACTTGCTAATTTAATGAGGGAGACATCAGACAAACTTCAGTGACGAGGACCTAAGCGAGTAAAGGCTGCAAATGTTGCAAAGGCAGGAGGAACGCAGGGGAGAAAAAGCTGGAAGTGAGGCCTGTGTGTTCCTGCTCCAAATGAAACATTCTCCAGTGTCTCTAGATTGATGGACAAGAAAAATTGGAAGTTCAAGTGCAATCACAGGCCTCTGACACAATCAGAATGTCCTAGATTTGGTGGCACAGCAGGGACGCTTGGTACATTGCCATGGATGGGTGGAGGAGGCAATGCAGGCAGGGAAAGCATACAAGGGGGCTGTGTTCTATGGGAAAGCAGCTCCTTGGTTGCACAGAACATCAGGATATAACTGGAGACACATCTTTTGGGAGTTTCTGGGCTGCGATCAGAAAGAAAGTACCACTGGGGATGTGGTGGCACTGGGATTCAGACTGCTGAGCAACGGGATGAGCCGCGTAGGGCTTTCTCTGAAGACCAGAAGTGTCCCGATCTGGCTGCCGTCCTCCCAGGGGAAGTCAGCGCCCTGCCTACTGAAATAACGTGCAGAATTTCAAGTGCAGTTCACTTGCACAGATCTGTGGCACCGCTGCAGGCCTTAAAATACAACCAATAAGTCTCCAAATCGGGCGAATAAACCGCGTCAGGTCTCAGCATCAGTAAGTGGTCACCCCCGCGATGCCCTGTTACGCTGAACTCTAATTGCCTGGTATCTGAGGAATTAGAATTTATTTGAAGAAGTCACCACTTGTAGCAAGATTTCTAACTAAAAATATACTCAGAATTTCTTTAGAATGCCTGTCCTTCTTATTCATAATCCCAGATTTAAATTTAGTTATTAAATAAACTATTTAGTTACAAGACCACAGAAATTTTTAAAGCATTCCAAGCACCATCTTTAATCCAAATGACATCTTTGTGACAGAGCCAAAAGCAGTACAATTACTAATCAGAACCAGAAGAGAGACAAATCATATTTTGGCTAGGAGTTTAAAAACACGTTTTCAAATAAAAATATGCTATTACTAGATAGCATGTAAACAGTCTCAAATTCAGAATAACCTTGCAAAAAACTACAGCAGAGGGAAGGAGAATTCGTGTGTAACTGTGCAGCTACCAAGAGACAGCAAAGTGAGGAAAAGCAGGGCCAGTTATAAGTGACGCCACATTGAAAATCTATCTACAGGGGGTTTATTTTACACTTCTTTCCTTCTTACTCCCCAGTCCTGACTTCAAAGCTGTTCCCTTCCACTGCATAGTTTCCCCAAGTATCTCGAAAGAAGACAAAATACAACCAAAATTCACTCGCTACCATCACCAGAGCGTTTTAGACTCAGCAAAGCTCCCACCTGGTTCCCAGTTTCCGAAACCTACAAGAATTTTCCACTGTTCAGTGGTGATAAGGTAACAGCCGCTTGGTTGTTACGAAGTGTAAAAAGAATTACAGAGTCGTGCAGAAAGTCCCTATCTGATCAAACCGGTCATCAGTCAAAAATTTCACTGAAACACAATTCAAGGTGTCAATAGATGGGAGTAGTTCTAAAAAAAGGACTGGTGTGTTTACTGAGTTGCGGTTCGTTCTGCGGACTCCATGCGCCAAGCTGTGAAACTGCTCTGTGGACCGAAAACACAGTCACACGGACGTAATAACGCACAATGACCAAATACGTCGAGACGCTTCTTGCAAAAACTGCTTATTTGTGATGCGGTGAGATGATTTGATTATCTTCTTCACAAGTGTTAAGCTTCAGGAATAGAAACCATAGGTATTTCTGGTATTGGATTGCATCCCGCACCTCAGAGATAGCTATCTACCAAAAAACGACAAAACAAAGGTAAAGGCTTAGGACGTGCCTGTTTTGTTAAGCCAACGCCCCAATAACGGAGCACTTGCTTTGAACAGAAGGGCCGCATTACTAATCACGAACTTCATAATGTACATCAGGCTTTGAAAGCTCTTTACAAACACTACCTAATTAACCTCCGCGGGCAAATCCCAACAGGACCGAGATTGGTTTGCAGGTGCAAGCCTGGAAAAAGTATGTGAGAGCAATTCCAAAGCACCACTACTCAACAGCTCTATTCATCAGCAATGAACACAAGGGAAAATCTGAGTTTTCTTCAGGATGCAGAGGAATCTGTAGGGACGATCGACAAAGACAGTCGAGAAGTCACGAGCATCCTGGCTGCAAACACATATTTAATCCACAGGTGTACTGGGAATCACAGCTCCATAGACTGGAGGGCGAGTTTAACGAGAGGCCGGTGGATGTATAGTATAAAATCGCTTCTTTTCCTCTTGATAACAAAGTACAAAGAGTTGCGATCGCTACCTTATTTCCAGAAATTCAATTCAACTAAAGAGCTCTAAAGCAGACGGCGACACCTTACAGAGGCTTCCCGCAGTAAAGAAAGCTTTTCAGCCATGAAAAAAGAACTGCAACAATCATCTGCTGCGCCTTTACGTTCATTTATCTCAGCCAACTGAATGCACGTTGACTTGCAGGCAAAAGCCGGGTGCTGAAGGTTGAGTTCTGAAGAGGGGAGCACATTTCCAAGCGGGCAGGTTTGTTAAAGCGGCCCTTTAGATGCGATTCAGTTTCCAAAATGTGTAAGGGCAAGAAATGGTAAAATCTGAAATGACATCTATTTTATGAGTTGATGTCTAAGATAAATGGGGCAGGGGGAAGAAGCTGCAGAGAGAGTCCAGAGGGAAAAGAACCAAGAAACCGTTACACGGCTGAGAAAGAACAGAGTAAAGATGGAGGCATGGAGGTTTCTCCATCTACACGGGCTCCGCTCTTGGGAGCTCTGAACCCAACGGCCTTTGTACAGAATCGATAAAATAGGGGCAGAGGTACCAAATCCATCTGAGCAGATTAGTAAACTTAGACCCAAAACCATTTTTAAGTGACTCACAAGATAATGATGCGGTGAGTCAATGGCAAAGATGGGAATTGAACACAAGGCTGAGGGACCCACGCTGCTTTTGGACAAAGCCACTGAGATACCATTCCAGCTCCACTGAAGAGCATTTAATGGAGCAGACCAAGCGTCTTGTTGATATATCTGTGCTGTTTCTCAGATCCATGGGGCCTCGTGCTGCGTGGACAAGCTCAGCACCATATGGGTCATCTCCACAAGCGCTTCATCACCAAACCGGGCATGAAAATGGAAAGGATTTGGGAAACGAGATATGGTTCAAGAAAAGCGAGCTCTGAAAAAAAAAAAATCTCAATTGTAGTATTTTCCAGTCATCTGTCAACAAAAAGCAAAGCTAAAACATATTAAATCTTGTTTTGGGAATGAGTGGTGTAGATGTCTTTATTCAAATGCCCTGGAAACACAGCGCACAAAATCCAGACCTGTGGCGCAAAACAAAATGCCATGGGGTATAGGGATGATTATTAAAAAGCGTTCTGCAAATGCAGTCTTTGGGAATAGACGCTTTCTTTAATTATGGCATTTTTAGAAAATTGTTTAAAGCAACAAGAATTATAAAAATACGCTGAGCGGTAACACAGGTATGAGAAATCTCACCCTCTGTGTTTTCAGAATGTGCCTCAAGATGAAGTAAGGAAATTTGGAAGCACTCACTTCCCCAGCCAGGGATGGATAATTATTTCACAGGTATTAAAGTCTCCCGGCATTCCTGCAAGGCACACGAGTTGCTCTTCACAAATGAAGAAACTTAGGTGAACTTTGAGCAAGTAAGCGACTTGTTTAAGATTAAACAATGACTCACAGGCAGCTAAGAATATTCACGTCTCCTGCCTTCTGATGCCATGTTAAGACTACAAACACCCTATAAATCCTCCCGCTATCTCCCATCTGTAGCAATAAAAGCAAAAATGATGGGCTCTAAGGACAAAACTGTATTCTAATTTGAACAAAAGGGTTTTCTTAATTGCTAGAGGCAGCTAAAAATTCTGACGAGTCAGCTTAGAAATACACATTCGGCGTATGAAAATGGGGAGGATCGCATTACCTCAGTCCTCAGATAAACCTGCAATTAGAGATCACGGTCTGGTCTTGGAAGGCGCAACTGAACTGAGAAACTCTCAGTATTTGAGACAGCAAGGGATACCCAGGGAAAACGATGGCAAAAAGAGTAGGAAATCTTGCCTAGCATTTGCAATAATTCCTGCACGCATACCAGCTGCACAGAACTGATTCTTTGGGCACTGAGTATCGCTCCAGGCCTAACTGCATCTGGGCAGAATATCTGTACCCTGAGAAAGGGACTATTCTGCTCTAGGAGATCAGCGCAGCGTCACATCCACAAATGTCTATTCTGATAAGATCTGCCTGTGTTAAGATTAAAATAATGGAACTGAAAATTAAAAAGCCTTGAAAACGTTCCTTCACAATATGGATAGCTTATATCTCTACAAATAAATATGTACAATACTTGGCAAATTATTTCATCTTCCTCAGAAAGTACGCACATTTTACTAGGCAAGACAATTCTGAACTATATGACAATAACACATTTATTGCCTGCTTTTCAAAGGAATTTAAAAGGAATTCCTCAGTGTCGGTTCCAGTTTCTGCAAAAGAGCGTCACGTTCTGCTTATACTAAAAACACACAAAAAGGGATCAGTTTGGATTAATTCACTGACTCTGTTCATGGCTTGACCCCCCCACATAAACGTGGTCTTCCTGTCACAATTCTGGGAGCAGAACAGGATGGGGAACAAGCAGGGAAGACAGAAGAGAATGGAAAAGCTACTCCAGAACAAGTAGATTTGTACCATGTGCATCCTTTTATGGTTGGACTTGGTGATCTTAAGGGTCTCTTCCAACCAAAATGATTCTATGATTCTTAATTAACTCAAAATAATGTGGGGTTTTAGGAGATTGCTGGAAAGATCGGACGGGTTCGCCTCCCTTCCTCACTCTGATGTGACCCATCTCAATCCGCTGGCTTGCTCCAGAGCACCAGCCAGTCAACAAATGCTGCAGTTTCACACGTTCTTGAAGAAATAAACTTCATAATCCTAATCATATAAAACAGGTCAAAGGAAAGGAAGAAAAGTAAATCGTTTCTAAGTTGACGGTATCATTAAACCAGCTCATTTTATGCCTCCTCCCTCTGACACGAAGGCCAAGGCCGTTTCGGGAGGTGCGGAGCAGGCAGGGGCAGGTCCCGCAGCACCGCACGCACCTCGTGCCACCGATATTTCACGTACCCTTCGGGCATCCCGCACATGACGAGCTCAGCTCAGAACCAGCGCCTCAACAAAGCACGGAATTCAGAATCAGAGCAAAAAGGAAAAGAGTGGATTTAGCTCCTTTACCCAATTTTAACCCAGGCACAGCCTGCAAAGAGTTCAACCAATAAAGAACCAAGTAAAAGTTACGGCAGTTTGTTTACCTCGCCAGTGCAAATGAAAAGCTGTGATTTCTGTCCTACAGTGGCATTTACCCCATCTTGTCCTTTGTATATAATGGATATATATACTATTTAAGGGGAAAGGGACCAAGGGACCTGGGGGTCCTGGGGACAGCAGGGTGACCATGAGCCAGCACTGGGCCCTTGTGGCCAGGAAGGCCAATGGTACCTGGGGTGGGTTAGAAGGGGGTGGTCAGTAGGTCAGAGAGGTTCTCCTGCCCCTCTGCTCTACCCTGGGGAGACCACACCTGGAATATTGTGTCCAGTTGTGGCCCCTCAGTTCCAGAAGGACAGGGAACTGCTGGAGAGAGTCCAGCGCAGCCACCAAGATGCTGAAGGGAGTGGAGCATCTCCCGTGTGAGGAAAGGCTGAGGGAGCTGGGGCTCTGGAGCTGGAGGAGACTGAGGGGGGACTCATTCATGGGGATCAATATGGAAAGGGGCAGTGTCAGGAGGATGGAGCCAGGCTCTTCTCGGTGACAACCAGTGACAGGACAAGGGGCAATGGGTACAAACTGGAACACAAGAGGTTCCACTGAAATTTGAGAAGAAACTTGTTCCTGGTGAGGGTGGCAGAGCCTGGCCCAGGCTGCCCAGGGAGGTTGTGGAGTCTCCTTCTCTGCAGACATTCAAACCCGCCTGGACACCTTCCTGTGGAACCTCAGCTGGGTGTTCCTGCTCCAGTGGGGGGACTGACCTGGATGAGCTTTCCAGGTCCCTTCCAATCCCGAACATTCTGTCCAACCCTTGGTCCAACTCCAGTCCATTGACCAGATCATGGCACTAAGTGCCATGTCCAATCTCAATTTTAAAAACCTCCAGGGCCAGTGAGTCCAGCACCTCCCTGGGCAGCCATTCCAATGCTGACCACTCTCTCTGCACAGAATTGCTTTCTAATCTCCAGCCTCAATTTCCCCTGGCAGAGTTGAAGCCCATGCCCCCCTGTCCTATTGCTGACTGCCTGGGAGAAGAGCCCAATCCCCCCTGGCTAGAACTGCCCTTCAGGTCGTTCTAGAGAGTGCTGAGCTCAGCTCTAAGCCTCCTCTTCTCCAGACTGAACAAGCCCAGCTCCCTCAGCCTCTCCCCATAGGCCTTGTGTTCAAGTCCCTTCCCCAGTCTTGTTGCTCTTCTCTGGACCCGCTCCAGCACTTCAATCTCTTTCCTGAAAAGTGACACCAATCCTTTAGCCACCTGTTAATGAGTGAAGCTTTACTTTGGCACAGGATTTTGTCTCCTAAACTGTAAATTCAGAGCAAAAAAAAAAACTTATTGTCCATTCTAAACATTCCATGTGCGTAGAGGAAAAAGAAATTGTTTTGCTTCTGCCATCTGCCTTTCCATTGAACCCTTCGGCCGTTCAGAGACAAATGCAGAAGGTGATACTAATCTTAATGGGAACTCTTCAAACTTACATCACGGGAACTGGTCAAGTTCTTGCTGTTTTCCTCTCCTAGAAATGATTTCATGCTGTGCATGATATTCTCTTTTCTCTGCTGCCGAAATTTCTTCTCCTCGTCACACAGAGCCATGCTGAACCGGAGATCAGTTGAAGAGCTGTTTTGGAAAACAGACAGGCTTTAACAAAAGGCTTAATTCCAAACACAGTTCAAGTATCACCTAGGGAAATGACGGGAAGTTAAGAGTAAATTCCTCATTAAGTTACATAAAACAAAAACCAAAATAAAACAAAAGATTTTTCATGTAACGCAATTGCAACAGCTGATTCCATGGAGTGATGGACGCAAAGAGCAATGGCAAGCTGCGTTTTTAAGGCACGCATTTTATATAGAAACATCATTGTTCACATACTACTGAAAACAAAATCTGCAGCTTAAAGTGGTCTATTTTGTGGCCTAAAACCAAAAAATATGAGAATATAGCAAGTGAGTTCACGACTCACATACAATTATAAATATCCACAGTCTAGAAATTTGAATTCTCTGCTAATCCACAGAACAAAGGACTGCACTGAAAAATGTTCAGACGTTTTTGCTAACATTTACTCTTCTTAAGTTACAGGTTTGTGTTAAGGGAGGAGAGAGTAGTTTTGACTCTGTATCCATTCCGTCTTACAATCGAAAACTGTGTGGATCTCAGCACAAATTGTACTGGCTGGCCAGAGGAAAAAACAATTTTCTCTAGCTTTTTCCCCACAATGTGTGATCAAAAATGTACATAGGGCTGCATAAAGACCTCAATACTGCACTTAAATAAAAGCTGCAACTTCAGCTCATTTCAGATATCGAGGCAGGATGAACAATCTGAACTGTCACCTCAGTTGGACTTGTTAACTCACGGAGCCCGTATGTCGTTCCAAGGGGTTTTAATGTCAGAGGAATAAAAGTACAAGCCCTGGGTGATTTAGGAGTGGTCTCAGGACCACCCACATCTACATCTCTACTGGTACAGAAAGATAAGCAGGAATGATCCCTGGGGGGTGTCTGGCAGTCTCCAGAGTCATTATTAAAGCGTTCTACATTTACAGTGCTCAGTGCTGCTATTTATAGTTACAGATTAAAAAAGTACCTCAACAACAAAACTTTCAATGCCTTGTTCTCAGTAATTCATTTTTAGACTGAGAAGAGATTTTTCTGATGATGCCTCAAGGTGATTTTTGGTCTTTCACCGAGATAGGTTGAGAAAGAAATCTGGAGATGGTGAAATCCTGGTCCTGCTGAGACCTTCGCCTTTGGCTTCAGTACCGTGTGGTATCAACACTCCAATATTTTATATTACAGGGGCAGCTTTGTAATGAGCATCCACATACGCTGAATGCGAACGTGAGACACAAAGCTACCACAGAAGGTAAAATAACGAGAACAGCCGAACCTGATGGCTGTGAGTTTATTAAAGAAAAAGCCCTTGAAAAGTAAAGCACTTAATATAAATCAGGATGAGAAATTCAGATACGTTGGCCTCACTCCTGCAAACATTTGGAAAGGGCACAGCTCTTAGTACAAGCAATGGTGTTTAAGTCCAAGACAGAATTACAGTGTCAAAATATCCCTCAATTTTAAAGGCTCCTGACTTTACAGCAGCTCATATTTCTATGTTAAAACAAGAAATTTTTGCACTATACGTGACATGTTTTAAGAAAATTCTAATGGAGTAAAATAAAATATATCTTCCCTGCTAATCCATTTTCCACCCTTCTCTTTTCAATAGGAGATACTTACCATACTTCAAGAGACAATTCCAAGGTCATTTCTGTGACCTAAACAAGAAATATTTAAATATGGTTACACCACTTACAAAGGGGAAAAAAAACAAACACACCTGAACATAAACTACTGCTGTCAGGATTTTTCTTTAAATCACTTTTCTTAAAAAAGAGGACATTTCTGAGATATATTAATGTGTTTCTGTTCTACAGAAAAGCACACAGTGTGATTCCAAAATACAACACCAGCACTGAGCGCAATAGAAAACGCTGCTGGGTGCTGCTTCGTCCTGACTTTCATTCACCAGATCCCATTTTCTTGGCTTTCTTCCATGGACTTTTAGCCAGTGCTATTCATCTTTGGCCTGAAGGGATCTCATTATCTTCACACGATTATGATCCTTTGTTTCTCCTGCCAGCCGCGGTCTATCTGCCATTTCCTTCTCAGTTCGCTGGGTAAACTTCAGACTCAGCTTGCGCCTAAATCAAAGACTTGTAAGGGAACGGCCGCTCTGTTCTACACATGAGCCACCGAGTGCCCTAACACAGCTAAATACCTTGAAATTATCAAGCAGGAAGAGCAATCGCTTGCTAGTTTCTGAAAGATGGAAGTAATTTATTAATAATGGCACTACATCATGATTTCACTCGCAGGCCACAGAGAATGACCGGAGCCATAAGTGATGGGTTGGTCTCCTCTGCCTTTCACTTAAAGGGGTCGCCTGAAGGGAGATAGTTAAAAAAATTATGGTTATAGCACCAGTTGCATTTTTTAGGCAAAATCTGAGAGTATAAAGTTGATAGAACTAAGAACAGACAGGCATTTTCATTTCCCTGAGCTCTCTCACATGCAGTAGAGCCTGGTACGTGTGGAACAGTCTCACACGGTGTCATCTCACTCTGCCTATAAACAGATTATCATAGAATTATAGAACAGTTTGGGTTGGAGGGACCTTCCCAACTCCCCCAGCACCACCCCTGCCTTGAGCAGGGACATCTTCACCAGCTCAGGTTGCTCAGAGCCCCGTCCAGCCTGGCCTGGGATGTCTCCAGGGATGGTTCATCCACCACCTCTCTGGTCAACCTGGGCCAGGCTCTCACCACTCTCAGGGCCAACAATTTCTTCCTTAAAACTAGTCTGAATCTCCCTCCTTTAGTTTAAAACCATCGCCCTTGTCCTGTCACAAGAAGCCCTGCTCAAAAGTCTGTCCCCATCTTTCTTATCAGTCCCTTTAAGTCCGGAAAGGCCATGCTAAGGTCTCCTGGAGCTTCTCTTCTCCAGCTGAACACCCCAGCTCTCTCAGCCTGTCCTCCCAGCAGAGCTGTTCCACCCTTGCACCATTTCTGTGGCTCCTTTGGCCCCTCTCCATGTCCCTGGCAAAACCTGGCACCCCGCTCCTCCCCTCCGAAACGGGAGCTGTGCATGAGGGGGTGGGAGACAGAAAAGGCAAAGAAATAACAAAGGGAGAACATGAAGAAACAGAGCAAAGAGTCACTTATAGAAATACTTCAAAGGCAGGGCAGTAATTACACCATTCCCGCACCTGATATTACTAATTTAGAAAGCACTTCGGAAACCACGCGACGATCCAGTGGTTGAAAAAAAAATGTATGCGCATGGTATTAAATAAACCCTTGGAATGAAGTGTTCCAATCGGGAACCAGCAGGCCATTTTCTATACCTTATACAGACTGTCACAGAAATCTCAGGAATACGCACTGTGTACACAAATCGTCTACATCGGGCTCCATCTGACTTCATGCTTACAAATTTCAGAGTTACTTGGCTTTTTTCACTGATTTCTTTCCCTATGTGGTCTAGCAAGTTTTGCTGAGTGCTGATGAGAAGTTCAAGCATATCTGTAATGTGGCGAGGCCTTGTATTATTTATGAGCTTTGTAAACTGTGGGATAAAGAATGTATTGCTCTTTCTCAGTACCTCCCATTGTGTCGGCAGAACCAGGCACCAGCAGTCAGTCCGTGCTCTGGAAGCCCAAGAGCTGTTAAAGCACTCAGTGAAATAAGCAGAAATTTCAAAAAATGCAGTAAATTTTAAAAAAATAAAGAAAAAAAAAAAAGGAGGGTATCGAAATTCCAATTTCCCTAAGGCTATGCCTAATGAAACGCTAACCTTACGTATGAAACTGTCTGATTTGCAACTAATAGGCCTTAAGTAGTTCTTTGTTGTAGCCACGCTTTTAAAGTTAAACCACGTGGAAAACAGCAGTCACAAGTCCTCTGATCATACAATAAACTATACCCCAAACAGAAATACAGATGGTATTTATACATACAGTATATGCATTATTTATATATATATATATGAAGATAACCAGATGTGATAGATACAATTACAAATACAGAATTACGTTCAGAATGGCCTCTGACATGTTACTCTAATAAATGACTGTTATTTTAATACGTGCAGAACAAGCTCAATTACATGCATATTTAACAACAATTCCCAGGAGTTATCGTGCAGGCAGACAATCCCCGTTAAACCAACTCCATCCATTTCATATTATGTTTAAAGAGAATAATCCAACTGATATGTATTTTATTTTGAGCGTTCACATGAACACATTATTGCATGTCAACTAGGGCTGTGTTACAACAAGCCATTTACTGAAAGGGAAACATATAATGATAAAAGAATTTCTGTTAGCTTTCCGGGAGCCACAGGCACCAGGTAATACACTGAGCAGCATATTCTAATCCCTTCTGGAATTCAAAACTTCACTCTATATTAAGAACTTTCCCTCATGTTCAAAGCTGCACCAACAAAGGCAAAGCCGCGAATGTTGCAACTTACGTCATTGAAAATTAACTGGACCTCCTTCTTCTCTCCCAGTTTCAGAGAAGATATAGGAAATGTGGATGTGCCAAGAGTCTCATCCATCACATAGTTGGCATCCATCAAAGTAACCTAGAAAAGATACAGGGGTATTCAATTCTGTTTCAATAAATCCCTTTTTAATTCCATACAGCCTATGCCTAAAGTAAAAAAAAAAAAAAATATATATATATATATATATATATATATATATTTTATGGAAAAGGAATAGGAGTGGCTGAGGGACCTGGGGGGTTCAGCTGGAGAACAGGAGCTGAGGGGAGACCTTCTGATCTCTGAACTGCCTGAAAGGAGCTTGGAGCCAGGGGGGTCGGGCTCTGCTCCCCAGGAACAAGCGCCAGGAGCAGAGGAAACGGCCTCAAGTTGCACCAGGGGAGGTTGAGGTTGGATCTGGGGAATTTCTTCCCCAAAGGGCTGTGGGGCATTGGAACAGGCTGCCCAGGGCAGTGCTGGAGTCACCATCCCTGGAGGGTTGGACAGATGAGATTCTCAAGGACGTGGGGTAGTGTTGGGTTAACCGGTTGGACTTGGTGATCTTAAAGGTCTTCTTCAACCTAAATGATTTCATGATTCTATGATTTACAAAGGGTTTTTCATCTGAGCACCTTTCTGTCACTAAATCCCGCCATCTTTTTAAGCAGATACTGTAACTTCTAAATATACATATAAAATATACAATTACTTCACATTTCCAGTTAGTAAAACCTCTCTGGGGAGAAACTTATATAGTTTAAAACATGATACACCAAAAAACATACAGCGACTTTTCAGTGGAGATAGAATCCACGCATCCTAGCCTTGTATCTACAGACCGAGATTTTTATGGCAATGATTTGGCAAAATGTGCAGCATTCCAAATGACACAGAGCTTTTCTCTGTGTCCAGCCAGATCTTCAAGTCTCTTCTCATACTCCCCATGTCAGAGCATATACCTTTGCAAAAGGCAATGCTATCCAAAGCTGTACGTGGATACCGCAGAGCAGCGTTCCATCTTTTTGCTCCTACATCTAGGAGTCTTTTTTCTCAGTAGCAGCCTTTCAAGCTCTTGAGCAAGATATTCAGAAAGAATTTCAAATTACCATTTACGTAGCTTCTGTTAAATCAGTTCTCCAAACTCTTTTGGCTTAGGAACTTTTTCCACTTTGTGGAATTGTATATTCTAAAACATATGTTTGCGGCTTGGATCATATCTTTTGCATAAAACAAAAGGAATGAAGATGCAATCACTTGAATAACTAGTTGCTACATCTGGGTTCAGCCTCTTCTCAGCTATAAAGAATCCTCTTTATCCTGTGCCACAAGCAACCCTTTGAAATGATGAACAAAACTCATTGTTTTAAAGGCATCTCCTGGCAGGACTTTCTGTCCATTGCTGCAATCTCCAAGGGCTGTCCTTTAAAACCAATATTAACAGCAAAAACTTCTCAATAAGATTTTGGAGAGTTTCTTACAACTCCGAGTGAAACCTGCACTTGGGACAGAGTTAAAGATTTAGATTAAAATAAGCTGAGGAGTCGAGTGGATTGTGGAGTCTGTACTTTGTAATGAATGCACAAAACCATGCTGAAAACTGAGAAACGCCATATAAAATGTTAGTCAAATTATACAAGATGCTTTGGTAACTGGGGGTTCTCGGCCTGGTGGGAAATGAGCCAGTCACATTATTACTGCAGAAGGAAGCGAATGACCCACATGTTCAAAAGTGCCTGAGATCATGTAACAGTAAGAAATCGATGGCTCACCAGCATCTCAACTTCTTCACATCAAAATGCATAAATTTTGCAGAGTATAAGAGGCGGTTCTATTCCCAAGAAGGCAACAAGTAAGCCAATGGCTGCTGCTGTTTGTGACTTCAATAATTTATCCTCTAAAAGAGCCCTTGAACCAAACTTCGTAGTCAACAAACTCCCACATTACTAGGGAAGCCGCCCAAGTGTAACTCCAAGTAGAATCTGGCCCAGTCTCTACACAATGCCAGTGAAACCAAAGGAGTGTATTTTAACTATTATTTCCTATTCCTCAGTTCACCATTCCACTCATCTTTTGAAGATCATGAGAGATACCACAGATCACAATTATTTAGCCAGCCGTAGCTCCTGCAGATCTGCCAAAAAAGCACAGGATCTGCAAAGAGACAGGTAAGACTCTGCCCCCAGAATCCACAAAGGTTTTATCAGGCAAAATTCAAATCATTTTTGTTTCCCATACTGCAACAAGGGTAGGTTGATGAACCCGAGTTCTTCTTTTCTTCTTCCTGTCGCCACAAATGCTTTCTCACAAAGAAACCAGAAGCGCCCCATTCCTCTTTCCAATTCCTGATCCCTATTTGCATGACTCGTCGTTAGAAAGCGAGAACTAAAAGTTAGAGATTTCGAACTTCTCTCAAGTTTCTTGTGGTTGGTTTGCACGTCTACGACCAAAACGTTTGGCAAGAACCAGCTCAGGTGACTGCTGCACCGGCCCAGCTGGTGGAAGCTGTTTTGGGTAATTGTTTTCTGCAGAGCTGAGTGAGGTTGTTTTGAATTCCCTACTGTTGTCTCTTGTGCAGGACGCGTATGATGGTTCTTCATGTTCTATGGAACTGACTGTGGGATCTTTCCTCCCCGAAATGTAGAACCTGCCCCTGTTCCCAAGAACACAGGGAGCCTTGGAGGAAGTGCAATTCAATTTTCAGATCTGGAACAGTTTAGCCCCAAGAAATTATGGTTACTAGCTCAATGGAAAGCTTCACAGGCCTCTGTCCCAGTTGGTCAATTTAGTCTGAAACTCCATAAGTTTGGGTCAGAAGACTTCACGTATTACGTCATTTCCTACAAAGAACCAAGCTAACAAGGGACGATAGATCACCTTAAACGCCTGCCATGCCCACTTACAAAATAGTTACGCTTAACACTCACCTTCTGTACACAACCTGGCAAGGTTTAACATATTAAGACTTAACGATGGCTCAGTCAATAAGCCTGTGTATGGAACAAGAGCACCCAACGCATCGCTGGGGGCTGCTCGGCCCTTGGCTCCAGGCACAGGGGAGACAGAAGCACCTTTCTGCCTTCTGTCTCCTCAGGGAGAAGCAGGGAATGGGCAGAGACTTGACTTTACCCCCAGCTGTTCACTGTTCGGAAGAGTTCAATCAGTGGAGGAAGAGATCGTAATTTACGGTTGATGTGAAGAGCAGTAAACTCCTAATCCTCAGAGCCAGTCCAAGAGGTGACTCAGAGTCAGATCTCACCGTGACTGTCAAGGCTACTCCTTGAATAATACAATTTATACAGCGCCTCTTGCTTCGCACCATGCCTAAAGGCAAAAAAACAGCCTTTAACGTTTAATAAAAAAGTGCCATCTTGAGACTAACAGATGCCATACACATGCAAGCTACTGTTATTTTAACCTTCCAGACGTTGTACAACTCAGCCATGCGATTTACCTCAAGAATGTTGTCTTGGTTGGGGTCCAAAATGAACTCAAAGGTCTCGTCCCACACGGGATTGACATCGTTATTGAAATGTTTGGTTCTCTTCCTGCAGTCAGGGGCGGATGGGATGAAGAGCTCCACGTAGGGATCCGGAGTGTCAACTGCAGAGCAAAACACATGTTCAAGTCAGATAAAACTCAAGTTTGGGTTGTAATCATCAATACAAGTCAAGCTCATGGTCTTGACTTCACGGTCTATGACGAAAAACATTCAAATATATAAATTACATTAACGTAATGACACGATACAATGATATCAACAATCTCCCAAAAAGAAACAGACACGATGCTTCTAAGAGGGGAGGAGAAAAAAGCCTTGAACAAACAGGTCAGCATTGGGACTGATTCAATTTTATTGGAAATACGTATTCTTTTAATGGCTTCCCATTGGAAGCCCCTGAGCTTTGCGGGGGTCACCAACACGGTGTCTTTGAATAACAACCACACAGAACACTCACCAAAAATATAGAAACGTTATGCCAACTATAATAGACGATAGTTGATAAATGATGATAGATGAGGTTCTTAGGGACATGGGTTATAGGTGGACTTGTCAGCGCTAGGTTATGGTTGGACTCAATGATCTTAAAGGTCTATGATTCTATGTAACACACAAATCTTTCCAGCTTCCTCTCTTCAAAGCATCTCCTCTGCTTTAGTGAAACATCTTCAAGCAAATAAAATATCTGCCATAAACAAGAAGCGCTTTCTTAAAGTCTCTTTTTGAAAGAGGTTAAACCCCATTACAAGGTAAAACAGGTCTGAACGTTCCTCCTTGGACATGCTTCAAGTCTAACAAACCTTTTTTTCGGCGGCGAAAGTTTTTAGAGACTCTTGGATTCCAATGTAATGCTGTGAGAGAGATTGCTGAGGCTCAGAACCATATGGGCATTTCCGCAGGGAGAAAGGGGAAAAGAGCAAAACCAAACAAAGGTTGATAGTGTCAAATGGAAATCAATCATCTCCAAGGAGGAAAAGAGGAAAAACCTCCACTCCGGAGGTTCTGTGCGTGCACCGGGGCAGAACGGAGTCAAAACTCAAAACGTTCGTCCTCCCAGTAATTCTGGGGAAGGTCAGCCAGACCTAAAACACCTTCCGATGCCATCGCCAAACATAGGAAATCCTGAATTTACCCACAGAGCACCCCAGATACCTCTGAAGATACAGAATAACGCGCAAGGTCATGCTGCAAGTTAAATATTCCTCTAAGTCGGGAAACTTTAGGGACAGTAAAACAACCTCCTCCTAGACTCAGGCTCCCTCAATTAACATTTCAGATGTAAACAGACTTTACGATTCAACGATTTCACCGTGTGAGAGTTTCCTTGAACTGCTCCAACCCTCCCCAGACCTTCTCTGGGAGTTTTACACGGGATCCGCGGGGCTTTGCTAATTGCAGGTCGCGCTGCCACCCGGGTAATTAAGAAGGAGCTATTTAAAGTCAGGGATCCATGCGGAAAGCCTTTAAATAGCAATCTTAATTAGCTCTGAAGAATTTATGTCTGATCTTGTCTCTTCTTTAAAGTCAGGGGAAAGGGGTGATCAAGCCCCAAGTACCTTTTCCATCTGTTTTACTCAAGCTGATTGCCAGCTTTTCCTGAACACATTAATGCTCTTGAATTCTTCCCCAAAATTGTGCCAGAAATAAGGGAATTGAGCCGCCTTGAAACTAAACAGCAAAATATCCACCCAAACCAGCAGCAACAAGATCTCACCTGGTAAATCTGGACATTATTTGGCAATAAACACCACAGACTTGCTCAGCCAAGAGACCAAACTTGATCACGAAAGCTTGGTTTTTTAACCAAAAATACCGGCGCTGAACGGTGTTCTGCGCAATGCAGCCCTTTCCATTGCAGTTTCTATATGATTAGCTCTAACTATAAGATATAAAAGTCCATTTTTGTGTTTTGAACACAGACAGCGAATGGTTTGGCGTGTCCGACGGCTCCCGGCTGGCACACCGATGCCATCGCTCACTTCCCATCAAGCAGACTCAAACAAGTGTTGAAACAGAAACTAAACCCAAGGCCTGGAACGACTAAACTTAGCAAAATCACTCCTCGGGAGCGGGTATTGCCAAGCCGCCCCCGCACTCCCTGCCTTTATTATCTTCTTTAACCCGCGGCAATGAGTTCATCATCCGCCCTTTCATGTTTGAAAGTTTACTTTGCGCTATTTTCAATTATGGAAATTAAAATCTATTCTTGTATAACTTCCTCCTTCTTCTTTGGAGGAAAAATACTGGAAGACTGTGTGTTCTGATTAAGACACTGCTATAAGCTATACTATGTTCATCAAAATCTTACGCCTTATTGTTGGTTGGGGACCAAAAACTCTGGCAAGTAACACAAAAGGATTCACTTAACGTGTTTCAAAACATTATCATACAGAGATAAAACAGACTGCGTGTATCCTTCCGCATGGATGTATTTATTACTGTTTGCTAGTTGGTTTGCCAGGTATGTTTTAAAACAAAACTAATCTGAAAATGTAAGTGAAAAAGTAGCTTGATCCCTGCTGTTATCTGTGATCTGGAGTAGAGGGATAATACTCCATTAGTATTTACCACGAAAAAACAAACGTGAAGCGACAATTAAGTATAAGCTTACCTAAAGCCTCAGCTTCACGCTAAACAAAGTGTCGGCATTGATGCCAATGGAACTTACAGCGGGTCCTGCAACTAGTAGTTTATAGCCAGATGAATTATAACAGTAAGCAACAAAATGTTCATAATAATCCTTTCAGAAGATTGACGGATACACCACGGCTGAAGACCAATAACAACAGCAGAGTCGGCATCTAAACTGTTATTTCCACACACACTGGCTGAAGAAATGGGTGAGAGGTAGAAGTGAGGATGCAATGACTTTTCCTGGCTTGATTTATCTCCTGGTCAAGTAATTGCCATAGAATTCTCTCCGTGTGTTACATTATGAATCACGAAGCGAAACACACAACGGACAGTAATTAGGATCAATCATTTTCACATTAAAAATGAGTAATGCTTTAAGCAATCTGTTAAAGAAACCTCTACAATTTTATACAATGACTGGAAACCATTTGATCTTGTGTTACTGATTTGGTGAGATGACTGTCATCAGGCCTCCATATTAATACAATTAATTTATCAGGCATATAATTTATATTTCAATCATTGCAACCTCAATTATTTCAATAGTGTAAGAGTCATGAAGAAAGCCTGTTGAAATATAAAGCACCAAGGACGAAGCCACTACCATGATACATTAAAATTTCTCTCATTTGTCCATCAAAAGCTGAAAGAAATGCAAAGTTCTTCAAGTTCTCCAAAACCTGGTTTGCTACCAAAAACTCCTGCACTGTAAGAATTTGAGGGTTTATTTTTCCATGTGAGCACATCCTAAACACTTGTGACCATAATGGATATTAAATAAAACTATATTAACTTTAATTTCCGTTAATATACGCATCACCATTATAGAAAGTCAATTTTAATTCCGAGATTTTGGACCCATGATCTCCAGATACTATGTGTATGCAATTAAAGGAATATTCCAGCAAATACATAGCAGAACTTCTTTAAAGAAGGACATTGGTTTGGATCATTGAAGTGTTTTGCCTTCTAATTAACCAACATCCTCCACCATTAGGTGCAACCCCATTCGTAAAACCTTACTAGGTCTCAAATTACCATCTGTGTCTACTTTCCAATAGGTTGAACGTTAACTGGTATCGATCACAGCAAAGGTATTGATCACAGCAAACCAGCATGGCATGAGCTACGTGAACCTCCTTCTAGGCCAAAAACCTAGTTTTGATGTGTGTTTAAAAATAATCACCAAATTTTTATTCAAACAGCAAATTTTACGGCGCTCGCTGGACAATATGGTTTGCAGCGGCACGGAAACGGGATTCGGTCTCTCCGCTACAGTCGCGTGAAAATGTAATGAGTTTTAAAGTCATGTTTTTTCCTAGTTTAATGAGTTATAAAAAGGAGGAATTCTTAAAACCAGTAGTTCTCAATAATCGTCAAATATCAATGATTCCCCGCAGAGGTTGAGCCCGGGAACGCCAGGAGCAGAACTGCACGTACAAACACATCTCATCACCCTCCTGGGTCACCTTTGCCTTAAAAACCCGCAAGCCCTCCAGCCAGCACCAAAACCACCGCAGCAGCCAACAGCAACGCGGTCACCTCTTCATCTTCTTAGACCTGTTCCGAATTTCCATCTTCAGAGGACTGCAGCTGAGTCCGCTACGAATCCAGGCCTCCCATTCATTGGTACACGATACTTGAAAGCCTTCAAATAGATAAATTGAGTTTAGCAGCACTACAGATGCCAGACTAAGAGCCTGGAGACACGCACAGGGAACCTAAAATATCCAGGAGTACACAGAGTAGGTGTCTTTGCTCAAGGTGCTATAGGGAACGCTAGAGTTTTTGACTTCTAAGAGGATTTTACAAGGGGGATGATGCGGTGTGAGGTTTCACGAGCGGAAGGTGACTATGAGTGAAGGAAGGCAGCTCCCAAAGCAGCAGCTACGCTATGAGAAATCCTGTGACTTGGTAATGTGCTTATTAAAGATTATTAGTGCCTTTTATTACAGTGCTTTTCATCTCCGGCCTTACTTAAGTGAAGAACTGAAGTTCCACGCGCTACTGCCCAGTTTACGGGGCCGGGACACCACTAGTGGTTTTGCTGATCCAGCTCTGAAAGGAACAAAAAAACCCCAAACAAATCAACAGAATCCTTCAGTAGGTTCAAAACGAATTGGTAGAAGTGCCAAGATGAAAAAAAAATTCACTTCTCTAGGTTATTTGCACAGTTCCCTTTGCAGACGGCAGTGAAAAGCGACTAAAATATTAGCTTGCAGATACCAGAATCCAAGGGGTTTGGGGCTTTTTTAATTAATTGAAATGCCTATTTCCAAAGAGCTTTTTCAGTGTCGAACTTGTGGAACATTTCTGTGCCAACAGACACTGGCAGGAGAGGAGGAGCGGGAGCCCAGGTAACGCCAGATCCGGGCAGTGATAATTCAGTCTGGAGTAGGTTCAGGCACATCATCACATTCCTGGCCCATTACTCAAAGCCCACGATCTGACTTTTATTCCAGATTCATGTTAGCTGATGGAGTACAGATTACTCCTAGTCTGGCAGAAAGGCTGCTAATGCGAATTTAAACTGGCAACGTTTCCCGAAGCCGCAGAACAAGTTTACACTGGATCCATTTGGTATCATGGGGCTTTAGAGGTTTTGGTCCCAGAGCTTGATTTACTGTAGCGCTGAAGTGCGGCCTCCAGGCCCTGGAGGGAGAAGCAGCTCTTCCCTTGATTTTTTAATTCAGACAATTGTCAGGAACATTTTAAAAACCTGGAGCTGTCCCAACTGGGGAGAACCGTAGCTAAGTATAGGTTGGATATATAAACATGACATCCTAGTAAAACCTTCAACATCGCTACTGCAAGCAACTACAGGAAATTCAGAAGTGAAGCGACACCTGGGAATTGTTTCCTCGCTGTTCGGCCGGGTTGTTACAGGCGTTTCCCTGAGGGGCCCGAAGAAGGGATTGCAGAGCGCTGAGTCAGCAACGGTAACAGATGCACTGAGGGAACGGGATGATTGTGCATGTGAATTAATCTGTCCCAGCATTGGGCAGGTGGGCCCTGTGTGGCACCTGTCCTGTAACTTGGATAGCACTGTTTTTGGTGGCAGGCTTTCCAAACGCATTCCCTTCTGCACCGATGAAGATAAGGAAGGTCAAGGAGGATGAGGTTTTCCTCCTTTTCAGAATATGATCAGTCAGAAATACATAACTGAACACATTTAGTTATTTTCAAGAGCTTTCTTTGGTGTAGAATGATACTTGGGACAGAATCACAGAATCTCAGAATGCCAGGGGTTGGAAGGGACCTGGAAAGCTCACCCAGGTCAATCCCCCCATGGAGCAGGAACACCCAGCTGAGGTTCCACAGGAAGGTGTCCAGGCGGGTTTGAATGTCTGCAGAGAAGGAGACTCCACAACCTCCCTGGGCAGCCTGGGCCAGGCTCTGCCACCCTCACCAGGACCAAGTTTCTTCTCAAATTTCAGTGGAACCTTTTGTGTTCCAGTTTGCACCCACTGCCCCTTGTCTTACCATTGGTTGTCACCGAGAAGAGCCTGGCTCCATCCTCCTGACACTGCCCCTTTCCATATTGATCCCCATGAATGAGTCACCCCTCAGTGTCCTCTTCTCCAGCTCCAGAGCCCCAGCTCCCTCAGCCTTTCCTCACACGGGAGATGCTCCACTCCCTTCAGCATCTTGGTGGCTGCGCTGGACTCTCTCCAGCAGTTCCCTGTCCTTCTGGAACTGAGGGGCCACAACTGGACACAATATTCCAGGTGCGGTCTCACCAGGGCAGAGCAGAGGGGCAGGAGAACCTCTCTGACCTACTGACCACCCCCTTCTAACCCACCCCAGGTACCATTGGCCTTCCTGGCCACAAGGGCCCAGTGCTGGCTCATGCTCACCCTGCTGTCCCCTGGACCCCCAGGTCCCTTTCCTCTACACTGCTCTCTAATAGCTCATTCCCCAACTTATACTGGAACCTGGGGCTGTTCCTAGCATCCTGCAAAAGGCAAGACAGTAACCAGAGGATGCTTCAAATCACGCTATAAAAAAAATTAACAACAAATAAAAAGTCTTACTTGTGCAGTAAATAGCAGGTTGCAAAACTCCTTATCAAAGGTGCGATGGGTGAGAAGACTTACGTGGATTCAATGAAAACCAGTGAAATTTATGCCAGAGAAACTCAGCAAGGGCTGCTAAGGGCATGAGAAGCACATGCAGCCCTGAATGAAGGCAGCTGAGTGCTTGGAGAGGACCAGAGGAAAGCAGCATGTTTTCCCTTTATATCCGACTATGACTGATGTTCTTGATTCTCCCTTAGAAAGAGGCGTTAGCCCAACCCTAACACAACTTCAAAGCCCTCCCTGGGAATGGGGAAGAGAGGGAAAGGGGAAAAAATTAAAAAAAAAAAAAAAAAAGACAAGAAAAAATCCAATTATACAGAGGATAAATGGAATAAAAGGAGGCAGACAGCCCAAACTGGGGGAACAGCGGTGTGCACAGCTCCCTGGAGGAGAGAGCCCCACCACCAAGTTCTGCCTGGAGACACCACAGCACATGAAACAGGAGCAGTTCCCAAGGAGGTTCTTCAACCAGAATGTTGGGCAAGACTGATCTGTGGTCTAGGCCAGCACAACTGCTTTGATGTTATCGTGTAATGGAATAAGAGGAGAGCCTTCCCCCAGGATGACAAGAAGTTCTCATTAACATTACACAGAAACAGTCCCTGCCTCAATAACTACAGGGCAAGTATTTGGTTCTCATCAAAAAGCTATTTTTGCAACTGGAAAGAGCAGCAGTTTCACAGTGGAACGCAGGAGCCTGTTTCCAACACGACTTCCACCTCCCAGCACTGCTGCTGGCTCACCCTACACCACATGCGTCCAGGAACCTGAAATCATGTCTATAGCTGCCTCAACGTTAGACCGAGATCTGCAGTAGACATTTCACGAGCAGTTATTACTCGTACTGTTCATTTTCGAAGATGCACAGATTTTAAGGAGGTGTATTTCCAAACCAGCAGCTGAGGCTTGGTGATGGAGCATCGACCAGCACAGGGCTGTCAGGAAGAGATAAATCCAAAGGGATTGCTGAAGCCCACAGAGCTTGGTCACCCTGGGACTCACCCCAGCACAGCCTGCACCAGTATGGCCCAAATGGGAACATTTCTACCTCCTTCCTACCAGATAGTTGTGGTGTTCCACCTCTGGCTCCTGGCCACGTGAAGATCTGCACATGCAGCCCAGCAGACCTGGAAGATTGGCCAACTCTGACCTACTTTCTCCAGATTGTTAGGCTGGCAAAGGGGAGGAGTTTGGCTTGGTTTTCCTCCCTTGCAAAAAGCAGGTCCTGCTTCAGGGCCTAGCAGGAACAGCATTATCTGATGACGCTCCGAGACTGAAATCAAGCCTGCTGTAACTAAGTCAGAGCACAAGACCGGCCAGCTGTGCTAACAGACCAGGTGGATTAGTCCTGGCTGAGCTGCTTGTGTCTCTGCTCTAATACAAGCACACAAGGCTCCAGTTCCTCCCCTTTCAACTAGGCCAGGTTAAACACAGCATGTGCACATCTAAAGTGCACTAGGCTACTGTGACTGGGTTTAAATAAGCCAGTTTAACACCAAGAGGCATGGCTCATAGCAAGCACAACCCCAGGGCAAGGGCCTACAAAGAGAGAAACAGTGACTGCAACAGATTTGATTTAATTCTTGACATGTCACCACATCTGCACCACCACCCCAGCTGAAGAACATCTCCTTGCCTTACAGGGAACATCTGCTGCTGGTTGCAGAAGCTGCTTTCCATCTCCACATTCGCAGGTTTTGCAGCCGGGGCTGAGCTCTATTGACTGGATTACTCCCAACATTTGTAATGTTTATCTGAGCAGCTAAACTACAGTGGAAATGCACCCTTAATTCCAACCAGATGGACAAAAACTGGGATAAAAGCTGAGTGCCAGTGCCACAAACCATCCAAACTTTAAATGCTTCAAAGAAAAGACTTCACCTTAAAATGCCTGGAATTACACTGTTTATTATCATAACATTGAAAGTAGATGAGGCAAATAAAAGCTGCAAAACCAAAACAGGATTAAGTGAGATTAGGGATCATTAAGAGCAGAGTCACACAACTGGTTTCCTACCAAGTGTTTTGAAAGGTGGTACTCTTGTAAAATTTGTCTATCTGTAAAGAGCTATTTTTTTCAACGCTTTATTTGGCCCTGTTTTCCACCAACCCTCCTGAAAATCCAGAAGGGGACAGATCCTATGGAAAGGATTTGAAAGCATTTCTTTTCCAGAATGCTGCAGTTTGGGATTCTAGTCCTTTTCTACAAGTTCTTGTACTGCCATGGGAAGGCTCTACAGTACAGTGTGGTACCTGGAATAGATCCAAAACTAAATATCTGCTATATAAGAACTCACTGGACTGGAGACAAGATGTCCTCCAACAGCTTGGGGCAAAGAAGTGATTTTGCAAGATCTGCTGACCCCTGCAAGCAGCAGAAAGCTAAGCTATTAAGATAAATCCTCACCAAAAACATGCAGACTTTGAGACAGTCCATCTTATCTTGGTCTTAGGTGGCAGGTTTTGGGCAGCAGGGCTAGGAAGGCTGCAGGGGTGGCTTCTATGAGAAGACGACCAATAGAGGGACCAGCTGCTGGCTAAGGCTGAGCCCACCAGCTCAGTGGTACCTGTGATCATATATTTAAGGAAAGGGTAAAAAACCAGCACAGCAGCTGCAAGAGAAGGAGGAGAAAACGCCAGAGAAGCAACTACGCAGATACCAAGTCAGTGAAGGAGGAGGAGGAAGTGGTTCCAGGTCCAGAGCAGAGGTTCCCCCATAGTGACACAGATTGTGCCCTACAGCCCTTGGAGGACCACAGAGGAGCAGAGATCCACTGAAGCCCATGGAGGACCATGGTGGAGCAGAGGTCCACTGAAGACCTGAAGGAAACCACAGCCTGCTGTCCTGGTTTTGTTAAAAACAAGTTTCTCTTTTAGTGAATCTGCCTGTCAGCTAAAGCCTTCATATTAGCTGCACTTTCCTGGAGAACCAGATACATGTTTTGGAAACATAGCAATGGAATGCAAGGTCATTGATAAGGATGCATGTACATCTCGTGAGAGAGGCAACAAGAAACAGATGACCAAAGAACTGACCAACTGAAGTACTCCATCTCACTCACGTGAATACTTCATATAAAAGTGGGAGATCACGAGGATCTCGTACCTTTTTTCTTATGGCCACCACTAGGAGAGGACGTTGCTAGTTGTCCCTGCAAACTGAGGCCAGTGAGAGACTGAATCCAGCTCCAGTTGGCTGCAGAGTCCAGTCCAGGACTTCAGGTGCCGGCCCGTCATCTGCCGGAGCAGTTGCCGGGACTTTCAAGATTGGTTTTGTATATTTTGTATTATTTTTCTCTATTCTTATTAGTAGCATTTGGAAAAATTGAAAATGTTTTACTACTCTCTTCCCTCTGTCCTTCTTTCCCTCCCGATCGCCTGTCCTTAGTGGGAAGGGGGGAGAGGGAGGGGCTGAAGGGGGAGGAGAAGGGGTTAACAATACATCTGCCACAGTTGTGTTGTCACCCCGCAATCAAAACCTTGACATCTGTGTAGAGCCCACACAGGAGAAGATCCCTGGCAGGAACTGTGGCCTGTGGAGAGGAGCCCATGCAGGAGCAGATTTTGCTGGCAGGAACTGTGGTTCATGTGAGACCCATGTTGGAACAGTATATTCCTGAAGGACTCTGCCCCATGGGAAGCACCCATGCTGGAGCAGCTGTTGAAGGGCTGCAGCCCATGGAAAGGACCCACATTGGAGGTCACGACGGACTTCATGCTGCAGGACTTCATGCTGGAGCAGGGAAAAGCGTGAGGAAGAAGATGCAGCAGAGACAACACAATAAGAACTGACCACAACCCCCATTGCACATCCCCTGCCTCACCTGGGGGAGGATGCAGAGGAGTCAGGAGTGAAATGGAGCTTGGGAAGAGGGAAGGTGGTTTTAGTTCTATTTCTAACTACCCTACTCTGTTACAATCAATTAGCAACAAATTAAAGTAATTGAGTCTGTTTGGCCTGTGAGGCTAACAGGTAAGTGATCTCCCTTTCCTACCTCTTGACCTGTGAGAGATTTTCATCATATTTTCTCCCCAATCCTGTAGATGGAAGGGGAGTGATGGAGCGGCTTGGTGGGCACCTGGCAGCCAGCTAAGGTCAACCCACCACACAGCTCCTGCAGCCGCTCATCACATAAAACTTCCAGCCCATAAAAAGACTTGGCCACAAGAGTTGAGCACAGTTACCAGAGCAGCAGCCACTAAAACAGAATATAGATCTTTCATAAAGATAGGGCTCAATCGATTGGATCTTGATAGGACAGTATCTAGAGTGTGAGAATCACCTGGAAAGGGACATCATAAAATTAAACCAAGTCAAATCAGTAAAGGAAATATTCCTATACAAAGGCAATGGTAAATGAGCAGATACTCGAGACAAAGAGGTGCTTGAATGTACTCCTGAGTCTACCCTCAAAACTTCTTCCCCCCTCCCAAACATCCTGGCTCATCCTTTCTTACAGGAATTCTCATTTATCATCCCCCCACACACTCTGGTGTAAGTAGATTAACTTCATATAAGAAAAGCATTTGCATGGAAAATTTCTATGATGCAACTAGTGTCATTTTTGTTTATTTTGATGTATCATTGAAAAATAAAAGCAGCTGCTGTAGCTCCTCAGATCCTGGTATGACCCAGCTTCAAATGTGATTGCTCGTCTTTGTCAGATCTCTCTACAAAAATTTTAGAGCTTGCAGAGACAATGGGAAACCTCAGCCAAATAAAATCAAAACTGAGGGCTGGAAGCTATCCTGGCTGTTCCAGCCAACCAGTACACTAAAAATACGGCTTGAATCAGCAGTGATGTGTGTGTGAGCTGTTCACTCAAGGAAACACATCACCTATAGAAATCACAGCGCAGCGGGCATCTCTTACCTAGTTTTAAGGATGACATAACCATTTATGCACTTCATTAATGAGGAGCTCAAGAAACCTTGAAAAGCTTGCTTAAAATTCTGCATATCTCCCCAGCCTGGGCTTGAAGAGACAGAATTGTGGGTAACTATGGCAGAGAAGTCGGGCCCTCCATACACACCAGACCTCTCACCTAAAACTCCTTGAGCAGAGGCAGAACTCAAATCCTTCAGGTGAAAGAATAGCACACAAACAGCAAAATTATAAGCACTTCCACATATTTAATTAACTTAGATTTACTCTTATCTTCTGTAGCTCTTCCAGAAAGTCTTGGCAAGACTGATATGGAGAGAAAAAAAGAAAAACCATACCAAATCTCTTTTGTTCCCCAGGACCTCCATCATCACCACGATGAAAAATTACCTCCATTGCCCAAAGAGCAGTCATTGTCTATACAAACCAGAGCAACAATAGCAGAATAACTTGGGAGAAATCCACCAGAAGAGTCACCAGCTTGGTAGTGCCCACCATGGGAGAGCAACACCCATGTACCCAGCCCAACCAAGGCTTCTCACAGTATGTATCGCAACCACGCTCCCTGGAAATCAATCCTATCCTTGAGATCAGAAACCCAATGTGAAAGTTCAGAAATTCCTTCAACAACTTACTGTTTTGGCAAATAAAATGGAAAAAATATTTTTTAAAAATTATATATATATATATATTTATACATATATAGGCTCAACTGTAAAGACCCCCTACCACTCACAGCTTCCTGTATCTTTAAGTAATTCATATGATTACTGATTTGATGAAATAGCTTCCAGGCTCCAACACACCAAGCTTTGCATATACCTGGGAAATAAAAACATTTTTCATTTTCCCAAAATAAAACCAGAAGCAATGAGCTGTTTCTTTCACTCAGGGGGATTTGCCAGGACTCCAGGAACAAGCCCCAGACCGCAGGTGCCTCAGGCTATGGGGCACTCGCAGCTGCCTGACAGGAAACCAAGCAGGTTCCACTGGCCCTTGAGCACAGTTCTGTCAGGTTTGATTGAAATAAAAAGCTCCTCCTGAGTAGCTGTTTGGTTTTGATGATTTGGCAAGATAAGAGTTTGGTCTGGAAAAAAAACTCCAATTATACTGATGGATAATATTTGGAATTTATACTACAGGGCCATACTTGTCCCGTGGTGGGGAGGGAATGCCACGGTCTTCTGGCTTTCTTCTCCCTTTAATATCATATTATGCGGTCTCCATTTCGACCCCTTTTCTCCCCTTCCTGTGTTCCCCACACTGCCTCTGTGTCTTTCATTTAACCCATTTTCTTACACACGCAAACATGCGGGTCCTTTGTTCTACTCTTTACCGTTGGGGTCTTCTCATGCAAAGACCCTCTCAGGGACCATCAGGATATACCCCCACTGCATCTTCCGTGTGCGCCTTTCCTTCACCACAAAGCAGATGCTAAATAGATGCCAAATTCCTTCTCGCCATCTGCCAGGGCTTTGCTCATACCTGCAATGGGAACTTTCAGGAGCCCCAACTGTCCCTCCCACTTACCCCCAAGTTTAACATCAACAGCAGGCATTAATTATGTAAAAAACCAAAAAAGTTAACCCACATAAGCAAAGCTGTGTCAGAGCAGCTGCTGTAGTTTGACCTGCAGCACTTTCCAGAAACGTGCTGGCAGCGAGGTAACTGCATGTCAAACGAGCCCGATGAGCAAGCAGGAGCGAGGCACCGTGCTCACCCCCAGCCCCAAGTGCTCTCCTTATTCCCCCCTTACGAGCAGACAAGAGTATTCACAGGTCACTCTTGCTTGTGGTTTCCTGCTCAGCTACTAAGTCTGGAGGCTCAGAAGCATCACAGAAAGGCAAAGGAGTGCTGGTGTCCTATATATACTTTCACCATGACATCTGCTTATCCATTTTAGGCTTTTTTTTCTTCTTACTGCATTGACTCAGCAGAGCTCTGGACTTCTCTTTTTACATGTTCCCACCACCAAACCACAGCCTTTCGAAGGCTGCCAGTTTCACTACACTCAGAACGGCACTTCCGACCGAGCCAAAAAAACTAAGTGTAGGTGTTGCTTGCTTGTAGGCAAATCGTTTACAACTCGCTCAGCTTTTCCGGATCAATGGAAAGAAGGAGCGGCAGATCGGCTTTCTGAGTTGGAGCTGAGTGAGCAATGAACTGGGTACGTCGCCCCAGCTTTAACAAGCGAGACATACACAAAATAAAAAACCACCAACCCACTAACAATCATTTAACGCGTGACAAGCTCGATGTGTCACCTCCCCCTGCCTGTGGCAACAGTCTTCGAAAAAAAAGAGGCAAAGTATAAAGAGAAATACTCACGCATGTCACCAAATGCTCCTTTCGTGACATTCGTGGCTTTCCTGACTGTCACAGTGAATATGTGTGAATACTGGTGTTCCACCTGGAAGTCAGAGAGTTAGAGGTGATTAAACTCCAGAACCAAAAACCACCTATCAAAACAGGTTTTGTTTTGTCCAAAAACCGAGAGAGAGAAATCACACAGTCAAAATATAAGAGAAACTCATACTGGATAGAGCATCTTAAAGCTGAACTGCGCCCTGTAGCTTTGCTGTAAGGTCAGACTTCATACAAGGGTTACTTGATTTTCCTGCAGCCACACCTACTCATCTCAATGAATAACACTCCTCCTCTCCACAGAACCTGCTCTAAGGCATTTAGTCAGGTAGGGGCAACTTGGTACACTTCAAAAAATTAAGAGGGGACTATTTTACAGTGCGTTTGTCTTTGTAATTATCTTTCCCCAGTAAAAACAATGGGTGCAATTATTTCAAAGTATACATTCTAGAACAGATGCATGCATACTGCACATGCAAGGGATAGAGTTAGTAATGCCTGGAATATACCGGTTTAGTGCACAACAATATTCAAAGTGCAAGTGTCCTTAAGGCAATGGAGAGAAGGTGAAAAGCAAGCTGTTAAAACATTGGCAGCCAAATTTCGTGCTGTTTCTGGAGGTTCCTGTTCCCTGCAAAGCCCAGCACATAGCAGGAGCTGCTTTTCCAAGAGCAGGTCTGTCCTGAACAAAACAGGCACGTAGAAATAGGCGTGAAATTAGGAAACAAAACTAAAAACCATAATTAAGAGGTCAGTAACTCACATATTTTATCTGCATGTAACTTCGACCAACCTACTGAATTCCACTGTGAGGATCAGCACTGCATACGGCAAGGCAGAAAAACTAAATATTAAGTATTCTAATCAGAAGGAAAAGGGGGAATTACCAGAATCAGGAAATCCGTTGTATTTAAAATTATAGACAATTCCCTTGATACGGGACACTAGACACCCTTAATTCAGTCTGTGCCTCGTGCTGCCTTCATATGTTTTCATCTGGATAGTTCCTTTTTCCTTTTTTAAAGCCCTTTTTAAAGGAACAGAAAAGCCAACAATACCTAGCTTAGTTTTCAACAGTGGCACATGTCTCCTTTTGAGCTACTGCTGCTTTCACTGTTAGATCCCTAACTGCCTGCAGGTGATTCTCATTTTAATTTCAGAACTGGTTGCTTCAGCCAAGCCTCATTATTGCACATCTACAACATGCTTGCACCCAGAGACTAGAAACAAACTGGATCTCTAATACAAAACCAAAATGGTGGCAGTTTCTTATAGGTAATATATCATTTTCCAAGTTAAAAATAAAACGGGGGTAGCCAAAAACTATCCCCTAAAAACAGCAAAAGTGCTTGTGAATGCTTAAGAGACACTGAGTCGGAATGCATTAAATAACTATGCAAAGGATCCCAACACAAACTCCTTCCCAAGTGTGTGCTCTAGATGTCTGCAAGGGCATAGCCACATCACCGCGGCAAAAATAACCAGGACAACACAGCCACAGTGATACCGAGGGAATGACTTCACTGCAGACACGGGCTGGCCCAGACACCGCATGGTTGCATCTTCATTAAGGCTGGAATCACCCACATGCGACAGCTCATTTCACCATAGTCCACCCAGCAGCAAACTCCAACTCTGTAATTTTTCCCCTGTAAGCTGTAGGAGTCGTCTGGTTCGGAGACCACGTAAGCAGGCAGGGGGAAAGCTGTGGCCAAGGAAACTGTCACCTTACATGTGGCACACCGGAATCATCGCTGCACAGCAAGTGCTTCACCAGCCGCAGGAAAAATGGAACCCAGACTGTTACCTCAGACCTATCAACCCCAAGAAAAAGGGCTTAGATGTGGGAATTTGAAGGAGTTGAAAAGCAACATGTGCCTGGTGCTGACATGAAGACATAGGAATGATTTTGTGACATCCACCATCTTTTGCATTGTAGCTTCCCAGAGTAGACAGACAGATGGATGGGAAGGAGGGTGGGAGAGCTCCCTGACAAACTTCTGCCTCTGCCACATGGCAAAAAGAAGAAGTCCATAGTTTGCCATCCCAGCAAACAGGGAGTTTGGTGGGTATCTGGGAACAGCCGGTACGACTGTAACACAGCTACACAAAGTTACCACAGCCACGTTACCCTGCTTCAAAAAACTTCACAAGCTGTGAATCTCCAGAGAACAACGACTGTCATCATCCCTCATTTTCAGTTTGCTTCTTGCAAGCGCTCGAAGCTGTTTTATCAATGTGTGCCACACTTCACACACTGAAATGGTGGTTTCGCAACACGGCACTGGCCTCGGAGTTTGCTCACACAGACTGATGCAGCTCCTCTGTCATACACAACCTTGTAATTAAGTGAAACAGCCCACAGTACAAACACACCGCCCTTCTCCTCAGCTGTTAAGAAAGAGCCTGTTCCTCACTGGACACTACACATCAGGGAACACTGAGCTTTCAGCAACAGAGAACAGGATGGAGTTATAACTAAGTTACAAGCACCGGACACAGATTTAGTTCTCAGCTGCTCTGTGGAACTCGTTGCCCCAGAGTTCTGGCTGTAAAATGAGGATGCAATAAGACGCTTGCTGACAAAAAGCACTGCTGTAATTTTCTTGCATCCCCTTGTCCTACTGTTGACTCTCACAAGCTTAAATAAAATGCCTACCCCTTCAAACCACCAGTTATTAGTGTATTCTCATTACAGCAGCACAGAGATCATCACTGCTCTCTATTATCAAGTCCATAACTGTTTTCCTAGTACTACCACGAGAATTGCTTTTTATTGCCTTAAGCAGCAAACCCCGTCACTCCAGCTGTTGTTCTGCCAAGGGAGTTAAGTCTGGCTTAAGATCTGGTATCCTCTGAAATGAGTGCAAGCACACAGAGGTCTTGCAAAACAAAAATATTATCTTATTCCCCTACGCCTCACCCAAAATAATATACTGAAGCTTATAATTACGGAGTTAATATTTGGCCATAATCACATGTTTGGAAGAAATTTGCAGCAGAATGGTACTAAAATAATTTATCTCCCTCTTAGTTGAAAAAATACACAGAGAAACACAGGAAGCTCACAAGTCTAGATCTTTTCTTACCCCCAAAACAAATGTTTTTCATGCAACTTAAGTGCAATCGGAAATTAAGGCAATTTTCCACTTAGGATCCAGTTTCTAAGGGTATTAAGAGGCCTAAACGTCTATATTAACAGCCAACACAACTTTCAGAAGCATTTCTTGGTTAGTTTTTCAGAAGAGTGAGTTCTACAGAATTCAGACATCCACTGCAAATACCACACAAACTCTGACTCTAAATATCTCCCTAAATCCAGCCCTTGCTTTATAGATGACTAAGCTGCATTTTCTAAAGTGACTTATGTTCACCGTAAGTCTTGATAAACATCTGTACATTGCCAACTCCTCAATCACTTCTGAAAAAGAGACGATGGTATTATATAAATCACTTAAACATTGCAACAGTGAGTGGAGCAACACCTGCATACCTTTAAAAATCTAAGCCAGGTTGAAGGTTTCAAAAGCTCATCATCAACTCAGAAAACTAAATCTTGTCATCCCACAGTGACCTAGCTTGACATATGCGCTTCATTTCACTTCCTATTTCCCCATAGATTTAGAAAACAAAGGAGATTTTAAAAGTTTCCAATATGCCCTCTCTGAACATGGATTTTCTGCATTATGGGAACTCCTGTGGGCAGTATTGACTCTGTGGGTTCCATCCACCCCTTGTAGATCCACCCACAAGTTTTCCCAAGGCTCCTCATGGTTCAAGATGTCCTGTTCTCACACCACAGCTCTTCTAACTCCTCCTCCTTTCTCCTTTGTTCCCCTCCCACTTTTGCTCTTTTTCCTTCCAGTAAAATTTCCCTCATTATCCGATTTCCTCCGTTTTACATATTACTGCATTTGCATGTATGCAAACACCATCACCTTCCCACTTCGGGACTGGGAAACAGAAGAACACGCCAAGATCTCCTGTAACACAATCAGGTTTTACCCACAAACTTTCCGTGCTTGCTGGGATTTGCATGCATTGAATGTAACATATTTCCTATCCCAGAATGCTGAGTCACAAAAGGTAACTCAATCAGGAGATATAGTCGCACACAAAACACCCCTCAGGAAGCTCTGGTATAGATAAATTGTGTAATTGTGTATTACTTTTACTTCCTTGGCATTAAGTACACTTGAGCTGATGACTGGGTAGAGAAATGAAAATGTCTGCCTGTTTTCTTAAGTTACAGCTTTTCATAAAATCCATGTTCGCCTTCCACAGAGTATTAAAATTATGATAAACATCTGTGCTTACACACACAAATTTTATCTTGAAGTGATTCTTCCCATTGTTATAATAGTTATCCCCCATATCAGTGTAACTGAAGATTTATTACACACTTGAACTCTTTATTCTCCAAATCTAAAAAGCATTTTGGAACAGTCGGTTCTGTCTGTACCTGCAGTAACTTTGTGAATTGGAAAACAAATCATAGTTAACAGAAGGGCTGCTGGAAAATGCAGAATTATTTTGAGTCTTTTAATGTCAAATATTAAAAATTCTAAATTTTTGCACTGATATGAACCTGCTACCTTGACTGCTATAAATTTTCATAAAACTTTCCATACAATTTCAATGTTTCAATTAGGAAACCTCATGGATGTCCATTCACTTTTCAAGCAATTATAGGATCAGCTCTCTCCCTTCCTGCATCAGCAGCATTCCTAGAGTAGCAGTTCAGGACTGTAACTACATCTATTTCTAACATTGTGTTTTGCTCATTATGGAATACACATCTGTATATAAAAAGATCTTCTATGAATGATTTGATGAAATACAACTGAGTGCCTCGCTCTTCCATAAAGGTACAGACTGGTTCCAGCATTTCATCCAGGAGAGGGTGCTGATGCAGAAAGGAGTTAATGTTTTATTCTCGCAGCATTAAACACAGACATCAACCCCAAATTCGTCTTCACAGCAGCGCTCATGGAACTACAGAGCGAGTAAAACACGAGTTTGACATCTGCTGGCTGCAAACTCATGTGAAGGATGTGACTGTGTGGGGTAGAAACCGCAGAATTGATAAGAGATCATTTCAAGGAAGCACACGCTGTATTTTTAGCAACGCAAAAAGTTCAACACTATAAGCTTATGGTAACTACCTCCGAGCACATATCACTTTTCCTGCCGTGAGATTCTGGGACTGTTACGAAAAGGGCTTGATACGAACACACCCAGCTTGTTTCAAGACTTTGGCTTGAGGAGGAATTGCCATTTCAGTGTTTACTTTGGAAAGTCACTGCAAAGATACATGTGAATATTACAGCCGGCAGCCAGCGCCAAATGAGCTGCTGAGCCGCTCCACTGCCTTGCCATACAAAGGGAAGTTTTTCGTCCCTCACCCCTGCTTTCTGCTTCACAGGTTTGTGCTCACATGTTGTCCCCTTCCCTTGCACTCGCTCCAGTCCCATGGTTTGATGGCTGGTACAACAGACACAGCAATAATGCTGGAACAAAGAGGGAAGGAGGGAGCAGGAGCTCTTGGCAGCTGTGTAGTTGAGTGGCATGGAACACGGACCTTCACCTAGAATTTGGAGGCTATACTCCAAAGATTCTCTTTGAATCAACACCACTGACACACGCTAGTTCAAGATCTAAATTTGCAAAAATTGCCAACTTATCCCTTTATCTACAACAACAAAAAGGGGAAAAAAATAATTATTCGGCAAGTAGAATTGTACAAAAAACAGACTATGCCATAAGGAGAGAGCTAAACATATGATTTTACTGTTGTAGGCTACAGTTTGACAAACAGCGTGTGGAAGAGCTTGTATGAAATAGTCAACTCCAGGCACTTTGAGGAAACGCTTTGAACAGGCAAGTCCTTTATAACGAAACCCCACGACATCGCACCCATGAGGCTGTTAGGAGCCCGGATTCCATTGTGACTTACACATGAGCAACTACACTCCAAGCCACGACATGCTCTTGAAAACCTAACTTGAATGTCCCAAATTCCATTCAAATACATTTCTGAAGGAGTTTGCTCTAACCACACTTACCACTTCTTTAAGGAATTAACAAAAACTCTAATGCTGCGTACTCAGAGTAACTTCTAACAGGATACATTATACAAGACAAATAGTATACAAGACGGTATACACAGAAGATTCAAACCACTTACCACAATGTGTTGATAGGGATCTATGATGGACATTTTTGCCTTAATTTTTCTTCAGACAACTGTCTAATGTCTCTTTCAATTCTACACAGAAGAGGCTTCTCAGTTTTTCAAAGCAGAGTTCAGTATGACGGATCCTTTAACTGTTAAACAAAGTAAAAAATACAATGAGAATCATAGAATCACAGAGTAAAAACTTCTATGTTCCTTTTAAACTATCTTTTGTAACAGAGCAAATTAGTCCCTCCACTTTAGGGAGGTTCCCACACTTCTTTTGTTTACCAAGAACTTAATTTCATATAAGTTATAGAGGTATAGCTATTTACTTGCCTGAACTAGAGAAATTTATTGTGCTTATATCCTCTACCACAGGGTAAGAGTATGAACTAAATATCTTGAATTCCAGTCATTCAAGTGTTTCTAGCAGCTCCACAGATAAATATAATTGCTTCATTCTTTCGTTTATCTATTACATACAATCAAATGTATACGCTTCCATGCATTACATTAGTTAAAAAAATTAATACGGTGTTCAGCCTTTTTACTGTAGTGATAAATTCTTGGTTCCCATGCTAACATGGTGAGAAAAGGACAGAGATGAAGCTCCTTTTTGTATCCCCTTCCCACACAAGGTGAGGTACATGGATACGTCCTGCATTCATACCAAGGAATGTGAAGTTTAGAACTGAAAAGCCATAAATGAGCAGCACTTAGTACCCTCTGCAACATAGGAAGGGAATTCCAGCCCAAGCTGTGGGTAACCCCCCCCGGTCATCCACACAGAGCCAGGAGAGCCTTCGGTGGGCAAACTGCAAACCAGAGGCCAGGATTTATACACAGCTCACTGTTTTCTGAACACTTTGTGAGGGTTTCTACTCAATTCAGGGGACTTAAACTGCAGAACGGTTTCCAACCACCAAAGTAAAACTTATTAAGAAAGATCATTCCTTTCTGCATCTCTAAAGACCCATGGAAACTGCTGGACAGGACCTGTTCTCAGATACAGCTGGACCACAGTCAGACCTGAACCATCAGCAGAAGCTCCAGAGTGAAAAGACAAAAAGCACCATGTGCGGGTTTGGTCTCAAGGAAACGATTCCTGATCCCCCAATTTTGAATAAGCCCTCAAGAATGATGCCATATGTCACTCCCAAAACCCTTGCTCTTGTGCAATTATGTGCAGGTATTTCCATTAAAATTTTGTTTCGTTATGATCACTAGAACATTACAATATCCCTTCTTTGATCCTCCCAACCCTAACAATAGCTTGAGGCTAGAAATTACCCCGGGCTTATTTATTAGTTTTTATCTGAGGAAGTCTGAATAAGAAGGACTTGAACATACATTCAGTTCATAGTTTTCATTCAAGGCAGCTCAGTGCCACCTTTGTCACAGAAAGCAAGTGGCTTTTCAGATGTAAAGGAAGATCTCCAACCTGCCATTATTTCTCCTACTGTAATAATAACTGCAAATATTTATTTGTATTAAAATTTTATTAGCCAAACCCAGTAGTGGTGTAAACAGGTAGATAGAAGGGAAGTAGCATTGTGTTTACAGACATATTGTATAGCTGGCTTCTTACATTCAGATTTATTCTACCTTGTGTCCTGTTTAAAGTATGACATTGGAGAACCTTGGTAAACAAGCCCTGCTGTATCAGTTTTTGAGGAAATATTGCCAACATCAAAGGCAATCAAAAAAGGGAACAGTGCGGTTATCCAGTCACTGTAATGAAGAGGAAATTTAAGTTGCAAACCAGCAAATACACTGTTTCCCCCTAACTGCGCAGTCAGTTCCTCTGCTTGTTTTGAGAAATCACATGAAACTAAGCCTGAGGATACTGCTTTATCTGCAGAAATAAGAAAATGGGTTAGGCCTAGGATGAGAAGCCTAATTTGAGTTATTTGTCCAGTGTCTTGGAGGCAGAGTTCCAGTTCTCCAGATAATCACTCCAGTGGTCGACTGGCTGAGACATGAGATCACCCTCTCTTCCGCGATCGCCCCCACCTCATTTGTCTCCACGTCCGCAGGAAACACATTTGTGATCCTGCAAACAAGAGTCTCTTTGACTACAGAGCCCTAATGAATCCCCGAGCGCCGGCTGTCCTGCATGTTGAACGAGGCAAGGATCATGCAGACAGATAGATATGCAATCACGTAATTAACAGCTGGATCACACACACAAACTGCAAGCTAAGGACATACAGGCAGAGTCACTGAATATTGAGAAAATGCTCTGCCAGATGCCAGCAGGACATCTGAAGTAGTAGACATTTATGTTTAAGTGACTTGAACACTTACGTCCTTTACAGTGGGTTTAATTCCAATCAGTTACTTGACCCTAACATAATGACAGCACACCCTTTGCAAGCTTGCAGTACATTATCAGTGGAGTTTGGGTTAAGCACACCAATATATTTCTAGATCTAAAATTTCAGTGTGGCAGAGGAGCCAAAACACAACACTAAGACAAGCTGCCTATTGCACTTATCAAGAGCCACAAAGGCTTGAAGAACACTTAATTCAAACATCTGCAGCAAATAGAGCCATGAACCTAAAATTATCTCCCTTAATGCCACCTCTACGCACTTTCCAGCCCACAAAGCCTAATGCAAAAATCATCAGCTAATTAAGGACTGCATCTCAAGTGCATACAAAGAAACTCGAGCTGAAGCTGGTGCCAGACCAACGCTTGGATTGCAGGGGAAGCTGTGCCTCTGAGCAGATCTTCAAGGACACTTTTCTATCATAAGCATGTCTTGTTTTGGTTCCCTGGTATCTGCTGGTATCGCATGGTCTGTGACCTGACCCATTCTGGCACCTCTGTGGCAACGCCAGCATCAATTCTGTCAATACATACAGGATCACCAGTTAACTCAGCTGGCCAGACTAACTGACAATATACTCCGTGGTGTTTTATTGACAAATTGTCCCAAGTTTACAGAACACCATAGCGAACTGTGGAACAGCCCACAGTTTAGCTCAGTCGTGTAATACAGAGACAGCTGCTGAATTCCTAAATCTCACCCATAAACGAACTCTACTTTTGTCAGCCCAAGGGCATTTAATTATTAGGCACAGTTTCAGACATCAAAAGTAACAAGCTATTAATGGAAAGGTGTTTCGCTGTTTAAATCGAGACTCTTCTGCAATCTTAGTTCATTTTCACTTGAGGTGACGGAGTGAAATGGGATTATTGTCTCTAAAGACCGACAATAACAAAGCAATTCCAGAAAAAAGTTCACACACAAGGACAGAGATTATTACTGGAACGTTTGCCTTCTCAGTGTTGATCCAGTAAATTCCTAGAGATAACTCTGTTTCACAGGATATGTCGAGGACAAAGGAAAAGAAGAATAATGAGATTTTCCTATTCATGCTGAGTATGAACTTACTCCACAGTTGGTCTCTCTGAACGGAAAAGCTCCTGAAAATGAGTAAAGCAGAACAGTGTAAATATCACCACCGTAATACATCCTCAATATTGTAAGAAAAATCAGAGGGAGACTGTTTATACTAAGCTGGTCAATTCTTATTAAAAATTAAAGACACAGACAATTAAGAAGTGAGTGAATAATTGCGAGTCACCAGTACAGTCATTAATGCTCAATCTAATATGATAAGAGTAAGGTTACAGAATAAGCTAAGAATCGACTCAGGCTTTTGGTATGAATGTCACCGGCCATTTTTATCACATCAGATTACAGATTTTTATTTGGTTACAGATTGATCCTGCGATTGTATAACAGAACTAACAAATAATCTGTTTCTACATGATTTTGCCCAGCATCCTGGAAAATCACTGTAATGTTATTTCTCAATTTAGGTCTTCCCACACAAGAAGGTTTACCTCTTGCCCTGCGGAGAGCACCCATCACTCCATTTTCATTACAAATTTGAAAGTATTTGCTTTGCTGACATGCAACAACTGTTCTTCCCATGCCTTGCTAAGGGAGCACGGGTAGAAGGAAGGATTCCAAGTAGAAAAGCCAAAAGCTCGACCTTTGTGCCACATTTTTGGAGGATGCTCCGGGGTGAAGTTCGGCAAGGAAGTTGACAAGGCAAAAATAGTTAGACAGGAGATTTTAAGATTGAGAAACCACATTTGACTTCCTGCTAAAGAGGACGTAACAAATGAAAGAGACTGTGAACCTCTTTCTGAAAGATGACCTGTCAGGTTGAAAGCAATTACTGAAACTAAAATGACACAGCATAATTAAGATTTCCTTTCAATGGAAGGAGCATTATAGAACAGCCTAGCAGGGCTGAAACTCTGGAAATGGCACAGAAATCTTGAGCAAGGTAAACTTACACCTTATCTAGTGCTGGTGGTTACTTTACAGCCTAAAACCAAGGAAGACAGAGGTGGTAAAATAATCATACGGCTGCCCAGCAGCTGCTGGAGAAACACATGTCAGTCACCTCCTGTAACCGGAGGCAAGGCTTGGTGAGTCAGGGGAAATCAGATGTGCTCCCGTAATCAATTTAATTGAGCTGGACTTCATTCAAGAGAAAGAAAAACCAAAAACAAAAGAAGTTCCCTCTCTTACATTTTGCAAGCAGTGCCCGTACCAACAGAAATACTCAAGAAGCATTTCTGCCTGAACACCCGCACCTATTTCATGTCGCTCATGGAATTCCCCAGAACGCTTCCTACCCAGCCAAGCGTCGTATTGTCACCATGAGCACTTAACTACAGGCCTGGAGAGGCAGCTGATTCAGGGCACCATGGTTTATCTTAGTTATACTGCTTACACACAGGAGAGTTAACTAGAAACACTCACCCCAACGGTTTGCGAGAGGTTACAAAAAAAGCCATGGCATCAGACTTGATTTTACTGTCTGGCCAACTTACAGAAACACCAGAAAGCGGAAGTGCGTAAATTCAAAGTAAGGAGTTAATTTGTTCTGAGAATGACACTGTTACTTGAGCTAATACCTTTATTCCCCAATATCCTGTATTTTACTTCAATTGAAATTGCACTAGAATAAGAAACAGCCTCAGTAGAGGGACTCCAAGTACATTCTTGAAAAATGGCAAAGATCACTGTGTTTTTCTATAGCAAACCAAGCCACAATACAGATAGTTTAGATGGCAGAGTCTAAAAATATGTCAAAAAACCTCAAGCAGCACATTAGTAATCCCTGCTGTGTAGATCAGCTTATATGGGAACCAGCTAGCTCCGTTTTTCCAGCAAGAAGGCCAAAATACCAAGAAGAATGTGAAAAATCCAATGGAAGTTCCGTGAAAAAGAAGATTTATTAGGGTATATTCCCCAGAAAAACTTGACAATATACCAGTCAAGTCCACCTATTATTTGAATCATTTCAAGATCATCTATGAAGGCTGTTATATGCATACTAATTAATAAAAAAGCAAGATTAAAATATGACCAGCAGTCCTGTACATTAGGATTTCAGAATTCAGCTACTCTGCAAATAAACTGTTTATATATTATACTCATCTAAGGGTGTTCTCACTTCTGGAAGTCAAATTTAAGGCAGCAGATAAGGAAAACCTCACATTTCAAACTACTGGGTACCCCAAGGACTCAGCATAGTTGAGATGTCCAGCCAGGCTCTCCAAAATGGAAAAGCCTTAATCCCAGGGGGAGGTTTAAAAGTGATGCCAAAGATGCAAACACTTAAATAATAACTTCTAAAATTAAGTGACATACATGGCAAGTGCAATACCTTGACCGGACAGAGTTGTTTTTTGAACATATTCCTTTAAAACTTGGGTGAAGGGAAAACCAAAACAAAACCAACTCCCCTGCATCTCATTCATACCTGGATCTTTGTCAAAAGTTTCCATTTTCCTCACCATGCTGGTCAAGAGCTGACAAAGCCTCCAGGAACCTCCTTTAAAACCTTCCAGGTACACCCTTAAAAACCCTCACTGGTACCACGGAAAGAACTGGTGTTGAATGCTTTAGAGCACCAGAATTACACTCCAAAGGGCTTAATCCAAATCCCTCACTCTCCTTGGTGACAACAGGGATGCCATCCAACTTCTTGATATTTCTAGGCCAATACCTTTTAAAGATTATTAAAATAACAAGAGTTTGGCTCATGTATCTTTAACTTATCTACACCTTCTTTTGCTTCCCTGCTGTGAAATAGGGATGGTTTAAAATGAAAAACTTTAAGGAAAGTGTTAGGATAAGTTTTTATTTAAGTATTTATGATTGAATTTTTGAGAAAGTGACAAGTATGCAAAGCTGCTGATCCTTTCAGGCTTCAATTGCAGATGGCAATCCTTCAGCATTACAGTTATGCAGTGGTTACACATGGACAACCACAGTAACAGCTAAACATTCAAGGAGCTGGTAAAATTAACAGCTGGCTTCTGCTCAGGAAAGCATTTCCTTTCAATATATATTTTAATTCTTTTTCAATTCAACTAGCAAGTTATCCAAGCTGCTCTTTTCTTCTGAATTTCCTGGCGTTTCAGCACAAACTGTAACACCAGCCGGCACACGCAACGCGGGCGACTGTCACGCTGGCGCTGCGGGATGGAGAAAGGACCGCACACATGAGGTTGTTTCATCATCTTACCTCACCGTGTCTGTACAACGTGACTCAACGTTACAACTTTCGTGTTCTGGTTTTGGACTCTTTCCTCAAAATATGAGCTCTGGTCACCGTATGCAATGAAGGGGACAATTGTGCCGCACTTCCTTTGGTCATAACTTCAAAAGCATGACAAAGCGGTTAGAGTGAAACAAGGAAATTTGTCAGGACTTTCTAGTAAAACTAATCATGAATAAGCTTCTGACGCAGGGATTTTTCAGCCTCTTTTAAATGATGCGAGGAAAATTTATATGGAAATATTTTATGACTATTTCCAAGCTGGAGTTTGAGTAAGTAACATAAACATATGTTTTACACACAAGCAGACAGACACACAAGCAAATATAGACATTCCTACTGCATATGGGGTGACGGTTTTCAACTAAAGGAGGGAGATTTGGGCCAGACATGAGGAAGAAATTGTTCACCTGAGCTGGTGAAGATGTCCCTGCTCATAGCAGGGGTGGCACTGGGGGAGCTGGGAAGGGCCCTTCAACCCAAACTAAACCATCATTCTATGATATATTCTTGAGGGGAAAAACTAAGTGGTAAATTTATGCAAAGAAATCTTTCATTGTATATTTCACATAGAAATAATTTTATAATCAACTGATTTACTAGATCTATGCTAGACCTAGCAGGTTAGTCCAAGTGCCCTAGCCATTTTCCTGAGAAGTCTGTGGTGGGATGCTTTCGCAACAGAAAGTGCCTGTGGACTGATCTGCTATCTTACCCCCAGCATCCCCACAAACCCAAGCAGCTGGGGCAGAACAAGATCTTCACTCCATGATCTGAGCAGTTACCAAAAGCAAACCAACCATCACGAGTGACCAGTTGTGTTAGAAGCCAAACTTAAACTGCCAAAGTACATACCGAGGGCTTTTGATTTTCTCTACAAACTCACACAAGATGTTGTGGCTCCTCTGCAGGAGCTTGCCTTCCTTGCTCAGCTTCCCTTTCCATACCGTGCCTCTCACAGCTTCTCTGGAGCTCTCTGGGCATCTCAGCCAACAAGCACCTCTTTTCCTGGGGCTACAGCAGCAGAATGCTTTGAGTTTTCTGCTCCACCATTTCAGATGACTTCAGAGTAACAACAGCAAAAAATGCCAAGAGCCTCAGTGCAACTTCTCCGCTGATTTAGGAAGAAAGCTTTGAATCAGGTGACACTTTATTTTCAGACAACTACCTCAAGCACTACCACACTACACCGCAGCCAAGCCCCAGGGAGGATGAGGGGAAGGGTCTAAGCCACTATTAATGAATGCACAATACTAACAACAAAGGCTTTGGAGATAAATCAAAATGTTATTTTCAGTTTTAGCCTAATATAACTATTGGAAATTTCTCCATTTATCATAAGCAAGAAGACACGTCAAACCTTACTGTAATCTGATTCTACCAGCACCAAAAGGCTACACACCAATGGTTACACAAAGCAAACAAAAATGACAAAACTAACCGAAAAGCAGTAACCGCCAGCTACCCAACCCTGAAATGCGGCCTTCAGGAATGTGATACAAACAATCCAATTCACTAAGGGGCCACAAAACATGACTCAAGAAGTAAACAGACAGCAACCAAAGTCAGGAAGAAACTCTACATTTACATATTCCCTTGTTAAAACAGCTTTGCAAAATTAGGGACACAAGGGGGACTTTCACGAGGCATGGAGCATTGGTCAGCCAGAGAAAGTTCGGCAAAACTTCAATGAACTATGACTACTCTCTTACCAAATTGTCTAAGCTTTTAATTTACCTATTTCTTAAGACACCAAGGACTTACCACCTCCCTTGGCAACTCCAGCTTTCAGCATATTAAACCACAGTTCGTGTGCCTGCTCTGTAAATTACTGCCACACATCACAGGACAGAGCAACACGCGGTGGAAATGTCCACGCACTTTTCAACAGGAGTTTTTGTGTAGAAAAATGTCAATTTGCCAAAGCAAAAAGCTGCTGTTAGAGAACTACATCAGTTTTAGTGAAACTCTTTTGGGGAGAGTTTATCCCGTCTATACTCAAAACTGAAGTTAATTCAAGACAGCCAAGCTGTATGTGGCCAGGTCACCATAAAAATCACCATAATTATAGTGGTCATTTTTTTCACACACTGTGGATTTGAGAGGGGATAATGTCAAAGGTGAGACATGGTTTCAGGTTTTGATACATGGTTTTGATCCAGATTTGACTTAAATGGCTGGCAAGAAGCTATTTCATTTCAACAACACCCTTATCAAAATTAAAGCTGTATTCACTAGGCCACAGGAGAGTTGAAGAGCTCGTTAAATTAATACATTTGGGATTCTTGGAAAAAGGAATTTAAGTATAACAATAATACTTGGAAGTACGCCACAGTTAAATGTTATCAGTCACTTAACCAAGAAGGTCTGTGTGAGCACATGCTATTCAAACTAGAAAGTGCCAGAGAGATGCAGGAATTTTGAAGATTTTGAAATCAGAAATGTCAGCACAGACATCACACCAACTTCCTACAGGAACCTTCGCTACTTGGAAAAAATAGTCTGTAGGTATCATCACTGAACACACACAAACACATACAAACAAAGTGGATATAAGAAAAGCCCCAACTTGCTTTCTAGCATCTTCCTGTTGTTGCACCAGCTGCTATTCTCATCTGTCTGGAGATTTTTCACTATCACCATCCTTGTTTCATAGCTGCAGGGTTTTCATTACGTGAAAAATATATACTTTACCACATAAGACAACAGTCACAAACAACCATGGCTGTGAAAACTTAGCAGATTCACACCTTTATAGAAAGAGGAAAGGGTGTTGAGCTTAGTGCTATAGTTAGAAACTCGTTATCAACTCTTTGGATGGAGAGGAGAAAGGATTCAAACAAAACAGCAGTGTAAGAACAGTTATTTTATAGAAATTGCCTAGGCCGAGATAGGATCATTATTGCAGATGTTCATCTAAGCAGGCATACATATCTCTGAATCTTTCAAGATTAGAAGTGCCTCAAAAGTGCATTATCTTTTACAGTTCTCTATTATAGGTTATTTTTAAAAGATGATACATAAGATTAACAACCAGGAAATTTCTGATTAGTTACATTCCGAGGGTCTACACAATCAGCTTATCCCCAAAATTATTTGTTCTGTTTGTTTGTTTGTTTTTTTTCATTTCCTAACAAGATTGCAGTGTTAGGTAGCAGCTGCTGATTTTGCATAGAATTACAGCTTTGCATATTGAGTACAAAGGCACGATTCTTCTGACAGAGCATGCAAATAATGGCCCAGGCCACAGCAAAAGCTTCTCCCTCCCTGGTACAACAATTGCCCAGGAGTGTTGCTTGTTTTCCTGAGGATATTAACAGGAATTGGAACAGTCCAAAATGAATGCTCTATTTTGGGGCATTTCTTTTTAGCATCCAGTTGGTAACACAGTAAGTTAAATGCATGAGAAATACAGTTCTAGGAGTCAAGTGCCATTACAGTCTATATCCTGGAGACACAGACATGCTAATTGAGAGGGGGGAAAAAATATCATATATATATTATATAAACCCTCCACACTTAACCTAAGGTTTCCCGAAAGCCAGATCTTATTCCATCATCTTCATCTACCCCAACATTCCACGTATCACTCTTGTTCCTCACACATCATCTAAAATGCAAACCCTTGGGGGCTGTGACTGCCACTTATTATAATAAATACATATTTGTACAGATGTTATTATAACGTGTGTGTACAAATAAATATATAACTTTAATAACTGTAAATATACAATTTGTTATAAAACTGCACATTCCTACAGATCTTGGCTATGGATAGAAGCACTGCTGTAACTGTCTGATAATACCAGTAGGAAAAGAAATAAAAGTTGTACTGAGTTATACTGAGATCATTTTAAGGAAAAATATTTGATAAGTATCAAAGATGAGTCAGTTCAATGGTTTTACTATCAGATGACCACAAAAAACACAAATGTTACAGATGTGTAGTTCTGAAGTTGTGTACATGGAAGCTTTTCACCTCAAACTCCTACCATGTAGATGTCTTCATCTGTGCTTGGCTAGTAGAGAGAAAGAAGCACTTCTAGCACATTAATTATGTAGCCTGTTGGGCATCCACTTTAAGATCATATTAATTTCATCCTGTTTCTCCTCCAGGGATCACTTGAAGAGTCTGAGCAACTCACACAGCAGCTTTCCCCATCACCTATCAATATTTGTCTGATATTTTTCCCTTCACCAACACTGTGGTCTTATTTTTTTATAGAAATGCTATCATTCTATACTATACTTTCACACTGAAGAACTAATTGATCTTTCTAAGGAAGGTCCAACAATTCTCTCAAGTAGTATTGCTATTTTCCACTTTAAAAAAAAAACTAGACTGAAGTCTAAATATTAATTAGTCACTTTTACTTTCCCCACAACCTGTTTAAAAATCACCTTTGGGGCTTCTTGGCGCTTTGTGGACCACTTTCACATGTCCTAGAGTTGCCCTCTCATCCCTGCACCAGGGGCTGAGTAACACTGCTCCAGACATTCCACAGGCTACTGGAAATTGGTACATTCAGGAAATTTGTATCATGTCTCTGAGGTAAACAGTAAACGAAAACCCTCAGGGAAGTCTGAATACCAGGGTGTGCTTTTTCTTAAAAAAAAAAAAAAAAAGAGAGAGTTCTTCTGCAAGTATTCTGTTACTACATTGCGTTGTTATAACCTAGGGCAGTGATGAGATCATTTCCATTACTAAGGTTTCTGGGATTTGTTTTTCAGAGTAGTGAGAAAGACTCTGTTATATCACTGAGGAAGGGCCACCACACAGGGGAAAGTTCAGCACCTCTGGAGAAGATGAGAGCCAATTCTGCTGCCACCGCCCATGAAATCAAAGAGAAATCCCTCTGCAGATTACATGGAGCTTTTGTTTAGAAAGAGGTAAATGAAACAAAACAGAGTAGTTGTAAACTGAATTTTAAAATTTGTCTCGTGAGTGGTCACCCGGGCTTTCACTGGGAGCTGAACCAACCAGAGCTGGTGGCAAGTACTTGATTTTATTACTTAAATCATCTCCAGACTGTAAGTCAGATATTTTTGACATGCACTTCCCTTTAGGGCAACCACCAAAACATGGGCTTCCCCATTAATGTCAAGTAAACAGTCAAGAATTCAGTTTTGCTCCCCCAAGGTCATTTCCCTGCCCTGAAGGGCCAATAGGCTTTGATCCACAGTGGTATTTTTAAGGTAAAAAACAAATTTGAACTTAATCTCCCATCTCAGCTCCACACACTGACCATGAGCCATACTGTACTCAGAGCTTCCACCTGTTGCACTAGCACAGTTTCCACAGGAAACTAAGTATTTGCTTTGTATTTTATAGTCAGTTTTCATATGCTTGAATTCTGAGTACAGGCAGGAGACATCTCCTCTGGCTGCTACACAACTCTGTCCCTGATACTTTCCAGCCCAAGCTGGTCAATTAATTTAATTTGGTTTGATTCACAGATCCCAACTATCTAGAATGGCTTCAGTTCTACTGCCAATGCTGTCAAGGTTGCCACATACACCTTATGATAACTTAAAAGTATTTTATTGACCATTGTTAAGATGAAATCAACATGCAATCTTAGTGAAGCAACAGCATTAGACTTTTTGGTTTTTCTTAGAATTAGACAAAAAGAAAAATTTAAGTCATAAACAGCACTTGGTGCCAAGAGTCAAACTTGTACTTTTCCAGTGCAGATTAACTGGCCACGCAAGAGGAGATTAAATTGGATGATTCAAGAATAAGTATTTCCGTTTCTCTTCTGTTACATACCCCTGCCACAGCACAACAATAGAGCGCAGAAAGGTGGTTGTAAAGGGACAATGTGGAGAGTGAGAGACAATTGCAGAGGATCACTTAACTCTATGCTGTATATACAAAACCTTACATCAGCAGAAAGAAAATAAAGCTGTCCCCACAGGTCTGACACAAGGTGTCCCAGCTCTACAGAGGGTCATAGGCCAGCACAGCCCTCCAAACCCAGCAGCCGCATCTCAAGGGCAGATGACTGACCAGTGCTCACCAGTGAGCTACTGGGAGGAAGCGTGACCACCAGCGCAGGAACCATCACAGCGCCCAGCAGCAGCTTCTCCAAATGATGCAGCTGGACAAATGAAGTGTTTGAGTTTGCTCCCAAAGCGGAACGTGCAAACCTAGCCAAACAGGATGGCAGTCTGTGGTCATAGCAATAATGTACAGTAACAGATACCTGCTGTAAGTCACGAATGAGAACTCTGACAGCCAGTGCTTTTTAGATCAGAACCAAAAGAAAAGCTGCCATCACTGACATTTTGTGCAATTTTTCCTTAGCAGATGTATTGTTTTACTTCCCTATACATTTCAAAATGCATTTCTCCATTGCACACACTATACTAAATGACACGGCCGGGTTCACAGAAACGGCTGCCAAAGCCATTCCCACTGGTTGCTGCTGGCACGATTCTGCTGGTCCTCTTATCAGCACCAAGTACAGCGTCCGAGAAAAATATGCAGGCACTTAGAAGGCACTTAGCTGAGAGGAAAAATCACTGAAAGAGAACCGGTCTTGTTTTTAACAACATCAGGACACGGGGCCAGGGCGAGCACGAACCCCCCGGCCCGCGGGCCGGCCCGTGACTAACGCGCTTTGAGTGACTTGGGCGGGCCCTCCTGCCCTGCGCAGCGCGATCCACAGCACACACGCCGCGCTGACACACGCCAGCGCTGCAAACGCCTTTTTTACCCCTGCCTGCTTTTCTTTTACCGCACGAAGCCTTCGTTTTACACGCGGACGTGCCAGGGGGCGAGGGGCAGTCGGCGCACGGCGGCCGTTCCTGGCCGAGAGGCGGGCGGACAAACGCACCTTCCCCGGCGGCCACGCTGCCCGGAGCGGGGCGGGCAGGTGCTTGAGGCGGCGCCCGCGGGGACACGCCGCTGACCGGCAGCCCCCCACTACAGCAGCCCCACCGCGGGGGAGAGAGAGAGAGAGAGAGAGGGCGGCCGGCCCCTCTCAGCACCGCCGCGCCCCTGCCCGCCCTGCGGGTGCTGCCTCTGCCCGCCCTGCGGGTGCTTCCCCCGCCTCAGCCCGCCACCTGCCCGCGACGGCGGGGGTACCCCCCGCGCTGCCAGCCCTCCCTTCCCACCCGCTGCCGAGCGTGTTAAAGAAGGAGGCACCGCGCTTACGGTAGCCGGGGGTCCCGCGGGCTCGGCCGTCCCTCCGGGCCGGGGCACGGTCGCGTTCCCCATTGCGGGCACTCGGCACTTTTCAGCGGCGCGGCGGGGGAGGCGCCAGCCGTCAGCTGACCGCCGCCTCTTAAGGAGGCGTGAGGCGCCGGCCGGCCGGCCGGGGTGGCTGCGGGAGTAAAGCACCGGCGGTGGGTATGGCTGTTTGCTGTTCCCCGCTTCGGGGGTGGGTATGGCTGGCTGCGACGTGGGTATGGCTATCTGCCTTTCCCCGCTCTGGGGGCCCGCACGGCCACGGCCGGGCTGGCGAGCGGGCTCCGCGGGCGGGACACCTTAAGGGCGCCCCGCGCTGCCCTGAGGAGAGCGGCGGCGGCCGGGCGGGCAGCGCTGGCTCTCCCCAGCGCTATGGGCTCCGCGGGGCCTTTCCACAAGAAGCATGAAGTTGAAGTGAAAAAAAAAGTCAAATAGCTATCATACGGCTAAATGGAAGTTTGCATCAAAATAATAATAATTAAAAAATACGCACACCACGTCCCGCTTGGCCCCCGTGTGAATGTCCCGCCTCAGCCCGTGGCCGCTGCCACTCAGGGTTTGTCAGGGCTCCAAGAGCACCCGAAATGCTCAGAACTACGGACAGGAATGGCAATCCTGCCCGTTTTACACAACATTTACCACGATCTCCTCTCAAAACTGTCAGGTAATGCTTCCTCACCCCGCCGTGGGTCCGAATTACAGAAACAGGCATCGAAGTTGGAGAGCGACAGGATGAAATGGTGCAGAGATGCCCCAATTGGCGGCACAGTGGATCAACAAAGAGGCAGTTTGGACCCAGCAGCCCTAACCAACAGTGCACGGGAACACCCGGGGTGTCCCTTTATAAACCTTTCAGCTCAGCGAGAACAGTCTCTGCAATGCAAATTCTGACTTTCAAGTCGGTATTTCACCACCCTGAGGCTTAGCGCAAAGCACACATGGAAGTCGCCTCTTGTCGCTGTCTTTTCTCTGCCAGGCTTCTGCTTCCCCGCGCACCTCAGCACCATCAAACATTTTAGGCTGAACCACAGCCCCATCACGTCTTATTCAAACCGTGCCACCGGCTTCTCATTAACGGCAACACAGTGATTTCTATTAATTCCATCACTTTCACCCTTTGCAAAGATTTGAGATGACCTTAAGGTGCCCTCCTACATTTTTTCTGGTTTGCTTCAAAGGATTTAAAATGGAAGTGCTTTGAAATATACTGAAGTATTTTTACAAATTGAGGTATTATTTGCTGTATTTTAACACAGGCCTGAACCTCAGCTCTTGCTCACCCATAACTCCTGCCCTCAACAAAACAAATCTCAAAGAAGCCAGTTCTTCTCTAGAGACACCAAAAGACGAGACCGAGTTTCACTTTGATATTGACATCAAGCTCTTTCCAAATACCCAGTTTTAAGTTTTATGACAGAATTTGCTGAGGCTTTGCGCATCTAAATAGGGAATGGCTCCTTTGAAAAATGTGGCTGTAAAAAAAGCAGAGATAAAAGAAAAAAAAAAGGCTTAAATGACTCAACTAGGAGCTCCTCAAAGCACAGAAAACCAAAGGGTTCCCTTCCACAAATGAGGGGGAAATGAGGGGCATTCACATTCTGTTAACAAGATGCCTTAACGTGTAGTAAACTGGTAGCCACAATTAGAGGCCAGCGAGCCGGAAACCTCATTTTCTCCATCATCTCACTGGTCTCCTGCTATGATGCACTGTAGGAGCTGAGCAACTCTGGCCATTAACCTGGTTTTCTGCCTTGTCTGGTAAGGAAAAAAGGCATGGGAGGAAAGTGCTGTCCTGGGAGGGCTGCCGCAAAGAAAGGCGAGTTTATGTTTGGAGAGCAAACCCAGGCCTGCCAGCTCAGAAAACTCCTATTTGATGTGGCCAACCTCTTCACCCACTTCCTCACGGGGCCTATTTGAGGGAGCAGTAACCAGAAAAATGCAGCAAAACCACAATGGTGTCACTATTCGGGTCTTTTTCCACGTCAACTACTGTCTGAAAATCATCAGAAACTCGTGTTTTGGTAGAAAAGACTCTATTTAAAATGTGTCAGAAAAGCTCGGTGATGGTCTGGAGCCATGGCATGAATAGGATTGTTCTCAATGAGTTACTTTCTTCCCTTTGGAGATTGATTGGCACGGCTGAGGGTATGACCGCCCTTCCTGTGCTCTAAGTTCCCCAAATCTTCTTATTTGGATGCATGTACAGTATTTACACATGCTACAGTCCTGCTCCAGGCACGCACAAGCTCACAGGCTTGACAAGCTGTCCCTGAGCTGTGCCAAGGAAGGGTTATCTGCAAACCGAGGCTTCAGCTCCAACCCTCTTTCTTGGCATTTTAAATGCGTTCGAAACACCATTCCCGCAGTACAGCTCTTGTTATAGCCATCTGTCGTTTTGCAAATAGCACATGCAAACATAAACAGAAAACCCAACAAATCGGGGAACTCCGGTATTTCCATCCAAACTCCCTTAGTTTCGAGTAGCAAGACTCCGATTTCTCCCTGTCCAAGGGAACAACGCAGACTCTTGATAAGGAGCTGACTAACTAGCAAGTAAAAATTCCTCTTTCCTTTTGACGCAAGAAGAAATGGAAAAATTTCTTTTACATTATGACTGTTCCCGTTATTTCATGTAATACTATGAAAGTTATTTTTGGTATTAATCCTATTTCTTCAAGAAAATTACGGGTAGTGTACTATGATTCTTTTTTCCCCATGACAAAACCAGTTGAGCAGATGCCTTCCCCCATCTCTCGTTCTTCCCCATGCACTGCAGCTCTTTACTCACCTCACCCTGTAAGATTTTGTGGGGTGCCTCGTCAACTAATCCCTGAATGATGTGGGTTAAGAAACCTCCTTCTGTTCTCTCTTACATGATTGTTTTGCTTTATTTCAGATTATTTCAACCCACTAACAACGACCTGCTGCTGGTGCCACGATACCCTGTGGTGTGAGATGTCCCTCCAGTGATCAACAGCCCCCAGACCATGAGCTCCTCTCCGGTGGAAATGAGCCAGGAGCTGCGGTGAGGAAATTAGAGGGTGTGGGAAGCGGAATTGTGAAGTACAAAGCAGCCCGAGGTCTCTTGTGAAGCAGACTTGAGAGGGCAGCTGTGACAAATGACTGAGGCCGTGCTGCTGCGGAGCGTCAAAGCCCAGACACAACTTGAGGCAACCCGTGGAAAAGCCAGACTGGGCATATCAGGACAAACAAGCAACTGAGCAGACAAAAAGGGATATTTTTTTAACACAAACTCAGTGTTTTCTTCCCATCAGTTTTAAGCACAGGCGCTTTACAATGTATCAGAACAAACACTCCTTGACCAGGCATACAAACCCCAGCTATTCCATACAGAACCACCTTCATTCCATGTTCCCAAGACCTCCACGAGGACATTTGTTCCTCAAAATAAAATACGTTTTTCTGTGGTGAAAATAATTTAATCCATTGTATATAACACCGTGGGATGATGGAGAATTATAAATCTTGCTATTAAGATTGCTTCTAGTGAAAAATAGCCATTTGCTTATCAATTGCATAACCTGACACGGTGAGGCTGGTTTCCTGCCTGCAGCTGGATCCTCAGCAAGCAACAGCCATCCAGCGCCTCCTACCACTGCTGTTTGGCACAATAAATGCACCCTAAATTTCCAGTTTGCTCCTCTAATACCATTTATCAGGCATATTGGTACAGCAGAAAAGTGAAATTTCCTGTAAGCCAGTTTGTCTCTGCATTTATTCCCCCACGTCCACACACAAACATTCCCCCTATCGCTTAAAAAAATAACGAATCATTCTAGAGGACTTTCCACTGCGAATGAGGAAAGTTTGCGCTCAAAGGGAATTCTGCTCAGGTGTCTGATCTCTTCTTTCTGTCCCTCCTGCCACCTACATGGTGATTTTCTGGGGTTGTGGCCAGCTCACCCATGACAGTTATGGAAACAAACATCAAGGGCAAAAATAACAGTGGGTTTCAGACACAGTCCTGCGGTCCTGAAATATCTTCTGAGAGCTTGAAGTGCAGCACGTCGGGTGAAACCTTCATATTAAGGAAGAAGTTGGTCTCTCAGACTGTCTGGTATTATATCTGTAATGTCTGACCTCAGAAAATGATGGGATTGTACAGTAACTCTGGCTGGGAGGGACCTCGACATGTTTCTCGTCCAACCTCCTGCTCAAAGAAGAGGCAGCTTTGGGCTACAACCACTTAGAAGCATTTCATTTTAAAGGAGATGAGCACAGGACCAAATATTTTATTAAATTATACCCTGGAGTATCATTTACACTACAGAATAAAAGTAAACAATGAAAAAAGACATAACTCTTCTCTGTCTCACCTTTTTGATGGAATACCTTCAGTCTCTGTACCTTCCTATGCCTAGAAAACTCACAATTTAAGTGTATGTTTGTTTAAATGTTGGCCATTTATTGGCCGAAGCTGAGTTTTCACGCTGTAAGAGCGAGTAATTTCCTGCACACCTTCTCCAAATCACCAACCACTTACAGACCTTTGTCTGTCACTTCTTCTCCAAGCTGAAGAAGGTTTTTCCTTGAGCTGCGTAAGTCACTGGTCTTTCATCTACATTTTCTGTTTCCCATATTCTTCCCAAGACGGCCGAGTAGACATGTGTCCATCAAAGCTGCAAGTTCATACAGTAACGATGGTTTTCCTTGTTTTACGTTTTCTTCCGAACTATCTTTAAACTTCCTATTTGCCTTTTGCTGACTGCTGTGCTTGCCCCTTCCTAAACAAAAAGAGTGAATTTGGATCCACATCTGTGTATATGTGCTGCAGTTCAGGCTACACAGAATCATTCTCTTAGCTCCAAAGCTAGGTGCTTCACTATTAAACATTTCTTTTCCCTTTCCTTTCCTTTCCTTTCCTTTCCTTTCCTTTCCTTTCCTTTCCTTTCCTTTCCTTTCCTCTCCTTTCCTCTCCTTTCCTCTCCTTTCCTCTCCTTTCCTCTCCTTTCCTCTCCTTTCCTCTCCTTTCCTCTCCTTTCCTTTTCCTTTCCTCTCCTTTCCTCTCCTTTCCTCTCCTTTCCTCTCCTTTCCTCTCCTTTCCTTTTTCCTCTCCTCTCCTTTCCTCTCCTTTCCTCTCCTTTCCTTTCCTCTCCTTTCCTCTCCTTTCCTCTCCTTTCCTTTTTCCTCTCCTTTCCTTTCCTTTCCTTTCCTTTCCTTTCCTTTCCTTTCCTTTCCTTTCCTTTCCTTTCCTTTCCTTTCCTTTCCTTTCCTTTCCTTTCCTTTCCTCTCCTCTCCTCTCCTCTCCTCTCCTCTCCTCTCCTCTCCTTTCCTCTCCTTTCCTCTCCTTTCCTCTCCTTTCCTTTTTCCTCTCCTTTCCTTTCCTTTCCTTTCCTTTCCTTTCCTTTCCTTTCCTTTCCTCTCCTTTCCTCTCCTCTCCTTTCCTCTCCTTTCCTCTCCTTTCCTTTTTCCTCTCCTTTCCTTTCCTTTCCTTTCCTTTCCTTTCCTTTCCTCTCCTTTCCTCTCCTCTCCTTTCCTCTCCTTTCCTCTCCTTTCCTTTTTCCTCTCCTTTCCTTTCCTTTCCTTTCCTTTCCTTTCCTTTCCTTTCCTTTCCTTTCCTTTCCTTTCCTTTCCTTTCCTTTCCTTTCCTTTCCTTTCCTTTCCTTTCCTTTCCTCTCCTCTCCTCTCCTCTCCTCTCCTCTCCTCTCCTTTCCTCTCCTTTCCTCTCCTTTCCTCTCCTTTCCTTTTTCCTCTCCTTTCCTTTCCTTTCCTTTCCTTTCCTTTCCTTTCCTTTCCTTTCCTTTCCTTTCCTTTCCTTTCCTTTCCTTTCCTTTCCTTTCCTTTCCTTTCCTTTCCTCTCCTCTCCTCTCCTCTCCTCTCCTCTCCTCTCCTCTCCTCTCCTCTCCTCTCCTCTCCTCTCCTCTCCTCTCCTTTCCTTTCCTTTCCTTTCCTTTCCTTTCCTTTCCTTTCCTTTCCTTTCCTTTCCTTTCCTTTCCTTTCCTTTCCTTTCCTTTCCTTTCCTTTCCTTTCCTTTCCTTTCCTTTCCTTTCCTTTCTCCTCTCCTCTCCTCTCCTCTCCTCTCCTCTCCTCTCCTCTCCTCTCCTCTCCTCTCCTCTCCCTCCCCTCTCCTTCACTTTCACTTTCACTTTCACTTTCACTTTCACTTTCTTCTTGAATGAGGAACGGTTATCACTGTCAGTTGTGAAAACTGAACACTCCTTCCTATCCTTTTTCCCCTCTTTTGAGCAGTTATTAATCCAGGAGAGGATTGTGGATATTTTCCACTCTTTTTCAAAAATCCCAGTTTATCAAACTGGATCACCTAAAGGGTGGTTGACACATTCAGAGTGGATTTCTGAGGCATGATTCACCCTTGAAAAAATTACGTTGTTATCAGCATATTTATAGAAGTAATTCAATATTACCTGTGAAGAAGTAAGAATTCACTAGTCTAGAAGTTGTAACTCTGCCCTACAACCGTCGCTAAAAAAATCAGTAGTACACCAGCTCCTGGCCCCGTAGCGAGACTGAATCGAGCGATAGGCTGCACACAGCAAAATCGCAGCTCAAAATTCCGCTACGAGCTGCACTTCTATTTCTGTTATCACTCTGCCCCAAAATCCATTTACTGAAACTTCCCCTCTAAGCACATCCCGTGAAGAACGGCTCCACTGGGAGAATCCCATCACCTTCTGCTGTTTGCAGAATGCATGCATTACATTTATTTAGATTTTCCACAATTTGCTGTCGTCCTTGAGTGCTCCTGTTACACCCTGCATGCATCTCAAGGAACAGAGAAGGTGTAAGGGGGAAACTATAAGAAATACATTTCGGTTTGAAATTCAACCTAAATATCAGCAATCAATGAAGATTTTGTGATCTGACAAAACTGCATCAACACAGAAATCAAAAGAAGTTAAATCGACCGCACTAGTAAACTGTATGATTAAAAATCCCCGAAATGTTTAGAAAGCAGTTTCTGACATGGACGGTATGGAGCAGGTTGTGTGTGGAGTCCTGGAGAGGGCCAAGGCTTCCATCGAGCAAATGTTGTTTTCTGCAAAGAACTCACCCAAGCATCGCAAGAAAACTGAAAGAAGCCCAGAGTTTATATTGGAGAAACACTTTTCAGGAGATAAATTATTTCTGTTAAAAAGCTGAAGGTAGTGTTTGGACAACCTTGTCTGCCCTTTTGAGAATTGTTGCATAATAAACATTCCCTTGACATGCTATTGTTAACACCATGGCTCACCGGTTTTCTGCATACTTCATTCAGGTTCTTCAAAGGCAACACTGCAGTTAAAGGGTAACTTGCACATTTCCTCTCCTAAATGAGCGCACTTTGGTTATAATGTCTTTTTTTTTTTTTTTGTGATGGCAAAGTTTCTTATTGTGCTATTTACAACAACATTTCCACTACTGTAACATACCACTGTAAGCAAATCTCCAGTGTACCACTTCAGCATTAATTTTTCTTCTGAAGTACTGAAGTGTTTCTTCTTTTTTCTGTTTCAATTAAAAGTTTAGAATACTCCAGAAATGTCTTTCCTATTCAGATTAATACAGTTCTACAGTTTGTAGTGGAACTATTTGCTCAGGCAGTTAAGAAAATGAACATTTCAGCCGCATCCTCTTCAATAAACATTTCACCTCCCGTTTTCTCTGTTTTCTTTGTCACTTAAGCCCAGATTTCCACTTCATTTGTCTCATGCCCATAAACTAAGTTAGACATAAAAAACCTATATCAAAGACCAATAGGAGAAACTACACTAGGCAGGGAGGAGGATTTATTTTTTAATATGTTATAATATTCAATAAAGTTACAAGATACCATTAAGGAGTCCTTGACTCCTTAATGAGGAAACCTCATTCCCTAAATCTACTATATTATTATGACAAAGGCGAAGCACATAAACATATTCCCTTATCACAAAGAAACACTCTTTAAAACAATTTAAACTCAAATATAGAGAATCGTTCTAGCAGTAAGCGTTATGGACGCACCATTAATTTCCATTACAGGGAAACTAAGACTATGGACTGAGGCTGAATTTGAATTTTCAATATTTCTGGAGCAGCTGAACCTCAATGTACAAATTCTATCTGGTACCAAGCATCTAATTATCCAAATTAAGTAGTACAGAACAATCTCTCAACCTGCAATTTTTGAAGGTTGGGAAGATTTGAGTCCAAATTTGCAGAACGCGCACAAGCAAACAAATTTTACATTTGCAGAATGAGAAAACTATCTTCATCCAGCTTTGTTTTTGTTTTGCACTATAAGGAACAGATCATCTGGAAGTTAAACATGCCTCAAATGTTTGCTTTAATATGTGACTGAAAACCAGAAGTTCAGGAGCCAGCTGTTTCTCAGAGATGAAATCCTTGATCTTATACATGCTCACAGACAGAATAAACCTGAAGGCTTCTCCCTATTCGAAAGCTGAATTTTTGAGTTGCCGTTACTTATCAAACTGATCGCGGTGGTTAATTATATGCACTATTATTTATTTCTAAAGTCAAATGTTCTAGTGATTGAAGACATCTGCTCCCAGAAAGGGCTGCAAAACATTAAGCCCAACCAAACATCACCCCACCCAGCAGCAATCTGTCACCCTCCTCAAAATAACAAACTGACAGGCAACTTGGCAAGCAGAAATTACCAAATACAAGGGGAATCTAGAAATATTTGAAGTGACTGACACAGAGATCGACAGGGAAATGCCAATAACACGTGATGCCTTCGGGAATATTGTTTTTATACAAATCTGCAGACAAACCCGGGCAACCTAATATAGGAAGGAAAAATAAATCTGCATTTCATGTGTCAGAACCTGGTGCTTCTGGATTTGTCTTTTTGCACAACTTTGAGTTACAAACCCAGGCCAGGTGATATTCCTCATTCTCTTAAACCTTTAGTTATTTTTTTAGGTATGGAGATAATCTCTGAAGCAGGACCACACACAGCAGGCAGACTGACACACAATGCGCTTTCATCCATCGATTCAACACTAGAGCAGACTGGAAGTTTCTGGGGTCAGGTTAATGTATTATTTTCCTACAAAGAGCTGTTATTTCTGTTATTAACTGTCTGTGTTATTTGAGTCATCAGGCTTCCCCAGACCTAAGGCCCCGGTGTGGCTGACCTCCAAAAGCACAGCGAGCAGACGAGTTTCCCCAAAGAACTGAGTCTAAATGGGAGAAGTGGGAGGAGTGCAGGTACGAGGTGAGGTCTGCTGGAGCTAAATTAGTCAAGAATTAAGAGCGCTGTCATGGGACTCCTAAAGCAACACTGGTTGTGCCTTCGGCTTTTCACTCAGGACGTCTCATTGTAATGAACTGGACCCTCCTAGGATCGGGTAGTTTTTGTCACATAAGAAAATTGTGGAGATCCCTACTAGAAGATACTGTTGGAGATCCCTACCGGAAGATATAGGTCCAAATACAAAATGAACTCAGCGATTAGAGAAATTGATGAAGGACATGTCCATCTGCAGCTATTAAATGCAATATTAGGGGCATTACCTCATCCTCTGTAAGTTCTTAAACCATCGCTTGCTGAATGCTGGGCAGGATATTTGACCTTTTCTGGTTTTCTTTTCTCCAATGTACATTATCAACCAACGCCAACGAGGCGACGGTGAACGAAGGTGTGACCATCTCACCGGGCAGTGTCTGTCACTTCTTCTCCAGAATGCTCCCTTTAAACTGCAAGTTTCATCCACTGCCTCGGGGGAGAACCAAAAACCACATTGCAGAAGACAAGAAAAACGGCTTTCTTGCCTGGAAAGGAAGAGACTGCAATCCCCCTTTCAGTAAATACAACCTGATACATCAGAGGATTGTGTTGCAATTTATGAAACCCCCTTAAGCTCGGTGCTTTATCTGCTTGTCCCTTACAAGTATCACTATCTACTGGAAAAGGATATGCAATAATTTGCCAAATAAATCAAACCTTATACGCCAATTGGTAGAGGATGTTATTCGATGGAGCATAATCCCTTTCATTAAGGACTAAATGGGTGCAACAGCTTAGTCCTCAATGACTATGCTTCTTTCCATTCCTGGATATGCCCAAATTGAATTCCCTTAAGCGACACAACTCCGTATTTACCATCAGTAGAGAAGTTGCCAAGTAAGACAGCTGAAGAAAAAACAATTGCAGTTTGACATTTAAACTCTATTTTTGTTAATAGGTGACAGCGGAATGTTTCAGTAGACAAACCAGCTCATTACTGGCAGAAGGACGTAGTCTTCTGGCAGGATACTGGGAGGAGCAGTCAAGTGAATGAAACGTGAGAAAAACAGCAGACAGACTGTATTGGTAGTTTCATAGAGACTCCAGTGAAGATTAACATGGGAACAAGGAACCCAAGCATGCAAGTTATTAGAAATAGTAAAGAAGCAGTAAATAAAAGAGAACAAAGCAGATCTTATGCTTGAGATGCTTCCAGAATGTATCTTTTCTTTGTTCTTCCTTTTGCTTGGTGGAGTTCTGCACAGCAGCACTTGTGAAAAGAGCACTGAATACAAAGCAGGCACCTCTAGCTGTGGTTGCACTCCTCACAGACCCCGGCCTTTCTTCTTTTGATCTGCTTGTTTGGGTTTTGTTACAATTTCTGAAGGAGCATAAATCACCAGCAGCCTTCAGCAAGCGTTGTCAGGACTCCAATCTCAGCAAGCACAACTCTGCTCGCTAAACACTGAACCGCACTTGGTGGCAAGTTCAGCACAGTTTACACCAGCGTCCTCTCTAATTTGATGCCAAGAACACGGAGCTTGTTCCAGCATTCTGCTTATCAGAACAAAACTCTTCTTTCCTTGCTGGCTACCTTGTTACTCCTTTCTCATGTGGCAGGACAACATCTAATTCAATGAATGTATTAGTAAAAATCTTCCCTGCTGCCTCTCCCCTAATGAAACATCTTTCTGTACGTTCCCAAATGAGGCTTCCTGAGTAGAAAATTGTGCAAAACCTATATAAAAATTTGCAATAAATAATCCAACAAGCTCTGGTTCTGAAGATGGCTTGTCACTGCACATTTAATGCCACATAAAAGAGCACATGCGCTTTAAGAGCTTCTGTTTTAGTCCAGTTTTAGATCACAGAAGTATGAGGTGATGGAAGCTGCTCTAATCAGGACATCACTGGAGCTCTGTTGAAGTCCCAATGACGTAAAACAAATTTAAGCCTTTGCTTTATTTTAATTGTGCGCCTAAAGGCTAATCTGAAATGGGTCATAGATGGCCACCTTCTATTCAGCATCCTATGGGATCCTGCATTTCCCTCCAGGGAATTAATTCATTTTGTCAAGACAAAATCCTTTCTCCATTCTGTACGTGTCAACCATCCTAGGCCTAACCAAGAGAACTTTCTAAAGCTTGAGTAATAATTCTCAGACATGGCATTAAAACACTATTTTTCTTATAATAAACTGTTGAAAACAAATCACTACGTGGTTAATGATTAATTCGCTACGTCTTTGGTTTTAAGCTTTGCCTAAGGCTGCACGCTACTCTTTCAGGCCATTATTTGTTTCAAACAACCAATTTCCTAGGTGTGTTTCCTTCGAATTTATTATAACACCACCGATGGGTAAAGGTCACCGAACAAATCCTTCTGCCATAAACCTTATCCACTTGCACTCCATCCTTCCAGTTACGTTCTCAAGCCTCCTGATAGATTTTCTGTTGGCCCATTAGGAATATAACACATCACTAAAGAACAGACCTGGAATATTAACATTTCCAAAATGACTGGTCCATTAGTTGGTGTCGCTGTAGGCAAGGGATATTTCCTCCTCTGATGACTCTGGATGGGCATCTCTTCTGGGCCCGGGCCAGCCTTGAATTTGGGCTCTCTTAACACCGGAGCTCCTTGCTACCAATCGCTTGAATAAAGGCGATTAACGTGTGGGCTGCTAACTACAAACCTGCTGTCATTCCTATGGAATGTATGTGCTAAGCAGGACCGAATGAATTCTCAGCCGCTGAGATAAAACGTTTGAATAAGCTGGACCTGGCAAGGCTCTGGGAGATGAAACCACAGCTGCTCAGCAGAACCATTGTCCTCCAGAGGTCGGATCCAGCGCAGCAAGGAGAGGACGACCCAAGCGTGGTTGGGAAGGTGAAAGAACAGTATTTTTCTTTTTCCTCCCCTTTTCCACCTTCTGTTGGTGCCCGTTTTGCTTCTTGCTAGCAGCCACCTCCTCCCCATTCCTCAGGAGCTGTTCTGCACCCTTCTGTTTCCACCAATCCAACATGATGGCCTGGGAGACATCATCCTCACAGGGTCAGCTCCCTTCCATCCACACGAATGCTTCCTCCGTTACTTCGCTGCTATTTTTACACGCACCTGAAACTCTTCTTCCATCCTCCTGTCTATGCCTTTGCAATGTCCATAGATAGTTTGATGACCAGCGAATTGTCCTTTAGCCAAGTTATGCACTATATTTACCTACTTCAATGCCCTCTCATCACCCGAACCTTCCAGCCACTTCCCTTCTTTATTTCTGAGTCTGCTCTGCCCTTATCCAGCCGTCTTCTGCTCAGAAGGGAATGCCATGATCTCGGTGCAAGCGCATGAAAAATTACTACATCCCCCTCTGGTATGGGATGGGACCAACCTCCTGGGGACTTGTGACAAACCTGCTGTGAGTTGTTGTACCAGCATTTCAACGGCATCATTATTTCCCTATTTTTCTCTATATTTTTTCAGGTTATTTCATATCCTGATTTTCACTTTGTGTACTTTTGTCCTTATTTCTTCAGCTACTCATGACTGCAAATTTACCTCTATCCCTTTTGGTCTTCAATACCTCCTGCCATACAGTGTCATTTCAGGCTTCTCCATACACAGACCTCTCTAATACTTCATCCATTTGAAGCTTAAAACCAGCAGTAGAAGAAAAACATAACGAAATATTATTATATCTTTAAAGCTATGCCCTTTTCTTTGTATTGCTACAAATTTGAAAGAATACAATATTCTCTTCTGAAAGGACCACTAGTATTCGGTTCATCTATCACAATTCTCATCAAAGCTGTTCAATCTTTATGTCCAACATTTGATTAATACTCACTTAGAGATAATCAACTAACTAACTAATAACAACTGTCTGGGTGTTGACTTCTGTAAGGAAACCATTCTTGTTGATCATCTTTGATTTACTCTTCATCAACCCATCATCAGTCTACTGGATATTTCAAGGAGTTTTGCACTTGAGATTGTGGGATTTCCTTTATATTCTTTTTGACAATGTTTCACTTAAACTTTGTTTTCTAAGACACTGTCCTGTCTTAAGCCACTGGTTTTGTAAAACTCCCTTAAGAAGGAATGTTAGAGTTTTGGAGAGGCTGACTACTATTCCTGGGTATAAAGCGGCATTTTTAACCCAAGCTTGAACCAAACAACATCTGAAGTTTTGAAAGTCTGATTTGCTTTTTAAGTCTTAAAAATACATCTTGGTCCAGACCCTTTTGCCCTAAACATTTTCGTTTTGAAATATTTATTCTTCAGTGTAACACATGCAGATGTTTAACTGTTCCTGAGAACTAAGCAATCATTTTAACATTTTTGAAGGTCGCGATTGTTACAGTTCAAACTGAGCTCAGTGTATAAATCCAGGTTAAAGGTGCTTTCTTGTCTTGTCAGAAAACACTCACTGCCAACATCAACCCATTCTTCCTGAAAACTGGGAAGATCTTGAGTAGAAATAACTAATTCCTCCTCCTCACACAGTGCCCTTGTTTCATGCCAGGAATACCCAGTACAAGTAGATTTTTCAGTTCTATACAAACACAGTGGATTTTATTCATCTGCCAGACAGGAGTAATGACTCCGAGAGAAAACACCCAGTAGTCCAGCAGACACAGAGGGTCATTAGCAAAGAAAGATTAGGTAGAAAAAACTAACCACTCCTTTACTAATCATTAAATGGAAATTATATTTCCAGTTTAAATTTAGCACGGTGGTAAAAGCTGCACAGAATCGCAGGAATCTCAAGGAGGACACCCCTGTGTTTGCACGGTGTCTTCATCGGGAACTGTTTGTTCTAGCAAAGCACGCGGTTTCTCGCCGATGCCAACTCCGCCGATGCCAGAACAGGTCTGCGTGCTTTTATTGCAGTTATGCAACGCCTGGCACACTCGCACGGGAGTCTTGAACTTCCTTCCTAAATTAGAGAAATATCTGTGCTGTTTTCTCATCCACAGGCTGAGCGATTGGATGGAAGTGTGGGCACCACACTCAGCTTCTGCATCCATGTCAACCACTTGGCTTTTCCGCTTGAAACCAAACTGAGATGACCACGAGTTCCAAAAATGGTTAAAGATTTTATCTAAAATTTTATCTACAGCCAGACCTATCAGAAATTACATACTATAGATTTCTTATCCAGATTGCATTTAAGTCTAGAGTTTCAAACACACCGAATTATTTTTTCACATCGGATTCTTAGAAAACCCGTAAGCACCAGTTTATGTGGCTGGATGTGCCAGGTATGTACACACACACACCCTCTATATCTATATAAGTCCATCTGTGCAATGTGCTATGAGCTCATAACATGCACAAGAAGCAAGGAAAACACAATCTGCATCATAGTGTGTAATATCAATTACTCACAACCAAGAAAGATAAAAGAAACCAAAGGAGAAATACTTACCAGCTGAGGTTTTCGCTATTCAACTCGACCTGCTCAGGTTTAACAAATCATTGTTAGTAAAGCTGGAAGATTAAAAATTACGTTTACCATAGGGATGCTCATCACCGACAGCCAGATTCTCTTCTATGTAACAAAGATGTCCCTGCATGAGCTGATGCATCATTCTCTGAGTCCTGGTTGATTCTGTATTTAATTTTCACCAAACACTGCAATTCTGGGATATTTCCCCAGGACACAGTCCTGTCCAGCTCTTCGCCATGTGGAAAGATGGCTTGGCTGGGTAACCAGCTTTAATTCTTTGCTCTTCTCTCAGCTGATTTATCTGCTGACATCTCTTGACACCTCCTAGCTCCCGACCTGTGATCCCGCTCAGTGACTCCTTGGCTTTGTTTGCCTGAGGGACTGGGGAATGTGATCTTTTGGGTAGTGACAGGCACATCCGTGAGCCAGAAATGCCACCACTAACTAAAGAAAACATTTATTGCTGCTAGGGTTGTTTACCTAGCTCTCAAAATAGGCATTTTCAGGCATTTTCTCCCTGGAAAAAAGATGAGGGTACAAGCTAGAAGGTTGGGAGAAAAGGAGATTTTGGTTATCTACTCCTTTTTGTACAGAAGTCAACAAATGATGACTCATGTTCTCAAATTAGCCGGAACGGAGAGTTACTTTTGAAGTGATACCTGATTCAGCAAATAAATTAACTCTTGGCCAATATAATCTGTGGAAGGAATCAGGCACAAATTAACACGAAATACGCTGGCAGCTTCTTGCTCCAGAACGTTTGCGAGCACAGGAGGAGAGGAGTCCTTAAATCCTCCGTGCAGTGCAAGACATATCGAAACGCTTCCTGTAGGTCCTTACGCAAACCCATGAGAGTCGGTTTGGAAGCTCTTTGACCACAGTTCATCTTCTATCTGCAAAACCACACCGATTGTTCTCCTGCTCTACACGTGCATAAAATAGCAGCAAGTTTTCTTCCAGATGGGTCTGTCCAGCTTCTGGTTTTCAGGTTTTCCTGTTGTCTTCCAGCATCTGAGTTGATGAAGAAACACAAGGCGGACTCAAACCAAACCTCTCCAGGGAGTGACGCTTCTCGTCTACAACAGACGCATGGAATGAGCAGAGCCTGCTGGGCTAAAACACTTGCAGCTCTTCTCAAAACAAAGCACTTTGTGTACATGCACATTGTGCTGGTTTTTAGACAAAACCCATGCAAATGTGGAGCACGCGGTTTGTAGCAAGCTTCCAAAATACCCTTCCAGACCTGGATGTGAATATGATATGGCAAGGATCACTGTATTTAAAGACACATCCTGCAGCTTTCCCAGGAGCGTTTCTGCTCACTAAAGCCTGACCTTGGGCACAGCCAGGATTAGAGTGTGGAGCTGAGCACTCCAGCCCCAAATCAGGACTGATATTTACTTCTCTTGACCCCAGATATTGGTAATATGTAAAGATGGTTAAAACCATCTATACAAAATGTAAAATTCGAAGCGAGAGAAAACAATTCAACTTACAACAAGGACATAGCTACACCAGGTGGGAAAGCCTGGTTTTAATCCACAGGTGGGTAACAATTTATTAATATTTTAGTTAAGCATCTGAGCAAAAAGAGCAGTTTAGCAAGAGGAAAACTGAAATTACCCTCCTAATTAAGTTGGAATCAGAACACCCTGGGAAGGGGAGGTTTTGAGATCTTCACCTGGATGAAATCCAAACAGGCCTAGGATATAAAATGAAACATATGATCCAAATCCACGTGATTTTTGATCCTAAAGTCATAGTTTTTGCACAGGAACTGCTTCCCCGGTTCTGCGTTAAGTCGGTGTTATCCCGCTGACAGGCGGGGTTTGAAGACAAGAGTTCTGCATAGAAGGTTGTTTGCCACAAACATTTTAACTGTCCGAGTGTTGATGTTGTGCACAAGTTCTCAACAGAGAAATATCACATTAATCTGACACTGCCTTGTACTGGGGAGCACTGCCACATCACTGGCAAACACCAAAATGTTCCATGACCAGGATAAGACTTGTAATTTATCCAAAATATTGCCACGTAAATCCCCACGGAGCTGCGGAGGCTTGTTTGGAAGCAGGTAACAAATCAACTGATACCGTAATCCTGTTTGTGCAGCGGTGGGCAGCAAATAGAAGATTGATGTTACCTGGATTACCTAGTAATCCCTGCTCTGCAAAGTGCTTTGCATGTGTTGAGGGTTTTTCTTCCCCACTCATTATTGCTCAAAGCGTGACAATAATTAATATATGACTTCTCACAGTCCTGCCTTGATGTCATTTACATTCATTAGTGTTAAAGAGCAGGGGATAAGGAGCCTTGGGCAACGGGGCTAATCGTTCTTACCAGCCAAGTGGAACGACAAAATGTTCTACACATAAATATTTCTCCTCTTTCCTACCCTCTGGAAAGTCTATAAACATTTCAAAATCCCCAAGAGCTAAGTTACACCACCTAAGAACTGCTTTGCATGAAACACTCCGTATTTAATTGATGGGGCGGCTATTTCCAAGGAATGTACCGAGAGGAAGTTCTCAAGGTCTTGCTTGCCACATCCCGCTTTCATCCACGGCCACCTCGAGATGCCCACGGGCCTGACTCGCAATCATCCGAGTTCACTGCGTCCAGGAGAGCGGGTGGAGGAGCCTTTTGGGAGCTGTGTTTGTGGTCAGAGCGAGCCATGGAGCAGCTGTTCCCATATGAGCCGTGGCCATTCCCTGCAGAAACTGAGTCCCAAGGAAGGACACACACTGCACAGAGGGCAGCACGAGCTGAAACTCTGCAGGAGCTGCAGGAGACAAGTTCACCGGGGCCGGCAGGCACTGGGCATCCCCATCATGGTGATGAAATACTTCAAGAGTGCCCTTGTGTCACTGTGCCCTTGTGGCCAGGAAGGCCAGTGGTACCTGGGGTGGGTTAGAAGGGGGTGGTCAATAGGTCAGAGAGGTTCTCCTGCCCCTCTACTCTGCCCTGGTGAGACCACACCTGGAATATTGTGTCCAGTTGTGGCCCCTCAGTTCCAGAAGGACAGGGAA